>NC_088979.1:112007782-112644835 GCF_963932015.1 Anas acuta | reverse complement strand
AAGTGAGATAACTTCCTATTAAACCTCCTTGTCTTTATGGTGGCAAGGTTATGTGGCAGTCTCTTGACTTCTGGAATCTCACAGTTACAGACTAAGCTGGTCAGGCATTTGGGTTGTGCTTATTCCAATTATCAGCAACAGGAAAGAAACAGCTGTTCGAAAAGGGTTTCCTACAGAGCCTGGGCACAGATACTTGGTATAGTATCATAACAGGAGGAAGCACAGAGCAGAAGAGTTAGAAAACAAACAAAAAAAAACTTCAAAAAAGAATCTTCAAGCTAAAGTTGGTTTGGACTTTATTTTGCAATGTTTTATGTTGCAGTTTTACTTTTTCTCAGTTTTGTGATCTCTTTTTAACTTTGTGGGAGTAAAACTGTTTTCTTTTTCTCCTTTTAAAAATATTTCTCTGTTGTAAATGATCAACAACTCACTCCCCTTCCCCCAGAAAATAATGTGTATCAAGATTTCTTCTTAGTTTGGACAGCTTCTGAAAAATGTTTTGTATTCCTAGTTGGATATGGAATGTGCCCTTTTGGATGGGGAACAGAAATCTGAAACAACAGAGCTTCTGAAAGAGAAGGAAATATTGGATCATCTAAACAGAAAAATAGCTGAGCTGGAGAGAAATGTTATTGGTGAAAAGACAAAGGTAATGAAGTTATCTTAGCTGACTGTGTGCTCTGTTCCTCTTAATTTTCAGAATGCATTTATGTTATTAACATATTGATGGAGGTTGTTTTATAAAGTAGTGTCTCTAAGTAAATGTTTTTGATAATTATGAAAGAAAGAAATAGTCTTGTTTTCCAAGAGATACTTGACAAGCAAAATGAAGTATGCTTAAGTGAAAAGACCTGACCTACTCTGAAGGTATTTTTGATTGATAAAGAATCCAGATAGGGCTTGGACTTGGTTTATCTTTTGTTTGAAAGAACAATATTAACTGCCCAGGGAGATTGTGGAGTCTCCTTCTCTGGAGATTTTCAAGGCCCATCTGGATGCCTACCTGGGCAGCCTGCACTAAAGAACCTGCTTTGGCAGTGGGATTGGACACGATGATCTTTTGAGGCCCCTTCCAACCCCTTCAATTCTGTGATTCTGTGAACTGACCTGTACTTCAGCCTTCCATTGTAGGTTACATATTTTTATTTTATTTTTTAATTAATCCTTTCTCAGCAGTGGAGCAGTAAGAAAAAAGGGGCCATCGTTTCAGAAGATGGCTTTAGCTAATATTATACAGATTGATGCATAAGACATTTGTAAAATATATTGTTTTAAAGAAAGTGTATGGGTTTATATGGTTTGTCAACTAACAGTTTTATTACTGTAAAATACGGGAATGTAGAACTGGGATTAAGTGAAAGGACTTATGTAGTTGTCCTATACAGTCACATACTTAATTGCTCTCAAATATGCAGATATATTTGCAAAATAGCACCACAGTACAAGTTAAGCACAGAAAGAAAAGTGGCCTGTGAGATGAACCTGTCCCCCTCAAACCAGAGAGGGTTTGTCTCCTCCAGCACGCTCTCTGCTGGCGATCCAGGCCAGCAGTTCCTTTCTTCACAGGGGATTTACCACAGCCAATAATATCTCAAGGTCAGGATTTTAATTTTTTTTTTTTTTTTTTTCAGGACTACAAGCCAGTAATGTTTCCTTTTTAAATTTCATCCTCTACCTCATAATTTAAGCCTGTCACTTATGGAAGTACTGTAGCTAGTCTCTCCCCCTTTTTTTAAGCTTTCCAGAAATATCTGAAACTCTCAATTATTTGCTCTTGTTTAGACAAGCTGCACGTTTTTAGCTCTCTCACTCTTCCTGTTTAACTCAAGCCTTACAGCTTGCATTGTTTTATCCTGAGTTTGTTGTCTTCAATTCACATCTGCCTTGTCATGAGCCTGAATGCTGTTTTGCAGCTGCGCTCATGAAAGCTCTGTGTGATGAGGAGAAAGGTGCTCCCACCTCTTTGCTCTGCAAATTGACAGTACACATCCAATTTAAGCTTAAACTTTCACGGACTTTACTGCCTGCACCTTTCCTTGTTTGCATGTAGTCTCCAGTTCTTCAGCTTTCAGTGATGCCTGTGGTCACGCTTTAAACTGTCTGTATGCTTCATACTTGCTTTTTGTTGTGAAGAGGAATTTAAAGTTGCTAACAGCAGGTAGGGTGGTGAAAGCATATATAGCAGCATCCTTTTGCAGAGTAAGTTTTGTTTGGTCTCGGTGGTAACAAATACCATATCCAGAAATTCAGGAGATCTTTTGTAGTTGTTCTCTAATAGACTTCAAGTTCAACAAAAGTCATGGAAATTATTATAAATCCTATAGACTGTGTACATTTCCATGCAATCACGTGCTGGAGCAGATAACATGTTTGCACTGCTGTGTAACAATCTGAAGATTAAAATGTCTAGTTTAAATTTTCAATTGAACTAAAACATGGGAAGCAGCCTAGAAAAAGCACTTGGGTTATTTAAAAGAAATATATATAGAGGGAGAGAATTGACAAAGTATGATGCGCACCACTGGTCAGATCAGTTAATATATTTTAGTAGTCTTTTCTCCTGTGTTCTTTAAAAAAAAAAAAAAAAGAAAAAACAACAAACAGATGCAAGTGTTTGCATTAGACTTAGAGCCATGGCTCAGTTAATGCTCTAAGTATCTTTGTAAAAATAAACTAGCCTTATGAGAGTACAGGCTTTGTTCTGGAAGACATCTGAATGTGTTACATAAAAGTGAAAACTTAAAAACAAGAAAGTCTTATATAAAGTACCTTAAAGTGACAGCTGAAATGTTATGGAGAAACAGTGTCAGCCAGCAAAACAGATGGCACTCATCATGTCACTCAACAAAAATCCTGGCTAACTTTAGACAGCATTGTTTTTTAGAAGTTTGATTTCTGTGTCTGTATGTTGAAGGTTGCAGCCCCTGCAGATCTGATCCAAGACAGGAAAAATCTTGTTTGTTAGCAGTGCAGGACCAAACTCTTCCAGGGAAGTAGTGCTCAGGCAGAAGTGAAGTGTTGGAACTTTTTGCTGAAATAATTTGAAACTTATGAACTCCTTAACAGAATTAAGGCTCAGTTTCAGGCTGGTAGTTGTCATCCTTCTGGTATTACTTCTGCATTGTTTTTTGGAAGATCAAGTGCTCCAGTGTGTCCAGTGCTCACAGTTTCTTGTAGTTGCTTGAATATTTCACCCTGCATAATACCAGTGGTTTCAGTGTGTGGTCTATCCTGGAAAGAAGTTCTTGTGTCCATCCACTTGGATGGACGTTTTTGTTAGGGTAAGGGAATGGCATCTGAATATGCTGCATGGTTCCTTCTTGAGGTGAAATAAATAGTTGATTTCATTCACGAAGCGATGCTGTGGCATTACTGCTGTGCATGATGGCACTTGTCTCTGGAGTGACTTGAGTATCTCCTGGAATTTGCCACGGATCTCAGCACCTGTTTGACAGGAAACCCTTGCTTGCTTGTATTTAATCCTTACTGATGCACCTGTTTGAAAAACTTGTGAAATTCTTAAAAAGAGAGATCATAAAATACAAAGTAGGTGCAGGGCCATGTTAGGTATTTGAAGTAGACTGCGGGTGGTATCTTTTGTATTAACTTTCTACCCGAGTCTGTGCCTATTTTTATGCTTTGTTCACAAGTCATTTAGATGAGAACACAAAATTTTTACAATCTTTGCACTTAAAGTCATAGTTCAAAAAGAAGTGTGATAACAGGGACAGTGCTTTCAAGGCAAGAGCATCAGTTGGAAAATGTACTTGAAGACAGAAGGCAAAGAGACTTTGGATTTTAGTTCCTGGCTGTGCCACTAAGCTCTTTGCTGTGGTACAATGTCTTTGTGTCCCAACATCTATGCGAATGTGTTTGTATATTATATGTATTTTCATCTTATTCAAGGCCTGTGTTCAGCCTTGCCTGAATGCATGGCGTATGGTGATGAAGAATGGATGAGTCGGTGAGGAAGATGATGTAGTGCACTCCCTGGGGTGAGTTCAGAGCCTTGCCCTTGCTTTTGTGAGTGTGCCACCACACATTTAAGGAACAAAGCAATTAGCGTCTATTTACTTAGGTTTTGGAAAAGAAGAGCTATGAGCAGTTGCCATTTTGCAAAGAAGACAACAGAGCCTTTCAGTACCAGTACAGGGTTTAGTGTAATTCTGGCTACGGTGTGTTTGTGCCAGATGCAAGTGCTGGTGGGACTCACTTGTCCTGGCTGGGATAGCTGCTCCCAGTGCTTGGGAACAGGATCACTGTTAGACAAGGCCTGTACTCTCTGCTGTCTTTTGTTCCAGTGGTGCTGGAAATTGTGTTAGTGTATGCAGGAAGATGTGGTTTTGCCTCACTTTTCTTTTTCTTTTTCTTTCTGTATTTCTTTTTAAACTGCCCAGTCCAATGTATTTGGCATTGCCCACAGACGACGACCAACTGTGTGTCTGAATAGCAGCATTTGGACTATTAACTGCAGGCTGCAGATACCCAGGAACAATCCTGATAAGTTAGTAGTAACACAATTTCCCGCATGTACCTTGAAGCTCTCCGGGTAGGAGATTTGCTACAGATATTGACAAAACTTCTTTGAGTTCTGCCTGCTTTGGAGAGAATGGAGCTCGTCAATCCTCAGAAACAAATAAACAGATGAGCCTGTCAGCCTTCCATCCCAACCGGGCATCTTGTGATGTCATGCCACTGTACTGCAGGGCTACCATAATGATGCTGTGGTTCCTGGATTAAATAGCACGGCGGGGCTGAGGTGCTGTTCCCAGTCACAACTTCCTCATGTCGGCTCTTCTCATGTTGACTCTTTGCTCATGAGACTTTGTTCAGAATTGACATTTGTCTATAAGGAAGTCAGAGAAAATTAAGTTTATACAACTTGACGTTACCCAGTATTGCAAAGTACTTTTTTTTTTTTTTCTCCATACAGCACTTTCTTAGTCTGAATAGTTTTAAAACAATTCAGCCAAGTCTAGCTAAAAGTCTAGCATATGTGGAGAAGGTTACTTATTGATTTGCTGTGCCTGATGTCTCAAAGCTGGAAAATAACACAGCAGTCAGAAGGAATGGATAAATGAATAAAGAGGGATAGCTGAAAATGATTAATGAATACAGCAGAAGTGCTGTGGGAGGTAATCATAGTTAACCGGCAGTTTTGGCAGAGAGTTTCAAACAATTATCTAGGTTTAGACTGTGTTTTAGGAGAGGGAGGTTATTCTTCTTCTTCCGGAGGACCTTTGCCTTATGTCATGGTGGAGATGGATTCTCTGGAACACTTCTATCACACTGGGTTTTCCTTTCCCTTTCCAAGGGCAAAAATCAGGAGCAGTCAGCAGTGGATAACTCATCTTTGTTTGGAATACATTAAATTTTGTCTGCATGCTTTTGTGGAAATATTTTTCAGTCATTAGCAGAATGTCCCAGAGACGCCAAAAGTGTTAGAAACTCAGCCTCTTTGCTGAACTACATGTAGTACTGCGAAGACATGCATGAATGAAACCAGGGGAAAAAACAGCTGTCTGATAAACCATATGAGGGGATTTACCAGAAATGAAAGTTAAAGATTCTGGCGATCTGTCGTGAATCCTTTCTCTTTTGGATTCAGAATTCTTGCTGTTGTCTTTTATTCTGATGAATCTGACAAATTTATGAACCATAGCATAGCGTTTTAAATCCTTCCTGGTCAGATTCTGGTTTAGCTGGATGTAAGCAAGCTTCTGAAGTGGATGAGTTACCTTGCCTATAACGTTATTGATTATTAATAATATTACACCAATAACATTGTGATTATTGATGTTCTTAAACTGAGATATATAAGATTAAATATTCTGAAGAATATTCAGGCATCCTCTGGGTATTCACATAAAAATATCCTGTAGAGGAGACACTAATGAGGAAGAAGATAGTGACAAAGAATCTAGGAGAGAAATCTGGTTTGCCAAGCTCCTTTTAAATTCAGTCATGAGGAAATTCTCTTGTAATTACCTATGTGTATATACAGGATTTTAATTTTCTCAATTCAATTTTTTTTTCTTCTGGTTTGGATGATTATTTCCTCCTCATCTATGGTTGTAAAGGAGCAATACTCTAAAGTCAGAGGTTTTATTTTACGTCCTCATCTCTTCAATAAGACAACACATTGCAACAGTCAGAGGATGAGCTTAGAAATTCAGAAAAAGCCTTGAATTGTCTTAAGATCAAGTTCATGTGTGCTACTGTTTTGACTGTTGATTTCAAGCAGAGGCATGCCTTGCTCTGATGTAAAATGCTTTTAAACACTAGCTTTGTACTTGCTGTGGAACAAAACCATTGAGATCTCTCATACATCGTAACACTGATGGCGTCTGTATGTAATAAATTAGTTACTCATTGTACAGTAAAAAGAACTATTGTGAAATAACCTTCTTCCATCATATTATGCTTCTTTTTATATGCCTGACATACATTTTTTGTTCCTTTAAAGGCTTCTTTCACAATGCTCATGGGGGTTTATTGACAAATAGCCAAGTCGTGACAATTTCTATACATCTTTTCTGAAAGAGACCAAAGAATGCAGGAAAGAATAGTCTAAAAATATAGGAGCATGTGTGCAGGTTGTGTACAGGAGGATCTGTTTCATTGCAATAGTATTTTTTTAATCAGAGATGTATGTGGTCTGATTTTTATCAGCCATAGCATTGGAAATGATTTCAATTTGCAGTACGTAAAGAGTTGGTAGACCTCAAATTTAACACTTTCCCCAAACACACAGTTTGCCCCTTTCAGTGAGTAACCACTGAAGAGAAGATAAGGTTTCCAAGCCTGCTTTCTGTTAGGGAGTGGAGTATTTTCTTACAAATCCATGGCAATAGTTAGACTGGTTTTATCACTGAGTTGATAAGGTCAAATTTTCTTGGTCTTCTGCTGCTTCTTCTCCAAAATGTTTTATTGAATTGACAAACTTTGTATCATGATACTGCTTCAATTGGAAAGGAATTATTTCTGTATTCTTTCCTCCTCCACTTGTAGCATTTGTGGTCCTTCTCTTTGCTGTAGGTTTTGGCAAAGTAGGGAGGAATGTTCTTCTGGAGTGTATAAGAACAAAGTTTGGCTAGAGGTGAAAACATGAGGATGATATGGAGAAGCTTTTCAGAACAAAGAGCTGCATATGTTTCTCCTTACTTCTGAGAAAGCTCTGAGACTAGCTTTTTCCAGTCTGAGAGACAGAATGCATGTGTGAAGCTTGGGGTGGGTCGTGAGATCTTGCTACCTTAAAACATGATGAGTTGGAGGTGAGTTGGACTGAGGAAGATTCTGGACTACTTCAGGCTGGAACATTTCATAGTAGAACAGCCTGCTGGGTGTAAAGGCATTTCTTTGCAGTTTCTGTTCCTCTCAGAAAATAATACGTACCATGTTTTTTTGATTTTGTTTTTTGATGGGAGGTTTTTGTTTTTTTTTCTTGAAGGCTGTAGAATGAGCCCTATTCACCCAGCCATACAATCCATTTTGAAGTGAGTTGGTAAAAATGTTGGGTTTCTTGCTTTGTTTTTACACTTTCTTCTGGATTTTGGAGAAATTTTCTCAGCTCCATCCACATCTGCTCTGTCTGGTTTCTGCAGAGCCTACCAGCTCAGGCGAGAGGGTTGGTTCAGAAGGCACATGGGCATGCAGACACATACTGCTCTACAATTTTAGCCTGCCTGCAGTAGCAGAATGGGATGTGTGACAGATTGAAAAGTGAGACTCAGTTGCAGAAGGAGCATGGGGACCTGCTGGGGTTTTAAGTAGCAGTGTTGATCAGACATAGGGCATCCTTAACCACAGGCAATAGCACTGAAGCGATTTGTCTCTTTCTGTTCTTTTGCTTCCATTTTTGTAGTGGCTATGATTCTTTAGTGGCTATGAGTCTTTAAGTGCTTTCATCCTATCTCCTCTGTGTCCTCGTTATCTATGAGATGTTTTATGTGTACTGGATATATGTTCTTTGCTCTCTCTTTATTTTCCCCTAAAATCAGTTCTACCAGATCTAAAGGTTGAATTCCTGTTGTGGCCCATGTTAATCACTTAGGGTCTGTATTCATATCGTGGGAGCTCTGTTGCCATCCTGTCTCTGCTTTTGGGGGATTATACCTCACTTCTTTCTGCTGCTGTCCTTCGTGGTATCCAGGTATCCCTCAAAACTGATCCAAGCTGTGCCCCAGCATCACAAAAACACCATCCAGTCCTGCTGTCTGTCCTGGCTGACCCCAAGTTCATGTAACCTGCATCTACAGATAGCACATAGTGCAGACTAAGACCAGGTATTGTGCTTTACTGAGCTCTACCTCCCTTCTGTGGAAGCAGGGCCTCAAGAATTCAGACTACAGATTGTGTGGCTCTGGAGTGGACATTGGGAGGCAGTTATCTGTAGTAAAACCTTTGAGAGCTTGAGCCCAGGTGGTTAAGGTGAGGATGTGCTGGTGGAGCACATGGGCTCTCCTCACACTGTGCCCCTCCTGTTGAGCAAACAGCATGCACTGCCAGCCCTGGGCCTGCAGCTGGGCCCTGCACCTACCTTAAACGCTTAAACACTGCTTCCCTTCTGACAGAGCTCACCTGGATCCATTTATAGAAGGATTCTTTAAAAAATGTATATATTAATCTGATTATTAATTTCTTTACCAAATTATTTTTGTGAATTAAATGAGCTTCACCAAGGCAAAATGAGAGATGTTGGTGATCTGAACTCCACAGCTGCAAAACGTATAATGCCTCTCGCTGCTGAAAGTGATATTTCCTGTAAGACTGCACATTTCGAGGGAGCCAGTTTGTTGCGATGTGAGTACTTCCTATGCTATAAATAGGACAGATGAGTATCGCTTTCAATCTCAAAGGAATACATTCCTAGTTTCTTGAGGGAAGTAATAGTATCTCTGGCATGGTTCTCAGCGAGTTTTATTCTGGCTGATGATGTCTCTTCACACTCAAGGGTTGACTTGCTTGTTAATGAATGAGTGTGTTTGTTGCAGCACATAGGCATTTGGGGAGTTATTAATAGCTTCAGAGGAACTATACCGTAGCTAAGGTCACAGTGGTCCTTGGGGCTTTTGGTTTGTTTCTGTCTTCCCCTTTACGCCTGCCTAGCAATGTGGCAGACTGTAGGCTGAACATTAAATGAACAGGAGAGTTTGTGAGGAGGGGAACTACTGATTTATTCATAATTCCCTTCTGTGCTGGCAGTAAGGATGATTCAGCAAATGGGGTTCCTTGGGGACAGAGGTCTAGAGGTGGCATCCCAAGAGTTGCATGCTTCTCCCTCGCTGTGCAGCTTGCATGTGTGTCATCCTCTGTATTTCTGAGCCCTGCTGCTGCAAGAAGCTAGCACAGGAAGGGCAGGTAATTGAATATGCTGGCTTAGTTGCTCATTTTTACAGGCTTAAGAACAAAACCCAACCAACTGTTGTGTTCAGCATTCTGTTTATCTAATTATATGGGCTGAGAAGCTGCACATGTAAATGAAAACAGCAGAGTAGGGAATTTAGATCACATTGGGACTGACTGTGAATGTTTCCTGCTGTTGTTGTTTTTTTAAATACTGGGAAAAGGAAATCCCATATACCAATCCCACTCAGATTTAGGGATCTAACTATAAAGCAGGAAGCTAATGTAAGTTTGTTATTGTGTCTCCACCATGCATAAGAGTCTGAGAACCTTGTCAAGAACAGCAAAGAGAAGATCTTGGGAAAAGACCATCCCACAGTTTGAAATGGCAAGTTCTGCAGGCTAAAATAATTTTATTTTCTATGGCATATGCCATATGGGTGCTGCTAGGCTGATTGTATAGCACCTGCTGAGCCATGCATTTGACTTTAGTGGTTGGGACTGGGAAGAGGACTAATGACTAAGTGCCGTGGCAGAATTCAACTTTCTTGGAGCATCCAGAAGACAAAGCTGGAATATTTGGGCTGGCACTGAACTTCAGATTATTGAGGAGAGTTAGAGACCATCTGAGAAGAGATGCCTAACTACAGAACAAAACAAAACAAAAAAACAACAGATAAAAGGAGCTGTACAGTGTGACTCTAGGGCAGGTAGTAGGGAGTGAGGCTCCAGAGACTTATTCGATCCCTTCAGTTTTTATGGCGTATCAGGCATGCTGGTTTTTCAGGTTATTGATTGCTCAGTTGAGGGAAATGCATTTGCTGTGCTGGCCAGTGCACATGCAAGTAAAAGGTACTGAAAGAATTCTCTGTACGCTGATGTATTGGTACCCAAATTTGGGTCCATCAACAAATAGTAGTCTACAAGGCAGTGTTAAGTGATCTGCAGCCAGTCTTCAGAGCAATGCTGAACGCAAAACAAGTGGTGTTTTATTAAAGCTTTAAAAGGTAAAGGTTTTTGTTGGTGATAAGCAGTGCTTTGAGTGGTGGTGCTGTAGTGGAATGAGTAGAAAGCTGAGCTAGTTACAAGAGAATGAGGAGTCTCTGGTAGAGCATCCCCTTTGACCCCAGAGAGCAGTTTACAGTTCCTGTATCCTGAAGCCAATGAATCTATTTGTTAAATCATTTCATATTTCTGCTGCAACAGGATTTCCTGGACTAGTTATCAAATCACAAATCTCTGTCTCATTCTGTGTTTTCATCGCTTGCTAAGGGTACTTATCTGTCTAGAAGCACATAAGCATTTACTTCATTCTCCTGAGAAAATCCGTTTTCCCCTCACTGCCAGACTACAGTCACTTTCCATCCATTTTGCTTTCTAAAAAACACTGTTTTCTCTCTCCTTCATCAGTTACCTGACTAACATGGATACCATTTCCACGTTTTTTCTCATTAGGTGAGACACGCATGTAAGTGGTGGGCATTAAAGGCATCATCCAGACAAGGGAACAAAGCACAGTGACAAGGGAGAGAATTAATTACCCTACTAAAATGATTAATGTTTTATTTTGTTTATTTTGCAATCCCATCATTGCATTTCAACTAACAAGTGGTTTCTGTCTGTGACCTATGTGCTTCAACTGTTCATTAAGTTTTTGCCTCGCACTGTCATAGTCACTAACACCTGCTTGAGTTTGAAGGTAATTCTGTTTATTTTCTGGTTCATGCTTCAGGAAAAATTAAAACTTGATGCTGAGAGGGAAAAACTAGAGAGGCTTCAGGAGCTTTACTCCGAGCAGAAGACGCAGCTTGATAATTGCCCTGAGTCCATGAGGGAACAATTACAGCAGCAGCTGAAGAGGGTCAGTAGCAAGTTTCAAGATTGCATTAACTTTTTTTTTTGTTGATTTTAGAGTTAAGTTTAACATATTTTGCTTGAAGTAACCAACAAAGTGCCTGAACATATTTTGAAACTTAGAATTGTCATGACGGTTTCCTTCTGGTGGAATGCTTGTAATAAATATTTTGCATAGTGGTAGAGAAGTAGAGCCCAAATGGGTGGATTAGAAATCATTTTGTGTTGAATGTTTTTAAAGCTACTTAACCTTAATTAGCACCTTATGCCTCTTGGATTGCATGGAGGCTGTTGGAAGTGTGATGTCTAGATGGACAGTAGTGCATTACTCTTCTAATCTTTGCTCGTGCAGATAATATTGAGTTTTGGTTAGTGGGATCAGCTGTTTTAGCATTTGACCCCCATTATTTTTTAATTCTGTTTGATGTGCTCTTTCTTTGCAATGTTCTAAATTGCTGTCTCTGTGAGGTCATGGATAACATCTTTTCTTCAGCACATAAAATAACTTTTAGCATGAACTGTGTTATGAATATTTAATTTTGAAGATGATATCACTTACTTTAACCACTTCATTTTTCCTACATTTTCAAGAGTTGGACATCTGTGTTTGTTTTTTTTTTTTTTTTTCAATCTTTGCATAAAGTCTAATTGCAATTTGATTGCATTATGTATTATTTGTAACCAAAAAGCTACACTATTGTCAGTTCAAGTACGTCTGTTGTCTGTGGAGGATTTTAGTATCAATTAATTTTATGTCAGCTATGTGCCATATAGAGCTGACTTCGATAGGGGGGAAATCATTTTCAAAGCTTCAATATTGCAAGCGCCAGATGACAGGTGAAAGAGAAACTTTTTTTTTCCTGGTTTGAGACTTCTTATATCAGTAATAAGATTTTTAATCTTTCATTTTATAGGAAATAGTCTTAATACTTATTTCTTAATATATAATAATTAGATTACATTTTATTTGTAGAATTCTGTTTTGTTTTTCAAGTAGCAAAAAGTAAAGAAGTCCAACTTTGGAAATAACAATGTTAAATTATTCTGTAGTAACTAACTGAGTTGTTTGGTGTTTTTGTAGACATTTAAGGTTTTTTTAAGTTACCAAAAAAAAAAAGGCAATAATATCCCAAAAGTATTGGAAGGAAAGAAGCCTTTCCTGTGCAGTCATGTACTTGAAGGTATTAATGCACGACAAATTACAAACTTGTTGCTGTGGGGTCATAGTAAATCCTTTTTCACTATTGACTACCAAGAAGCTTCTAGAATTCTATTTTGGCTAAATACTTACATGTATATTTTTTCAAGCTGACTTAATAACAGTCTTGGATTTGAAAATGGGACAAGTGTGGGTGTACCATTAAATGTACGTTTGGTTCTATTGCATGTTATTCCAGGCCAGTTAGACTGAGAGTTTACTGTGGCTGGAGTAGTAGAAGTTGCCACTAAGATAGTGCACAGTACCTCTTAAATGGATATAAAGTGTGAGAAAAGTTATGGCTTTATCATAAGCATGCTATTCAAAATAGGAAAATATTATTCTTCCCTGAAACTCAGCCTTGTGTAGGATTAAATACCTTTATTTGAAGCAGATTATGTCGTGCTACTTTACTGCCAACATGGTAGGTGTGAAGGTGGTGAACTCCCTTATTGCTTCAGCTCTGAGACTTCAGTTGCTTGGTGCTTTGTGCCCAGGTTGCGAGCAGTGAATTTTCCTGCAGCATCTGACTGCAGTGTGGGTCTGGAGTCTGGACTGGGATGGCAGTGGGCAGGTGGCATTGTTTGCACGGACTGTTGACTGATGGCTGCTCTCCAGTGCCTGTAGCAAGCATACGTTTCCTGTTGGGCAGGGAGACCACTTCATTCAAAGTCTGGTGACATCTGAGGGCTTGTAGAAGGTATACCTACTGACTAATGTCTCTGTGTGGATGAGTAGTGTCCTTCATTGTGTATTTGCACACGGAGCCATTCTTCGTCCCAATCCAGAGGTCGCTGTGCAGTCCCTGGCTGCACATCTGCCATGGCTGGGCAGCATTGCGCAGGAGATGGTGGTGTGCAGAGGACACACAGCTCCACGCATCCTTCCTCCTATTTGGCTGCATGGCTGATGTTATAAACAGCACTACGTCTCGGGCTAGACTTGAAGAAATTAAGTGCTCCTTCATTTGAGTGTGTGTGTTCCCACAAGTAGTTTGTTCAGCGTGTGGTTCTCTAGAGTTACTGGAATGACAATTTCTATACTTTTTTGGTTGGTGAGCAGGTGCCATTCCAGTTCGGCATGCAGCAGCCTCACCAAATCGATTTGCGCTCAGGTTGAGTCATAACCAGGCTACAGCATGGTACCGATCTGTCTAGCCAGGATGTGCTCGGTGCTTCAGAGGCTCCTGCCTGCTCTGAGCACTGAAAAGCAACTCCCTTACAATGCAGAGGATGTCTTTATCAACAAGGGAGATGGTAGGAGTGGTAACATCAAATAACCATTAGCCTTATTTGCTCTCTTATGACACTACATAATTAAAAGCATTGAGCTTCTAAACATGTTGCATGAGGTACATAAGCACCATTTTAGACTGATTATTTTTTGTGTGTGTTTATAAGTATCTCTACTCTGGTTCAGTAAATTCAAGATGCTTTTATTCTTTTTTTGCTTAAGGATGCTGATCTATTGGACATAGAAAGCAAACACTTTGAAGATTTGGAATTTCAGCAGCTTGAACATGAAAGCAGATTAGATGAAGAGAAAGAAAATCTGACACAACAGCTCCTGCGTGAAGTAGCTGAATATCAGCGTAGCATTGTCAGTAGAAAGGTAAAAGCAGTAACACTCAATATGTTTGATCTTTGTTGCTGAGCATAAAGGAGATGAAATAGATCTACAACCTGCCTGCCTATCTGCAAGAAATTACGCAAAATTTTTCCTTTTGAAAAAGCTTTTGCAGCAGTTTGAAGATGCTGGCCCAATAACATTGCAAACACATCAAATTGTGTGTTTCTGTGAAAGCAAACAAATGAATAAAATTAATGTATGCATATTTGCATATGAGAATTAAAACATTAAATTTGCTACAGAAAGTACCGAAGCATTTTTCCTTCATTAAGCAACGAGATTCATATGCTGTGGTCGAAACTACACTTATTATATGCTGATGATCAATGTTAAATGATTTTGTTAAAATAATAATAGAATGTCAAATTAAGAAAATTATCTTAATTTTTAAAATTAGTTGTAATGGTTCTATTTGAAACAATTAAATACTATTTTTTTTCAGAGATCAGAAATTGCATCTCTGAACTACCATTTTCAGTGTATGGGTGTTAGTCACCACATTATCCAAGAATATATGCAACTGTTCTTTTGTTTTGTCTGTTGAAGAAATTCTTTTCTCCAGAAAAGAATTTAGACAGAAAAACTGTCTGGATCTTGTTTAATTATTTCCTTCACAGTAGTAAGGTGTCATCTCTTCATCTCTTATGAATGAGTGAGGTCTCATGAATAGGATCCTTGCTACTTATTGTCTCGTGCTTTGAAAATAAAATATGTAAAAGGTGATTTGTTGTTGTTGTGTTTTTGTTTTTTTTTTCTATTAGGAAAAGATTTCTGCTCTCAAAAAACAAGCTAATCATATTGTCCAACAAGCACAAAGAGAACAAGATCATTTTGTAAAAGAGAAAAATAACCTAATAATGATGCTGCAAAGGGTAAGTTTTTATTGTCTTTCAGATGTTTTTAATGCATAATAAAAGAGCATTTCATAAAATAAAAAAAAACTTAGAACATAAGAAAAGCATCAATTGTGCAGAAGCTAGTGAGTAGGTATTAAAGTGGATAGACATCTTTTCTATCCTATAAACTTTAAAAAACAAACAAACAAAAAAACTCTGTTGTAATTAATCATTCCTAACAGAAAATGTTAGTGGCATTTTTTGTAGAGAGGTTTTGAAGCATTACCTCTTCAGAGGATTTAAACACTCGGGTGCTAAGCTAGTCAAAGCCTGTGCTTCCTAGTGGTACTGAACTTCCGGAGGACCACTGAGGACATGAAAGCTAAAAGTCTACTTGTTCCTTGATGTAGGTTCCTAAAATAAAGTGGAAGACCCAGTAAACAAAACCTGGCAAATACTCTTAAGATCCTGAGATGTAATACTTGCAGAGAACACAGCAAAGAATTTCTGAAACTGGGCAAAAGGAGTTAAGATTTTTGACTTGTAATAGCTTGTACTAGACCAGAAGATGAACTACTTATATCAGTTAATATCTGGTTAATAAGAAGCTGGCGTGAACCTTTCGTGTCTAGTTTGTTTTGTTGTTAACCACAAGGAAAATCAAATTCAGTTCATTAAGACGAATCAGCATTTTCAGAATGCTGGAGGAGGACCTATTTGTTTGGCTGTGGTTATTCAATATTCAACAAAATCTTTCACTAGCTTTTTGTTCTGTATCTCCATTTTTTGTTTGGTTCTGCTGTAATGAATGAAGCTGGAGCTCAGCTTTGCAGCTTCTAGCCTTCAGTCCCAGCATGTTTCTTTATGCTTTTGAGAAAATGGCTAGCATTTATTTTCACTACATTGCTGTTGGCATTTAATGTAAACTTTGTTATTAACAGGAAAAAGAGAATCTCTGTAATCTGGAAAAGAAATATTCCATGCTTTCCGGAGGAAAGGGATTTCCTGTAAGTCCCAGTAGTCTAAAAGAGGTAAATAGTTTTGTTGCTTTTTACTTTACCATAAGTATCTTTTAATAACTCTTCATGCAAAATTACTTTAGTTTTCAGTCAAGTCCTATTCATACATTTTTTTGGAGATGATGAAATGACTTAGTAAAGCTATTCATAAAAGTCTAAATGCATGGCAGAACAAAAATAGCTGCTCTGACATTTTCCCAGATGTGACTGGTATCACTTTAAACTCTTGCCCTGGAAAAACAATCATTTTTAAGTGTGGGTGTGTGGAGTATCTAATTTTCTCAAATAGACAATTAAACCTCATTGAAATGAAGAAAAATGAGGTCCAGGAATAACTCTGTTCAAGTACTAACGTGTTTTAGTCATCTTTTAGAACCGTAGATTTTACAAAGAGGCCTTTTCACCACACCCACTCTTTTATTTTAAGGCTCTGCAGAAATGCATAAGTGTATGTTTTGATCTTTTAAAAAAAACATCAGATTAAAGACTTGAAGCTATTGTGGTTGTAAGAAACCTATTAAGATTTTTACATAATTATTGTGAATAGTTAGAATTAAGGTGCCAAATATTTTTGCTGAAAATTTGAGTTAGTTTGTGTAATACCTGTTGAGGCTCAGAGTTTACCTGCCCCTGTCAAGACTTCATAACTTGAAGGATGCTTCGTTAAGCCTCTCACTCGAGATCTGTGAACAAGGTCAGTGTAACTTTGTAAAAGCCATAGCCTATTACAAAGATTCAGTCAGCACATAAAATATTAAGTTCCCATGTTTATCCTCTTGCTTTGACTTGTTATGTGCAATTTGCAGATTCGTTGTAGTCACAGTAGGAGAAGCAGGAAAAAATAGTGTTTCAAATAGGCAGACAGGTGTCCATTAGCCTCTGCTTAAGAGGTCTGACTGAACTGAAGCCCTGAACGTGGTCTGCCCCATCTAATGATGTAGGTGTCACAGTGGGCTGTTGGGCTCTTGAAGTCTAAAGCAACCATGCATCCTACCAGCATCTGGGAAATGTGATCTTGCTTATTTGTCCTCGAAGCTCCTGGTGAAGCAGGATGGTCTGCAGAACGTGTCAGTGGGGTTGAGCATCCTTCCTCACTGCGAGCCATGTTGCAGATGCTTGCACTTGCAGTGTCCTAGGTTGCACTGTGATCTGGATATCTCATCTCCCACCAGGACATTTGGCAAGTCCAAGCCTCGTTTTGTTCTTCTATGATGAATCTGATTGTTTTCTCTAGAAAGTGGCACTATCTCTGATTTTATCTTCATATCCACGTAATGGTTTGTTTAATAACAGATTTTCAAAATGCAACTACATTAAGTGAACCTGACACTTTTTTTTTAAGTGGATTATCAAGCAGTGTCATTCAGTTCACTGCAGTGAAATTAATTAGGACTTACTGTAAGGTAAATGGGAGAAGGAACTGCAGAATGCTTATCCCAATACTTAAATAAGAAAGGAAAAAATCAATGCTATTTAAAAGTTCAGCGTTGACAAGATGAATTGTATCTCTAGTCTGACTTGAAACAGTTTCTGTAATTTAATATAATAAGGCCTGAACTAACACGCTGTGAAATCATTTGCTATTATTTTTGTTGTTGTTTTTTTGTTTGTTTGTTTGTTGTGTTGTGTTGTGTTTTGTTTTTAACCACAGTGGGAATTCCCATTGGGATTGGGAGTTTGAACTGAGTATTCTTTCATATAGTGGTGAAAGTGCTTTTATCATCTATAAAAATTAACACAATATTGCATTCATAGACTTGCCAAGTTTTGGTGACCAATATACTGGTGCTACAATATGGCTAAGCAGGGTTTACATTTATTCACAGTGGATTGTATTTTACTGTAATGTGGCCACATTTTTAGCGGGAAACCTGAGTAGTTTACCCAGCTTCCTTCTCATTTAATAGTTCATCAAATGGTACCTGAATTGAGATTTATCTCCTATTTCTAGAGTGCAGTATTCACTGTATGATAGCTAATTTTCCAGAATGATAAAATACATTCAAAACTATGCTGATAGATAACAGGATTTGTATTTTTGCTAAAATACATTGCTAAATTTATGCATTTTTGAAAAGAATAAATATGTGAATTGTCATACATACTGACATGTCAACATGCCGGTACATTTGCTTTCCCAGGAAAGGGCTGTATAACAATTTCTGAGAGGTATTTACATCTTATTGAAATCTCCTGGTCACTTAATGTACGTTTGCCTTTTGATCACATAAATGTGTTTGGAATTAAATGAAGAACAGTTTTCAGAATCCAAATATTCAACATTTGAAAAGCCTGATGATAATTTTGCTTTATTTATGATGAAATATTTCAATGGTAACAAATATCTGGCTGTATCGCTCGAAACTAACTTTCATCATACTAGATACATTAATACTCTTGCACGTCTTTTGGCTTTTGCTCCTTTTAACTTCTGAATTCCTCCTTTTAGGGCTATATCAGTGTAAGTGAAATTAGTGAGCTGTATGGCAATTCCACGAATATATCCCCTTCCACTCAGCCCCCCACAGATGCTGACGCAGTTTCCACTGAGCCTTCCACGGCTGTGCTGACGAGCCAGCCACAAAATAAAGAGGTTTGTTTGGGAGACATTTCCCTTTGTTTGCATTGTTCTTTCATGGCTGATTTTTATTTATTCATTTATTTATTTTGTCATTCAACATGTAACAAATTGTCCCAAAGGCAAACTCTCATCTGCCAGTTACCAAGTCAGATAATGGTTTAATAGTAAAGCTGAAGAAACAGTCAAGTTGAAGTTGTGTAGGTGGAACTTCAGAGGCCAAAAAACCTGAATCATTATGACCCAAGCAGCAATAAGTGACAATCTTTGCCTGTCAAATACTATAATGTAAGGCACCTGTGGAGAAACGGTCTGGGGACACATCTAATTACTCATTCAGAGGTGCTTAGGTGTTGGTTTTGTATGTTTTATAACTTTTTCTTCCTGATAGAAGCAATATATCTTTTTTTTTTTTTCTTCTGATAGAAGCAATATATCTTGAATGTCTGGGGGAGAGGGGTAACTTCTACTTATGTTAGCTATTCCACAGAGTCTGTCCAGTCTGTCTCTAGTTTACTCTTCCTTTTTCTCATTCTTTGTGATGTTTTTGAAGTTGTAATGACCATACCAAATTTATAATAAATCCACTTCTAAAAGAATGGAATAATCTTACAAATGTAAACACACCTACTACCTTTGTGTGGCAAGGAGGCAGCAACTAGTTTAAAATTTGGTTCTTCAGTGCTGCTTCTCGTAGTTAGATATGACTTAAGAGTTCCAATACAACAAATTTCCTTTCCTGCTAAATGCTCCAACAAACACAGTGCTAAAACTTCAGCTTGTATGTGCCGTATCTTTTGAGCAATTCCAAAAAGAAAACTTTGTGTGTAATTTCTCTTTTTTCTATAAAGCTAAGATCACCTCTCTGTTCTGGATTTGTATTTCCTCACTCTCTTTCTCCTCGCTCTATTGCTCAACTTCCATCAGTCCATTGGCCTGCGGTCATGGCTACTCATGTAGATCCTATTCCTTTATCTGATACACCTCCTCCTCTGCCAGCTAAGAAACACCGCAGGCAACAACAGGTAACAGACTCAAAGCTGATAACTTGGGATTTATTTGTTGTTATGGTGGCCATGAAGTTGATTTACGTGCAGTTTTTAGAGTAACATGGTAGATCATATTGCTGAGTGTTATACTTAAAAGCACTGCTCATTAAAAATAAACATAATGTATTATAGAATGATAATGAACAAAAATTCTCCTGATATGAATAATCCAGAGGCAAATGTTAATATTTAGAAGTCATTATAACTGTCAGAAGACTTGGAGAGGTAAAGTTCAAGTGGCTTCATTTGAAATCCTCAATTATTTTTTCTTATGCATTTGAACAATGCCTCTCAAAACCTGTACTGTTTTGTCACCAGTTCATTAGAATAACTTGTAAATGCATGTTTTTTTTCTCTTTTAATTGAATTCCATTTGTACACTAGACTTCAGTTTTAAGAAAAGTAATTTAGGTACAGAGACACGTACACAGAAAGTATACATGGTTGTGATGCATTTTCTTAACATGCTTTTTATTATGGTATTTATAGAAATCCTATGTAATACTGTGAAGCAGGAGGTACTATAAGATTTTTTTTCTGTCCAATGAAGTACCCAGACTATTGCCTTCACTATGTTCCATATAGAGCATTGCTGAGCAAATAGGTCAATTCTTTTTGTCAAAACGGTTTAACAAATTCCATTTGAAGCATTTCAGAAATCTGGAAGAGCGAAAGAAGCAGCACAGGGAATGCATGTACATGAGTGATACTTTGCCTCGCAAGAAAACAGCGCCGACTGTATCACCACACTTCAACAGCGCTACTCTTGGACGAAGCGTTACATCTAAAGTGCGTAGTGGCATGCTATTAATAGCCTTCAGATTTTATATAAAACTATTGTGTTTAGGGGTAAGGTTACCTGATACTCTATTGTAGCATTATGAAATCCCTCTAATTCGTAACTGACATTGATTTTGAAAGAAATTCATGTTTATTAACATGTAGGAAGATATGTGAAACCTCACATCCTTCCAGCCTTTATATTGGCCTCTGGAAACGTGGTGCTGTAATAGTAATCACACATTTATGATTGGTACATCTCAAGAATTATATTTCCAGGTTAGTTTAACTTGATTCTAGAGACTCAAAAGACTGTTTTCCTTTCTACTTAAGGCCTCTAGATGATAAGGACAAGGTTGTGTATAAAATGACAGTACTCCTTATTTGTGACAATATTCCTTATTTGTGACATGGTATATCAACAAATAGGAAATACTACTTTGCAAATGTTTTCATTTAATAGAGACTTCATACAACTAAAATACCTAGGGCTGATTGATGTGACAATGATATTAATGACAAATCAGGTTATTTTACCATTAATTGCTAATACAAAAAAAAAAAGTTGTAAAAGTATAGTTTCAAACAAATATTTGCAAATTCCCTACAGGGACATTTACCATTAGGACAGAGCAACAGCTGTGGCAGTGTGCTTCCTCACTGCTTGGCAACCATGACCAAAGAGTCAGAATCAAGAAGGATGCACAAAGGTAAGACCTTTTTTATTTGATTAATTTCTATTAAAATCAACATTGGTTCTTTCAGAAAATAAATCTGAAACTGGTGTTGCTATAGTCTACAGGGCTGTCAAATAAAAATTTCCTCTTTGGTGAAGAAAAACAAGATCTAAATGCCATTTGCAGGTATAGGTAAAATAAGGTATTAAGATTTTGGCATAGGTGTGTATGTAGCGTTCAAGTAAATGGTTTTCAAATATACCTCAGTAAACACTAAAAGTACATTGAAAAATACACATTGGGTTAACTGGGTAACCTGAGTGATTTCGAAGCAAGATATTAAAGATATTACATGTTTCACCCCCACCATCCACCCCCCCCCAAATCTTTTCATGGTACAATCTCAAAATATTTTTTTCAGAGGCATATATTTTTGCTTGGACCAAGTAATTCCCCAGACATGCATTTAATATCATGACTTAGAACTGCAGTGTTGTAACCTGTCTTAAATATTTTAAATATTTGGGCTACAACATAGGAAAGAAGACATGTTTCATGTTGAGTAAATAGGTGCACTCTTGGAATTGGAACACAACGGTTCTGGATGCAAACGTTACTTGATCTTTGAAACATGATCTCATAAACTATGAGATTCTGAGTCTGCTGTTCATCTGCCTGAAGTAATACACTTAATTTCTGCTTTAACAAAATCATTTGTTCATTACTGTCCCATCTTCAAAAGGAATTGCTCCTCAGTGCCATCTGTCAGTTTCTTTTCTTTCTGGTATCTGCATCATCACAAAAATTAGTGCAAGAGGACCCTATATAGCACTGACTAAGCTTAAGCTGAGACAGGATACATCCTGTTCTTATAGGACTTGTCAGAGACAGCAGGTATTAAAAGTCAAAAAGCATGACTGAAGTCATCCAGGATGACTAAATGCATTGATGGAAGGAACTTTGTTAGAAGGGTTCATGACTTACTATATTTGCTTCGTAGAACTGATCTGGTTGTGATGTGTTCTTTTTGTTCTTTATTTGTGCAGCAGGCCTTCCACAGACCTACTGTATTGTGTCTAACTTAGCTTGACATTTTTCAGATGCGGTAAAAAAGGAGCTTCTTACTCAGTATGGAAAGCTTCTTTGATGTAATGCATTTACATGGGTGGAATAGCCAGCAAGTACATTGAGACTCATCATTATGCTATTGTGCAGGAAGCACTTTCAGCTTGAAAATCAATAAGGGCAGCCAGGCTAAATTGTGATGGCAAGAGACTGTGTGTTAAAATGGAACCGTTTCTATAATATGATTGCAGAAGAGTATGTGTGACCTAAAACATAATTCTGAAGTGTTAACAAATCTAATACAGGCAAGTTTTTAAAAAGGGTCAATTTATTTTTATGCTCTGTTTGTCACCAAGTAACTAAGAAAATTCTAAGAATATAGGCAAATTTTTTTTTTGCCTGATATACTAGGAGATGATTATTCCTTATATGATCCAACAGTCTGAATGGAAATAGTAAGTTATGAGGAGTGCCTTAGGGGATTAATTTGTACTAGAAAAGAGACTGGTCCTAGACAGCCTGTTCTGACACATCAGCTTTGTGTAAGGGAAATAACGTTGCTGACAGGAGCTTTATTTGAACTCCCACAGAGTTTACACAGAGAGACAGTCAAAACATGAAGGATACTGGAATACAAGGACTGTTTGTGGTTTGACTGTCTCTAAGTAATTAACAAAGGGCTTATCCCCTTTGTGCTCAACAGTAGAGGGCCATGAATTTACTTGTGTCAGAGGAACTCGAAGAGTGTAACTGCTTTCTCTTGTTAAAGCACTGTGGTTCTGGTCTGGGGAGAGCTCCTTAGTTTCAGTGGCACATAACAAAAGTCTCTACACTGCTCTTTCTGCGGGTACGTGGGCATCCCATTATAGTGCAGATCTCAGAATAAGACGGATGTCATGGTCAGTCAAGTCCTCATCCCTTCAGAGCACAGGCCGCAACGCAGTCACGGAGACTGCTGGACAAAGAGGATGATGCGCTCCTGAAGCAGTGGTAGGGACTCAGCACATTCCTCTGGGCTTAAAAGTGTTGAGTCGACTTCTAGGCCGGACATTTTTGCTGTGTTTGTATAAATCTGAAGAAAGAGTCTTCAGCAGTTCTTAGAGGAACTGGTCACCCAGCTAGTTTAGAAGAGTTATGTGAGAATTACTAAATTAATAATGGTTCGAGTTTTCTCTGATTTGCTTTCTCCATTTTTTCCCATTTCTGTCCAAGAAGCTAAATGTAAAAGTCTGAGAGAAAAAAATGAAGTCAGGAAATGAAGAACAGCCACTCGAGTTCAAACATGGATTTCTTTGTGCAGGAACTTGAAATGTCTATGAATAAGTTTTAGACCAAATCCAGGAGAGACCCAGCAGGAAACACTTTGATAAATTTTCCTTGAAAGAAATGAATAGTGGCTGTCAGTAATCATTGCTTGAGTTAAGTGTTCTATAAGTTGTTCTTAAGAGGAGACATCTTTGATACAAATATTAATGGAAAAAGTATTTCTTAGCAGCCATTCAGGAGGTGCTTTTGAAGAACTGTACTTACAGATTGAGCTCCTGTGGAGAAGCCTTTCTAAGCGAACTAAGGAAAAAAAAAAAAAAGAATTCAAAAAAATTGTTTGATGCAATCTAGAGACCAGTCTCTGCACAGGTGGAAACGGGCTCAAGAAGTTCCCGTGGGTACCTGTGCAACGAGAGATAGGAGAGGTCCCCTTGAGCTGTGTGCTAGCCCCCACAAGGGAGGGGATGGCTAGCTGTGAGCTACAGCAGCATAGGACTAGCCCCAATTCTGGGAACAGTACTGTCGAGACAGAGATGTTAGGTACCAGCAAGATGATTAATCATACGCTTCTTAAGCTGTACCGAGAAACAGTGTACTGAGGGCAACATATATATGTGAAGACAATGTGTGAAGCTTTTCAAAGTGGTTTGCTTTTCTTTTTCCTTTTACTCCCTTATAAAACTCAGGAAAAGCTAGAAAAGGTATGAAAGCATCTCTATACCTGGCTGTGCCTGTCGTTTTTTGGCAAAAGTACTGATTTCATCAGTACTGTCAAGTAATTTCTGAAATCTTAGATTTAAAAAAATAAATAAATTGTAAAATAATGATAGTACTTCAAAAAGTCTTGTTCCTCCTGTCAAACTGTCACAACAAAACTTCTGGTTAATGCTAATGACTGCAGAGCTGCAGCTTTGTGCAGGCCTATTTTTTTTGCTTCTTTGCTCATAGCCAAACAAGTAGAGCAGAAAATTTGGAAGTCTTTGCAGATCTGTGGGTGACAATGACAAGGTAGACATGGGCTTCCTAGTTTGGCATGTTTTCATACAAAAAAAAATATATTTTGACACGTTAATTTCAACATTCAAGGAGAGAAAAAAAAAAAAGTAATAATGGAAATTAAAGAATATGTTATACCAAGACTTTTTTTTTTATGAAGTACTGCTTCTTGATGTGCTTGACAGTGCTGCTTTTAATAACAGCTTTTCTCCTATAACTTTGACCTCTCTAGAATTTTGTGGTGATATATTTGTTTTTTTGGGGGGGATTTTGTGACAACTCCTTTGGATTTTTTGGATGCTGTGGCTTTATGAATATTGTAATATTTTGCTGAACAGTCTGTCTATTAACAGTGAAGTTTATTTTACTAAGGAGAATACAAACTGATGCAATGGGAAACATTTTAGCTCCTGTATTAGCTTAGACTTGTGTTGTTTGCTTGTGGGAAACTTTTAGTGGATCTTACAAGGAGTTGAATCTTTTATAATTGCATGTGCTGTGAATAGGTACCTGAGCAGTTAATAATACTTTAACAAATCAATTTTCCCTGTGTGATGTGTGAATTGGGAATGGAAATGTGTTGCTTGAGAGGCATCTTCATGTTGGTATACAGCTGATCCTAAGCTGTGAACTGCCTGTTGCTTAAGGCACAAGGAGCAAATGAGAGCATCACATTATGCTTTGCTTCTGCGAGTGCACATAATTTTGCAACCAAACTGCTGTAGTATATATATAGAGAGAGAGACATGCCTTGCAGTGTTTAGTTACATTTGCATGATTGCATAAATATAACTGACAAATGTTTTACTTAAAAATGGGTACTTAAAAACTTTTTATCTTCATAAAAAGTTGAGTTTCCTTTTGGAAAGTATTCGTAAAGCCAGTATGTTCCTCTGTACCTTTCAGATGGGTTTATTTTTCAGTCAAGTGCAAGATATGAAACTAACATTTCTGAGTAGCCCAGCTTTTGCAAAGGGCTCCATAGAAAAACATTCATGTAAATGCAGTTTCTTTCAGTAATTTATTTTTTCTCTTTTTCCATAATGAATAATTGAAAACCATTTCGCAGGAGCAATTAGTCATTCCAAAGGTTCGAGTATGAAAGGTAATTGTGTATCTACAATAACGGCAGCATTTGCCATAATAAAGGGAAGAAAACAGACTGCACATGTAAATCAGTAACATCTGTGTTGTGTGATGCTATTATCTGTAAATGCTGAAGTGCATCTGTATCCTTTTTGTCTCCTGTACTAATCAGAGCAATTGAACTTTTATTGAAATGTAGCGTTCTTTCAAGTGGCAAGTACGATTCTATTAGTTCTTGGAAACCAGCATTAATTGTCTACAAAGAAGTCTTTGTATTGTGCAGAGGGAAGTGAAATGGGGATGGGAGAGGAAACAATTTATCTGCCTTGGAGATGCTTGGAGGGCTTGATCCTTAATAATATGCTCTAATTATGCAGCCTTAGTCATACTTTTCATACACCTTTTGGAGAATAGTATAGCCTTTCTAAGGTAGAGCTGCATTAGTTGACTCTCCGAAATGAAATTCACCTGACTGACATATCCAAGAAAACAGCAGACAGTAGCCATGTAAGTGCAGGTAGAGAATAAGGCAGGAGAATATTCCCACTAGTGAGTTTTCCTAACAACGGTGTCTTGATGGTGTCTAGTCAAAATTTTGTGTGAGCTTAGTATGTTTGTCAATACTTTTCCCATGCTTCTGTATTAGCTTAAATATCTGGTTTCCTGTTTGAAAGGGAGATTTTCATTTAGCGTAACAGTTGCTCTAGTCTCCAACTTTGCCACCAGCTCACATTTTGGGTCAGGATTGTGCAGAGAGTATTATAAACTTGACTGAGCATCAAAGCTGTGAGGAAGCGTTACTTCTTGCATGGACTCAAGGAAAGGACAAGCAATGAAGCTGCATTCGTAATCAGACTAAAAAACAAACAAACAAACTTAAAATGTGTTGTGAAAGCTTCAGCAA
Source organism: Anas acuta (assembly GCF_963932015.1). Lineage (NCBI taxonomy): Eukaryota > Metazoa > Chordata > Aves > Anseriformes > Anatidae > Anas > Anas acuta. Next base: position 112,618,553 of record NC_088979.1, on the reverse strand, counting down.
TTAAAATGCCAACTGTCTCTTATTCTCTTCTCTACATCAAGCGAGCTCAGCCTGCGCTTTACTGGAATCCAAAGTTCCTCAAACACACAAAAAATAATCCAAGTTCAGTAAAAACAACCAAATAAGTACTTAAGATCTTTGATAATCAAGAGTATTGTTTTGTTTAAAAATAATAATAATAATGATGAAAAATCAGTAGTTATTCCTTAGATCCCTGAATTCAGCTATATTGCTTTGGCAAATAGGTCTGATTTGTGTGTTCAGTCTTCTTAATACAAGTACAATAATATATGTGAAAAGGCAGTTATACTAATCTGCATATATTTGTGTATGTCATAGATAAAACAGGTATTTAAAGATGTTCAGATGTTCAGCTATGATTCATTTATTAAATTAATTTTTTAGTACTGTGGTCACAGAGCAGTTAATCTAAGCTGGTAATCAAAATGCTCTTGCTGTTAACATATCATGCTCAAGTCACAGAATTTCTGCGTAACACAGATGTTTCCTCTGTACTCTGTAGGGTATAACCATCAACGTATGTGTGAAAACCAAAGGCAGAAATCTCCTGAATTCTACAGCAGAACAGCATCCGAATCTAATGTGTATTTGAATAGCTTCCATTACCCAGATCGTAGCTACAAGGACCATGCTTTTGATTCATTAAGCTTGGACAGTTCGGACAGTATGGAGACAAGCATATCAGCATGTTCACCAGATAACATTTCCAGGTAAATAACCTTCATTTCTGATGCTGTAACGGTTGTAGGGTTATAACAACAAAGGGAATGCGTGAATGTTGACGCTATGGTAATGTGAATGCTGCTAACTGGTTAAGAAAATGTAAGATCATTAGACAGGTGTAATACCTGGTATTTTGTGTAGCCCTTCATCATCAAGTTTGACTATCATCTCATCTGTTTAAATAAAGATGGAAAATAAAAATATGGAGAAGCTAAATGTTATGTTGAAAGCCACATAGAAATCAATGTCAGTTCCGAACTGAAATTCTGATGCTCTTTTCAGAGTGGCATAATTCCTGAGCTTCCTTCCCTAGTTGTTACAGGTTTCCTGTGATAGGAAATATCTCTTGAGATACCTGCGTGTGATGAAGTACATTCGTTCTGTATGTCCAGCATGTTAACTTGCTAGATACTTAATGCTTACGCTTAATGCTGAAATAATGCTGATACTTAATGCCAAAATGCTGGGGAGTCCTCTGGCAATCCTTTTTGCTCTTTTGCCTCCCATTTCTGGGTCAGTAGCAAGGAAGAGATGATTCTGAAAGGCTTAGTGCCCTCAGCTGCTTTTCTTCTCTTCAGAGACTGTCAGCTCAGAAACTGCAATTAAAACAAACATCAGTGACCTGTTTAAAAAAAAAAAAAAAAAAAAACAAGTCCAGCTAAGTCTGAAAATCGTGTGAAAACACTTTTCTTCTGACAGTCTGGTTTTAATAATGGTACTTTCACTTCTGTGCGTAGTCTTGCCCCAGTAGGTTCACAAGCATCATCAGAGGCTGATAATTAAATACAACATGATTAAGGGATTAAGAACCTCTTGTTGAATGCAAGGACAGCTTTTCTGGGTAGCATGTTGTGTTTTATTCAACATCTGTTTCCTGTAACAGGTTACCAGCCTTCTAATTTCCTCCTGTAGCATTCACCACAGCAATGTCAAGGATTTTAGAAAATACTAGTGGCATTGGTATGGGACTGTCTGTTTTTTGTTGTTGTTGTCTGTTTGTTAGCTTAATTGTAAAACATTAGGACTCAGGTTCTGAGTAGTTTTGTTTTAGATACATAGCAAGTCTCTGATAGCTGGACTATCTCATCAGTTAACTCATCTCTGCAGTGCTAAACAAATCAAGGGTGAAAGAACTGAACTAAGCCGAAGTATTAACTGGTTTTATAGGGGTAAACCTACTGCAATTAACCGAATTCCAGGTTGCTCAAATGACTTAAGTATGGCCCTGTTGCTTTTATGGAAGTTCTTTGACCCAGATTTGCTAGTCACATCAACTAAACATACTTTGGCCAAACTTAGGCTTAGATATCTAAGTCAGTGGCCTTTTTTTTTTTTTTTTTTTTTCAGAGACAAGTTTTTTTACAGCTTAGATTTCAGATGGATTATACTTTCTCTGCAAGCATGGGTTAAGGGAGGTATTTTGTATTGTACTGTCTCCTCTCATGATGCACATCCTCAGTATCAGACAGACAAATGTCTTCTGAAAACTTCATACTTGTGACAATGCTCCTGGTCTTACAGACCACCTGAGGCATATTCAGAAAGCTAAATTTGTCAGTATGTCATGTTTGTTTTTTTGTTTTTTTATCCCTTGCCCAGGACACATGCTTGAATTTCCATTCTGCAACAGTCCCTTCACAGTTGGTCTGTGTGCCATTGAGTAGCAGGAATAAACCTGCCACCTAACACCTACTTCCACTAGGGTGATCAGTTAGTATTTTCAGGATAATCCTAGGTCAAGTGTTTCTCTGCCCTGAACATTTGGATCCGTTCAATTTCCTCATAATGTCTAGTGGCATCAGTAATGGTAATACAGTGTTAAATGTTTTGCCTGAATATCATAAGATGAAAAATAAAGTAGAGAGGCATGAAAATGCCTCAGTTGAAATGGCTGTTAAATTGAGATGAAACAAAGAAACTGTATTTAAAGAAAGAAACATGGTATTGCTTGTTGGCTGCCTATCAGGCACCAGATAGTGAGTGCCCTTTGCAAGAGAAAAAATGCAATTTGGCTGAGCTTTTCAATAATAACTGGAGTGTTAGCAGAGTATCTTAAGACAATACTTCCTTTCCCAGTTAGGTATCTCGTTATGGGAGCTAGGGGTGAGATGGTAGCACCTTCTCAGAACATACAAAGAGTGACCTCCGTATCATGGAACGAGTATCTGCCAAGGCATGTGGAAGTGTACTCAACAGATTAAAATACTGACAGATCATATGAAGCAGAAAATCACCCCTTCATTATGGGCTTGTCTGGATTAGTAATTACAAGAGTGTTGTAAAATCCTTAAAGATTAAGATGCCTATGCTAGAAGCAAAATATCACTGTGAAGGGCAAAGGGCAGAAAAGATGTTCTCCACACCAAGTACCTATCACGCTTTGAGGCAAATATAGGCTTGCTTAAAGGAACAGTTGATTCTTACATTAAGTTGGGATATATAGTGTGTGTATATATATATATATATATATATATATATATATATATATATATATATATATATGGGATATACCAAGCAGTGGGTACAGTAAATCTCTAAAAAGAGATTTTTTTGGGAGAAATATCCCCTCAGATGAGGCCAGAAACACAGTATGTCTGTTTAGCGTGCTGAAACTTGTTTATCAACTACATGTTAAGATCCCTTTGCTCTCTCCCCCACCATGAGAATGAGATCCTTATCCCAGCAGAGTGTTTGCGTCTAAGATGCAGAAATGACACCACCTCAGATAGCTAGCTGAAAGTGAAGAAGTGTCATCTGAGTACCCTTCTATTGCAAAATAGAGCCAAAAAGACAGGCAATGGTGTGACAGCTGTGTTGTGGTGGGCCAGGATCTATCACTCTTTGTCATTACTTGTTTCTTTGGCTTGCCAGTTATGTTAACCAGTAGGCATTATTTGATGCTGCTCTGTGACTGAATGTGAATGTTTTTTACAGATACTTCTTAATAATCCTTACAACCTCCATCTAAATCCTGCTTAAATCCTCCATCTAAACAGGTAGTTCATGGCCAGAAAGGCCTAAATGGTATATTTAGATGACTACTTATGCCACCTCTCAGAATCAGTGGTGTGTTCTGCAAGGACATGGTAACTGCTGCCATATTCTGTTATCTGAGAGATTATGATGGATCATAGGGGACTGACAAGATGCATTTCTAGGTACCTGAGTCTGATTTTTTCACAACTGTGCATGGGGAATATATGCATTCAGTGTATCATGTATTTTGTGTCGTTTGTATGATATGAGGCTACTGCACTGAATTGGATCGGAACAGTATCAACTCAACTCTTAAACTGTCAAATGTTGGACTATAAAATAAGGCTTTAAATATCAAGTATTCTTTTAAGTACCTTTTTCATTGTGTTTTTTTTTTTTTTTGTTTGTCTGTTTTGTACAGTGCTAGCACTTCAAATGTTGCAAGAATAGAAGAGATGGAGAGACTTCTGAAACAAGCACATGCTGAAAAGACTAGGCTGCTTGAGTCCAGGGTAAAACATAATTTTATGAGTAAAAATAAGAGTGGGCATGTAAGCTAGCTAATACCCTCCTAAATGCAATATTGGACCCAAAATAGTTTACATCTAATTGAGGCTTAAGACTTTGCCTCTCCGTCTAGAGTTCAGTCTGGTTTCACTCTCATGGTGCATCTTGGAGCCCATGTGTGGTGACTGCTATTTCAGTGGGTGAGTTGAGGGCAAAATCCCATCAGAAGCTAATCAGCATTGCTCCTACAACTGCTATGAGAGTTACTTATGAAAAACCTTCATTTCTAGAGTGGTAGTATTTGCCAATCTGAATTGAATTCTCAGTCCACTGTGCTGGATATATATTTCTGCCTGCCAAAGAGGCAAAAAGAGATTTAGTCCTAGCTAGAAATTACGCAGTAACTACAGTTTCACACATAATTGCCCTTCATGTGCTGTGGTATTTAGGAACGGGAGATGGAAGCTAAAAAACGTGCTCTGGAAGAAGAGAAACGCCGCAGAGAGCAACTGGAAAAAAGATTGGAAGAAGAAACTAGCCAGAGGCAAAAACTAATTGAAAAGGAGGTCAAGATACGTGAGAAACAAAGAGCACAGGTGAGATGCATTAGCATGAAATGATTTTCGATGCTAGACTCCTTATTGATAAAGGAAGCAAGTCTACTTCTGCAAATGATAAACAGAGCTATTTCCAGTTAAAGGGATGGATTTCATATTTCTGAGGTGTAACTGTGTCACCAAAAGCATGTTTGGGCTCTGAGAAACTTAGATGTCTGTGTGTTTATTTAGATCTAAATAATAGCCTAGGTCTGTTCAGCATTTTATACCTGAAGTATAAATGTTAATCCTTTAAGGTTTGTTACTGAGCAGGGGCAGAGCAGGTTTGTTTTTTTTTTTTTGTTTTGTTTTTTGGCCTGAACAATGGAAATTTGTGAGACTGTTAATTTTATAAACAGTGTTGTTTCTTCTTTCTTTTAATACATACAGTATTTTGGAATGTGAATATTCACTTCCCAAATATTTGACTGAAGAAAAAAAAAATGACCAACAGATTAAAAAAAAAAAAATAATCTCCATATCTACTCTGGAAAGGAAACAATATTTTCTCTGTTGTTACTGGGACTATGCAACATGGGAAACATTATTTAGTTAAATAAATAACATTATTTAGATTAGATTAGGACATCATCTCTGACATCGTCTTTGTTTTCTGTTAGGATGTATCTTGAGCTTTCTTCAAGTTTAGAGGTCTTACCTACTTGTTTATTCCACCACAACTAATGAGATCTACATGGTACAGCAAATAGACTAGGCAGTCATTTTATTGTTAGTATGGTAAGACAGTAAGTTGGTATAGTAAGACTTCCATCTTAGTTACATGTGTATGAATGCAGAAGATTCCATATCTCATTTGATATATACATGCATTTATCTGTGCTACTTTTGCTAAATCTTTTTATTAATTACTATTATATATATATATTACTGGCCTTTTTAATGGATAACACTAGGGCAACCTTAGTGGAACTTTAGGCTGTTTCTCCCTAAGCATATTTATTTCTTTGTTTTCATAATAAAGTGGAAAAAAAAAAAAGTTAAATGGTATGTGTACTTCAATTGAATACCTTCTTTGTGTCTATGAAATTTTAATGACAACTCAAGTATGGCATAAACAACAATGCCATGCTTATGTGAAATTGGAGCGTGGATGTGCTGTAACAAAATGCCCTATCGGTTACTGCTAGTTGGCAGACTTAGCAGAGGCTGAAGACTGAATTGGCAGGAAGACAAAACATATCTTTCAGAAAGAACAACAATTTTTTTTATTAACTTTTTTCTTTCCTTTGTATTGCTAGACCCAATTTCAAGACTTTTTTTTTTTTTCCTCCAGTACTTCCTGACACTAAGAAATGTCAACTAGAGGAAGGAACACCATCTTTGCACTTGCCAAAGCTAGTTCCAGCTTGTATCATACAGGACTGCATAATTTTAGAAGGGTGTTAAGAGCTGTTGCAGGCAACATAGCTCCCGTTGCACGAAGAGATTCTTGAGAATGCAATGAGAGAAAGTCCCTTAGATTTGTGACTCACAGTGGTATTTAAAAGGCTAACTTTAGGCATGGTGCAGGGGCAGATTAGATGCTCCAGGTTCTCTGAAGTCAGTGTACAGACAGACAGGGAAAAAAAAGAAATAGAGGAAGGAAATACTCCTTTCACAGGTCATTCAGAGCCACCTAAATTAGGCTTCAGTTCTGAATAGCCCTGTGTTGTAGCCTCTGTCAGCACTGGGTGCAGCAGGAGCCTTGGGGGACATGTTTTCTACATTTAAAATGAGGTTTTGTGCCTAGATCCCTTCAGGCATAGGAAATAGGCATGCTCCCTTTAGCTGGCAGAGGTCCTACATCACTCCTACTTGTTCTCCCAACTTATCCTATTTGGCTTGATGCAGACTTAGTCCTGAACTGGGATCAAGAATGAGGCACTGTTTCCTGTGCTGCTCAGCTGTCTCTTGCAGAGGGATGTGCTTCAGCTCTCTGTGCTGCATTGCTGATTGTGAACCAGATGCCATGTGTAATTAGTTCATAAGTAATTCCATTTCATTTACCACAACCTTTGTAAAACAAAAATAAGGGTTACAGTTCACTCTTTCTACCTAATTTTTGGATAACAGCATGACTTTTTTATTTTTATTTTTCATTAATATACATGTAACAATAAAATATTAGTTAGATATGCGTAGTTTATATCTAGCCCAGAAAAGTAAAGGGTTTGCTTAACATCAAGTTCTTATGCTTCATCTAAAGCAGCAACACTGTTTTCACATTCAATTCATGTTTCAGTTCTATAACAACTTGTCTGCGCTGCGGCCCCTGTTTTTCCAGCTCATCAACTGATGATTTCAAGAAGATCCCGTGCTCTAATTTCACTTCTATCAAGGTGCATAAACTTTGTAAAAGTAATTTTTAAGGATCTTTAATACAAAGAAAACAATGGCTGCAGCAAAACTTGTTTATTTTTGTTACCATTATTTTAGAATCTATGGGCTGTTTGCAATTATGACCTTGTAGCAGAAGCAGTGAAAGAGAAGTTAAGATTTATGTTAAAATAATGATCTCATTTTCTTTCTTACAGGCCCGTCCCTTGACTCGCTATTTGCCCATTAGAAAGGAAGACTTTGATCTGCGAAGTCACATTGAAACAGCTGGTCATAACATAGAGACCTGTTACCATGTCTCCCTTACGGAGAAGACCTGCCGAGGCTTTCTGATTAAGATGGGAGGGAAAATTAAGACATGGAAAAAACGATGGTTTGTTTTTGACAGAAACAAGAGAACTTTCACATACTATGCAGGTAGGTTGCAGGATCACTGTTAGGCTATATCTGTCCCTCTTATTTTCCTGTGAACTTGGTTGAGTTATGAAGATGTAGTGAGTCCCAAGTAAAGCTTACAGTTCCATTTTATTTAGTATTTTACATATACCCTCGGGATGGATGCAATCTCTTCCCTACTGTTTAATCCTAATGTCAGAAAGGACACGGCAGTGCATAACAGATGAAGGGAAATGTGGACAAGGAAAAGGAAAGGAAACATTTCTAGAACATAGAATAATGGGTCCACCTAATTTATTTTTAAATATGACATACTTCAATCAGTGACAGAACAATTTCTTGTACCCGTCATAAAAGAGTAACATTTATGATACTTATCATAAACATTAAATGGAATGCTTCTGGAGTCCTATCACTTGATGTACTGAAAAGTGTTTCAAAATATTTTAATACAGAGAAGTAGACTTTTGCATTTGACATATTCTGAGAGTCTAAGAAATTTCAAAATGGACGACATGTAATATTCAAAAGAGTTTTCTGTAGACAACAGTGTGTTATAATATGATATCTGGAGCCATTACAACCAATACGTTATCATCTCAGGTCAAAACCAGAAATTAGGAATTTAAGAATTTCTATGTCTAGATAGCAGTGCAAATCTATACATAGTTTGACTTTCAAGTTTCAGAGGAAGCCAGAAAAATGATTTTGCATTGTGAATTTTTATTGTTAGGAAAGGCCAGGCAAGGGCAATATGAGATGGTAATTGCTAAGAAGCAGAAGAAAACATCCGGTACCAAAAAGCTCAAACTGTTCCCTTTCTTTTTATGACATAACTGCTTTCCAGAAAGTCATGAGGAACTTAAAATTGATGGTGGGCATTGCTCGGTCCATCCTTTTAGAATACATTATTTGAGTTCATTACGTATCAAATGGCTATTTCTTACTAGTTTGCAATAATACTGTGAAAAATGTAAGAAGCAAACGTTCTTTTTTACTTTGTTCTTAACATCTGGTTTATTGGTTAGCGAGGCCTGTAACATACAGTAGTGTCCCCATCTGGTACTGATTTTTTATTTCTTTTTAAAGTAGTTGTGTTGCTAGTTAACAGTTTTGGTTTTGAGTGCAGTACAGCTGCCATAATGCATTTTAATTACCAAAGAAAACTTTTCATAATGTCTCAAGGACTACAGCCAACAAACAGTTTCATGAGAATTCTTTAAGAGCTGAGCAAAAATGCAGCTGCCTGCATGATTGAGGATCTGTCCAGATCTCTAAATATATAGTAACTTCCAAAATAAATTCTGGTACTCTACGTTCAGACAAAAATAAACTCTAAGATGAATATACTGGTATATTGCTTTAGTTCTGCAGATCTACTAAACTGAAGGACTTATCCTAAAATCTGAAAATATTGTACATAGACAGTATACTTTGCTGTATAGTATTGTATTTGGCTCTGTATAGCATGTGCTGTAATGTAGTAATCTTATACGTCTACTGGTCCCCTATGGGCTGGCAGGGAGATTCCCAACACAACATCATTTCGTCTATGGGATTTCTTTTTGCCATCATCTGACACGTTGGAAACTGGCTGCATCTACTGATAGGATGTAAGCTGAGGTCATAAGAATTGAAAACAGCAGCAGAATCTCTCATGAGACTAAGATGTTCCGTTTGTCAAACATGTCTGTTTAGATAACTATTGTTGAGGTGATACTAACTTGAGGTCAAAGGTATTATATTCCTCAATACAAGAGTACTGGAAGAAGTTTGCCCTTCAGTATCACATGCAGTTCTCATTTTCTGTAACATCCCCTGGGATTATTTAACATTGCAGGAAAGTAGTAGGATATTTCAGATGCTTATCTGTCTTTGTTCCTTTTTCTTGTGAAATGTTACAGTTGAGTGCTAAGTTTACGGTCTGTATTCTCCTTGCCCCAGTGAATCACTAGCTGATGCTGGGTCAGAAGGTAAGCACGTTGTGCTCTAATGGCCCATGTGGACTGTTCTCTGTCATGCATTAAGGCACCAATTATATGTAAAGCCAGACTTCAAATTCTTTTTTAATTCTGCCTCCTTTCTAGATACAACACACTGTCATACTTTGTCTGTCTTTCCTGATTGGGTCTGCATAAAAAAAAAAAAAAGAATGCCAAATGAGAGGCCATGTGCAGGCCATATGGAAAATCAACCTTCTTAAACTTTTTCTTTTTAGAATGTCCTAATAAGAGCTAAAGATGATTTGAAACTTTTCTTGGATTCTTAGGCTGGAACTTCATATATGAGATCTCTTGCAAGTAGATACCTAAAATAGTTTAGAATTGACACCCCGCATGTGCCCACTTCTTTCCATTTCCTTTCAAGGGAAGTTGTCAGCTGTGTCAAATGTGTAGATATCAGAACTTAAGCGAGAACATTCCCAGCCTTTATTTCAGCTTTGCTGCAGTGGGATGTTGGTGCCACAAACACAATTCCCCTGGGTACAAGCTACTGCTTATGAACAGCCTCTCTCAAGTAACTGTCCGTTCAGTCATCATTACCTCTGGCACTTCTTCTCTGCAGAGGGTCTTTGCTTTGGAAGGGCCCTTTTGGCAAAAGGGGCAAACGATGGATAATTAATTTGGCTTTTACCTTGGGTGTCACAGAGTAGGAAAAAATGTTCACAATTACAACGCTGAGGCTGGTGTACAGGAACTCTGACCTCTTTGTAAACTTTTTCATGCGTCAGAGCTCAGAAACTTGACCATGACCTGGTAACTTTATATTTTAATGCTAAGCGTTAACTTAAGACTATGGGAGATAATTATGAACAGGAGGAAGCATTTGTAAATAAATATAAGCACAAATGATATTCTAATGTAAAGATTTTGCTGTCAAACTGTATTTCAAAATTATTTTTCATAATTTTCTTTGAAGGAAAACTGTGGGTCTTAAGCTGCTAGCTATGTTGTAGTACTTTAGCAATATCTGAAGTGTGGCTGGTTTTCATGTAATTGGAAGATTGGGTTTATCTCAGAGACATCTCTTCCCCATGTTAGCTAATGCTGGACAAAAGGTTTAAATGCTTCAGTGAAGGACTGACTTAAAAACACATGAGAAAATTACAAAAGCCTTATTTCCTTGGAAACAAGTCAGAGAAGAAGGCAAATTAAAGTAGGAAATACATCTCTTTTAACTCAACCATCCAACTGAAAATTTCTGGGGAGATTTCGCAAGCAGAAGTGTTAATCTAGTAACTTAATCTGCTGAACATATATAGAAATGCCAATTTGCCTTTTGCTTCTTCAACTGCTGTTCATTTCAATTTTAAAATGTAACTTTCCCTTTTCCATTTCAGACAAACATGAAACTAAATTAAAAGGTGTAATTTATTTTCAAGCTATTGAAGAAGTCTATTATGATCATCTAAAGAATGCATATAAGGTAATTTTTTTTAACTAAATATTATATGGCAGTACCCGAAGTATGCTAGCTGCTATAAAGTTAAAGGGAGAGCTAACATTATTTAAAAACAAACAAAACAAAAACAGGGTGGAAGAAAAGGAAGATGAAGCCAGAGTAGCCATTAGCACTGTTATTTTACACTGATGAAAGCGGAGATGGTCCTCCATGGCATTTGCTGTGAGGACTGCCTTAGTCCACAGGCAAGATCACTGACATCAGTGGCTTTGGTAAATCACGAGATGGCTGCAGGCATCTGTCATAAGGAGGGAGTTAGTTGCTACTTGCAGCTGATGGCAGCCCCTGTCCCATATATAATGGAGATGACCTGAATATGTCCTTGGCACATGGACTTGTCCTTGGCACATGGACTTGTGAAAGCTGGACATAATACCTGCTCAAGGGGAGGTAATTGTTTGGGCATGAAGCAACAATCTGGAGGCAATGGTTGTGTAATAGTCTCCTGAAAATATGTCATTAAAAGTGTTGATTCTGGATACAAATACTTTAAATGCATCTCTGTCCCCAGTGCTGCAATGTTGGATGCAGTGATTCCAAATTTCGCATTTTTATCTTTCTCCCTAACTCTAAATAACATTCTGAATCTCCCCATAAGTAATGATATTCCTGGCTCTAATAAATAGCTCTGATTTTTCATTCTTTCGACATCCTTCTTTATGCTTCTTTTTGCTTTATTTTAGAGTCCCAACCCACTACTCACTTTCAGTGTTAAGACACACGACCGGATATACTATATGGTTGCTCCTACGCCAGAAGCCATGAGGATATGGATGGATGTTATTGTTACAGGCGCAGAAGGCTACACCCACTTCATGTTATAAGAAAATGGGGCAATAGGGCATACTGCAATAACAGAACATATGAAGTTAGCCATATGTAGTAAAATCTGAAAAGCTGCATAAAATACCAGTGAATATTCTGACATATCCTCCTTATGATGTGCACCCAAAACCTGAGAATGAAAGAGTTTTATAAATGCATTGAAAGGGGGACTTGTTACTTATTTTAATTGATCTTTATAGAAGCAAAAGAGCTGAAGCTGTTGAGAAAATCATAGGGCTCCAAAATGAATAATCAGGCAACTTAAATTACAACATCTTGATTCAGTGATCATTTTGTACAAATTCTCTTATGCAGAGAACGTCTACATAAAGTTTACAAATATGTGTGTTCTCATCAGTATGCAAAAATCCTAGTAATGGAACAAAAAAGCGTAATAGCATATATTTTAATATGCAGCATTTGACATTTATAGATGATTAGGTAACTTTTTAAAACTTTTAGTCAAGTATTTTATAAAAGTATAAATAAAAAGCAGCCCTAAGGTACACACAATTCTTGCCTTAGTAGCTAAGTATTACAACAGAGCCAAAGAGTTATATGACTCCCTTACTGTAATGTTTCAAAGTGTTAGTTGTACTTAACGTTCTGTAAGGAGACAGTGCCAAAACTCTTCATGATTTTTGAAGTAATTAAATTTTACAATATTCTGTGTGTTTAATCACACAGTGATACCAACTGTGTGTTTCAAGTCTGTATTTATGGAGCTCAACAAAAAAGAGAAGGACAGCTTTATAAAGATGGGATTTATCCACAAGGCTATGAAATGGAAACGTGTATTAATTTTGTCATCGGGAGGACTTTTTTTTTTTTTTTTTTTAATCCTCCACATCAAATAGAATGAGCTGATTCTGGATCCTGCAGCAATTTCCTTTTATGTAGTCAGGTCCCATCTAATGTGGTTCAAATCTTACTTGGTGCCAAGTAAATGCTCTACTGAAACCTCGCAAACTTTGGTCCCCATGAAGCCAGCATCAAAGTATCTACGTATCTAAACTCTTTGAAACCAAGTTTTCAGCCTAGGAGACTTCTTAAAAACATATCTGTGCAGAATAATGCTGACAGATATAATCTGACAAATTGCTAAGAGTTTACACTAAGCAGTGTATGAATAAAAACCCTGAATATATTAAGTAGCAGGGGTTTATGGACTCCTAAAACAATTAAAATCCAAAAATTGAGGGTACTGTGGTCTCCTGTTTTAGAATCAAGAATCACATCCGAGTCCTTCAGTAATATCGCAAAACCTCAATTATTTAATTGAACTGAACTTCAAGAACGTCTCTTATGCTCCGACTTTAAAGAGGTTTTATTTCAGTAATCAAAACTTCTGCCATGTGGTTTGTGTAATAAAAAAAAAAAGCCCATTCAACTTTTTTCTTGACAGAAAGTTAATGGCTTTTGTGGAGCGAATTAAAAACTGTAAGCAGAAGAGAAGTATGCTGGCAAAATATTGTTGTTATCCTATTTAAACCCTGTATCTGTAACGAATGGGATGAATTCTTCTTTGTGGCTTACACAGGTGATATGGTTACTTTAGCATGACGTGTCAGTTTTGACTTGAATCACGAAAGAAAGAAGGAAGGGTTGCTGCAAGGTAATTGGTATCATCTGTGCAGATCACAGCTTGTAATCTAATGATTTAAAACACTATCAGAAATGAACTGCTTTGTTTTATATAATTATTATTTTTTTTCCCTGATGTATCTTGATTTTAATTCTAAGTATGGTTATAAAGGTTTTCTAATCATGATTTTTGTATCCTGCATGATGCGATGAAGGCATTTCAATAAACGTTTTTAAAAATACACTTGTTTTAAACAGTCACTCGATTCCTTATGGTGGTGTGTTTCTGCTTGTCTTGTGTAAGCTTGTACAAGAAATTTTGTGCTTTAAAAATCTGCATGTTCCATGCATATCCCCACAGAAGAGCTATGGAATATAAACTCTTACGTGGCAGTGAAGTTATGAGGGTGGATTGTGGTGTACATGTACGTATTACATGCATACATATTTATGTAACACTGTCCCCATTTTTATGATCCTTCCAAGAACGTATCACTCTCGTGATACGAGGGCACTCTACGTGACTCGAGGGCCGGAGGCCCCACCCCCCCATGGCAGCCCGGCGTGTTTTGCCTCCTCCCCTGCCCGGGGGCCCGATCGTTCCCCAGGCTGGGCACCTGCTACCCGAGCCCACCCCGTGTCGGCGCAGGAGAGCCGCGGGCCTCGCAGCGCCCTGCCCGGCCGTGCCTCCGTGCCGGGCGGCCCCATCCCGCCCCGCCGAGGCTGCCAGGAGCCGCGGGCCCCAGGCGCAGCCGCCATTTGGTGCCCGCCGCCGCATGCGCGCTCCTGCGCCATGGCGGCCATGGGCGCGGCGCGGGGGCTGCGGGGGGCCGGCGGCTGGTGGCAGCCGCTGCGGGCGGCCCCGGGGCTCGCTGGTAAGGCAACAGCCCCCGGGCAGCCCTGCTGGCCGCGGCCCCGGGCGGGCAGGGAGGCGGGAGGGCCGGGGGCTGCCTCGTCGTGGCGGCGCGGGGGGTGCGCCGAGGGGCGGGCGGGTGAGCGCTGCCTCCCCCAAGATGGGGAGCGCGTGGGGCACAGCGAGCTGGGGGCAGCCGGCAGCCCCTGCCCCTGCTGCTCCGGCCCTGCCTGGAGCCTGCCCCAGCGTTTGGGGGGATTTATTGGGCTTTGATGTGTGGCTGTGCTGGCAGTCGTGGTTTGTGCGGGTCGTAACTCGATTAAAACTGCAGGGATTTTGGAAGGAAGAGGGTTTTGTAGCATCAGGCAAGCGTCCTGTGCCCTCCTCCAGAGAACTTCTGCTGTCCGTACACGGCTTTTGGTACTAGGCACCACCATGCACCCTCCACAAGTGCTCCCCTGCTCTTCCCGAGGTCTTTCACTGAAATCAGAAGGAGAAATGACTGGATATATAACTGAAATTACTTCAGTTATTGATGGCTTCGACTCTAAAGAGAGTGCGGCCCCCGTGAAGTGGCTCTCTCCAATGGGCTGACCGAGGAGGTTGCTGTAGGTTTTTGGATTATTCGGGTTAGCATTACTGCCAATGCACTTAGAGTAACTTGCCAAGTGCAGAAGACGAGTTCACGAGATAGTTTGGATAGCAGCTGTGTTTGTAGCTCGGTTTAAACCCTGCCCAGTGTCAATTCGAGGACACCTCCAGAGTGCTGCAGGATGCAAGCCTGTTGTACCTAATCACTTCCAAGATGGTTATCAAGGCTTAAGGGAAGGACCAATACTCCTAACCCTTTTTTTCTATCAAGTGTAGCAATTCTGGGTGTACCTCTTACTGACAGGTGAAGAAGTGACTGATGTACTTACAGAAACACACACAAACCGGAGGTGGTAGGGTGAATGCAACTAAATAAATATACTTCTCTTGTGGTGTTTATTCCCTTTCATAATAATCGGTGCGTTGGTAGAATAAAGAACTGTCCCGTCTTTTCATTAGAGATTTAGTGGTTTAAATCTAGTTCAAATGGGATAACTTCTGTTAGAGTAGAACACCAGACGCTCACTGTATTCCGTGTCTTTTCTGCACGTACCTTTACTCATGCATGTGCAAAGGAGAAAAAAAAAAAAAAAAAAAAACAACAACAACAACAGCTTGAAAATCATCTCTTTGATAGTGAGAGAAAGCAGCAGAACAGTGAAGTGGTGTGATGCTGCCAAGGCCTGTTTTTGCAGTGTTTCACCCAGTGGTTATACCACCTGGAAGGCATGTTGTACTGTGCAGGCTCTGTACCCCACTGCTGATCAGCAGTGTTCAGCCTCTTCTAACCTAAGAATTAAGAGTGTCAAAGTCTTACCAGAAGTCTAGACCAAGCTTTCAGGTTAACAAATTAATCTTGCTGAGTGGGATACTAG
Source organism: Anas acuta (assembly GCF_963932015.1). NCBI lineage: Eukaryota > Metazoa > Chordata > Aves > Anseriformes > Anatidae > Anas > Anas acuta. The sequence continues at coordinate 112,602,807 of NC_088979.1, read as the reverse complement.
AGTGGATTAATTCCTCTTAACACCTCTCTGTAAACCACTTACCTTCACCCACAGTAGAGATACAACTTACTGCTAAGATTAGACTAAATACTATAGCAGTCACTGAGATTCAGCATCCTGTTCTTTTGGTAGTGTTTCCTTTGTTAATCTCTTTTCCGTGGTGGAAACTATATTTTTGGATGGTTATTAATGTGAATAACAGCCCAACCTAGTGTTTTCTTTCCAAATACGTCTGGTTTGTTATCTTGAACCAAAACAAAGCAATTTTAAGTTCCCAGTACACCGATGGGAAAAACGCTTATTATTATGGGTCTAATAATATGTCACAGGTCACTTTGACAGAAGTTGAACTAAATGATCTTGCATTTTATTAAATACTTCCAAAATATTATGTTTTCAAAGTGGTATTTCATTCTGGATAACTGTAGAACAATCTGAATACTGGTATAATTTATTCCCTCCAGCAAGAATGAACAAATCCACATGATGGGATATCTGTGCCTCGTTAGGAGATGTTTAAGAAAATCATAGATCTATAGTCGTCCACTCTTTTTCCTTATGGGGTGTGTTTAATGTATTCTGTATTTACATACGTTTAAATACATTACATACATTAAAACATATATTTTTTTTAACTTTCTGTGTTTCTTGTCTAAGGAAAAGACTGCTGTTTAGATGGCAGTGTTAAGTAACTTGACTTGGAGCTTATCACCCTGTTTATTTTCAGTGTTACTAGCAATAATCTTTTAGCTTTGGCAGAAATGGCTGTGGATAGTATGATGAGAAAGGTTGCATGTTCTTTACTTTATTTGGTTCTGAACTAAGCTAATGTTTTTTTTATGTTCTTCACCTTGGAAAAGGTAAAATCAGAAGCTTCTTTCCAAATGCCCACTTTGGGATTTCCCCGCTGTATGGCTCCTTCATAGGTCTAGTGGGTCTGGGGTTTTGATGCAGTTGAACTTTTGACCTGCAGTTTCAATTTTAATGAAAATTTGACATCTTGTACTTGGAAACTTACCATCACACACCATACCTTGGGTGCAAAATTATTCTTTTTGAAATTTACTCTTGAAAAACAAAAAAAAAAAAGAGGAAAAATAAAAAGTTTAAGTGGATGAGAAAGCTGTGATTTCATGTGAGATGAGGAAATATTCAAGATGGGACAAATGAAGTAAAGCAAATCTTAGCATTTGTCTTCTGTCGGCCTCTTTGCTAATTGCTGAGTGGACTCCTTGCATGGTTGGCTTTGGTACTGAGCAACCTCAAGTCATTAAGTTATAGTCATTGAAAAGTGTAGGAGGCACTTTTATTTTTCTTTCCTCTTGAGCCTAAGCATCTTAGTTTCACATGATATGTACGCAGTTCCTGAATTCTAATTTTATAATATGTTAGCATTTCTGCCAGCATTATCTTGACAATTATACTAAAATAAATGTTTTTATTAGTTTGCAGGCAGAAGTCATCAGTCAGCTTTTTGACTCGACCAGATCGACCAAATCTAGCTTATCATAGACTAAAAGGCAGGAATCCAGGGGTTATTTTCCTTCCAGGCTTTAATTCCAATATGAACGGTCAGAAAGCAACTGCCCTTGAGGATTTCTGCAGCTCTCTAGGTCATGCCTTCGTCAGGTACATTAAAATGTTGTTCTCAAGGAAATGAAACAATGGTCATAGGTTGGGAGAGGGGGTTTAATGATTACATGTAGACTTTGGTGTTTGGGTTGGAATTCCAACCCCAAATGGAATGGAACCCCAAATTCTTTTTTTTCTAAACTATAAAGCATGCTTATTAATTACCAAATATTACTAAGCTGTCCAGTGCCTCAAGTGGCTGTAGAGGAACACAGATATGCTTGCTGATACTCTGCTTAGACAAGGTTGCATGCTAAGCTTTGTAAGTCTTCCCAATTTGATACAGCATTGGGAAGAGATTTTACACTTCATAATTGAAGTATGGTGCTTTTTGGCTTACAGAGAACTTAATCAAATTCATAGTCTGGAAATATCCTGGTAAATTTGGATATGGTTACATGAAATGTTCTCCTCGTTGCATAGGTTGCTGAACCTCTTTTCATGTGGTTTCTGGTGATATTCAGGACCAAGTAGGAAAATACTCAATGCAGCATGTTGTCCTATGTGTAATTTTTATTAAACAATACTGTTCAGCCTCTGTGTTGCTGTAGGCAGTACTACGACTTTCATTTTGATGCTTACTTTTTCAGATTTGATTATACAGGATGTGGAAGTTCAGATGGTAACTTTGAGGAGTGTACAATTGGAAAGTGGAAAAAAGATGTTCTGTCTATACTGGATGAACTTACAGATGGACCACAGGTTATATATATATTTTTAAATATAAAACATTTTAGTACCTTGAGACAGAATGTTGTATAATCAAAAATAGGCTATAGTAGATCCAGGGAAGAGTAGCATCTCTTTAACAGCTTCCAGCTGGTCACTTCCAAGCTGATCCATGTTCATGGGGCCTCTTTTGCAAACAGGTTGATGACAGCATTGTGGGAAGGTGGGTTGGCAGGACCTCACGGAGGCTGGCTGTTGAAGCAGGGCTGTCACTGGCAGTGGGTTACGTCAGCCCTGGCTTTATCCCAGGAGGTTTGGGAAGGGTTTGTGGCGAAGGTTCCAACTAAGAGGCAGCAAGGATCCGTTCCTGTGCTGCGCAGCTCTCCTCGTGGAAAAGCCTGGCTTTGTCCCAGTGCTGATGTATTAACTGAAGGATTTACAGGACTGTTAAAAGTTAAGATACTCGATGTGATAAGATACCTTTAAAATATCAACAAAAGCAGCATTTGTCTTCTTCAGTTATTTCAGAAATGATTGTGAGAAACCTAATTTTCTACAACCTGGGAAAACCTGGTATTGTGTTTAAAAGCATTTTGTTCATGAATTGCTTCTGTTGACTTCTGTCACTGCACTGAACCTTTATGATTTGCCTTTATTTTAAGAAAGCACCTAAGTATGCTTGTGGTACTGAATTGTTTCAACTCTCATTTCGTTTACAGTGTTTCAGTCTCAGAGAGCAATAACCAGCCATGTCAAACAAAAAGAATAGTAAAATTCCAGATTCTGTGGTGCTTACTCAGGCAAAATTTCCACTGGAGGTGACAGCAGTTCTGCCTGGGTAAGGACAGCAGGATTATACCCAAGGTTTAAGTAGTTAAACAAGATGAAAACTGATGTTTTTTAAAAGGGGGATAAAAAAGGCTTTTTCCTATAAAATAACATCTTATTTTTTCTCTCTTAAGATTCTGGTGGGCTCCAGCCTAGGTGGATGGCTGATGCTTCATGCTGCAATAGCACGCCCAAATAAAGTAGCTGCTCTGGTTGGAGTAGCTGTAGCAGCAGACCATCTTGTAACAACCTTTAAGAGGCTTCCCATTGAGGTAAAGCTGATGGTTGTATTTTGTGCAATCTAAAAATCGGTCAAACATTTAAGAAATTCTGTTGTTCAAGCTGTACATTTATTGCAGTATTCCAGTATTTTGTGTTTGTACTGGAGGTAAGTTGTAAGTTTACATTAATTGAAGTGTCTGCAAAATACAGGGATTCTAGTATGAAGCTGGTGTGAATACTACCTAGAATGTGATTATGTTACTGGGGTATATAAGGCATGAAGTCAGATCCATGTTGTTCAGCAGTCTGTTTAGATTTCAGTGTTAGAATATCTTTGTTTTAAAATGGGTTTGAATCCTCTTCAGCTTACATTCAGTGAGATGAATAGGTTTGTGCTTTCAAGGAGGGAGGTTTAAGTGAGTTTAGAACAGAAATAAATTGAGGAACTCTGAAAGCTTGTGACGTGTTTTGTATACTTCTCTCTTTTTTTTTTTATTTTTTATTTTTGTAGGCACAAAAAGAAATAGAAGAAAAAGGTGAATGGAAGTTTCCAACAAAGTATAATGAGGAAGGATATTACTCCGTGACATATGACTTCATTCAGGAAGCAGAAAATCACTGTTTGTTGAACAGTCCCATTCCTATATTGTGTCCTGTCCGGCTCATTCATGGCATGAAGGATAGTGATGTCCCCTGGCAGATCTCTATGCAACTCGCTGATCGTATCCTGAGCAAAGACGTGGATGTCATCCTCCGCAAAACTGGCCAGCATCGAATGAGCGAGAAGGATGATACCAAACTTCTTGTGAATACTGTTGATGATTTAATTGACAAGTTGTCGACACTAGTATAAGCTGCAGAGTAGCGTAAAGACACAAACTCTACACCTGACTCTTTTCCATGAATAGCAAAAAACCCTGTTCGTAACAAGATGATGCTAGGGCTGTGACAATCACAGTAGGAACTGAGCTTTACCTGCTGTTTGCTTACCTCTGTTTTGTAAATACAGGTGTTTTATTAATGCTGCTTTTGCACAGATAGTCCAAAGTGTGAGGAAGTGCTGCTGTTGGGTTCAGAACCTCTACTTTACCACTTGAACCTTTTTTCACAGATTTCTTACCCTTTTATACTGAAATGCTCATTCATTTTTTGTTGCTACTGGTCTGTACAGTACAGCTTCGGTTTCCCATGTCTGATACCTTTTCACTACTGTCCTTTTGCTGTAAGTTTCTTGTGTTCTGTCTGAAACTATCTGTGTGAGGCAAAACACAAGTGTTTGCTAAAGTTATTGTTAGTAGAAATAGCAAACATGAAGCATAGCAAACAGATTTCCAATAAATGATTATACTGTTCTTAAATAGTGTTGAAATTGTAAAAAGGCACACCCTGGTTGTGTTTTTGGGGTACTACATAAGGAATAAATTTATTTTTGATTACTTTAGAGTTTGGATTATTTTACAGTGCATAGACAGGAATCCCATAGTTAGTGTTTTAAGAGCCTAAGAAAACACAGGGCCTCAAAGTACAGGTAGAACTAAAATATGCTCATCAGCAGTGTTTATGTCCTCTTCTGCAGGATTTTTGTAATACTTGATTTGTGGGACTAATGCTAAAGGAATAATATGTTCTTTTGGTGTAAAGTCAAGTGAAATTGGATCATTATAAGTCATTTACTCCTTCAGTAACTTCTCAAAAGTGGGGTGTACAGGACCATAGGTTGTCACTGCCTCTTTCCTGTGATGTGAGGACTGAAAGTTGTTAAGAACAGTGTCTACCTGAGTTGAAAGCTTGAGGAGCACAATTGCAAGCCTGAGCATCTTGCAGCTGAAACTTGATAGTTGGATAACGCCTTTAACATAAATCACTTTGGATTAAGTAGTATACAGATAGAATTGCAAATGTGACAATTAGCTGGTTTTGTCCAAAAGTACGGTGTCATTCATACCTTAGGAAGAGAGTGAGGAGTTTACGTAGATGAGAGACTGGAATTTGTTCAGGCTGGCTTTTAGGTGAAACATCAGTAAAAAGTATTTAGTAGTTTCCGGCTTTGCTATTTTAAGTAGGAAGTGACAGCAGTATTGCTACTTTATAAGGCTATAGCTCCCACAGACAAGGTATTTCTACAGGGTTTGTATTTTTCAATGTTATTATTGGCAGCAGAAGCACACTGTATAGAGCATTTGATGGGGTACTAAAAAAAAAAACACACCTGAATTTCAGATGACTTCCTATGACTTCCTATTTAGGCTTCAACACTAAAAAAAAAACAACAAAAAAACAAGAAGCTGTGATGTCACTAATGATAATAATAATTCCAGTGTAACAATTCCCTAACTTAGGTTATCTAGCTCAGGTTACTTGACTGAGGAGTTATAACATTCCATGAAATTTTGTTTCCAAGTATTTCTGAGAGGACTAGACCTCTTTTCTGCCTGTATGAATATGCAGTTCACAACTTTCTTTAACTTTGAAGCTTTAAAACCTCTTGAAGACATCCTTCAAAAATAATTAAATAATGAAATAAAATAACTTAAGCAAATTGCTCAGCCACTTCCATTCCCAAAGATTAAGCTATATTTATATGTAGTCATTCGACTGCTGCTTATAATAAAATCTGAAAAGTAAATTTTTGTAAGTTTTAAAGACACAAGTAAATCAGAATTAGTTTATTTCATAATTTTCTGCTCCTAGCTTTCCTATGGCATTTTTTAAAATTCATTTCTCTCACATCTCTTAGATGGCTTTGTCTCTAGGGGTTAAGAAGTTGAAAAAAGTGGGATGCAGTAATTCAGGAATAAATGCTATCAAGTAAGGCCTAAAGTTACCAGTTGTGATAGATGTATTTTTGTTCACATTTATTTTTTAAAAAACTTAGTAACTGCAAAGTTACTTTTTTTTTTTATTATTTTAATTGGTCAATTTATCTATAGTAGTTCAGACAGGGAAAGGTCTTTATATGTCTGCATAATTTGGCACTATGTAACTTTCTTGGAATAATTGCATTGAAATCTTTCAAAGCTTCACTTTAGCATTTATTAAATAATTCATATTTCGTGGGTGAGGCCTTTCTGTTGGCAGTGCCTTAGAGTAAGATAGCTGAAAATGAAGTGGAGGAGTTTGGAGCTGTAGGTTTTTTTTTGTTGTTGTTGTTTTTCTTCTGCTATAACAGCATTTAGGTTGGGATAAGCAGCCTAAGTTGACACAATTGTCGAGGATACAAAACTAAAGCATCAGTTGCTCAAACCTCAGCGTTACCAAAGGTTAATCGTAGGCTGTTTGGTTTGGTTGTGCTAGTTATATTGTAGATCTTTGTTTTCCTTACTTCTTCACTTTCTAAATGGAGATGAGTGATAACATTTACACGACAGTTACAGCCAAATTTTGTTACATATAGCATAAATGCAAAGCCTGATTATACTTTCTTAATGACGACAGTATTTGAGGTGATATATTGAGATTCAGTGAGTGCTAGTGCTCTTCTTTGTGCTCAGTACTTAATAAATTCAGTATCTGATCCAAATGTTGGCGGTTTCCAATGTGAACATGAGGAAAATGGCTGTGCCTACAACGAGAAGTTCCCCTAGAACTACTAGGCAAATTGACAGGAGGAAGTATGTCTGTGTAAGGTCTACCTTGAAGCCACCTCTTCATATTTACAAAGTATTGGTACTTGAGTTGCAAGCACAGCATTTTCCTCATGTTCATGCTGGGTACTGCCAGCATTTTGGTCGCTGCCAACTTGTGCTCAAATGCCTGTAAGAATAGATAGATGATAACCAGTGTGCTCCAACACGTTCTCTGTTTCTGTGCTGATGTTGCCAAAGCGGTTCTGCTAATTGCAATAACAGAATGTCTGAAGAAAACTGATGTTATGGCACAGCTTTCCTGCTTTAGCACTCCTGAAACCACAGGGTTTCACATCCTACTTGTGACCAGCTCTTGACCTATCAGGAAGTCTTAATAGTCTTGGGTAAAGTAATATTCACAGGTTAGGGTGTTGTTCTGATCTTGTGTGGTACCATGTTTGTCTCCCAAGTTACTGCCTGAGGCATCTCCTTCATTTTTGTCATTAGATGCCTGCATAGTGAATTCTTTTCAATGTTAGTCATGTTTAAGAATAAGTATGTCTCTCTTTTGTGGAAATACTGTATTAAATTTGGGTGTTATATATTTGGAAAGTTTTGCGTAGTGCAAATTATTAGGAGACTTTGAAATGAATTATGTTCTGGGTTTATTGGTTGTGTTTTTAATGGACATCTGATTTTCTGCCACATGCAAAGGGTATTTTATGAATATGTAACATGTATTTCCTCAGCAATAATCTGCGTTTGCACAGAATGACTAGAGTCCATGCTTTCAAATTTTCCAATATAAGCAATTCTACCTTGTGGTGCTTGGGGGAGTGGTTTTCTCTGCGTACCTTAATCTATAGTTCTTAATAATTTTCATGAATGCGCTAAGCTTAAGTTCTTAGCACTTTCATGGTCTTGCACTTTTGGTAAGTCTGAAAATGAATTCTGGGCTCACGTGTCACTGAGTGTCATAGGGACATGTTGGGACTGACACTGCTCTCACGGCATGTGGAAGCTCTAGACACTAACTGAGCAACTCACCTGATTCTGTTGTTGGTTTTGATCAAACAATACTAGTTGAGTAAGCACCTGGAGGTATTTTTCTTACATGCAAAGCTCAAACTCCTGCCGTGGAGTTAATTATAGTCATTCAAGTTTCATGAGTAAATAACCAGGCCTTTGCATTAGGCACAGAAGCTTGGTTACCCTATAATACCAAAGATGCAAATGATATATTTAATTAAAAAAAAAATAAAAAAAGCAGAATCAGATGACTTCAACTGTCCCTGGACTTTAGCCCTTAGCACCGTTTTTTGTTTTTTTCAGATCTGTTGCAAGATCTGTGAAACTACTTGAAAGTTGTCAAACAAAGTTTTATTTTGCCTTCTAAAGGGAAGAAAATAGGCATTCTTTTGCACGTATTTGGAATCAAACTGCAATAGACTGGTATGCATTGAAAGAGTCTATAAAGCATATTAAACTAATTTCCTAATAAGCAAGTGCTCTTGGTCTCTGTATATTGAGCTGTGCTAATGCAACTTATGTGGCATGTATATTTATCTTGTCATGTATTTGCCTTGTTCTGTGTCTTACTTCATTTCTTTTTTTAGTGCAACACAGCTTTTTTTTTTTTCTTTTTTTCTTTTATTTTTCTCTTACGTGTGTGAATTAAATGGTAATGTGTTCTGTGTAGTTTCAGTTGAGGCAGTTTATCTTCTCTTGCATCAACCCTGAATATCAACAAAGCGATGCTCACAAAAAATCCTAGCTGGGTAGGCCTCGGAGGAACTGCCTCCTGCTGTTTCATTTTTATGTTAATTTTGATTACATGCTTTCTCCTGGACACAATTACTCAATGGAGCGAAGAGATTTATGGTACCCTGCTTTTCTTAGCAAATAAAAATGTGCTAGAGAGAAACTTTCAACTAGCGATGTCTGCAGCTGCTCAAACATTTTCAGTGCTCTAGTCAGACTGCAATACCCTGTTAAAAGGTTTTCTGAACCAGTGCAAGAGTGGAAGAAAGAAAAGCTATAAGGAATAGTAGGATTTGAACTTGATTTTTAAGTGTTAGTTGTGCTGTTAGAAAGAGGCACCCTTAAGAATTATATATAAAAAAAATAATAAGGTCAAAGCTATGTGTTTAAAGATGATGGTTTCCCTGTAAAGAAAAGAGGATTGTGTGTTTGAACTGTCTCTAAGATAAGCAGTCTCTGCTTTGGGCTGATCTATACATTTGGTCAGATGTGTAAGTATGTAGAATTTCAGTAAAGCTTGGTGAAAATTCAACAGCTGTAATGGACATGTACACAAATGCTAAAAATCAGAGCGTGATCTCCTTGTTCTGCCTTTGTTCTCAAGCCCAGCTACGACAGCTAAGGTGCAGGGAACTCACTATTCTGCCTGACAGCAGGCAGGTTGCCACCTACATTGCTTTAATGCCACCGCATTTGCTGGGGGAAGAGATTAATGGCTGGAAAGAGACGGAGATGAAGGACAAAAATATACTGCTCTCAGATTTACTGCTCCTAGGGCAGTTCCTATAGCACAGATTTACTTTGCTGCTGTAGGACCTCATCTCTTCACAGTATGTTTGCCTACAACAAGAATGTTAGTTATAGCCTTGGACGTGTTAGGCATAAATATAAATTACAGGACCTATTACACTGTAGTTGCAGACTCGACCTTGTATTTCTCTTCAAAGCCCTGCATATGTATATTATATGGCCCAGTGCTTCTACCTCATTAAAGAGAAACAGGAGAAATGCAGCAATCCTAGCTTGTGATCTGCTCACGGGGTTGTGAGGAATAGGCACATTCGCAGCCTGCTGCAGTGTCTTGTGCTTGGCAAGGAGATCTGGCCGGCTCGGCATTTATATTTGGAATGAAAAGCAAATGACAGCTGCTGAAACTTCCAGTCACTTGGTTCTGAAACTAAACTACAGATTTAAAATGTTTTTGGGCTGGCACTTAAAAGGTTGTGCTCTTTTGGGGCCTTCTGACCTGCCCAAAGTTGTCCACTCTCCTCCCACGGGGCAACGTGAGAAGGTCACTGCTGCCCGTCGGGGTGCAAGCAGGTGCCGGTGCCTGTGGCAAAGGTATGCTGAGCAGCAGCACGCCTGGAGGTGGGAGCAATGTGAACGGCCTGCCTGGACTGTGGTCCTGGGAGAGCAACCCCTGAAGGACACAGGCTGCCCGGGGTCAGCTGGGCCTCAGGAGAGTCCTCTCCTTTGCTTCTGTTCGGAGTAGGGCTTGCCTGGCAGAAGGCGTACCAGAACGTGCTAGTCTTTGGATACCAATTCTAGGAGACCCTGAAATCTCTAAGAATAAGAATAGAGCATGTTTTCAGGGGATTTCTTCTGTGTGTGTATGGCAATGTGTAATTTTTCAAACTAAGGTAGTTGTCAGAAAGTACTGGTTTTGCTGGGGGCGGATAAAAAGGTGATACGATGAACTGGGCTGATTTTCTTCCAAGGAGTATGTCGATCCACTCAAAGACTTAAAAGAGACTATTTGCCTCCTAGGTCACCTAAAGCATTGAAAATGTTGGCAACTGCATCCGCAGGAGCTGATTGCCAGTGGTGAGTGGCAACCACTTCTGGTCATGGCAGCCTGAGGAGCTGCCTTGTATTGCAGATGGAGGCATCGAAGCATTCTGTCTGTCTCACAAATAGGAAGGTCCTTTTTCAAACTGTGCTTTGGACTTGCCTTCAGAGCTGTCAAAGAAGGCCTTTTGCAGATGAAAGCAAAGATACTTGCTGAAGTTAGCCAGCATGTTTTGTCTTTGAGGCTCTATAGATTTTGGATTTCAAATGAATGGGAAAGTTCAATTTGTTTTATTTTTTATTATAATTTTTGAAAGTTATGGTGTCCCCACAATTCTGATATCTCTGCCACCCAGTTTGCACAGTTAAAAAGATAGTGATATTCTAATAGCTTCTTTTTGTCCTCCAGTCTCACTCTTCTGTATAACATTTCCAGGTATCTTCTGCCAAAGCAAGGCCATGAATGAAACCAGGAGTCTCCAGAGCACTTCTCTGTCCTTGCAGCTCTCTGAAAAGGCCCTGCTTTTGCACTGAGTTCATATTGATCCTTATCGTCATTTGTGGAGGAATTTTTATTTTCGTTGTTTACTCATCAAAGCCTGTATGAGCTGGAACATTACTTAGAATTTGTGCTTTTTTTTTTTTTGTGACTGCTAATTAACATTAAATAGTTCAGGCGTGGGAACACATCCTTGTACAAACTGAATGAAAATATACAAGATCATTGATTTCTAATTTGCAGTTGTATTATAGGGCCTACTGGTTAGCCAGCTTTTAATCTCTTTAATGTGTCACGTTGCTTCAGAATCAGTTGAGTTCCCTAATCAACATATCAGGCAGTAACCAAGTGCGATACACTGCAGAGCTTTTAGTAAATTGTGTCAACGCCGTCTCTTTGAAAACCAAACTCAGTCCATTGTTTTTCCCAGGGTTGATGACACAATAACGGGCTTATGATTTGATTACTTATACTTTGAAAATACTGGTATGGGGCTGGCGTTTCTCCAACCCTCTGCAGCTTTCCTGGGTTTCAAAGCCTTATTAAAAATTGATATTGATGGCCAAGATGGCTTTTCAGCTGCCACGGTACGGAACAATCCCTCGAGAACAGGTTGCGTAGCCAACATCTGTGCAGGGGGAGACCTTTGCTCTGCAGCTTAGGAGAGTTAAATTACCAACCCCTGCCCCCAAATCAGAAAGGGGGGCCAAGGCTTATGCAAAGGGGCATGGCTTTCATGAAATCTCTTTGCTAGTGAGCAATGAGCACCCCGATGTGACCAGAAACAGACGAGCTGTCTTGGTAGCTCCCTTTTAAATAGAAGAATGCAAAAAGATCTGAAATTACAAAATGTAGTTTCTCGTTCTTTGTGGGAATGGCCAAAGAGCACCAGGCCCTTAACCATTGCTTGAGGGGGAAGGCCAGCAAATTCACGTGTTCTTGTTTACTGTTGCAGCTGTGGTTTGTTCCTTCTCCCATCTTCAGGCCTGGTTTGCCCTCTTGGTCTCTGTGCATTTGCTGAGCTTCCAGCAGCGTGGACAGAAAGCACTCAAGTAATGGCCTCGTCACGTAACATGCTTTGAGTTATGTAATCAAGTGCTTCACAGGGGCTTAAAACTACTGGTGCAGAGAGGAGAAAGCACTAAATGAAATGCCCGTGGAAGACAACAATGAATTAGGACATCTATTAAATATTTCATCTCCTGAGTGTTCTCAAGCCCAGGAGCATCTCAAGCAGTATAAATCCGAGAATTCATGATCTTAAAATGAAGAAGTAATGGACGAGGAGACCATTATGAGGTAGATATACAAGGAGCTGTACCTCTTTCCTCTTCTTACTTTTTTAAAGGCAACAGCAGGCGTTTTGTTGGCAAAGCTGACTGTGAATCCACCTTGGGTTTATTGATCTCCTTTCATACCCAGCTGAACAAGATTCATTTGCCAAATGGGAGCTATTTCGTAGCTGGGCTGATGTGGATGAAAGACATTTGACAGCCTGGTGCAACTCAGAGAGGAGCAAAGTGATTTTGTTTAATAAAGAATAAATCTGCATAAATGGGACCTGAAAAGAAGTCTCTTGTCTTAACCCTTTCCTTCCTTCCCCTCCCAGCACTTCAGTGGTACAACCAAAACTTAAACATCCCTACATGGGCAGAGCTCCCTCGCTATCACTGTAAGTATGCTGACTCATATCAGCAGAAAGTACGAACCTTGTGCTTTGCAGAACTTATGCTATTTTTTAGTGATTCTCCATTGGTTTTAATGATTTAACTTGTTTTCTTGGGATGCTATTTAATAGCCTAAAAAGTGATAGAGTGATGGTAATATTCTACAGCAAGCTTTCTCTTCCTTGACTTTCAATCCTATTAGCCCCTTATTGAAACTTTTTATGAGCACTTGAGCAGGGAAGAAAATAAATTATTTTTCATACGCTAAGCTTGTTAGCATCATGATGCAGAGCAGGGAGAAAAAGGGCTTGCTTCTGCTTTGTGATTAAAAATCCATGAGATGCGTACAAATTTCTGTTGCCTTTGTTTAACAGAGCATCTGGTGAAGTCCCTCTGTTTGTACTGCTAACTATCAGGCACTTGGATGCTCGATGTAGTTTGGGTTGATATAGACTAGGTGGAGTAAAACAGAGTCTGAACAGCACAGGGCTGAGAAAACACGCCTGAGAGCAGGCTGCAGATGGGCGAGATAAACAGGCTCCCCTGGCTGTGACTGAGTAGGCAGGCCTCTTTAATGGCTCTTAGCAACGCCCCTGCTCTGACCCTCCTCATATGTGAGGGAAATCAAATCAATACACCCGTCTTCAAACCACGATGCTGCAGCAGCAGCAGGGCATTGTGGCAGCCTTCATCTCTTAAATTCGTCGTCGCCTTTCAGCTTGCCAATCTCTGGATATCCATCCCTGCATCGCTGCTGAAGACGGACCTGACTGCATCTCTGAAAGGATTCCTCGGGCTCCCATGTATAACCTCCTCCTTATTGGCAAGCATTAGGTAGGCAATTTTCAAGTGCTTCTGGATTTGCAGGCAGCTTTTAACATTGATCTGAGAACCCTATTGTACTCTCTGTAATCAGAGCAGAAGCCTCTCTCTAAAACCTTCCCTGCTTTAAATCTTCCTTTTCATCCTCTGTGTTTGTGGTTGGGTTAGGGGAGTGTATTTCGGTTTTCTGTTTTATTTTTTTAAAATGTTGTGGCTGATGTGTGCTTTTGGAAAAGGATATTCCCCCCCTGGTCCCTCCCCTGTTCTGCAGAACAGCTATAAGTGGTGCCATACAATTACCTTCAGTGTTGATGAACAACTGTTTGACTGCCTATAGGGCAGGCTGTTCACTCTTTTATACTTTAATTTTCCAGTGCCTTCTCCAAAGCTGCAGACCAGGATCTTGCCTACTAACTAAGTTCTGCTTTGGTTCCAGAGATGGCTAACAGAGGACCAAGCTATGGCTTAAGCCGAGAAGTTCAAGAAAAGATTGAACAGAAATATGACCCGGAATTAGAGTCCAGGCTGGTGAACTGGATTATTGTACAGTGTGGAGAACAGATAGAGCACCCTCCTCCTGGAAGGCAGCATTTTCAGACCTGGTTGATGGATGGGACGGTAAGTGTTCTGTCTAATTCTGCATCTCTGTGACTTCATGTGCACAGTGAATTTGTATTTATTATCATGTGTCCTTATTTTCTGTGTTCATCTTGGCTAAACTGGTCTGTGCTCATGGACAGTGCAGAAATATGTACCTTAGCATCTGAATGATGTCCTTCTGGCTGGGAATCTTAATCTGAGAAAATAATTATTCTACCAGTGTACTGGGATTAGTACAGTGCTTATGACTCCTGTGAGTCATGCACATTATATATGAGTATGACTCATTCCTTCAGCGCCTTTTCTCATGGAGTTAAATGAGATCTGTTTTTAAAATTAGAAGTACAATTTTGTCTTCAAGAAATCATCATTGTCGACATAAAAAAGTGAATAGATGTAGAAAATCTGATGGACTGGTTTATATCATAACTGTTTTCTTGTTTGGGAATCGTTCTGTAGCTAAAACATCGTATTCTGTTGGTTTACTGAACAACAGACAGATGCTGCTGTATGCAGTGGGCTGTAGGAATACGCTAATCATTGAACCTCTGCCAAAGTGACTGTAACAGTATTTCAATTGACATTGCTTATTTTTTTGGCTCAGGCATGTGGTTTCTTCTCAGTCATTATATAACCTTTACCAGTGATTGCTTTGTTGTCTCTAGCAGATTAGGATTTATTTGGTCAGGCTATTGTCATTAGTTAACAAAAGCTCTAATGCGTTTCTAATATACTTTGATTATTACCAAGTCTCTTCTTTGTTTTTTAATCAAAGAAATTATGTCCCTGATAGAAGCTGGCCAGGTCAAAAGCATTTTGCAGCATCGTTTCATGTGCAGAAATTACCTTCTACTTTGGTGACTTCTTTCTACTTCTGTTTCTGTGTTTCTCTCTCAGCTGTTATGCAAGTTAATAAACAGTTTACATCCAAAGGGAAATGAGCCCATTGCAAAGATCTCTGAATCAAAAATGGCTTTCAAGCAGATGGAACAAATTTCCCAGTTCTTAAAAGCTGCTGAAATCTACGGAGTAAGAACAACAGATATTTTCCAGACGGTGGATTTGTGGGAAGGTAAAAATAATAAACTGGAAGCCAGTTTGCAATCTTCATTTTACTTTGCTTTGATGTGTTGTAATGGTGCATTTTGTCTAAGGCATATTCTCTAATGTAATTATCTTTTGTTTCTGTTTGCCTTATCTCATTACTGTGTTCTTCCGGTGGTGCATTATCTCCTCTGAGAGATTTATATTACCCTGAGGGCATAATGGAGCTTTTCCAAGCTCATGTGTTATCCAAAAGCCCATCATTCTGACAGAAATCTGCAGACCTAATAAAACAAATGCTCTCTATGCTAATTATTTCCAAGTAAATAACTTCTAATAGCAAGTATGGAAAACCCTTATTTTGTGACGACAAGCTTTTATTGCAGTTTTCAAATTATAAGCAAAGCTCAAATTAGAGCTATAAAATACATTGCCAGGAGCAGATATGTCTCTATAGAGCTAGTGAGGGCTCATCTATGACTAGTGAGAAGCAGAAACCACTGGTAACATCATGTCAGCTGAGCATCTCTCTGCAACAGTACAATCTTTCTAGAAAGGTCACTATGGCAACAGCAAAAAAATCCAGAGTGCCCCTGTAGCTTTGCAGTAAACCAGGTGAAGGCTCTCTCCATCCCATTCATGAAGTGGACACCGTGCATTCCAGTTGCAGGAGAGCTGAGTCACTTCTGTGGTGATGCACCCCTTCCTGGTGCTCCATCAAAATACGCGCTGTATCCTGCATCTCTCTGGGTGAGGTGATGCAAAATGCTTCATGTAAGGACTCAAAGCAAAGACAGCAGCAGGGCAGAGAAAGGCAGGTGTGTAGAGAAGTGAAACAGGGGGAAATCTTCCAAGAGACTGAACTGGTGAAAGGAGGAGAACAATCTATGGAGAAAGGTGGAGAAAGCTGGTCAGTATAGTTAATGCAGGAACGAACGTGGAGCGAAAAGAGTGGGTTATGTTTCCAGAGGCTGATGTGGGAAGGATCACTCTTCTGAAGGACAGCTTGAGGCACAAAGGATGAGGGAGCTCTGTGCAGATGAGTTACAGGGGAGGAAGGATGTGCTGACAGCTGGCATTGCTGGGATCTGTGATGTTCTCAGGGTACTGGATTTACTTGACAGGTCCCACCTTGGACACAAGGGCTGGATTGTTTCTTCCAGGTTAGTGTTTTGTGTTTCTTGCAATCCACCTTTAAATTAAAGGATTTTTACTTCCCTGGAGTAACATCCTCCTCCCCAGCCTGGCCGGCTGTTGAAAGGGAAGCTCCATCTATCTCATGAGGGATGATAACAGCTTATTTCAGGTGTTTTCCTTTGCTGTCATCTGCATCTTGTAATAGCTTTGCACGATGAAAATGAAAGAACAGTATGCTGATCTTTATGATGAAAAGCACTTCCTTTTAAGAGAAAAAGCTCCTCAAGGTGGTAGCTCTCTCTTCATTTTCTTGCTTTCACTCATCACCTTTCTTCAGCAGATGTAAGGGAATAAACCGGTAACTTCCAGATGTCAGAAAATCAAAACACAACTCAGGACTCAGGAGTGAGACATACAGGACTTTTCTCCAATTTTGTTTTAGGACTTCCCAAAACTAATATGCGTCTCCTCACTTCCCCATTCTCTTTCTATTCCTCCTGCTGCTTATTCCTGTGCTGAGATGAAACAGCATGTCTCTCCAGGACTGAGTCTGTGTGAGCTTCTTGTGTCTAACGATAGCTCTGACCTCTAGCATCTGTGCTGCCTCAGGGCTGGAGCAGCTGAACCTGGCTGCATTAGCTAGACAGAGAGGACGGTATCTTTTTCACTGTTTCATAATTACAGTACTCCTACGTTTCATAAAATATTTCCAGACCACAACCTGTTTAGAAAGAGAGGGGACATCAGTGTATGTTTATAGGGAAAGGAAATTACGTGTGTCTGACAAAACAGTTTCTCTCTGGCACTGATTGTTTTCTGAGAGCTTTTGCTTTGAGATTCTTAGTAATGATTAATGAAAATGTTTTAGTATGCAGTCTGCTGTTGTTTTTTTTCAAACTCACTCGGTCCATCTGCTGTATTTTCCTTTATTTCTGTGGCTTCTTGGTCCAAGTGAGCTGTCACCTCTTTTGGTCCTTTCTTAAATGTACCGGGCTGAGCAGCTTTCCCTAATCCATGCCCAAGAGAAGGATGTTCACTGTTTTTTACAGATACTTCCCAGGTATGTTTCCAGATAGGTAAGAGGCAGATGTATCTCTGGATGCACAAAGCAGCATTTTGGGGATACAGAGCAGAGCAGTTCTCCCTCTGTGGGTCCGGGCCTTCCCCTTTGTGGGCCTGGAGAGGAAGGCCTTCAGGCCAGGTTTCCCCCACAGAGAGAGGGCACCCCAAGAAAGAAGTGACCGGAGGCCCCCTCCTCCTCTACAAGACCCTGTACAAGGCTGTGCCATTCGGAGCACACCACGAAGGACGGGATGGTGAATGTCACAAGATGACAGAGACGCGGGGTCGTTCCTCTCCCGCAGCATCTGTCGCACGCATCGCGGGGGCCCCACGAAGCGGGGCCTCGGCCACTGCTTTGTTTCATCACATGGCGCCAGGCTCCTTCCCGGGCCCTTCTTCCCCGGCCGCGTCTCCCCCTCGCCGCTGACAGATAAAGCAGAGCGTGGAGCGTGGGGGAGGCTGCCAGATGGCTCCGCCGGGCTGATCATGATGTTTTGCTACCCGTCTTTTGTTTCTCTCTCTCTCCCTTTTTTTTTTTTTTTTTTTGTCTGTGTGTGTGTTCGCCATCATTATTCAGCTCATTCACTTTCAAATCCTTTTCCTACATCCTTTTTCATCCCAGTCAGTTACCATGCTCCTCATTACACGGGAGGCATCCCGAGGACGTTATGTGTGGCATCTGTTACAGCATATGGTACATTCCCTGCTTCGGGCAGCTCTGAGTCCCCACCTCGCGCTGCTCCACGTGTGCCTGCGTACGTGCGAGATGTCGGGCTCTCCAGTGGCCCTCCCTTAAGCAGGAATCCCCATCTGACACAGCCTGCCTTAACTAACACAGCAAAGCAAGGACTCTGCTCGGTTGACAATTTGTTTTCTGCACACATGGTCCCCTGTGGAGAGGATTCCTGTAAACTTAATAGGCTGTATGGCAGCCACAGTTGGAAGCTGCTAGACGTTTTCAGCTTTAGGGTGCCTCCGTCACCTCAGCCAGTGCTATGCACATTTAGGTTGGTGTGAAACAGAGCCCTGAGATTAATCTGCCCACAACTGGGGCTATGTGTACCATAAACACACAGTCGCTTTCCTGTGCGCTTCAGCTGGTCTATAATGTTTTTCATTAATATCCATCCACTGGAGGTATTTCTGAAGTCTGTTGTCATAGTCATGTCTCGAGTATCACGTGGTTTGGGCGTTTTTGTGAGTAACTCATTTCCTTATGTGAAGAACTTGCACTCGACATCAGATCCGTTAACTAGAAAAGTGATTTCAGGAAAGAGGAAGAACTGAAACAGAAAGGAAGGGAGGGGAGTCGTGGAAACAGTTAGGGAGGCATTTCAGAAGAAGGGAGATGCGAAAGATGTATGAGGCAAGTTCCAATAACTTACCACCCCTCACCATTGGATAGACATAAGTCAACTCCTAGTGCAGCTGAGTTGTTCTTTTTTGCTAGAAAGTTTTCCAAAAGTTACCTTGTTTGGACTGAGTAATGAGTTAGAGTCTGCCTGGTTTTATTTGCTGTTTTATGTTCTCTGCCCTTTTCTCAACAAGTGGCAAAATGGAGGGGAAGAAACAAGAAAATAGGAAAAATCTTAATTTTTTTAAAAAAATCACTTTTTTAAAAAGCGATTCCTTTTTGGAGGAATCAACAGAAGATATTGATGCAAAATGAGAATTTATTATCTTTATTTTGGAAGGAGGGACAGGAGGAGTGGATACAATTTTTTTTAAATGAAAAAAAAAAACGTTGGCAGTGGGAATAGCAACCTCTTTTGAAAATACATTTCAAGGAGCCAGCTTGGAAACCTGGTGAATTTTAGGGTATGTGGAAAGCATTCATCTAAGCAAATGATATGCAAGGTCACCCCTCCCACTACAGATGGGAAATTATCCCCCGAGAAGCTTTTCTCTCTCCACTGTTTGTTGGGGGAACCCGAACAACTAGTGGAGACCAGATACAGAAATTTTATTTGGCTAAAGATGGTATGAGCCCTGATTTGTCAAAATGAGGAATGAAGTGAGATAAGGTAAGGTGGGAGAATGTGGAAGGACAGTGAAAGTCAGGACTGGATGGCAGGAACTGAAGGTATGAAAGTGCAGAGCATCAACTTTTGGCAGCCTGTGAAAGGAAGCCAGTAGGGAGGATTTGGGATTTGATCTGAAGAGCAATTTGGGAAGGGCTGATCCTAGTTATCTGCACGGGACCTCTTGAGGACTGCCAGGAATTCTGTCAGCACAGGGACAGTCTGAAATTGCTGGTGGCTAGATAGTGGGATTGGTTTACATGTGGAGAAGCTGAGGCACAGCACAGTTACTTGCCACATAGCTCTCCTTCAGCCACGTTTTACTGGGTGTATTTTCATTCCCTGTATGCCAAAATGACCTCTTCTAAAGACAAAATCTCTGCCAATGCAATTATCTAGAAGGACTTAAAACAGCATGGGGGAAGGCATTAAAATAGCCTGGAAGTCTGGCAATGCCTGAATAGTTAAGTTTTGCTCTAGCACGGTCCCTCTGACTTTTAATAAGCTCTTGCACGTCAGCACCTCCATTTGAGCAAGTCTAAAATAGCATTTATAATGCTGTTAATGTAGTTGTTCAGGGGAGCCAAGGGAAATAGTTAATACATTGGAGGAAATTGTTTGTCAGTGTGCCAAGCTATTTGTTGTGCAAAGATTTCTTATATTGTTTTCACTGTTTGGCTTTCCAGGAAAGGATATGGCAGCAGTGCAGAGAACCTTAATGGCCCTAGGCAGTTTGGCGGTCACCAAGGATGACGGATGCTACAAAGGGGACCCATCCTGGTTTCACAGGTAACACCCAGAGCTGTCTTCCATGGGAAGATGGTAATGCTCTCTATCTTTAGACTTTGAAGAAATTTACTGGGGAAGGAAAGGAAGAATCTTTCCACCATTTCCTTGTAATGCAGAGATTTTCTCTCTGGACTCTAGATGAGGAAAACAAATACCCAACCAGGCAGCAGCATTTTCTGCCTTTCACTGGTTCCCAGCTTATTGACATCACTGTCAGGACCATGCCTAACCATACCTCCTCAGCCTGAAGTTGTGCTAGGGCTGCTGGGGAGGAGCTTCATGGGAGCAGTGCAGTGCATCCATGCTGCTGCCTTTTCTCAGATAGCCCTCTTCATCCCACCTTACATGTCTCTCCTGCCCTGGGACTGGGAAAGCACTTTTGGTACCAGGACTATGGAGCTCCTCACCTATGGCTCCAGCTCTGGGTTCCTCCTGGAGGCAGCCTTTTATATCAAGGCTGCTAGGAGGCTGTGTTGGCATGGATGTGTGCGTGCACACATGGGGACTCTGCTGGAACTGCACACAGGGAGAAGTGCAGCATCCCACCCTAGGGATATCTGCAGCACATCCATCTTGCTGTGCGAGGTGCCAACATTGATCGCTGAAGAGGCAAAATTTTCTTATCCCCTGACATTATCCCTGTCTCTTAGTCCTTGGAAGGAGAGCAATAAAACTTGGGAAATTCAGCAACCAGTTTCGATGACATTCATCTGTTTAGCAGCTTCAGCTAATCCTCTATATCCATTTATGAAGAAAAGAGAATTAAAGTGGCAGCAGCTGTGCAGATGTGTGTGTCCTAAGAGTAGCTGGCAGGAAAGGTGACATTTTGCCCCACATCAGATAACATAAAGCCTCATGAAGAGAAGGCTGTCTTATATGTCAGCAAACCCCCACATGGAGAGACATGCTGAGAACATGACCCTTTACCTAGCAAACAGAAGACAAGGAGCCTCTTTCCATTTTTTTCTTTTTTTTTTTTCAAACCGAAATTGATTTCCTTCCCTGGTCACTTTTAATCTTGTGGAGTAGCGCTTATCTGGGAAGAATTCTCTGTCTTGGCTAAGATGTTTATTTGCTCTAAAGTGCCATTTATTTTGGCTCAGAAGGCTGAGAAGAAGGACCGGAAGAAAAGGAAATCGTCCCACAGTTAGTCCTCCTGCCCCACGGGCATGGTATTGAAATAAGATTCCTCCATCCAAGAGTATTTCTAATACTGAAATGACTGAAGTGTATTAGGAAAAAGAGTGCTGCCTCCTGGTCGTTGTTTTCTTTTAATTTTCTAATGTCTAGGTGAGGATCAGCAAAAATAAAGCAAACTTTGCTTTGTTTGTCTTGAAGCTTGAGCAGGTTTAATTGAGGCTAAAGGAAACTTGAATTTTAGGTGAACAAGTGAAAACTCCTATACATTCTTCATATGAAATTAGTTTAAATTTATGTAATACAGTCCACAAAGAGATTTGTATTTACTGAATATAATTGGTTTTAAAATTCAAATCCAGTTACAAGCTTTAATATAAACCAGACGTGAAATCACTATGACCCAGACAGGCTTATTTGTTTTATGTAACTACAACAAAGTCCTACATGGAAAAATTAATTTTAATCTGGGCTCTTAATTGTGGGTGGGAACAGTTTTCATTGGCGTAATTGGAGACACGATCACCTCCCTCCTCCCCTAGCTGTCTGTCCTGCCTGTGCTGTATGGATAACCAACGCATATGTACTGCAGTCCCTGAAAGACTATTCTGTAGCCACTGCCTTCAGGAAAACTGGTGTTATTTCTATAAGGAAATAACATGGCAGGTCAGGAGCTGTTTTCTGAGCAGCTTAACCACCCCTTCAGGCAGACCAAGGCCCTCACTGCCACCCAGTGTTAGTCGTGAGTCAGGGCTGTCAGGCTGATCCTTAATCACCTTAAATTGAATTGAAAGATGTCGAGATGAAGTGGAATAAGAGTATCCACATGTGGATCTGCAGTGACCAAGATACCCCCACACTTGGGCTAAGCTTTTAACTTTCCATTGCCAGTGTCTCTCATGCCTGCTTCCATCGGGCCTGGTTGTCCTTTCCTTGTGTGTCCTTGTGAGCTGTTTATTATCTTGTGGGTTGGCAGCCTCGAGTGCTGATGCGAAGCTGGCACAAAAAGTTAACAAGGCTGTGTGGTGGTATCCTGTGCTCACATGGTGGTAAGGGTGACGGCAGAGAGGCCAAGCACAGCTTGTAGTAGTGTGAGGCTTTGAGGGGAGTAGGCTTGCCCTCACCTGCGTTTCTACAGTGTCATTTAAGGCCATTTATATTAACCTAAAAGCAAATCTTAAGTAAATGTTGTTATCTGTAAGGTCATAGTAGACTAAAGGTGGTTCTTATGATCATAAAAATAACGCTAGATGATACAAACTGTACAAATAGTCAACTTTTATTAGCCTATCCAGACTTCCTTTTCGTTCTCTCTCTCTCTCTGATGTCTTCCTTGCAATTCTCATTTCCTGATCATAGATAGTTACATATCAACTTTCTGCAAAATTATTCCTTGGCACAGCTGAAAAGTCTGTGGGGGAAAAAAAAAAAAAAAAAAAAAAAAAGTGTTCCTGGGATTTTAATTAAATAAAGGCAGATGCAGTGAACCTGAGATTGAGTTAAGTCATAGGAATAGTTCCAAAAACATCTTCTCTCAGAGGTTCTGGCAGTGGTTCACTGCCCATGTAAGGATTCTGGAAAAAACATTTAGCAGCAGGGAGACAGGGTGGCTTTCCGAGGCGCCCCAAGTCCTGCATGCTTCCCTCCAGAGTGGCATGCTTTCTGGGAAGAGCTCTGGGCCTGAGATCCTGTGGTGGGCCTCTATAAACGCTCATATTAGTCTGTGCATTAGCATCAGAGATGCAATGAAGAATAACAACCAGTCGGCCGGTTGTCTGAGGCTGTTCCTTAACTTTCTGCTTTGCTTTCATGAACGTGGGTTCCTCTCCTGCGATGTCCTGAACACTCTGAGCCCAGCACAGAGCTTAAGTGCTCTGCTGGACTCAAGCCACGGTGCTCAGCACAGTACTGGACAGACCCCCACGGAGGATGGCGTTGATGGCTTGCAATCACAGCAGGCACCTAATCTAGCATTCCCATCTAGTGGTGGGGTGGGGAGAGGAGGAGAATTGCAATGTGATGCTGTATTGCGGGGTAAGGTGATCCCAGGACAAACAGTCACAGCAAGCAGACAGATTGTACCTGGCTGGGAGCTGACTGAGAGCCTCCTTCCCTTTGAGCCTCTGCTGCAGCAACAGACTGACCCTCCTCTTGTCCAAGTGGCTTGTTTTCCCCACCTTGCTTAAAAGAAAGATTAATAGAGTACAAACTTTTGTGTTTAACAGAGACTTGACAGCCACTTCTGTCCCCAGAGTTATTTTGAGGGAAAAGAGTCTCCTTTTCAGGGCCAACAAATGTTCATTGATCTAAAAGGCTTTTGAGACCACTAGGACCAAACAAAAGTGGTCAATGCATTTTGACAGAAGATAAAGGACTGGCATACAGTCAAGACACAGGTGCAAAGGCCAAAGTCTTTGGAGGAGAGAGATCTGGAAAAGGCAACAGGATAACTGTTCTGTCCTGCAGGCAACCATCATCCACTCTTGTGAAAGTGAGCAAGTCATTTTTCTGCCCCATTGTTTCTCTGGGTACATCCAGCTCACATTCACTTCACTGAAGTGAATTATG
This sequence comes from Anas acuta, assembly GCF_963932015.1. Lineage (NCBI taxonomy): Eukaryota > Metazoa > Chordata > Aves > Anseriformes > Anatidae > Anas > Anas acuta. The sequence goes on along the minus strand of NC_088979.1, from coordinate 112,578,995 downwards.
CCAATGATGTATACTGTTGCTCTGGATGGATATCAAACTGTATTACTGCACAGATAAGTATCTCAGTGATCAGATCCCACAGACAACAGCTTTTAAGAGCAAGAGGGCGGAACACAAACTTGAGCCTATTATGAGTGTTTTATACAGCATTACATAAATATTTTACCTGTCACAGCTGCTGGGGAAGCTATAACCCTGGGGGTCTTGAGTAAGAGGAACAGTGAAATTCTGAAGTAGTGTGGGTTTGACTAGAGTATTGCTTCTAACTGCAATAAAGCAATTAGCACAGCCGGTATTGTCCGCCCTGTGGGATGGTACAAATGAAGTATTGCGTTACAAGGGGAACATCTGTTAACACAAGCCAATTTCAGATTGCTTTTCACGATCATTTGGGCATCTGCAGAATGACTGCATGTGTGTGTGTGTTGTTTTTTTGTGTGCATCTGGACAGGAAAGCACAGCAGAATCGACGAGGATTTTCAGAAGAGCAGCTTCGTCAGGGACAGAACGTAATAGGCCTTCAGATGGGCAGCAACAAAGGAGCCTCACAGTCGGGTATGACAGGCTATGGCATGCCAAGGCAGATTATCTAAAAGCACCTGTGTCTGTAGAGAAAACACTCCTTCTGCAGCATGGTCTGTTTAACAGAAAAACAAAAAAGAAAAAAAAAAAAAAGCTCGTTAGTTCTCTTTCTGCCTGGTTTTTCATAGTTAGCCCTCTCTAAGGTTTGGGGTATTTTTGGTTTGGTTTGTTTTATTTGCAGCTGCAAGAGTTCATCTAGGAACTTGGGTTTTCGTGGTGTTGTGTGTCAGTTCACAGCACGTGCGCACTGCTGCCTCCTACTTGTCACTTCTGAACTATGCAAAGACAATTATTCTGTATTAATTTATTTGCGAAGTGTTATCTTCCATGTTTGTCTCACACCACTCTTGTATCTCAACCAGTAACCTCGTTCTTCAATTCAGTGATGATATTGTTTGACCTAAGAATAAAGACATTAAAACACATCTCAGACTCGTTCTTTAAAGGAAGTAAAAGCAATGCAAACCAACCAGCACGTGGTATGGTGCTGAGAAGTTAAATGTTTTGATTGCTCAATGTGTCTTGCCTCTAATCAAATGCCTTCTCTGCATGACTCCATGCTATGGGTTTACAATCTGTTATCTGTTCAATTTGGTGTTTAGCTAAAGGCACACCCACTAGGTTTTCCTAAAAATGCTCACAAAAAAAGATATTTTACCTGTTGAGTCTGAAACATGTACTCCTACCCAATTCAGCTTGGATTTACCTTCACCTAGAGTGATGGGTTGATTCCAGCCAGCAGCCAAACACACCCAGACCTCTTTCCCACAAGATAGGGAGAAAATAAAAGGCAAGAAAACTGGTGGATCAAGCTAACTATTTCTTCCCCTATTAAACTGATTCTGAGTGTGAAAGCAAAGCAAAATAAGAATTTTATTCACTACTTCCCATCAGCAGGCAGCTATTTAGCCACTTCCTGGAAAGCTGGTCCTCAGAACATGTGATGGTTATTTGGAAAGACAGACATCCCCACTTCCTCCTCGTTTTCACTGAGCTTTTGTTGCTGAGCACAGCACCTTATAATTCAGAAAATCCCCTTGGCCAAGTTGGGTCTGTTGTCCATCTTGTGTCCCATCCCAACTACTTGTCCATACCCAGTTGTGGGAGTAGGATAAGAGAAAGAGGCACTTGTACTTGACATTGTACAAGCACTGTTTAACAACAGCCAAAGCACAAGTGTGTTATCAACACTGTTTTAGTCACCAATCCCAAACATACCACCATAAGGGCTGCTGTGACGAACGTCAACTCCATCCCAGCCAGAACTGGTTCAGCCAGCAACAGATGAGTCTTCATGAATGCAACACAATCCTCAGCGAGTTCTTCACTATGAAAGGAAACTGTCGGAGGTGAGAGCAGGTTTTACCTTGTGATAATTGATGTTGTATCAAACAAAATGCTGCAAACTAAGGAGTGTTTGAAACACAAAGGGAGAAACAGAAGAGATGTGCCAGAAGGCTTCAGACTTTAAAGTCATTTGTAGTTCAAATTCAAAGAGTTCGTTATGCACACCTGTTGCAAATTTGGCTGGTTGTTCATTTTGGGACAGTTTGCTGGAGAACCAGTAAGGACTGCTTGCTGGCATGGTCATCCGGCCACAGGAGCTCACCAGAGCAGTTCACCTGCTCACTAGTGCAGGTTGTCTTGCAGATACCTGACACATATGCTCAGGGGACACAATATTTTGTCTGTAGTTTTCTTTTCCTATTGATAACTATCTCTGTCAGCTTCAAAGCCCTTGCAAAGTCCTATCACTTCTTCCCTCCAGGCAAGTAGGAAAAGAAATGTGATAATCAAACTTTGTGGGATTTTTTACTCATAACAGAATTCCAAGAAGGCCTAAAGGCATGATATCTGGAAAGGTAAGAAATGAACGGATATTTGTTCTGACTGCTATCTGACTGCCTATGTGCATACATAGTGGTGACTTCCGTCCATTTGTCATTGCCTTAGGTCTGAACCTAGTGGCACACAGTGATATCTAGTCGTCCACTAAGCAGTCCTGGAGCTGATGACACACAGATTGACATGACTTCAGAAGTTTCTACCAGCACATAAACTGAAGACGTCATTCTCCTATCTCAGATTAAGCTCCAGTCTCCCTGTCAGGAGCATGGGATTAATACCTACCCACTTAATGCAAGCTTTGCTGATGCACTATGGAGCATAGCAAGTGAGAAGTGATGTAAAGGTCACATCATGTGCTTGGGGCCGAGCTAAGCTATAGCAGCTGCTTATGAAAAGGTCCTGCCCACACTTGTACCTCCTCTTAAACTTGCTAGGGCATCTCGACTTTTCTACTGTGCTCTTATCAAGCACGTTTTTGTACGTTTGCTACCAGCTTAGGGCTACTTTTCTGTTAGTGAGGTGAATTAGCTCAGTACAGGAGCAGATGGCCACCTGAGATGATGTATCTGAGGCTAGGAGCTCACCCTGCAGCTGTGGCAGGAGGTTAGCTCAGCACAACGAATTACATGTAAGTTCTCCCTATATACTACTTTAGGTGTAATGTGAATAGAATTACAATTTTCTTACTGAAAGCAAATAAAGTGATTAAGAAAAAACAAAATTCACTGAACTTCTCTAGGCTGACAAGACAACCTCACCTTGGAGAGCACATACATGAAAAGCAGCCATCTTCCCTTCACAGAAACTAGAAAGTTACAGCTGTGACAGACAAAACGGCTGTATTGTCATCAGATGGATGCGAGGAGTCAGAAGATGTGCTGTGTGGGTAAGAGAGGCTCACAGCCTGACCTCTCTGCTTCACACCATCCCTACGGGGAACACAACCTGCAGAGGCCATCTTTGAACTTGCCAGCCTGGATCCCTCCCCTCCATTTGGCTAGTGAATTGTCATCCTGTATGTCCTTGTCTCTGGAAACACCATTTTAAGTGTCCCATGCCAATTGCATTCACAATGGAATGCCACTGGCTTTCTGCCTTCCTGACGCTGCACTATGGCATCCCTGGTTGCCCCTTCTCTGTAAGATTTTCTCCCTGAGCTCACAGCCAGCAGAGGGGACAGGGCCAAATGCGGCTCCCAAACACCTCAACACAGCAGGCACACCTCTTGGCAGAGCAGCAGATCATTTATCCCAATGCTCTTCCTCTGCCAGTGGCAAAAACATAGGCTATTTAAAGAGATCACTGGAGCCTGGCTGCTTTCTCTAGTCCCTGTCCTTCTAGTCCCTCTAGTTCCTGTCCTCTACATCTGCAGTTGTTGCAATAAGGCATGGCCCAGCAAAAGAAAGACCATGCACCAATGAAATGTCCTGTCATCAAAGCTGTGTTCCCTAATTAAATGTGCTTTCATTAGGTTTGGCATTCTTATGGCCTCACTGAGGTTATAGAAAACACTGTATGCTTGCACAGTGAAACGACTGCACTTTTAACACCCCATACAAGCAACAAGAGCTAGGGCTTCAGGAAAGAAAATCTGCAAGCTGTGTCTGCACACGCAGGACCTGCTTAGTGTGGGAACAACACTATCGAGTGATATCTGGAATCTGGCCTTTTCCCCAGCTCTCAACAACTGCTTTCAACACCTAAAACAGTCAAACTAATCTGGCTATCTAGCTGTTAATATGTGGCAGGAGTTGCTCCAAAGGTTAACCTTATCTTTCATGTTCCCATATGATGATACAGAAATACTAACATTATTATTAATTAAATATTAACATGCGCTGGCTTACTTATATCCCCCAAGTTTATGAACATCTTAAGCTAAGAGGTAAATTAACATAGTTCAAGGCTAGTTTAGTAACAAAGATGACAGGAAACATTACGGCTTTTCTTATATTAACAATAAACCACTGTAAGCTAGCTTCTATCGCATCAAAAACACTTAGGCGGGTCTTCCACAAGCCTAATTAGTCTCTATGACAACCTTCTGCATTATTCCCACTAAAAGCCTGCATATGCATTAGCAATACATTCATGTTGTCAGTGGTAGAGATGCACTCAAGAAATGTCAAACACTGCACACGCACTGGTTGTAATTACGCTCATGTTCAGCAATTCATAAATCACAGAGAATGGAAAGCTCTGAGACAGCAAGGTATGGGGTGGGGGGCTGAAATGTGAGTGAAACATGAACTTGGTTTCACAAAGGGAGGAAAAGAAAAGCAAGAGCTTTGAGCATGTACTAAAGGGAGCAGTGTGATGGTGTGTCTGGGGGTGTGAGTCTAGCTCTGTTAAGATAGGCCGAGCAGCATCTCACTTCAGGCTGCGGACTCAGTTTAATAGCAAGTATGAGCAAAGGTACATCTTCTCACATACTGCCTGCAACCCTTTGTGAAGCCTGGCTGTAGCTGGAACAACTACCTACGTTAAAAGAAACACAAACTATTTTTGTGAGCAAGTGCTTTAAATGTCATCCCCCCCAACAGCAGGCTGGACCAGAAACACTGGTCCACCAGAAACATTGCTGCTTCAGGCATTTGTCTACCTTCATGAAGGTTTCATGACTGTGACCTCATTAAGGACAATTGCTCAGTAATTTCTTTATAATGTTAAGGTGGCATCTAATGACCCCCTGAAAGAGTGCTCCACAGGCATGTGAGTGAGGAAGAGCCACACACCTGAGTGTGGAATCCAAGTTTATCCTCATTTAGAATGAGAGCAGAAAGAAAATACAACAAATAAAGTCAATATTAAGTTCAGCTGGCTCAATTAAGCTAGAGCTTGAGGACTATTAGGCTAACACAATGTGGCACATTTTAAATAGAAACCAATGAGGGTGAACGGCATGAAGAGACTTTGCTCTTCAGTAAACCTGCCTGTGGCATTGCTTTGCAGCATGCCTGTCCTGAGCAGCACCCCCATACTCTGTGAGGAGAACCAGCTGCTGTCCTCGTCAGAGATTCACACTCTGGCCACTACCAGTCCAGGTGAAGGCTGCTTATCTTCCCGACTGCTGAGGCCAAAACAGAGCCACCAGGAAGGAAAGGCGAGGGCTCAGTGCATCAGTTTCATTTCCATGGCTGTAATTGATCGTGTTTGGCTCCAGCTGCACTGTCTGAACTAGCTGCCTGGGCCACTCTTATATGAAAGCACTTAATGGTGACAGTCTGAGCAGCTCAGGATTGGTGGTATGTGAGTATATCCTAACAGAAATGGGTGTTATGTGTGCTGAGAAGGGCAGTGAGCAACTTGAGTGATGAAAGCAGTTCAGGCACTTGCACTGAGCCTACCCTGTGGCTGCCGTGGTGTTTCCTGAGGTAGGCAGTGAGGGTCTCTGGGTGGGCATGGAAATCCCCAAACCCCCATCCCCAAACACACAGGGAGAGGAACTGGCAATCCTGTTGGCACTTATCTCTGGAAATCTGTATGTTTTTGACAGGAAACCTGTCCTTTGCCTCAGTGGGTTTTGCTGCTCTGCAGAAAAGGCCAGTTACACGGGCACAAGGACAGCACAGCATATTACTAAGGAAAAAAAGCACAGCAACCAGCTCTCCCTGCTCGAACAAGTACATTTAACTACTTAAACTTCACTGAGATCGTTCCTCCCACTCAAATTTCCCAAATAAAAACACCACAGCTCTGTGACTAAGCCCGAGCAATAGAAATTCATGAGGTAAAATGGGAGGAAAATATTAACTATTACAGTGGGGGAAAATCACAGCCTCGGATGGGAGGTAATTCTTCTGCTCTCATCCTGCAGTGCTCATGTGACAGCCGAGCGCATGATGCTGTGACATTCAAGTAAAGATATAATGCTGTTTCTCGGATACAGAAATAAATTTATCTGCAGTCCCGTTGGATTTATAAAGGAAATTAGAGTGGTGACCTTTCTCCCTAATGAAATTTGTATGAAATGGCTCACTTTGCTAGAAACGTTACTCGGTTATTCAGCATGACTAAATCCCGTGCCCCAGTGGGTTGGTGCCCTGCAGCCCAGGTGGCGGGGCCGAAGCACATGCCCAGGCTCAGGAGCGATGCTCAGCATCGTAGGTGAGGGCCCTGCTCTGCCCTGGCCCGAGGAGACAGCACTGGACGAGGGGTGCAGGCATGGCCAGGTACCTCGATACAGCCTGTCAGAAACAGAAAACTGGGCATCTCCAAACCCAGTTTTAATAAAGGGTATGTGTTGTTGTCTTGTCAATAAAGATGCCAGGTGCATGAGAGCTTTTGTGTTTGCACAATCATCTAAATATTTTGTTTCTCTCTCTCCTCTTTTTTTTTTTTTTTTTTTTTTTTTTTTTTTTTTATGAAGGCACAGAAAGAGAGAAGGAAAAACATGTGCAGTAAGTGTTGATAGGAGCAGGTTTTGCATTAGCGCTATTATGAGTCAACATTTCGTGCCGAGTATCTTTGTATTAGCTCCCACACATAACATAGATAAAAGGTAGCTCTTGCCACTTCCAGTTCCTTCCGACACATATCCCCGTAGATGTGATCAGTTCTTAAAGACGCTCACGAGCCTCACCCCATGGATGTGCCTTAACACCAAAGGGTTGCTGAGCATCTGACCAGTCTTTGTGGGTTCAGCTCTTGGTGTAAGGGGACAAGACCATCTTTTCTCCATCTTTTGGGGAAATGTCACATCCACACAGGTCTGGTATTAAAGTGCTTGGATGCTAGTTCAGCCTCTGTTTTGAGACAAATAGAAAATCAGTATTTCAGGTAGAGCCTTGGAAGGCATAAGAGGGATGTCAAAGGATGCCTGTGTGCTAGGAGTGAGTGTCATTTCCTGATAAGCTCTGGAGAGACCTTTTCCCCTGAACTGCCACAACAGAACAGATAAATCAAACAGTATGCTACCATTGTGGTGGTAGTGTTAAATCAAAGGAGCATTTCTTGTATTCCCACCTGCCTCAGAGGAGTATTTGGGAAGATTGGCTACAGCTGGGCCCCCACATTGGTAGCAGCTGGAGAAGGTTTTGCTGGTGAAAAGTCAGAGTTTAAAAAAATCTGTAGTTCGGTAGAGTTGCTTGCTAGGTCATAAGAAGAAAATGCAGTGAAAGGTTTAGGACTCAGCTTAAGAAAGATAAGGTAAGGTAAGGGACATTTAGGCTCTTGTGCATCTCCTGAAGTATATTTCTTTTTCCTATAGTGTAAAGACAGTTTTCCTTGCATGGCAGAGCATGAGCAGGAGCTGCTGGGAATGCAGCAAAGCAGCTGTTAATCTTCCTTGGCTGTTTGTTATTAAGTGCATTTTATTGCTGGATGTTGATGGAATAGCTATTAACCAGCAGCAGCATGGCTGCTGGTTAATAATGGAGCAAGTAGGAGTGAGGCTGTGTGCAGGCATCTGTCTCCTGAGTTTGCCTGGTCCTTGGGGGAGCTGCTGGTGGGAGAGGACAGCTGGTCTCTGGGCCAAGGCTCTCACCAGGGTGTGCTGACTGCTACTACCAAGGTCAGCTGAGTGATTTTTAAGGAACAGATTTGTGGTTCCTAAGTCACAGGAATTATTTTTCAGGCTCTTATGTGTTCAGTCTAGGTCCCTATCATTTGTTTCAAAGGGATCTATTTTGGGGGATTTTTTAATGTAACTAAGAAGTGTTTTTGCTTGCAACTGAAATCCTAGTGTGTGTTTTGGAAGTGATTTGTGTAGCTCTGGAGGTCTTACTTGAAAGCAAAAGTTATTTTCTGTATAAAACAAAAATTATTTTCTGGCTGTGAAATACGTAGTTATTTTCATTGTTCCCCCAGACCTGTTACCATAGTCTGAGCTGTTTTGTGAGGTTCCAAGTACAATGAAAAGAGAGATTTATTTTTTTTTTTAATTAATAAGAAAACTTATTGCTATACTCTTTCTGCAAACAAAGAGAAGTAATATATGAAGGTGACTGTTGGAGTATTTTTCTGTGTCTTCTGGATACCGCCACATGTTACCAGTTGGTTAGAAGTCAGTAGAGGGGGGGAAAAAAAAAAAAAGTAATGCATTTGTAGTAAGTAGCTATTTTTCTTTTTATACTACTCTTTTTTTCCTAAAACAACAACACTAATGTTGACAATAAGATTTAGCAGCATCTGTGTACTATAAAATGAAGCCATGAATGATTAAACCATTTCTGTGTTGCTTGGTTTTTATGAAGTGGGAATTGTGAAATAAAAGCAAGCCATAGGACTGCAGTGTCACGGGAGCAGGCTGCACATGTGAACCTCACGTTAGCAGAAAATGTTCTGTATTTAAAATGTCTGCCTCTGTGTAACATGATGAGTCCCTCAAGAACTGCCTTCTGCAGTTGCTCTGTGAATTGCACTCCCACCAGAGTCAAGTACATCCAGCCAAATTGGATTACTACAAGGAGATAAATGGGTCCAGGGAGCACTTAATTGGAGGGATGATGATGTTTGTGTCCTTCAACAGAGTGCAAACACTGTCCTCTAGAAAACTGGGAGGTATGGAGGAAGGAGTTTTCAGTTCTGAATGTTTTCTGCTTTCTTTAACTGGCTGTGATGGGATGAATCACAAACCTTAGGGTTCATCTAGAATCAGTTTTTAGTTTTGAGGACAGTTTTGGCAAATGTTAACTACTTCACAGTAACTTTAAAATAAAAGCAGTGACTTGTTCTTGTATTTTAGGACAAATTCCTTAAAATGATATTGGTAGGTAGCTTCATCTGTACTCTAAGATTCACAGTTAAAGCAATCTGAGAACCATTAGCATGCTTTAAGCTTAAAAACCTTTCCTTGCAGTGCTATTTTTGGAGTCTCAGAATCTGAAAATGGAGGATGGGAACAGCTGGATTTCTTTGCTTGAAGTGACAAAGTGAGCTGTGAGCCCTGAGAGAAACACTGTGGACAGCAGAGCATGGGCAGAATTGAACCACAGTGGTTGTGACTCCCATGTATGAGGGGTGACGCATGCAACACCCCTTAATGGGCGAAAAAAACCAAGATGTTATTTTGATTGCTAGACTCCTTTTAGATTTGAAAAGGGCAAGGGGGAGAATGGTCTGACAGGAAAGAAAAACCTAGAAGCAAACACTTCATACCTGCTATTGAAATGCCTGTTTTATAAGCATTGAGGCTTTTTTGGGAAGGAAAAAATAAAATAAAAACACCACTCAAAAATATCAAGTTAGAAAGTAAATTAATTAGAAGAACAGATGGATTTAAATTTACCTTTCCAATGAGGAGGCCTGAAAGAGACTTTGAAACACAGGGAAAGATGCACAGAGGAAAACATGTTTCAGGGGAAATAAGACTAGAGTGGAGAGGATTGCTAGGAGGGAGAACCAGATGCCTTTTACGAAAAAGGAGGATCCCCACCTTTGTGAGGAGGATATGAATGATTTCTGCAGATGGAAACATAAAACATTCAGATTTAACGTCATCAATAGCACTCCTTCTGTCATTGCAAATCATCAAGGATCTTGAATTTGATTTGTCCCTTTGGCCAACACTTGTATATTTCCAGTTAATATTGTGCATTTAAACCTATGTTTAGCAAGTGAGGGTGAAGGTTTTCTCATCTTGGCTGGCAATGAGGGAGGGCGGATCTTGGTGTGCATTAGTGGGAAGCTGCTCATAGCAGAGACCGGTAATGTACCTTGGTTAAAGAGAACTGGCACTCGTTTGTTTACTTGGCTGTCTAAAAATAAGACTGAATGCACAGCAAAATGAATGCGCTCTTTCCAGAGCCTCACCTCTGCACAGGCAAAGCTGCTCTACTGTATGAGCTGTCCCCATGTCTGGTGGGAGCTACTGATGTGAAGAAACAGTGGACAGCAGCAAAAGCCCATCAGAGCCTCTTCATTCTGAGATTTACTCATGAATGAATATCTATCGATCAAAAAGAAACCAGAACCACCAAAAGAACAGTGTGGGGTTTTGTTTTTTTCTTCCCTGATACCGTTTTGCTCTTTGAGGTGAGGAAAATGAACTCCGAAAATAGCTCTCCGTAGAATATTACTTATGAGCTGGGTGCTTTTAACTACACTTTGTCCTTTGAGATAAAGGTTGTGGCTATTGCTTAGTGTTTTACAGAATTAATCATGTTTTCTCCTTTGGGATTCTTTAAAAATGCAAGTCACTTCTAAGATGCACTGTGGTGTCTGGCAGTCATTTAAAATCTTCAGGAGGAGAAAATAAATGCATTATCAAGAATTTTTGAAGGAAAAAAAAAACTTCATTTTTCCAACCAACTTAATGTAGGAATTGCTATACATCACTTCCCCAACCTCCCCCAAGAAACACAGGGAAACTGGAGTCTAAATCTTTTCTTCTTAAAACACATGGATATGGAGCTTTTGTGGATATGAAGGGAAGCCTGAGATGTGATCAGTCTGGGTCAAATTGAGAAATATGGTCTCTTGAACATAAAACCAACAAAACAATCACTACAGCACAAGTGTGTGACTGTAGTGGGGCCCTTACAGCTGCCTCCTGGTGATGGTTCTGCAGGAGGAACACTGACAGCCCTGCATGTTACTTCTTACTGACAAGACTGAGAGACAAGGTGCCATTAGGCTGTGCCAGGTCCTAAGCTATGCAAGGATGGGTCCAGGCTGTCCATGTAAAAGCATAGGCACTTCTTGCCTCACTTGGGTTGCTATGTGGTCATGGCAGTAAAAGCTGTTAGGAGGATGGCGCTCTCAGTGTCTCAGATGATCATATTTCTTGTCTCCCTTTCTTTTGACTTCATAAAACACCATGAGGAATCCATCTTGCCTGTTAAAATAAATACCCTACAAATTTGGACAGACAAAAAGTAGGAAGATGACTAGTCAACCTGGGAGTGTGTATAGGATGCTCTCTGTGTCTGGAGGCCAAATCATGGAAGCTCAAATCTGTTTGGTAGCAAGTCAGAAACGTCAGGGTCTTGTTGGGTTTGTGTATTGTAGTACACAAAGAATTCAGCATGGGGACCTTTGCTTTTCAGACAGCAAAAAACACTGAAATTTTGCTACAGCAGGCAAATGGAGTTTGTGACCAGCTAGGCACTGTGCTCATAGACACATTATTTCTGTCTGTTTCATGTTTAACCTTTTGATCCTGAAGTACTGATCCTTAAATCTCAGGTGGCTCCCTCAATTTGGCAAACTGCTGATTAGACTTGTTTCCCTAAGGCTGAACCTCAGGCTGTCCATCTGAAAAAAGGTGGAATATGGAGTAAGGATTGCTTCTGAAAAGGAAATATGGTGTTTTAACTTATGGTAGACCTGTCTCAAGCAGTGTTGCTGAGATGTGTTAACACAGCTCCATCAATCAACAGTGCTGGAGGAAGGCACACAGCTATCTTGAGTTTAGGCTGTATGGAGGCCCAAGGCCTTCTCGCTTGCAACTTCCACACAGCAGGCACAAAAGATAAAAACAAAACAAAAAGCCCAGAGCTGTAATTCAAAACATGGTACCAGTTTTTAGTCAGGAATGTGATGGCATCTCAAACAGAGCCCACAGGGCTGTAGCTCTCCCTTGTGCAAACAACTCTTCAGTTCTTGCAACTTTGTCATTCAGCCATGAGTACGTAAGGACACTGTGATAGGTAGGTCATGACCAAATCTGATGTTTTGAATCCCTTCTGCTGTAAGCAATGTACCAATGGCCTTTTCTGTAATCTAGAACCTAAAAGCGGACAGAGTAGAAACAAATACAGCTTATAGGGATCACAGTAACAAGTTTGGTATTTAGACATTTTTGTTTGTATTAGTCCAGATCCTCTTAATTTCTGCCTGTTATCACGCTGCACTCGGCCAAGCTGGTGAGTTTAAGAGTCCTTAATGAAGATTACTGCTCCTGCAGCTCAAAGCTGTTGCCTGCAAGTACCCAAAGATGTCAAGGTTGGGGGGATTGCACTGATTTAGCTAGAACATCAGGAGCATCTCTGGGGATAAAACAAGCTTGAACCTAGAATGTGTGATTTAGTGAATTGGAGTCAGTGCAATTCTTGGTTAGGTACAAATCAAATGCTAAAACCATCTTTGCTTAAACTTTTCCTAGCCAAATTGATGACCAACTTCCTGGTGTCCCTCCCTGTTAATTGAAGGACTGAAAAACACACTTAACCTCAGTAGGTCTTTTTGATAAGTAACAACAATTACCAAACCTCTGGTAAATGAGGGATGACATCAGCAGTGTCGGTGACCCCAATGTCACTTCAAGGGGGTGGTAAGTTGAGCTGCCCCATAATCCCGGAATGAGGGGGTTGAAACTGAATGAAATGGCTTGTTTAAAACTTGGAAGAAAAAAATCTGTTTAATAGCAGGTTAATTTGCGTTAGTTGCTTTAAAATCAAAACAGCTTAAAATAGCAAGTGCTTGCTGTAGGCTGTAATTGTCTGGATAATAAGTGTCACAAGACACTGGGACCAGATAGAGTGGGGAGAAAAGCTGGTGTAGGTAACCTGAATACCATGCTGAAGTCTTTTAGGTGGGGAAAAAATGAGGTCATAAAAAGTCCTGCCCCTCATCTTTTTCCATCCTTCTATTTGTAATATAATCAGAGAAATAGAAACAAGGTGAAAGGCCAAGACTGAAAGCAAGGGGCTTGGACGTATTTCTGAAAGACAGAGGAAGATGAGGAGTTAAACTTCCCATGCTGTGTTTTTCTTCTGGGTCATTGAAGATATTCCCTGCCTAATTGCAAGGAAAATGCAACTGTGGAAAGGCACAGCAGCAGGTTATATTGCCATTTAATGGCGAACTTGATTTGTGGTTAATGGGTAACTAGGCTGGTAGAAGCATTGTGGAGGCTTTGGGCCTAGTGCTCACTGGGGGAGATGCTGCAGTCTTAGATATGTAAGCGATGCATCTTTCATTCTCTTACACTAAATGGTGACCTGTTTGCAGCTGGGCATGCATTAAGACAACGGACTGCTACCTATAAAAGTCTGGGAAGAGTGGTACTTACCTTCTGTGTGGCACATAGGTTTTGATGATGGTAGTTTGACTTCACCAGTCAAATTCTCCTCAGTCTTGGCCTGTACAAGAGCATGGGATTGAGCACTTGGATGGATGGGAGCTTGCACATCAGCACATACCATCACCTTGAAGCTACAGATGTTGCTTGCGCTTGGCTGAAGTGCTGGCACAACTTGACTTCTGTAGAGGGTGCTATCATTGGCTTCAGTTCTAGGTGAACCAGGTTAACCTCAGTATTGTAGAAATCCTGTGGCTTTATTTTTTATCTTTTTTTTTTTTTTTTTAGAGGGACAACATATCTAGTAGAATGATTTATGTATTCTGCATCAATGTTCCTTGTCTTGCTCCCTGCCACACTTAGCTGTCTAATCTCACACAAGAGAAAGAGAAATTGAGAGTAAAATTAGCTGGTGGCCACAGGAAGAGGCGAGTGGTGCAAGACCATTAACCGACGGGATAGCACGGCTTGTCAGTTCTTAAAATGCCACAGACTGATAAATGGATGCTGTGGCTGAAAGATATGCTCACTTAGCCTTTTTGCTTTAATTGAAATTGATGGAGATAGAAATAACTAAGCTGTTCTCAGTCTGCGCAGGCGAGGCAAAATAGCTCTATTAGTGCTCAGGGAAGATGATATGCAAGGCAGTCAGCTGCTTCCTTTCAGATTATATGCTCTGTCAGTGGCAGTTATGTATTGTGTCTGGATCTTTGAAGAGAGTTCAATTGCCTCTGATTTCAAAGGTGATTTTATCTGTTGGAGACTATTTTTGTTACATCAGAGGCCTCTAGTGCATAAGTGCTATGTCTTGTGTTGGTAAAAATTAGAAATTAAGGAAGAGTTCAAGGAGAACAAAAATATCTATGAGCATTATGATTTGAATGTACATGTCTGGATGGCCAAAATGTTACAAGTAAGCAGCATGGTTTTCATTTAGTGAAGGAGGTTCAAAGATGATGCTAAAACATACATGTAAGTTACTAGATAACTATTAATTGCTTAATATCTAGTAAGCGATTGTTATCCACTTCTGTACTTCTGTAAAAGCTTAATTTGCTCACAACTTAAACTTCCCAGAACATTTGAGAGAGAGCTATTCTGTGTATGTTTCCCCCTCCTCTGAGGGAGGAGATGTATCCAAAATGTTAATGATTCACCTGTGTGTGTACAGATCTTTGGAGAGTACCAATACCATACTAGTTATTATCAGGACATGTTTCATAGAATCATAGAATATCCTGAGTTGGAAGGGACCCTTAAGGATCATCAAGTCCAACTCTTGACACCACACAGGTCTACCCAAAAGTTCAGGCCATGTGACTAAGTGCACAGTTTATCGAAAGCATAGGTATTAGATATTCTTTAGGTTCAAGCCTAGCTGAATTTGTGATTCAACTTCAGTTATTTAAAAGGACAGTCAAAGTGGCTTTTTTTTTTTCTCTCTTGGAGGTGATCTTGGCTGTAATTTGAAGAAATTATTCAGAGGACAAAATGTGCAATTTTACAGTATTAGTCCCTGTCAGCTCTGATGAAAATGGATTCAAGAAGCTTTATGACTGCCTTCTCAAGTGTTACCGTAAATCATTTAAACTGTTCTTTAATCTTTACAAATATATTAAGACTTGTGTTTTGCACGGGTTTTGAGTAAACAAAACTTGTTACAAGTGATATGCAAGAGAATTCTTGTAGGTACCAAAACCAAGTTTTAGTAGAACTAACTTTGCTTTGTCTATGGATTCTTCTTCCTTCTGTGTTTTTTGTGGTGTTTGTTAGTAGGGGAGATCCTGAAATAAGGGCAAATTCTGTCAGTTTTTATGCCTGGTGTGGGGGGGTGGGTATGCCGAGGTTTGTAGCTCTCTAGAACAACCTAATAAGTTAGTGGGCTGATACTTGCAAGTTGCATCTAGGATCCTATCAGTTAAAGAAGGAAGAGAGATTGGTTCTGAACTGATCATGGTCAGAAAGGAAAGATTTCTGTTATAAAGAGGATTTTGTAGAAGAGTGTTCAAATTTAAAAAAAAAAAAAAAAAAAGCCTCTTTTCTATCTGTAGTCAAAGGTGACATTATGATTCATCTTCTGTCTTGAATGCTTTTCTTTCATTTTTGATTATAGTCTAAGTCTGGAAAATAAGGTTGGTTTTATGTGCCTAACTTTTAGGCAGCCTGAAGTAAGTAAGCTGTTTCTATCTTTCATCTAGCTTATCACTAGGTTTGTGCAGTACAACTTGATTTTTTTTTATTTTTTCCAGGAAGCTGAATTGCTGTTATCTTGTCTTTCTCCATGCTATCTCTGTAACAGAGGTAAGCAGCTCAACTGTGGCTTGAGGCTGTTGTGTAAATTTTCTGCAGTCTTTTCATTAATCTGAGACCCAGTGGGCTGGGGTGGGGGGATAGGAGGGAGGTGTCACAGATAAGGTGATCTGGCTTCCCCTGGCTTTGTGAGGGTCTTGGAGAGAGGGGAAGCAAAGTTAGGCTGTCAAACAAATATGCAGGAGGAAGCCACAGCCCTGAGAGACAATGATGTGAGTAAAACCAAGTGTCACAGTCAGTGTGTCAATAAATGGAAAGGTCTGTGATTTGTGACAGTGGTTTTTGTAGTAGTTGGAAGAAGAAGATGGAGCTGGTCTGAAAGCCATGGCAAGGGCAAGAAAATAGATTGTCCTGAAACTAATTGATGTACATATCATGTTGACTCAGGTCAGAAAGAGGTAACAGGCATGTTTTGATACATGTTACTTGCAGGAGATGAAATAAAACTGCCTAAAACCTGTTGATGCACGCACAGTGATGGCTCAGAGCCAATGGGTGCTTGTGGTAGCCATTGTGAAAGCCAATTGTACTTTCACTATGTACACTTCTCCACAGAGCTCAGATATGGAGTAATTGTCTCATTAACCTTTCACACTGACCTGGAATTTGGGGTGCCCCTCAAGGAAACCTGAAAGTAGAGCTATCATTTGTGTTGTGCAAAGATGTATTCTTTTTGTTAAAACTTATGAATTTCTTATATAGGGAACATGCATTTAATGGCTAATGAAACTGAAAAAGCAACAATACTGTTTCATAAAACAATTTTATTTCTCATGTGTTTTCTGTCTTGTATTTGCTAACCTCTGTTACTTGGAAATAGAATGCACTTATCCTGGGGGAGGGAACCTTCAAACCCTGCTTTTGCTTTTTAAAAAGAGAGAAGGGGAAAGAAAATACCATGCAACACAGCAATGATTTGGGTTAGTCTTGGCTTGCAGGTGGATTACTACCCAGCCACTTGCTCACTCCCCTCCTCATCTGGAAGTGGAGAGAAACGGGAAGAATAGGAAAGAGGAGAAACTTTGTGGGTTGAGATGAAGACAATGAAATCATTTTCAGGCAAAACAGATTCTACTTGGGGAAGAGTGATTTAAGTTGTTGAGAATTGAAAACACAGCTATGAATTTGGGTAGTGGGAAACAAAAACAAACTTAGAAACACCTTCCCCTCACCCCCTTCCTAGGTTCATCTTCACTCCTGACATACCTACTTGTTACTTTCCCCACAGCCCTGAGCAGTTCAGTGGGGATGGGGGGTTAGTTTACCTCTGCCACTCCTTCCTTTTCCAATGTAGGCTCTGCACAGGCCACAGTCCTTCAGGAAAATCCATCTGCATAGTCACCTCTGTGGGTTTTGTCATGGATATATGCTCCAGCCCCTGGAATATCTCTTTATCCTCTTCTGACTTTGTTTTTCCCTCAATTGTTTCTTGTTCCTTTCGTTTCTTTGTCTTCTCTTCATTAGTTGTTTTTGCCCTTTCTTAAATATGTTTTCCAACATATTTACACACCAAGCCACTGGCTTGGCTGATGGGCTTGGTGCCACCAGTTTAGCTGATGGGCTCAGCTGTGTTCCATATGGTTATGTTGGAGCCAGCTGGCACTGGCTTTATTCAGCATGGTGCAGTGCTTGTGTGTTTTTTTTGTTTGTTTTTTTTTTTTAGAGACCATCCCTGCAGCTCCCTACAGCCAACAACCTGCCTCTTACACCCAATATAAACATTCAGTTAGGTGGGGTTAGGGATAAATTCTATTTTCTGCTTCATTTATTTCATAGAGTTGGCTCAGATACAGCTTAGGTATGTGAAAGGTGCATTATGATGTTATTTACCTCACTGAAGGAAGGGGAGTAACTTTTACCTCAGCTTGTCTTTGTCATCTGGATAAAATAGCATCTAATTTTCTTGCCATATTTAAAGCATACATTTAGCACTACAACTTTTGATCAATTTTTATTGCTAACTTAATAACAACATCACAGTTATTTTTATATTTTTTCAGGGAAAAATATTTGAAGTTACTTCACATGAGGCAAAGTGAAATCTGGAGGGGATATTTGTGCTTCTCCGGAGTGTAAAGACTTACAGAATAATCATGCGGAAGACACTGATGCTGACAAAGGTAGAGGGTTTCCCTGTGCAATGCTCTATTAATCTGTGAATCAGCTTCTGAAATACTGTTCGTATGGTAGTAACTCCTTGTGCTCAGTTTAGTGGAAGGTTTTCAGCATTAGGAGAACACTCAGGCATCACAGTAGCCACCTGTAGTAGTGGCAGTGGTGACAGCAGCATTTGCTGTATGCTGAGAGGAGTGTGAGACTTGTGAGGTGTCTGAGGGGGTCTTCTGAGTCCTGATGCCTTGTGTTGGTCTCGTGACAGAGATTTCAGGGCCCTGGGGAGAAAACAAAAAGACTCGAGCCCAGATGATGTTTTCCTCAATCCTTTCCATAATGAGGAGAGACAATGACATAGATGAGCTATTCTGTAGGCAACTGGGGAAAATCCTGGCATTGGTTGCCCTCTTCATTATGGGAGGCTTCAAATTCCCAGACATAAACTGGGATTATCATACTGCTGTGGTTGGGAAATTCCCAAAGCATGTTGAAGATGACTTCATGTCACAAGTACAGGAGTGAGCCAACAAGGGAAGGAGACCTCCTGGATCTGTTGTTAAAGAACAGCCTTGTGAGAGAGGTAACAGCAAGTGTCTCAGCTACAGTGACCATGAATAAGCTGAGTTCACGACTTTTGGTGTAAGGAGAGAAAAAAGGTCAGCAGAATTGCCACCCTGGCCTTTAAGACAGATTTTAAGCTTCTTGGGGAGCTAGTTAGCAGCATCCCCTGGGATCTGCTCTAGTGTGTTTAGGGGTCCATAAGAGCCAGTTTATTCTCAAGAGCCACCTGTTAAAAGCCCAAGAGCAGGCAACCCTGCTGTGCTGCAAGGTAGGCAAGCAGGGTGGAAGACGAGCCTGATTGAATGGGAACTCTGCCTGAAACTAGGGCTGAACAAGAGTATATATGACCTCTGGAAGCAAGGCCTTGCTTCATGGGGAGAATACAGAGCTGTAGTCTGCATCTGCCTGGAGAAAAGCCAAAGCCTGACTTGCATTGACGCTGAACGCTGTGGTGTCAGACAATAAAAAAGGCTTTTTCAAGTACGCCAACAGCAAGATGTCAAATGAAAACATTGGGCTGATCAGGGGAGAAGGAAAAGACAGAGGCATTTAATGACTCTTGTTTTTGTATTTAACAGTAATGACAGATCTTGGGCTACCAGGACTTCAGAACTGTAGGACTGCAGGGGAGCAGTGATTTCCTCTGTGTGGTTACTGAAATTGTAAGGGATCACTTGTATCAACTCAACATTCGTAAGTCCGTGGGACCTGATGGAGTTCACCAGCAAGTGCTGAAGGAATTATATTAGATGTTATAGCTGGACCCCTCTCAGCAATTTACTGAAGATCATGGTAGTCTGGGGAGGTCCCTGCTGACCAGAATCTAGTCAATGTTATATCTGCCCACAAACAAGGCATGAGAGGAGACCCAGGAAACTACAGGCCTGTTAGTCTAACCTCAGTCCCTGGAAAAGTTGTAGAGAAGATTGTCCTGGAAGATGTTGAAAGGTATTTAAAGAGCAAAGCTATTATCAGGCATAGTCAACGCAGGCTCATGAAGGGTAACTCCTGCCTTAGTAATTTGTTCTCCTTCTATTATAAGATAGATGAAGAGAAGGCAGTGTGTGTAATATTTCTGGATTTCAGTAGGGGTGTTAATACCATCCTTCATAGCATCTTTCTGGATAAATTATTCAGCTGTGAGATAAACAGGTTCACACTATGCTGGGTGATGAACTGGCTTGATGGTGGACCTCAGAGGGTTGTAGTGAATGGGCCTGCATGCAGTTGTCACTATCAGTGTTCCTCAGGGCTCAGTTTTAGGGCTGGTTATGTTCAATGTTTTTTATCAGTGGTCTGAATGCATGAATGAAGTGCATCCTCAGGAATTTTGCTGGTGATACTGAACTGGGAGGTGCTGTTCACTCCCTTGGGGGGAGGAGAGGACTCACAGAAAGATCTAGATAGATTGGAGCATTGTACAATCATTAGCAGGGTGAAATTCAGTGAAGGAAAATACCCGATTCTGCGTTTGGGACAGAATAATGCTGGACATATGGATATACTGGGAGGTGAGTGGCTGGAGAGCAGCTCAGCAGAAAGGCATCTGGGGGTGCTGGTCAGCAGAAGGCTTAACATGAGCCAGCAGTGTGCCCTGGCAGCCAAGAGGGCAAACCACACTTAAGGATTCATGAAACGTAGTCAGATGGCCAAAATAGGTGATACACTGTATGTAGTGTTGGTGCAGTTGCACCTTGAATACTGTGTGCTGTTACGGTCTCCAAAATATAAAAGGGATGTTAAGGTCCTTGGATGCCTCCAGAGGGCAACAGAGCTGGTAAGAGGAAGGCATGTCCTGCCAAGAGAGGCTGAGAAGCACTTGGGTTGTCCAGCCTGGAGAAGAGAATCCTTCAAGGTGATGCCACTACTGTCTGTATCTACGTTCTGCTCTTCTGTTTTAGTTTTGGAAAAAGGGTGTGCTTTTTTTTGTTGTTGTTTTACTTTTAACTGGGAGATGAATTGTAGTAATGTAGGATAAGTGAGTAGTGGTATTTTTTTCCTGTCTTGAAGTACTAAAGAGTTAATAAGTCCCAGAGTTTATGGTATCATATGATATGGATAAAACAATTTGCAGTTCTAGCAGAAATAATAAAAAATGACTGAGGGCATACATATTGTGCTTCAGGGCATTAGCCAAAGATGGACATGCAGACAAGATGTATCTTAGTTTACCAGTACATTATGTAACTCTGGGATTTCTTTGCCCTATAGTAAAAAATAAATAAATTCTATTGCTGGTTATGCCTACAGAGCATAGGTCTTGTAGCCAGACCTGTAACAGGTGAGTTCCAAGCATCTGTTCTATTCCATACCTCTGCATTATTATGGTGCTAAATTTGTTAAGGTTTTTAGTCTAGGTTTGATATCTTTGAAGATAAACTCAGAATGTGCACGTTTTTAATAATAAAAGCTTGGCCTGTTGCCAGTGCCACTTTTGAAATTGTCCCAAGGAAGGAACTGAAATTGTTAATCACTTGAAAGTAAAGACAGCTCTATAGTTAGCACCCGTTCAGGAAAGTACTGTTTTACATCACCTATAAATACTTAATTACCCAAGAAAGTAGGATGGGACTGTTACAGTACAAGTGACTTCCTGCCTTTGGTTGCAGAAAGGAGTCTCAGTTGGAAGCCTGTTGTATTTTAACAACTCAAAATATGTTGTCTGGAGAAGCTTATTTCTAGGTTGCAATAAGCAAATTTGAGTTTTCAAAAGGCACCTCACAACATCCTGTAAGAGTCAAAATGCTATTTTTGTTTGAAATGGTCATTTGCTACTTGCAGCACTCTTGCTCAAGATGCTTACATTTATTTTCCTTTTTTATAGCTGCATAATTTTGCTCTAATTTCTTTTACTTGCTACTTTTTTCTTGTTCGTGGCAACTAATTTGATTAGATTTTAATGATGCATAGATTTTAGCACTGTGATTTGATGTGTTAACAAGCTGGAGTCTATTTCAGCTTAAAAGAAAAGACTATGAAAAGCCTATTCTATTCAGACTGACTTTGATGTCTAAAGTTACTTGATAGCATCTTCTAATATTCACAAATGAGCAACAGGGCAGATGAGATTACAATTGGAAACTCATTAAAGTAAATTGATGCCTCTTTTGGTCCTGGTCTTTGCTGTTAGCTGTCTTCAGCTTCAGAAGCAAGAGCAGTGCCTAGGGGAAAAGTGCAAGGCTTCTAATATTTTTTTTTAACTTTTATTTTTTTTAGCTGGGACAAGCAATCAAATTAATTCTTCTAGAATGGATGAAAAAAATGATCACCCAGCAGCTAAACCTGAAGATGAACTAAGTGTAAGTAGGTTGGCTTAAGCATTCTTGATTTCATACACTTCTTCACACTATTAGATCTGCTATGATCTAATTATCAAGTATTAACTTTGACATTCTGGTTGGATTTGTTATACCTTTATATTTTACAGCTCAATCTGAAAATGTCAATGCTTGTTAGTGTATCATCAGATTTCTAATAACATGTATTTTCAGGCTGAAATAATGGGATTGCTAGAGTGACAATATGAAAGGCTAATGTTGGTGTCATGGCAGCATGTTTTTCCAAAAAGAAATCGATTTCTAGGCAAGAAAATCAACAGTAGAGTAGGTGAAGTGCTTGTTTATCCCTGAAAAGATACAGAAGATGATTACTGCATGACTGTTAACCCATGACAACAAAGTGATTAAATAATTCAGTATATAGTGATAGTCAAACCGGAATTTTAGCTGGAAACCACTTCTAGAATATAGGAAATAAAAAAAAAATAAATAAATAAAAAATTAAGAACTGTGATTTTTATTCAGTGAAGGGAACAGCATAACTATGCTATTTTCCTTAATACAAAGTGTTTATTTTATGCTATTTAACTTACGGAAATACTTATAATGTGGAGCACAACATTCAGTATTGCTCTGAATCCCATGTAACAGAAGTCTGCCTTGCAAGCTTTGATACATGAAGTGCATTTTTAAAAAAAGATTACAGTTGGAGTAGATGAAATAAAGACATAAACTGTTCCCAGCATACATTTATATTCCAATGGTGTCAATCCTGAGCAGTCTTTATTGATCCTTGACAGAGATCTATGTACCTAATTTTTAAGAATAAATCTGTCTGGTTAGCTCTACAGACATCAATGAGAATGACATAGAATAACTTAAATATGTTATTCTTGTGTGAGTCTTGATAAAAGCAGCAAGTGTCCCCACTGATCCATAAAGCAGCCCTAAGTTCAGGTGTCAGAGCTGAGAGCTCATCAAGCTATCTCAAGTTGTCCTAATGAACACCTGAGACTATAGAGGAACTTAACAGGACAGATCATAGCTTTAAACAAACAGGCAGTTTGGTTTTGATCTTTACACAGAATTGTACTTGAGGTTAAAAAACAAATACATTTGGAAGACAGGCAAACTTACTCCTTTTTGAGAGCACTTACGGAAAAATAAGTGCTGGTAGTTACTTTGTCTAGTTACCTAGACAGAAGGTATGAGTCAGGAATCTTTCAGTTGTGTATTTTCCCATTTAGCTTGAGGAAATTGTGAAGCATTCTACCGGGTCTTATTACTCTAATATTCAATTTATTCATTGTTCAACTCACCTTTGTACACTCTAAACACTGAAATGAAAGGTTGCTGTTATTTTTGACTATAGGCCTTGCAGGAGGATCTTTGTAATGATGGAGCTTATGTTCTTTCTCTCTGTGAGGATGTACAGAGCTCTCTTACCAACAGCATTACTAAGGCATAATATTACGGAATCATAGAAAAAGTTAGGCTCGTGGAAGCTTCTGAAGGGGATCTACTGAATGCTTCTGTTCCAAACAGAGCTAACATGAGGTCAGGCCAGATCTTTTGGGGCCTTGTCCCACTGAGTTTTTTTGTATATGTAGGGATGCAGATTCCCTGACCTCGCTGGTATAGCCCAGGTGCCTGGCCCTCATGGTGAAGTACTTTTATTTTCCATGTGTCCAGAAGGAATTTCCCTTGCTGCCACACGTGACTGTTGTGGCTCTGTTCAGTGTGTATCACAGAGAAAATAGTGGTTTTGTGTTTTCTGTAAGCCACAGTAAGCAGGGAAATCTATGACTAGCTTTACTTGCATTGATTTTTGCCTTCTCATCTACAGCTAAATATCCCTAGAGCACTCAGCTTCTCACTGTGCAATACATGCCTTAGCCCCTCACTTCTCAGTGGTTGTTCCCTGGAATCGCTCCAGTTTATCAATGTATCTGTTGTACTGATGGGCTCAAAAGCAGACATAATACTTCACAAGTGGCTCTAATACCGCTGGGAAGAAGGAAACAACTTATTTCAGTTGATTTCATGGCAATGCTTTGGCAAATGGCTAGTATTTATGCCTGGCATTTCCTTGGTGTTAAGCTCCAAAGGCATGTGTTTATTTTTTATAGTCGCTGAATGAATGTAGCATCCCACATTGGTAATTTGGAGCGCAGTTCTTAGCTAGGTGCTTCCTGACTTTGATAATGTTCTCCTTCCTCCAGTGAAAAATAGGGATGAAGAATGAGTTTTGTGCTCATATCTTTCATTCTACAGTAGGCCACAGGTTCTTGCTATGTACCTTCTGAGAGGCTTTGAAGACAAGATGCTGTCAAACAGCCTGAGAACTTGTTGCAGTCACTCTCCTCAATGTCTACACCTTGTAGCTCTGTAGATGCTAAGGAGGACTACTCAGCTCAAAGAACAGCCAGGTCTGCCCTAGATGAGGCATGTGCTGTCATATGTGCATCTGTTCTCGTGTGGTTGTGAGCTCTTCCATGTGTTTGAGCACTGAAATGGAGGGATGATGGGGCAGGAGTCTGTCCCTCAGTAGAGTGAGTTCACCTGCACCTTGAACAAATGATGCACTGGCTATCACCAGGCTGTGTCAAAGACTTCTGGTTTGTGTTCGTGGGAGATCACGTAGCTCTGAGTAGGTCCCAGCCACAGGTGAGATCCATCTTGAAAATGTCATGGAAATTAATTAAGCTGGCCAGAGAAGGAAGTGGTTTTATTTCTGGAACAGCAGTCATGTTTTGACCATGGGCTGGGAGGACATATGAATAGTGTGCGTACACGTGTTTCCTAGTTACTTAGCATGTAAAGGACAAGTTAGTGTATATGGAAAGGATTGATTACTTGAATACCGTAATACCACCTTCCTCCAGCTTCACACAAATGGAGGACTGACTGACTGGACGTATGTCTGCCTGTACGCAAAACTTGCATCAAAACAGCAAATGTTTGGGTAGTGAGAAGGCTTGCTAGGTCACGTTAGCAAGCCACCAGTGAAAAGCTGCTGTTCTGCAGTACTTGTGTGTGTATATACATCTCAGCTGCAGCCAGTGCAAGGTATTTCAAGGCTACCTGTCCTGTAGACAAAATAGGGCTAATTTATGTTAATGAAAGATGCCCAAGGATATATGTATTTGTTCAGACGGTTAATGTTAGATGGCTGTTGCATGGTGAGCTGTTATCCTAGGGTATGCTGTGTTTCTACTTCTGTGTGCCATTGGGTTGGACTGCTTTGTATCTGCAAGTGTCTGGACCTTACTTCTCTGCAGTTTTAAACTGCTACTGCATTAACAATAGTTTTGTATGTGAGTAACAGAAAAATGTGTGTGGGATTCTGTTCTAGCTGTTGGTCGGTCAGCTGCTGCTTGCAATGTTCCACATGAGTTTGTTGTCTTCCACCTTGTTTTAGGTAGCCAACATTTCAGTCCAAGTGGTATCTGCAGAAGACAAGTTGGCAAAGAGGATTCTGGCAAGGAAAAAACATGGCAAATTGAAGAAAAAAGAGAAGTTGCTGTGGAATTTTCAAAACAAAATAATTATTTTTACCCTCATTCTATTTATTTTAGGAGTTGTAACCTGGACTTTACTTTGGCTCTTCATTGGTGAGTTGCTGAAAGCTCACACTGATTTCAAATATCACTATTCCCAGTAGCACTTTTATTTTATATACCAGTTGCTTGTAGGATCTCACTTGTTCTGAAGGCTCCTTCTAAGATAAGCATAAAACCTGGAATACCTTTGTTACACTTCACAGGGTTCAATGAACAAGGAATTATAGCAGTAGGCACAACTGCTGTTTTAGGAAGCATGATTTCCAGCCCCCACACACCCCTCCCAACCCAAGACTTAGGCAAAGCTTTTGTGTATGTGCACTAGTTAATTGTGTAGACAATTCCCCTAACTTGATTCCACAAAGATTCTGACCTCCACTGCATTTCTTGGCCTGCTAGAGGCTGGGTAAGATATCTGTGCCTTAGGCAGAATATATTTTAAAAGGCTAAAAAGGCGGTAAAATATGGAAGGTAAATACTTTATCTGTAATTGTTTTTTTTTGTTTGTTTGTTTGTTCTGTTTTGTTTTAAAGAAGTGCTGCCTAAGATTCCTTAGGGATATTCTTGAACTTGGATGCTGACGTGACTTCTGCTACAGTTGGTTTGTACTATGGTATCTTAGGTTGTGTGTAGGAAGCAGGTGCTCGATGGACCTTCATATTGTGGTACTCATCTAGAAAAAAATGTCTTTGAATATATAAGGTTGATTTGGTAGTCTTCTCCACTTTAAGGTTGAATAGATTAATTTGGTTTAAAATTTGATCAGAAAAAGTTTCGTTGTTACTTGAAAATAATTGGGGTCTGTCTTTTGTTTCTTGCAGTTCAGGCAGAAAACAAAGATGTGTTGTACTTTGTTGGGCTATTTCGTGTTGCCAACATAGAATTTCTCCCAGAATATAGGCAGAAGGAATCGAAAGAATTTCTCTCTGTGGCGCAGAACGTGCAGCATGTGGTAAGATGAGTGGGCTGCTTGGTTAACAAAAAGTAGCAAAAAGACCAGAGCTGTGATCAATAATTGCGAATCTCAGGTGCCATCAAGTCTGCTGTGGCATTCTGCAGTTCTTATTTTCCTCCTTATGCCCTTTCAGAAGACGGTGCAGATGTGGCTAGCTGAAGGCAGGAAGGAACTGGGTGCTTTTAGCTTGTTAACCACACACTAAATTTTGGAAAGGTCTGTTCGACATTCACATTGACTAAAATTTTACACATTATTCCCCACAAACCAGTCTATGAATAGAGCTCTACAAAAAACCTTCAAAATTGCCACTTCTGAGACATTGATGAAATCTTTTGCATTCAAAGTGGTATCTGCTGCCAGTCTTCTGCCTTAGAGCATCTATAATTACACTACAGCTCTCATATGCTTTTACACTTAGTTTTCTTCTGATGCCAGTTATTCCAAAGAACATTATTCCTCCCAAACACCTTGCACCAGTCACAGCAGAAACAGCACTCAGTCGTAGGCAGTTACAGCTGCTCTACAGCAGGCAGAGGTGGCTGTATCAATGCAACCAGAGATTCTTGAACAATTACCAAGTTTTGGTCATCTTATAGCATGAACTCATGCTCCTGCTTGCAAGCTCTTTGATCAGAGGGAAGATTTCTTGATGACCCGTATTGCTTTCAGGCCAGTGCAGGTATTGTCCCTCCCAATTTACCAGGGAGCAGCTTCAACCTGCTGTGGGCCATTTGTCTTGTTCTTGTCCCAGAGCATCCTGCCATCTTCACACACCACAGAGAGAGGTGACAGACAAGAACATGTGAACTGCCAGTGCCACCATCTTCTACTTGGACATAACTTGGAAATGATTTTTTTTCTCTAAACTCAACCAATACTCACCAATAGATGCACATTATTAGCAGTGCAAAATCTAAGTTACATGACTATTGGCTAAAAAGGCTAGCAGGAATGTTGGGAATCTGAGTTTGTAAGGTTTTTGTCTTTTTTTTTTGTTCTAATTGAAACCCTTTTGTTTATTACTTCTGTGTCAGAGGTCTCTAGAACAATAGCTGAAGAACCTTTCCAGTTAGACTCATTTCCCCCTTTGACAGTAAAAGCAATATATAGATGGAATCCCTCATAGATTAATCTGGAGACAGATTGAGCTCTGCTCATTTTACTTAGGCCCTTAAACTGATTGTTCCAACTTTGTGTCAAATGATGACGATTATGGACTAACATCCATATGACTTTGACAGCCTTGGCTTCAAAAGAATCCTAGTTACAGTCCCGTGGGCATTAATTAGGCAGCAGGAAGAGAGGCTGAACAGCTTGAGGTATGTGCCACCTGGTGGTGCTAGTGGTGTGCCTCCTACAACAAGGATAAGGAAGGTTACCGTCTAAGGTTATCTAAAGAACTGGTGAAAGCGGGAAGTATGCTTTCTCAAAGGCTGTCCTGCATCAAGAAAGGGGCAGTTTTCCACTCTTCACATATTTTACACTGTATTGGAAAGAAATATATTAATGCTAAGCTGCTAGCTGGGGAAAAAAATAGACACAAATGGAATGAAAAGGCAGGAAGTTGCCCATAAACAATGGAGGGGGAAAAAAATAAAATACCTAAAACATAACTAATAACTGCAAACAAACAGCTCCCCCAAAACAAGCCAAACAAAAAAAAAAACAACCCACACCCCTTAAAGCAATCCTGAACTGTCTCCTTAAAAAAGAGTGTACAAAAACACCCTCCAAAACCAAAGGCACCATCAAAAAAAAAAAAAACACACCCCAAAACAAAGAAAAGCCTCACAAGAAAACAAAACAAAAAAAAGAAAAAAATCACCAAAACAATGGAATAATAATAAAAAATAGAAAAAATAAAAAACAAAGTGAAGATATCACAAAAGAAACACCTCATAAAAAACAACAGTAAAATAACCAGAAAACAAGAAAGCAAAATGACAAAAAAAGAAAAAGAAGACAAAAAGAACAAAAAATTCCCCCCAAAAACAGAAGCAATAAAAGCAACTGCCTTAAAAGCAAAAAAAAAAAAAAAAAAAAAAAAAAAAAAATCATAAAACCAACAGAAAAAAAATCCAACTACAAAAAAGTAAAAAAATAATAACAAAAAGAAAAAGTAAAAACAAAAACAGAAAAAGGGGGAGAAGAACCAAGGAGAAAATATCCAAAGAACACAGAAGAAAGAAAAAAGTCAAAACACCCCTCAAAAGAAAACAAAATGAAAACAAATCCCAAACTATAGTGACAAAAAAAAAAAATACCCATAAAACAATACAAAATGACAAACTGTAAAAAAAAAAAAAAAAAAAAGACAAAAAGCAGGCAAAATCCCCTGTTCTCCAAAACCAAGAGAAGGCAACAACCAGAAAAAGTAAAAAGAAAATATTTAATCTTAAAAACTTTTAAAACTCCCTCAGAAAACCAGGACAACCCCCTAAAAATCTCCACCCTATAAAAAGAAAATAACTAAATACTAAATCAAAGAAAGCAAAAAAGCAACAACAACAAAAAAATCCTAACGATACTCCAACTTAAAATATAATAAAAACACAGAAAATGGAAAAAAAAGGCAAAATACAAAACCCTGTAAAAATAGAACAAGAAAAAATGATCAATTCCCCAAGCTAACAAAGAATAATAAAAATACATTAATAAAACTACAAAAAAAAAAAAAACTAAAACAGAAAAAAAAAAGACAAAAGAACCCCTCATAGCTTCCCCAAGAAATAAGAAAATCCTAAAACAAACAAAAAAGAATCCCTCCTAAAGAGGAAAAAAACAAAACAACAACAATAAAACAAATAGAAAAATACTGTCAATTAATGAAAGAAGCAAAGGAAAGACAATATAAGAAAGAAACGGAGAAAAGAAAAACAAAGAGAAGCAGTAATGGGGAGGGAAAAAAAAAAAAGAGGATAAAAAACAACTCACCAATAAATAAAAAAGCATCCCCCTAAAGTAACACCCTCAAAAAGTTAAAAAAACAACAAAAACATACACACACAAAAACTACAGAAATACACATAAAACAGAAATAAAAACAAAACCAAAACAAGAACAAAATTAGCAACAGAAGTAAAAAATTTAAAAAAATAAAAAAAAGGCACAGCAAGCTCAACCCCATGTGACCACTTGGATTTGGCCCTCTCTGGGGGCTGTAGCTCTCCCTTGTCGCTGTGAGAGGAGGGGTCAGTGTTTTGCATTTCCAGAGGCCCCTTCCAGCCCCAGCCATACCATGGCATTGCTGAAGAGCTTGGACGCACCCTTACCTGAACCTTAGTGGCAGTCACAGCATGGCACGTCAGAGGCTTGTTTTCTTTTCCTGATGACTGGCTCAGAAGGTTTGGCACTGGGAGAGGGTGGGCCCCTGCCTTTGAGATTTTCCTGGAAGAAGAACGTGTACCCTTTCCAAAACTCATTTATTTTGGACCAGCATTCATTGTACGTGTCAGCTGGCCCCGTGCAGAAGGTTTGGTGTTTGCTGGGGGTGCTGGAGCTGGTACATGGCAGAGCTGGCCCAACCGTGTTTGCTACTTTGTCCAGCATGTCTGCTGTGCATCAGGACAGGTAGGTTCATGGCTTCCTCCTGGTGCAAGAGAGCATGTTCCTGGGACATCCCAGGCACAGGATATCTCAAGGTATGCCTGTTTTTCAACAATGCTTAATCTTCACCGGCTTTATACTTTCTCTTTCAGATGAACTTGGTTTACAGAACCTCCTCTTTCTCCAAGTTTTATAAGCAGGCCACTGTTTCAGAAGTCAGGTAAAAAACTGGTTAACGTGTCTGTGTTTTTGCTGGATAGCATAACGAGCCCACAGGAGAAGCCTTTTTTTTTTTTTTTTTTTTTGTGGTCTTCAGAAAACTTTCAGTGTAATGGTAATCCATGTTTTTTTTTTAATTATTATTATTATTTCAGTAACAACAATAACGGAGGGCTTCTTATCCACTTCTGGATTGTATTTGTGGTACCGCAGCCAAAAGGCCAAGTGCTGTGTGAGGACTGCGTGGCTGCCATTTTAAAAGACTCCATTCAGACAAGCATCCTTAACCGCACCTCAGTGGGAAGTCTTCAGGGTCTCGCAGTTGACATGGACTCCATTGTGCTAAGTGGTTAGTAAAAGCATGTGTCCCTGCTGTTGAAGAAACGCTTATTAACAACAAGTATTTATCTCAGAGTAGCAGATTTTAGAAATATACTGAAGTCTTTATCTTGTGCCTCTTATGGTGGGGCTGGTGGGAAAAAAAGAAAAGAACAGACTGGAGGTCATATTAAGGTACAAAATGGTTTTGTCACTGCTGCAAAGCTTATGTTCTAACTCAGGAGCTAAGCCTGACAACTCGTAGCCAGCTCAGACTTGGGTTAGGCTGCAACCTAAAACGTATTAAAAGATGAAGTGTTTTGTTCTATACAAGGATCAAACTTTAGCATCACCATGGAAAATGGGATTGTTGTTACATTTCTGTTAGATTAAAAAAAATACAAACATAAAGCTGCTTATTAATTAATCAATTTCTATATCCTGTGCTGTTTTTGTCTGTGGAGGAAATTAGCAAGACAGGTTCAAGTTACAAAGTAGCGTAGGATTTTCAGCTCTACAAATAAAGGATGGAACAAGCTTCATTTGAACAGCTCTGCCCAGCTGAAAGCTGAAAAAGAGTTTGTGGCCAAGGGTGGGGAAGTAACTCCCTGGGTTTTTCTGCCTCAGGCCTTCAATTGAATTGGACTGCTCAATTGACCAGCAATCCCCTCATCCCTCGGGCACTGAGAATGCCTGGGGACGTGATGGCTGCTTCCAAGGATGGTAGCAGAATTTGTGGAGATGGTGCGGGATTGAGCAGTCTCCCACATCGAGAGCTGTTTTATTCTGTGTGCTTAGTGATAAGATTAAGGAAGCATGATTGAATCAAACACTGATTTCTGGATGTTCTGCATATTAGAAGACTCACAAAACCTTTTTTTCCATGCAGCAGGTCTTCGGTCAGATTATTGGTCAACAACAGGAACAGGTAATTCACCACTTGGCAGTTTTGTGGCAGAACAGTGGTTGGAGATCAAAGCTCCTCATTCACGTCTTCAGATGCAAAGATATTGCTTAGTGTTAATTTAAAAGGGTTAAATTCAGTCTTGGTATTTATGTCCTGACTTTGCTGTAAGAGGATCCAAGAGTCCTGCATATGGCAAATACATAAATTATTTGCCTTTATTTTGAGTGGTGAAATTCAGCTGTGCCTGGTGGCAGGATGGGAAATAAATTCTGTCACTCACTTTTTTCTATTCACTTCAGATTTTTTCTAACTTGGGCAGCACTGAATTTGAATCTATTTTTTGGCTTTCACTCTAAACAATAGTAATGCTTTTATCCACCTTTTATCATCATTTACTCCATTTGCTTCAAGATTAATGTTGTGGTTTTTTTTTTTTGAATGAGATCCCTAGCAGAAGTTAGTCTAAGTCGTTCTACTTTTCCAGGGTAATGGGAGACACTATTCATATACCTCCTTGGTTTTGTGTTCTACATTTCCCAGTGGGGTTCTTTGGTAGTATGCAGAGACTTTACAAGACAACATGTACAGTCTAAAAGTACATCCCAGTTGTGTTCACTATTACGTGGAACAGATCACTGTGTTGTATTTTGAGGGCAATGGAGTAACTTTTTAATGAAGATGTACCTAGTAATTGGTTTAGACTCAGCACTGGGATGGAGGTTTTTTAAAGGATGGGTTGGATAAAGGACTTGTACAGATTGAGCTAGTGCAACTGACTTGCATTGCCACACTATATGGCTGAGCAGGGTCTCTTTGGATAATGATTGTACCTAGCTTTGGTTTCAAACTGGTATGCTTACATTGCTTCTAGACTTAGTGTTAGCTCTGACTTAGATACACCATGCTTCACCAGCAGCGAGCTAGTCACACTGTTAATTGCATAATAGCAATAAAGGCAGTCACATAATTCTACAGAGTTTCATATCAAAACTGGCTTTGTTAAGGCTGAGTAAACAAGCAGGAAAAACAAAACAAAACAAAAACTATTATTAAAAGAAAAAAAAATTGCTGGGAAGATACAAAAGAAGAAGGAAGAACAATGGGCCAACCAAAGCTTTAAATAGTTACAACCGTAACTGAACTTGAAGAGCATGTGACTTACAAATTGTTCATAAGTATTTATAACGTCTGTTTCAAGACTATAAATTAGAAGTGGAAGTCAGACAAAGCCTGCTATTTCCTGTCTGGTTGACTCAAAGTAAACGTTGGCCTTTTAACTGCTAGTTAACAATTGATGGCAAAATTCCACAGTGCTGTAACTGATGTTCCACTACGGTAACTATTTAAGATACTTGTTTCTGTAATAGGCAGAGTCATGCAAATATTCACTTTGGGTCTTATTTTCCCTAATTTGCTCTTTTGTTTCTTCTCACCTTTCAGAAGAGCTATGTTAAGAGCTCTAAGTATGACCAAACAAAAAAATCCCTAAGCTTTTTGTTGGATGGGAACTGGAACATCAAACTGAAACAAAGATGTTAATATGTTTGACTTGAAAGCCACAATTGTATTAGCTTAATTAGAAAATTGGATCGAAGTAGGGTGATTTTCTGGTGACTCTTTTCTAAGTTACGACACGAATGGAATTTTGATTTTTTTTTTTTTTTTTTTTTTTTTTTTAGTAAAACTAGGTTGTGTAGGCTAGTCTGTACTGCATATATTTCACAGTACTTCCATTTCTATCAGTGACTTCTAATGCTGCAAAAGCTTTCAGGACCTGACATGAGAAAATCCAGGTTCAAATTCCTTTTGACCTTGCTTTGAGCAGGAAGTTGAACAGCAAAGGTCCTAGCATCCCTTACAAACGGAATTAATCGGTGAATCTGTTGTAGCATGTCCAGCTCATTTCACATAAAACATTGAGTAGCTTGATTTTTGAGCAGTAATCTATAAAGCCTAGGGTAGTGTGAAAATGTGTGTATATGTATATATATATATTTTTTTTTTTTCTTTTTTTAAATAAATATCCAAATACTTGTAGGGGTGAGCAGCTGATTTCTATTCTGGCAGTAGATGAACGTTTCCCAGGTAACAACTGTTTCACTTAAGTCATTTATCCTCTGGAGGTTCCACAGAGATTTGTTAACAGTAAATATGTGTTGTACAAAATGGCAGTGCTTTGGCACTAGTACCCCTACACGTTTTTACAGTGCTGTTTGCCAAGCTCTGCAGCTGTATGAATAGACATTTCCTTGACCAGAGACTTGTAACTGAGATGAAAACAGTGAGCAGTATAGGCTACTTTGTTTTTCCTCTTTGGAGGAAAAATGTTTTGTATGTTTCGTATGTTGCTTTACTTCATAATTATATATAGGATTTTTTTTTTGTACTCCCATGCATGGATTTACCAGTTTCAGAGCATATGTTCAGTGTTGGAAATATGTTTCCACAGGAACAAATTGTATGTATGATCTGCATGCTGATCGTCTACATGAACACTTTCCCTTGGATATCCATGCTACCTCAGGGGGAACGATCTGCTATCTTAAACTGATTGCGTTAGTGGGTCATCTTATTCGTCTTTCAATAGTATCGCTTCAGATTGGAGCAGATAACTGCATCACTGACTCGCTAACCATTTATGACTCTCTTATGCCAATCAAACATAAGATACTGTACCGGTGAGTATAAATTTTATTGAGAAGTCACTGGCATTCTTTTTTTCCTGAAGATTTGTCATCTGTTTTTTTTTCTTTGTTTAAAGTACTTTGATCTTCATGTTATATACAGAACACCAAAATTACTTCCCCCCAAAAAGTAGAAAAGTAATTAAAGAGAACTTAATATTCTTCAGATGCTTTGTTATTCTTCAGATAGACTGTATCCTCACCTACATATCAAAATATAAGAAGTTCATACGTTACTGGGTGGAATTTTTCTTGTCAGGAAACATGTTAACTAAAACAAATTGTCAAAATTCCATCCTATAAGTGAACTTTTCTTCCCTGTGAAGACTAGTGTTCCGAGGAAGACTGAAGTTGTAAAACTAAGTATCCTGATTCTTTTTATACTTCACTTTTTTCTTTAGTGCCTTTTTAAGCTGCTTTATTTGAGTTATTCAGACTTATTAAAATCTAGAGTTGAAACTGATGTGTCAAGGCATGTGAATTACTACTAATTTTTATCTTTTATGATCTAGAATTTTTGTCTGGAAATTTTTGAGTGAAATTCCTGGTTATTAATTCCATAGGACTCTGTCAGACTGAAAAGTGAGGGGAGCATCTCCATCAAGTGGATGAAGAGCTCAGTGTTCTGACCACTGAAAGCCCTTTCTCTGCCCTGTCGGTGTATATATAAGCCTCAAAAGAGAGCCTTCCAGTCATCTTAAAGATCTGTTCTCCAGTGACCTGGAACATTCACTGACTTCTCTGTAAAGCAGCAGATGATGTTCATTTACTAGTACCTGTAGAGGTTGCAGGTGTTTCTAACTGGCCTTTTAAGAAGTACACTTCCGTGCATAAGAGCATGCTTTTTTATTTTCCCCCCACTAGGCTTTGAAGTACGTGAGTACTGTAGCAGTGGAAAGCAAAGAATGAGAGCAATGCATTGTTGATACAAATGGCTTAGATATGTACTCTCCATTATTCCTCCTCAGAGCGTGCGAGCCAGCTGATTCATTGGTGTCACTTGTGTCCACAAATAATCTCATGCTGGTAATGTTTAAGGCAGCACAGATAAGTGAACGGAAGGAGTTCCATGGCTATTTTGAGATCATTACACAAGAAAGTAGGTTTGTAATGTATTTGGAAATGCATTTGTTGTATTGTTTCTATCTCAGAGCCCCATGTGGCTATGTTATGGATAAATGACTCCTTGCAAATCTGTATCTCTTTTCTTTTTTTTTTTTCTCCCACATCGCTGTCTCCCTTCTTCGTGTCCTCTGCATTATTAAGTGGCTGCCTTCCTCTTGAGTAATTTCAGCTGTTTAGCTGTCTATATGAAATAAAAACATATAGAAGGCTGAAACCAACCCTGACTGAATTCAATTGGTCAGAACTGCAATGTGCCAGTAGATGGAGTTGTTATTCCAGGTGTGGCTGTGGACTTGCTCCTACATTGCGACTTTGTGATGATGTTAAAGGTGGAAATTGCTCATCACTGAAAACTACTTTCAGAGTACAAAGTGTCAGTAGCTCTGTCTGCCTTTTGCTATTGGTCTCTGCCTCATTAACACAAAGGATTCAGTGATGTTTGGTCATCAAGTCTTTTCTGCTTCTTATTGCTTTAAGAAGTGGTTTGGTCATAATCACAAATAGCACAAGGAATGTCACCCAAGCAGCACAAAGACAAAAGTATAACACATTCCAATACGAGGAAATTAGGCTGTAATTAAGCTGCTCAGAAAGGTGCTGCATATTTCCAATGGTGAGAGTAACTAAGCACGGAAATATGAAAGTATGTGATGAATTCTGCATCATAAGTAATTTTAAATTCAGGACTATGTTTTTACTGTTTGTGTTTTGTTTGCTTTAATGAGTTGTCTTAATCCCTTAATCAGTCACAAAAAGACACCTTGGCTTCTGTGAGGCTGATTAGATTAGCACGTTGTCCATTCTTGTTCTAACCGGTTGTATTTTAAGATGTACTCATCTACTACTCATGTACTACTGCGATGTGGATGCCTTGATGTGCAACACTGCTCACTAAGACTTCTTCACAGACCTGCCTTTAGTGAAATACCTGACAGAAAGGTTGACAATGTTTTCTCCTGGTCCTGCAGAGACAAAATAAAGTCAATAGTCCTGTAAAGGCCTTTATTTAAAAAAAAAAAAAAAAAAAAATCACTTTATCGTTCCCAAGCCTTTGAGCTGAAATGAGAGGTTAGGGTAATTTCTGAGAGTCTTAGAGCATCTAACAGACAATATGAACTATCTGTTTTGTGAGAGGCATGCTCAACAGAGCATCACAGCAAGCATTCCTAGACTTTTATGAGCCTTATCTGTCTGTAACATTGGATTTACAGTGAATTTATTACAACCTGAACCTAGATAAACATAACTCCATAGCTGTCCTGTTTTACAGTGAAACACTTGTGATAAAATTGAATGCCTAGCCCACTGAATAGCTTTGTTGGAAATAGATTAAGATTTACCAGCTCTTGCCTTCTCTCTCTCTTTTTCTTTTTTTCTTCCCCTAGGGTGTGGAAAAGCAATAGCAACAAAAGAAAAGATTGGCTATGAAGGGAGAATCACAAGTCCCTATTACCCAAGCTATTACCCTCCAAAATGTCTTTGTGCATGGAACTTCCAGGTAATACAGATTTCTTTCTCTCTAAGCACTGATACTTTTTTGGGGGCATACAGTGCCTGTGTGCGTAGAAGGAACGATTGAATAGGGAGTAATCTGCATCCTCATAGATGTGGTAGTTTATAGAAATGGCACAGCTCAATAGCTGTTGTGCCCAGATATTTTGATTTCTTTGTCCTTATTCTTAACAAAGAGAACATAATTCCTAAGCTGTCCTATTTATTACAAAGGTAAAGAGCTGAGATGAAATACATTTTGATGTTTGGCTTACAGAAGCGCTTCACTGAAGAGAATTCAAGACTTAAATGTTTTTTCTTTCCCTCTTTCCAACTCCCAAAATTTGGGGGGGAGACCAAAAGTAAACTTTTGTCCTCTAACCTAGTTAGTGCTGTTGCTTCTCTGATAACTCCTATGTTACACATAATAAATCAAATTTTTGTATTCAAAGATGGTCTGTCCAATCAGCACAAACCCACAGACTTTTTTCTTGGTCTCTTTTTTTTTTTCCAAGTATCCTTTTTCTGTGTCTTTTTCTGAAAACAAATAACCAGAAATTTAAATTCAAGATAATTTTTTCACACCTTGTCTTGATGGTATTAGACTCTTCAAGTTATTCCAGAAAATCTGATAGTAGGTTTTCTGCTATCAGAAATGTAGCACTTGATGATCTTTGATTTATGGTTTCCCCATCACAGTGAAGTTATGTTAGTGCATTACAGTCATACTGTGATTGACTATGCAAAATCTCTGTCGTTCTTTACTGGTTTAAATTCCCAAGCTCATGATTTATTGTAGTAGCTCTTATTAGTCAGCTTTCAAATGCATAACCTTATGCACTGCCTTAGCTCTCGTTTGTTTTCTGGATGGTCTCAAGAGCTTGTTCTTTCTGTTAAGTGTTGCCATTTGTCCTTGTGTGGTGTCTCAAGTTATGAACAAAATTTATTAGTACATCCTCTTTTATAGCATGATCAGTCTCCAAAACAGCAAATAAAACAAACTGCGAGATGGATATTTTTGGGAACTTTTCTGGTACCTGTTTGGTATCCAAGGGTTTTTAATCTCTAAAGAACAAGGCAATGGATACGATACAGCCTACTCTTTGCCTGTCTTCCTTCTTAAGCTACTGGTTGCCCACGTAGAATTACAACAATATGAATGAAGCCTAGTTAACTAGGACCTACATCCTTTTCTCCCTCTAGAAAACTAAGTCAATGACCCATTTGCTAAACTTTGTCCTCAATTCAGCCTGGACTTCTGAGGGAAAGGTTGCCCAGTTTAGCCTTGGGAGTTGCCCATGCTACTTCCTAAAACCATTTAATTTCCCCATAGTTCGATGTTGAAATTTCCCTCATTTCCTGTATTGTATATTTCCTGTGAGAAAGAAGAAGAATCTTCACTTCTGGATTCTTACCCGAATCAGCCCTTGCTTTTGCAAGATGTGGCCATGTTTTTTTTTAGATGGTTCTGTTCCTTTTAATAAAGGAAGCTATAATTAGCTATGAATCTTCATGATACTTCCAGTTAAAACATTCTATAAAACACTAGCAAGTATTTGGCTGAACAGATGCTAGCAAAGACTACAGTATTCTGGTAGAAATAACTCCCTGCATTCCCAAGGCAGTAGAGGTATTCGGTACAGTATCTTAGCTAACAATCTGCTGGGGCTGTCTGTCCCTGCACAAATAAATTTGGATATGTCTGAATGCTTTGATCTTGACACAAAAGCTGCCTTCTGTCTACAGCCAGTGGCTTTTTGAAGATGAAAGGGCTTTTGGCCAGAGGGGAAGAGAGCCTGTAGCTGTGGTGGCCTTTTACCAACGTTTCATTTTGCTGAGGACTGAATAGCTGGCAGGTGTCTCAGGTGCTGGCTGTTGAGCTGGGAAAGTCAGCACAGATCCCAGAGCTTGGCAGTGCCAAGCACTATAATTGCTGAGATAAGCCTTAAGATTTTAATGTGCTATATCCACAAAAAGAAAAGGAAGCCTGCATGCACTGTCTTTCTTACAACAGACTCCACAGAAGAACCTTGGTATAGCTCTGAAGTTTCATAACTATACCATCAGTGAGAAGAATATTAAAGGCTGTGAACGAGGATGGTGGAAAATTAACGAACACATGTAAGTACTTCTGCATGAGTTATTAAACTAACATTACCAAAACAGACTTTCCCATCACTACTGCAGTTCACTCGGAAAGTTTACACAAAGACAGAGATACTTCATTGTTGCCTCTTATAATTCATGTTTCACTTTGGCTGATAATGTAACTGAATCTTCATAAATAGAATAAAAAAAATTCTAATGAAAAGTACCAAAAAGCTGAAAATAAGGGCCCTTGGTGCTCTATTAAAGGAAAGAAATGAGAAGAGTGGGTGAAAATGGATGTCCAGTAAACCCAACGTAGTTTTGGGCTTTCTGTGACGACTGAATAAGGTCTGTTTAAAAAAAAAAAAAAAAAAAAAAAAAAACACTTAAGTGTAACTTAATTCTATGATTGCTCATGATGACACTGAACCTAATTAACTTTTCAGTGAAACGGTATTACAGTGAGATTATTGGGAGTAGGAGAGTAACTGCTTCTGTGTTTCAGTCATGGGCTCTTGAAAGGGACACCGCAGATTGATTGCCAAGACACACTATATTTAAGTGGTTTGTATTTAAATACTGCTGCTACTGCTGCTTTTTCATATACTTTTTCTACCCATTTTTTTCTGCAATTTAAAAAATAGTCTTTCAGTCACTGGATGATGAGGTGAGGCTGGGTTTGGGAAGTTGGACTCTATTTTTAATTTTTTTTTTCAAATGGAAACATCAATAAGATCAGACTTGAAACCGAATTTCTGAATTCACTACTGAAACTAAGCTATACTGTGCTTACATAGAGAGAAAAGTCAGTTTTCGTGATGTTACCAACATTATGTCTTGATAGCAATTGGTGGCTGGACAACATGTGCATGAAAAAAGCCAGTCAAAACAGGCAACACGGAGTGTTTGTGTGTTTCTTTTGGTCTTTTTTTTGTGGCATAGTTGGAAGGATTTGAGATATTAGAGATTGCTGAGAGATGCATCAAATAAAGGCAAAATCTGAAGCAAAAATTGATGATGGGTTCCTACTACAAAGATTCTCTCTGTGAAAGACCAGCTTTTAAATAAGCCTACTAATTAAACATTTCACAGAATCAAATGTTGCAGTATGATCTTATGAAATGCATTTGGGGCTAGTTTTGAAGTACTGCAAAAGAATGCATGCTTCTAATTTCTGTTGCTAGTTGCTGCTGATGTAAGTAGGCCAATATGAATTTTCTTTAGAAAATGTCTTTTTCATGAAAAATAAGGTTTTTGAACTCAGTGATCTTCATTTCTGTGCTTACTTTCCATGGAAAATAATGACAAAGTATGAAACATTCTGATATTTGCATTTTTCCCTACAAAATTTAATGGTTAATGAAATTGGAATGTGGAGGGAAGCAAATGGCAAAACACACCGGTTTTTCAGGTCCCTGCAATTGCAACTTAGAGCAAGCACATTCTGCTGCCTTGTGTCAAAATGTTTAGGAAGATTCAGGAAGTTGATTTTTGTAAACTAAGACTGTGACCATGAAAATTCTGAAGATAAGGGTTTTTTTGACCCTCTAGGGTCAGCTTTATCTAAC
Source organism: Anas acuta (assembly GCF_963932015.1). Lineage (NCBI taxonomy): Eukaryota > Metazoa > Chordata > Aves > Anseriformes > Anatidae > Anas > Anas acuta. The sequence continues at coordinate 112,538,874 of NC_088979.1, read as the reverse complement.
CAGAGGCACTGAACATGACCACTCAGTTTGTTCTTGTCGTTATTGCAGAGGATGTGTGTTTGTTGATCTGCCCAGTTGGAAGAGTTGCAGTTGAATAACTGCTTTAGCTAAAATTCTCATTGGCACAGAGATCAGCTAGTCCCTGTGAGCAGAACATTAGAGATGTACAGGAGCTAAGAAATGTTTTGTTTTGTTTTTAAATGCCTTGGTGCAATGTCCCACTGAACCTGCAACAGGATGCGCACATCTGTTCATCCCCTGAAAAGGCAACCCACTCCCTGCTTCAGTGTATGCGATAGGATCACCTTCATTAGTTTCTTTAGCACTGCTGCAGAGTTACAGATGGTGCTTGGCAAACTCTGTTGGCCCTGGAAAAAGGACTCATAAAGCACTAGTAGAAGGCTCACAAGGATATGCAGCTCTCGTACAAACCCCCAAAGCATATGACGTTTCTTACTGTGTACAGGACACAGCTTCCTTTGTCTAGCTGTCTCAGCTCTTCCACAGATGGTCAGGAGCTTCCTCGATTGCTGGTGAGATGAGATTGAATTGACCACTTCTCACCCACATAAAGCAGTCTGTGATTTTTTTTTTAATGTATTCTTTTGAGATGGTGTCAGGGTTTGTTGGAGGAAGTTGTGTCCTAGTAACTGACAGAAGGAGAAACAGAGAACATCTGTGGGTTAGTTAAGGAGAATCAGATGGCTTGCAAACTTTCTCTTTTACGCTTAGGTGGGGTGTTTTAGGCTGGGGACAGTGATGACATGACAGACACTAAAACGAGCGAGAAGACGACTTTCTATAGCAGGAAGATCTTCACTCTTAGCTTTGATAGATTTTGTTGTTGTTCCTTCGACAGTTAAATGTACTATATTAGAAAGCTGTAAAACATTTCGTGACACTGTTTCCAGGATGTGTGAGAATGGTCTCTTGTTATGTTCATTTATTTTTGACATTGTTGGAGTTACCTCCTAGACCTGTTAAAAGGATGTTTCATTTTCAGAGTGAAACAAAGCACATCGGGAAAATGTATGAGCAAGGGTGGCTGCTCCTGATGGCATGCTTCAGTAGGGTGCACAGGACATCAGAAAACATCCATCCTCATGGAAATCACTGCCCAATTTACCTGCATTCATTGATACGAAGAGCAGCACTGAAGCAATGCAATGGCTTCCCTTCATTATCATCTATCCTTTTGGTGTTGCCAAAATAAATGAGAAAAATATTTACCTCAGGTTAATACTGCAGTAATACACTTAACAATAAAATAACTCATTTATTGCTCAAGATCACTTGAACTGCGCTGTGTTCCTTTGTGTTGCTGTCAAGGAAATGTATATGCTAAATGTGCCAAGAATCAATACAGCTGCTTCTGTTCTTATATCTATTTAGTCTAGTAAGTACTTCTCTTGACAGGAGTCTTGAAGCCACATGTATTTCTTATAAGTGTTGAGTTTTTGTGTTGTTTTGGTGGGACAGAGGAGACAGGCTTTTATTTCTACTTCTTGTGCAACCTAAACTGTCAGTCTGCAAAATTTTCCTACACTTAAAATGTTCTCTACTTTTCAAACCATCGTACAGCAACCTTACCCTTTTAAAGGGGTTGGAGTTTGTTTATTGTTTTTCCTTAGCTAGAGTAGCATATAAATGCCAGTTGCAATGTCTTTGGTATCTCTGATGAAGGTTATCTTAGGTTTCTCCAAGTTAAGTGGCAACCAGGCAGAAGTTCAAGGAAGCTCTTTGCCAAAATGTCTGTTTAACATAGATGCACATTGAAAGAATCTTTTCATCTAGACTAGTTACTTGAAGACATGTCTTTCAAAGGTTAAACTTTGCGATCTTAATGGTATTAAGCTGGGTGGCTACCTAGAAATATTTCTAGTTTCCCCAAATCTTTTTCCCTCTGCCTCCAAAGCAGTCAGATCAGTGCCCTGTGCGCTCTTTTTTAGGAGTATTCCTCAAAATGAGAGCAGCTAAACTATGCTGATGTTTCCCTTCCCACCAAATTGCTTATGCCTTTGCCAAAATGCAAATCTTTGAAGGTAATTATCATCAGTGTTGACAAAAGTATCATGTTTGACAATCTTCTTAACTTTCTGGTGAAACATTCTGTTTGAAAGTGTGTGGGATATTGTACTGAGGAATGGTGGATCACGAGTAATGTTTTTCAGAACTTGGGTACTATTTTAGATGTTGGTTCTTAATTAAAGCATGCTAGCTGACTGTATCATAACGTTGATGTTAAAATTGCATGTAAGGCAATCCTGATGTAAAGGCTGCTCTAGAACTTTTGATTTCTTTTAGGTACTGTGGTTACTATGTTGATCACCAAACAGTCTTTCATATTGCAAGCTCTGCTGTTAATGTTGAGCTTCAGTGCAGTTCAAAGGTGTCAGAGAAGCCACTTCTGGTGGAGTACGGCAGCTATAACATCAGCCAACGTAAGATGGACTTTTATTTTTTTTCAACCCATCTTTGTATTTCAGCCCTGTAAAACTGAACATCTCAGGTTCAGTGGGACTTGACTATCTTTATGCAGGAAACTGTCATGTTGCGTTGTTTATTTGTTGATTTTACTTTTTTAGGTGACTAGCAAAGAGCCTTTTATAGCACATCAAGGCTATGTGGCAAAGGTTTGCGGGCATGTGCAGCATGCTCTGGTTTTCCTGTGCATACACAGTCTTTTCTCTTCTGCATAGCTCTTAAAGCTTCCTGTGTGGCGAGAACATGCATGGGCCTCGTGAACTCCTCAAGCCCCACATTATCTTCTACCTGTGCCAATAGCTTTGCTAGCTATTTACTTCCTATTTAGTAAAACCTGAAAATAAAAAAGATGTCATACACTGGAATCTGTCAGATGATGAGTGTCAGTCAACTGAAGTCAGTTATTCCTATTTACAAACAAAACTTTGACAATGAAAACAATCTTCCTATTACCATGAAAAGCTCCAGGTAATGAACACAGTAATGAGCTGTACTGAATAACCAACTGCTTATTCCAGAACTTTTCCAACCATCAGATTTTTCAAATCCAGAAACAGACAACTATTTACTGAAACCATTTCTTATGTTAGTCTTATAAACATTGATGTTAAAGTAGTAGAGAAACAATGTTTTTTAGTCACAGCTATGTACCACACCAGAGCTCTTTTATGCATTGAATATCTGTGGAGTATGTAAAAAGACACTAACTTCACGACTTTATGTTAAAAGGCTAATATTTCTGTAATTCACAAATCACCTTAATACAGTATACTAACTTAGTGGCTATTGAAAGCGAGAGTATCCTTTAGAAGAAGGCATTCTAAGCTGTGTTTGTTTATTTGTTTTTTTGTTAAACCTCCAGCATGTCCACCTGGATATTTCAAGTGCTCCACTGGCTTATGCATCCAGCAGATACAGCGCTGTGATGGGATAAACAATTGCTTTGATGAAAGTGATGAACTCTTTTGTGGTTTGTATTTATTTACTAGAGATCTGGATGCAAACCCCCCTAAATGTATTCTTTAATCTGAGGTCTTAAAAGGTAGCTAAAAGAGGTGAAACTTTGGGGGGGGGGGGGGGGGGTAGGGGAGGAAGAGAAGATGTTTCTAGGTTTCTTTGAGTTTCCACATTCAGGCTATCAGTTGGTATCTTGCATGTTTAATTCATAATTAATCAGCACAGGAAAGAGCTAAGAATGAAGAAGGTATGACATGGAAAAGCAAGAGGAAGAGAATTAATGTGCAAGAATAATTGTAAGAGGTTGGAATTCAGGTTTTCCTTCTGTGATAAATGCTATTTTTGAGATAAATTATTTTCATGAGGAAATGACAAATTGCAGATAGAATAGATGAGAGTGATGATAAATGTCAGTGGTTGAAAGAGCATGAGCCACCCACTTGGGCCAATGTGTGAACTGGGATGGGTTACTGAAGTCTTTTTGCACTTCATTTTCTCTATGCATAATGCAGCCCTCACCCTCATGCTTGTAAGTGCAATGAGCTATGCAAGTGATACCTGGACATGGTCAGAAGGATAGTGTTAGCATTACAAGTATGCTTCTGAAACTGATTTGACTCATGTTTTCAAGTTGTCCCTGAGTGGAACTGTAACTCCAGCTTTGCGATACAGGATAACTTGCTTGCCTGCAATGGAGTAAGTGATTGTGAGAATGGAAATGATGAGGAGAACTGTACCAACAGTAAGGCTACTCTTGTTGTTGTTTCTTCTTCCCCTTCTATCATTTATTCAATCTTGATTTAAATACTTGATGCAGGATTCAAAGAGTTAAGAGGCACTGTCAAATCTAACACAGGATATATAATTCTGTTCAGTTTTCTGATATGCTTGTAAATAGTTATTGATTTAAACTGCTTTTTGTTTGTTTGTTTGTTTGTTTTTTAATGAGATCATGAACATCTATTTCTGTTGAAATACTAGCACAAATGGGGATCTAGAAACCTGAAGTTTGATTCCGAGATTTTATCTCCCTAAAGCAAAATCTCTGCAAATGATTTCCTGGACCTGTTTTACCATCTGTAAAATAACTATAAAGAGGACTGTTTCTTTGGAACAGTTTTCAGGCTTATAAGGCTAATGTGTTTTAAAACGCAATGTAAGTGTAAGTCTGGCGGTAGGCACAGTAAAGTTTTCAATTTGCTGTTTCTTTAACTTAGAACCAATGGACATCATGACATGTGAGAGGGAGTCCAACTAAGGAGTGCTGCATGTTTTTAAAGAAACATTTTAAAAGAAATGTCAATATGTATGACCTTTTTAACTTTGACAGTCTGTGTAAATGGTTACAGGATACTTCTTTATGTTAAGAAGAAAAACAGAATCCTTTTCAGTGGAATCCTTTATTGCAAGCCACAGAGAAATAGGAAAACACCAGGGTTGGGAATGCAGTTTAACTGGCTGTAATTACTAAGATGGCTTTCACTGCCATCTTTTGTTTTATAGGTAATGCTGAGATATAAAGAGGGTTTCTTTCCAGAGTACTGGATGTTCTTCTCTTTCTTGCCTAGCACTTACTCTATTGGCAAGTTTTTGATAGTATACCGATGCTTACTAGTGCTTTGAGAACAGATGAGAGGAAATGCATGTTCAAAGATACTGCCAGCTTGATACAGGCACTAGTTTAGATGCAGCTCTACTTTTGAATAGCTTGTTCAACTTAAAGGCTGGCTTAAGCCATCTCAGACCAAGTGCTTTCTTGCTACGTTCCCTACTGCCTGTTGATACATGTATGAATTTCATCTATGCAGATGTATAAACATGTAAACTTGGTCCAATATTCTTCCTTTTTTTTTTCCACACAACTATTTCAGGTATTCCTTGTACCAATCACACATTTAAGTGCAGGAATAATATATGCATTAAGAAACAAAATGCAAAATGCGATGGGACCGTGGACTGTACTGATGGAAGTGATGAAAGCAGCTGCAGTAAGTCCCTCCCACTTGTTTGAACTTCAAACCTTTCACACTTGATAGCCTTTTTATTTCTTTCTCTTTTGGAGTTTGTATAACTCATGTAGCAGCACATAATGAGGTTTTTACTGTGTCTGCTTAGTGATAGTAGGATAACAGTCTGATACCAGCTTATGTCAGGTCTGGTTGCAGTGTTTGTGGGAGATTGGGCTTACCGCTATGAGGAGTCTTAGTTATGATGTTTATTGCAGCTATGTTAAGGAACAGAGAACCTGGGGTAACTGCAGAATTAACTTGGCCAGCTGGAAAGGCAGTGTTCTTAGAGCTTCCAGCAGAGCTGAGTACTTTTATTGGAGTCAGACAGTATTTATACTTCTGGAGTTCTGTATCTGCAGTGAGAAACGCGTTTCATTTCTGTCTCCTGACGGTGAAGATCTCAATATCTCATAGTATCAGTCTAGGTTATAATCTTAAACCTTCTGAAAGTAACCTCTGTACAAGTTCTTTTGGCTTATTTATATTTATATATAATGTAATTAATAAAATAACACATTCAGATATTATATAATGCATTACATATAATATGTAAAGTAATATATATTATACAGTGTGTATACATATACATATATATATATAAAAATACAATTGTTACTGCAGTAGGAATTTAAAAAATGCGTTAGGATTCACTTGCTTAAACTGATAAAATATCCTTGGGTATTTTGTCTGGCCTTCAGCTGTTCCTGCAATGTTACATATATGTCAAACCTGCCACCATCTGCCTTGGATCAAGTATGACATTTTAAAAGATGAATTATATGCCTACTTCTGTTTGGAAGTGTTAATGCTGCTTTTGACTCTTTGTATGGGTGCTGGGAAGTGTTAGCACCTGTCTATGAGAGCACGGGACTAAAAGAAGGATACAAGGTCCTGTAGCACAGTCCTTTTCCCTTCTTCAAAATAGCGTGAAGGTTTTTGTGTTGAGGCATGACTTATTCACTTCTGAGTTAGCAATATACAATGCTTTCAGACTTCCAGTTTCTTCCATTGTAAATTAGTGATAGGATCACCTGGTTTCTGAAGTAATAAATGACCAAACTGTGTATACATAGCTGATACTGTAAGTATCTTTCTCATACTCATGTTTTGGCTGGAAATAAGTATGCAGATGCTCCTGAACTTCCTTCCCTCCAGAAGCACTCCTTTCAGTTCAGGACTAACTGAACTGGGTAGTAAAAAGAGTTGAAGGATTGTCTGTTTTTACATATTCATTGTGATGCTTGTGAAATCAATGGATCCTCTGAAATATCTGACAAAAGAAAGATTTAGAGACCAATTTCTCTGGCAGAACTAGAATAGAAAGTTTTATTTCTAAGGCCAGTGCCCTTTTTTATGGTGTCATCTCTTGTTTCAGGAACAGACTAGGTGGATAGACAAGTTTTCCGATCGGGGCAAGGAAATGAACTTGAAAACATTTTAAAGAGCAAAATTCTTTCATACAACATGTGGGAAACACTCTCATTAAAGGAAAGAACGCAGGACAGAGATAGTAACCTGAAATATCCCTTTCAGGTTGTGGCAGCAGCAAGAGCAGCAATCTCATCTCTCGGATTGTAGGTGGTACAAACACAAAGGAAGGTGAATGGCCATGGCAGGTCAGCCTCCATTTTGTGGGAGCTGCTTACTGTGGGGCATCAGTGATATCAAAAGAATGGCTTGTATCTGCAGCTCACTGCTTTCAAGGGAGCAAGTAAGCAGTCTTTTCCCCCCAAACCCTATCCCAAATATCACTAGTGTTCTGGAACACTTTTAGCTTCCAGAGTTTGAACTGTACTAAGGTGTGATGTGCCCTTCTTTCTTTGGCCCAGTGTTGGGGAAGGTGATGCATTGTGGAGTACTTTTTGAAGAGATGGTGTGTGTTTTTGCTCCCAACCAGGCTGGCTGACCCCAGAGCATGGCGTGCTCACATGGGGATGCAAACACAAGGCCGTGCAAAGTTTGTATCTGCTGTGAGACGGATCATTGTCCACGAATACTATAATAGCAGGAACTACGACTATGACATTGCATTGCTACAGCTGAGCAAACCGTGGCCAGAAACAATGAGCCACGTCATTCAGCCAATCTGCGTACCTCCATTTTCACACAGAGTCCGCAGTGGTGACAAATGTTGGATAACAGGTTGGGGCCAAAAGCAGGAAGTGGGTGAGTTTAATACCATCAGTTGAGTTAACGTTTCTTCCCCAGGTGATCAGCTGCAGGTTTGTGTGCAGGACACCTGCTGTTCTTGCATGCGTAAAGCATGCAGAAAACTGTAATGTTTTGAATTTAGTCTCCTCTGGAAGTAGGTTCTTGCATGTATGTAACTTTATGCACTTAGGAAAATTAGCAGCCAATCCTGTGGATCTGCAAGTACTCTGTGCTTGTGTTGGGTAAGATTGGCAAGGAGCTGCACTTTTTCTTCAGTCATACAGTATTGTTTCTCCTCTTTGTTACTCTTAGAGTTTCATTAACCTGCTTAAGTGGACTCTTTCTTGCCTGCTGCCGGGGAACGAACCTAATTTTCCCTACTCCTGCCTTCAACCTCTTCATGATGAGCTCTGAGGCATGGAGCTGCCTGCAAGGCACCACCACCTGTACCCTCAGGGTGTAGCTGAGAAAATGGACACCATATTGACAAAACGGCTGCCCCTGTAATGGTGGGCTGGCTCCCTCCCACACCTTGTCACATGCTGCCTCTTCCTTTGCACAAATGCTAGTACCTTTGGCCTTGTTGTAGCCATCCAGTAACAGAAAGCAGGGCTTAGGAAAGGACTAGGTAATGGTACGGTGGCTGCTAGCACATGTGTGCTGTTGAATGGACTTTCCCAGATGAGGAAACACAGGTGTGAACAATTGCCACAGCATCAGTCACATCACCACCACCAAGCCAAACCTCCACTCTGCTGGGATGTGCCTGACTTAGGTGGTTTGCCTACACCTCCAGGGCTGCCCTGCCCCAGCTTCGCCTGCCATCTCAGGGTGGCTGTCTCCATGCTGCCCCTCCATACTCAGATGAGAGTGGGAGAAGCAAATGCGGTGAGGTGCAGCAGCACGTAGGCAGCCTCCAGTATTTTGACTTGATGCTCTCAGCCAGAATCACCATCTTCCAAATGATGTTTCTTCCAAATTACATTCAGGCTCTGCAAGTAGCTGTGAGAAATGTATGGTTGTGAATGAAGTACAGCCATCCTACCAGGTTAAGATTTTGATAAAAATGTGTAGCATGATGTTTTCTTGACCTATTGATTAGTCATTTAGGAAATTTTAAAACATGGTGATTTGAAAGATAAACATGATACCTCAAAAAAGAGAGGGAGAAGTGTTCTTTTCCCTTTGCTCCTCTCTTCATTTCCCTCTTCTTCAATTTCCTCTCTTTCCCTCTTTTTCTTCATCAGTTTACATAATTTGTAAAATTATTCTTTTAAATATGTTATAAGTGTATTTTTTAGTATACACCACCTTTACCTAAACCCAAAACAAACCTGAAACTTGCACACTTGAATATGTTGGTGAAATTTCTTTGGCTATACCCTTTTTTGATAGGACCTCATGATATTATTACAGCTTTTGTGCTGAAAGGACAGAACAGTTCAGTTTAATTCTGCTTTACTGAAAATGTATATTTTGCAGAAAAGATGTCTTTTAACAAAACATTTGGATAGAGAGGGCAGAAATTAAGGTAAGTCTGAACTTTTAAGCTGCCAAAAGAGAATTTTTTGATGTGTAACACTGATCTGTGATTTTAGTTCTGGATGTAGCTTCTTGAAAGACACCACCCTAACTGCAGATCTGTCTTGTTAAAATCCAAATACTTTTATAAGATTCAATTTTTTCCCAAAGTAGAATCTTCACAAATTAGTGAATCTTGAGACATTTTGCAAAAGACATTACAGAAGGCTTTTTGGCCGACCCTAATGATTAGGCCATTGTCTTTGCTGTGGCCAAGGGCCCATGATCATGTTATGCAAATGCCTGGTAGAAGAGGCTTTCTGTGCCTTTGGGATTTAGTTGTTTGCAATCTGGAACAGCTTAGAGTTCAAAAGTGTGTGGGGATATTTTCTGAAGACTTCTTGGTTGTGCCTTCACTAGACAAGTAATATGTTAAGCTCTGTTGAACCATCCCTTTCAATTTGTTTCCCAGGTGAGGAAGGTGCTGCGATTCTTCAGAAAGCAGAAGTAGAAATTATTGACCAATCATTATGTCATTCCACATATGGGATTATCACAGCTAGGATGTTTTGTGCAGGACTAATGTCTGGAAAAAGAGATGGGTGCAAAGTATGTATCTTATTACAACTCACATAGAGTTTATTTTGCCTTTCATTGTTGCATGATGAGATGTTAGAACTTGGTGGCAAACCACCATGTGGTACGTATGGTTTGGTTCTGAAACACAGCTGTGTAAAAGAGTCATTTAATAGGTAGTCTGTCATTTGGGTATTCTCAGAGGGTTGCTGGTTTGTGTGAATGAATAGCTTAATGAAGGTTGAATTGCAGGCCGAGGTCCAATGGATTTGCATGATGAAGGTAGGCTATATCTGGCAAGAGGGTCTCTAAACTGAAAAAAGAAATTGAGAAGCTAGCTTGTTTCTTTTCAGGATTCCTTCCCCCTAGTGTTGAAATAGAGGGCTGTCTGATGAGGTGCAGACAACTAGACATAAAATTTCAAATGTATAATATTTCTTCTGATCCAGCAATGCTGTGAAATAATACATGTGAAATTCTGAATTCTCATGGCAAGTAATATCTAAGTGTTTTTGAAGAGTATAATGCATTGGCTGTTTATTAGCAGCTCATGAGACTGACAGCAAGCATCATTTCCATTAACCAGGGAACCTTGTTTCTTCAGTTGTCTTTTTGGGCACTCAAGACAGTCAATGAAAGGCATAATTTGGAGGTTGTTTGGCTGCATTTCATTCAAGGAAAAATATTGTCTGACTATGTCTGGCAGTTATTAGAGTGGATAGATTTGTGGGATTTCTGTTTTGTGAAAAATGCTGCTGTTCCTGTTTCTTTTTGTCCCAGTAATTAAAGAATCAATTGAATGATTAACTCTCTAAATGAAAAATCTTAATTGTCAAGCATGGAAAAAGATCTTCTATGTGAAACCTTTAATAATTTTATGAGAATTCAGGATGATCATGGAGCGTCCTACAATCCTATAAAAGTTAAAGCAAAATAGTTCACTGGCTGTAACAGAAACTATGTGTAGAAGGAAAGCACTTCCTTTGCAAACATCAAAATTGTACCAGCTCAGACTTTGCTTTTGTAAATACTTTTTTACATTCAATGCTTTGGTAAAGCTCAGTTTACTAACAGCTGTTTCAGAGGAATTGTGTCTGCAACAGAGTCTTACAAGGAAGTAAAAGATTGATCCAAGAGACTTTCCGCAAATGGTGGCAATTTTTTTTTGCTTGAATTTCCGCCGATATTGTCCAGAAGAATTACCCTGTAAAGGAAGGGTACTGCTTGCATTGTTCTGTAGCATTATTATTCTATATAAAACTTGGAAGTCTATTACGAACTTTATTTCAACTGCCTTAATTCCAAAAGCATTGTGGTACCCCTAAGCATTATCTGCTAGCTAGTGTCTATTATATATATAAAACACTTAGTGTTTTGTTTTGTTTTTTTAAATGTTGATGGATCACACTCTATTTCCGTTTGCTTTTAATTTGAAGGAAGTTGTGTTGACTATTAAATATTCTAATTTAAAAAAAAATATTAGAACAGTTTTGAATTCTTTATAAAAGCTTGTTTTTTGGAGTCGTCAGGTGTGTAGCCTCTAAATGAACATATGTATTAAGTAGCAGATTTGGGGTTTAACTGTTAGTTTGAGGTTAGGAAGTTATTTGTCAAATTGAAATACAGCTCACAAAAAGTAGTGTATTAATACATTTAAAGAATGACAGCTAGTCCTCTCTCATGCGAAAGAGTAAACTTTGGTACAACTGTGTGATCCCATCTGCTTCAATTAAACAAACAAAATACCATAAAACTGTTGACTCTGGTTTGAAGTCTGTGAGTGGGGAAAATGTAAGCATTGCTTCAATTATTTGTGCAAAATGACTCCCATTGAATTTTGTCCCAGTTTTTATTTTCAAGATTTTAAATTTGTACAACTTAATATATTCTTTTTAGGGTGATTCTGGTGGACCATTGTCATGTCAAAGCAATGGAGATGGAAAATGGTTTTTGACTGGCATTGTTAGCTGGGGTTACGGATGTGGAAGACCAAATTTCCCTGGTGTCTACACAAGAGTGTCAAATTTTGCACCGTGGATTCACAAATATGTGCCTTCAGTCATGTAACTTGAAAACTGTTTTACTGAAATAAAATATGTACTGAATATCTTCATTAAAACATGGTTGGTTAAAAACTATTCAGTGTTGGAATTTCTTTCCATGTCACAAGACACAATACTGCTGACACAATATTTAATTTTGGAGTACACATATAGCAGTACCAAGCACCCCTTGTTCAAACCTGGGTGAAATGAGTATCAGAAGAAGACTGATCTTGTGGTGGTTGTTTTGTACAGGTGTCTGTTGACACAGGAGAACTGATTATGAATGTATGGCAATTTTCACTCTTACTGTTAGCACAAATTATACACACGTGCAATCGTCTGTCAGGAAATCGAAGAGTCAACTTTCCAGCTCGAGGCAGCTTAAGCCTCATTCACATATCTCTTCTGAGGTGTGCATGGTTCAATACAGTAGTAACAGTGAAATAGCAAATGACCATCAGTACTCCTGCTAGTCCTACATTTCCTGCTTCCTAGGGTGACAGTTGACAGAGGAAGAGAAGGATTGGGCAAGTTAGCCCAATCCGCTCAAATCTGCAGGGCACTGGTTTTTGGAGATCAGAAGTTCTGCAGATAAGCGTGGAACACAAAGCATTAGCAGTATATCTTCTCCAGTTTCTGTTTGTAATTGACTGTATGGTTTAGAGCTGCTAACTCACTATTCCCTACCTTAATTCTCCCTATTGAAGATCATTCATACTTCATCCTCCTCAGAATTTGAATTCTTTATCTGAGGCAATCTTCACAAGATGAATAAATGTGGTGATGTGTGTTATTGCAATGATCTTGCCCTTAACAAAATAAAACCAATGCTTCTACTCTCTGAGAGGTATCTTAACTATCTTAAACATCTATAAAATTGGGTTCTGTGAATATATGTCATTTTAAAAAATAAATCCTGATTTCATTTTTGGAGATGATGTGAAAGAAGTTTTATTTACTCTAGGCTTTTCCTGTAGGTCTCTTTTCCCTGAAGGAGAAGGCAAAGTATCAGTCAATCAGCAGGTTGTGTGTGTAGTGGAGACAGGGTATTGAAGAAAGAGGAGGACTTGAACAAAGCAGTCTGTCTACAGCTGTATTTTGCATTCCTTTGCTGTGAGGATTGCCTTCCAGTAAATCCTTTCTGTAGTGACCTGTGTTTCCTTTGTTTCCATTTGTTTTCTGGAGCACAGGTTTCTTGGGCCAGTTCTGTGGTACCCCCCCCCCCATGCCTCTGGTTGCGTTCTTTGCTCTATAGACACGTGTGTGTGTGTGTGTATATATATATACACATACATAAATTCCCTGAAGTTGTTGGCTTGCTGACTTGATACTGTTATTAATTCCAGACATGTAATATGATCATTAATCGCTCTGCAGTTAATGTTTGTTCTGTGGTACAGGCTTGAGGCTATCACATTTGCAACTGAAAAATTCATGTGGTCTTTAAAATTGTGTGCTTTTTTTTTTTTCTTATAAATGTTTCCATAGATTATATCATATGTTGTCTAGAAATCACATCATTTGCTTTGATCTGTGATTTTTTACATGTAAAGTATGTCTTTTGCATTGTGACATAAATTACCTTACTCCATTATGTATCTAAAAGAAGAAGGGTGCAACCAGTTTGTTCCCAAATTATAGGATCCATGTCATACCCTAGACAGGAAAACAAAGAGTTACAGTGATTGTGACTTTTCCTCCCCACCTTCTTTGATTGCAGATCGCCTGGCTCCAGCTTTGAGCAGGATGGCAAAGGTGAAATGAGAGAAGCCTGGTCTGTGTTGAGGGGAGATCAGTATGCTGTTCTGGGTTACATTTAAGTTTTGGGTTATATTTAATAAATGAGGTTCACCTATGATTTTGTTATTAGGTTTGTTGAAAGGTGTTCGTCAAGGCATCATGATACAGGCTATCAGCTCTGGGCGTGTTTCTGTGTACAGCATACCAACTCCATACCACTCTGAGCAGACTGCTGGGCAGGTAAGAGATATCAGCTATGCTTTATAACAGAAACATGTTCTGTTATGTGTTCTTCATATATGTAATTGTTAATAAATGAAGTAATAGTAATTTCCCTCCCCATTTATAATTTGAAATGACAATTGCAAGGTGACCCAGAAATATGTGGGTTTCATGTGTGACATAACTGATAACATGAAAGGCATGATCTTAATTTAAATCTCTCTGAAAAACTAAGAGAGCAAATACACCAAAAAAAAAAAAAAAAGAGAGAGAGAGATACAGTGGCTCTTCTTGTAGAGCTCTTCTAACTGATGTGTGTCTATCTTTAGGAAAATCCATATATTCCCTACTACCTGTCCTACCAAGAGGGCTTGTGTCAGAAATACCATTTTTTCAAATGGAAGAGGCTGTGTTTCTGGAGAAGATGGTTTCTGGGAATACTGCCTTTGGTTTCTGTAATGGTTACAGTAATTGTGCTAGTCCTGCACTACTCATTCTGTAAGTGTTACTGCCTAGCATAGTGTGAATGGGATGGGTGTTTTGCACTGTGTGAATAGTTAGTGTAAAAAGCTCTGCTCTAAATAGCTAGATATGTAATGTGCGTGTAATTACTGACTTTCCTTTCTCCTTAACATCTTTGCGAAGGGAACAAAATGCACGATAATTAGTGGTTGATAGTTGCACAAGAGTAATGAAGGTATATGTTTTATTCCTAATTGTTTGTCTCTGTTTTTGAATACTATCATGATAATTACTATCGTTTCTTCTAAGAACCTATAGGAACTAACTGTCTAACTTCACTTTTACAAAACAGAATGGATAACTGATTTTTGTACGGTTCTTCCCAAATCTCAATTTATAGACATTAAAATCGTCTTTCTCCAGGAGGATTGCACTCTAAAATATGGAAGTTTAACAGTTAGAGTTTTATTAGTAAATGCTTATCTGAAAGCTTTGCAGGAGATGCTTTTATTTGAACCTATACCTCATTCCTCTTCTCTCTGTTATTCTACTGGTGGAACTGTCTCAGCACTCTGGTTGTTAGTATTTGCTTCTCTTAAGAACTAATGCTTGTTGATGCTAGAACAAATACATTTTTCCACAAGCTTCTTGTTCTGGAGTCTTTTCCGTAATGTTATTAGATGTGGTAATTTTTGATGCTTTTTTTCTCAGCTCCAGCTTTCTCTTTTATATATATTGGTGGAAGCGTGGAAATTCCTAATCTGACTTACACAAATGATCTCAGTGATTCAAAATCACAGAAATTCCTCCTGCAAGCAGAAGCAATCCAAAATTACGTAAGTTCCTATATAAGTATAGTAATTATTTAAAAATATTTGTTACAGAATCAAATTGAGATTGAGGAGAAGATTCCAGTTTGAGGCACATTTTTTTTTTTTACTTTCAAAGTATATAAATTTAAAATAAACAAGTGGCTTGGAGGTGTACCATGTTAGGAATGCAGATAGACAGATATATCTGTCCCTCGCGGTAAAAAAAAAAAAAAAAAAAAAAAAAAAGGCGTCTGAGAGTTTTAAGGTTATGGATGAATTATTCTTAAACAAGCCTAGGAGTCTGTTTTGTTTTGGTATAGTTGAACGCTTTTCCTTGCTACTTACTTTCTCTTTGATCTGTTATTTATTTATTATAGCTTGAATTTGATTCATGACCTTTTGTTTTGTTTTCCTTTAATCCCACAACAATGCTTGCTTTCTAAGGCTTCTCATGCAGGTTTGTATTTTTTAGATCAATACTGTTTCTATGGTACTTGCAAACAGAAGGCTTAAACACAAAGCAGTTCTCTGTTAGCCTGTATTTTCCAAAAGGGCTAATTGAGTGTCTCAGAGCTGCTTTGTGCATAGCCAATACAAGTTTTTATGTCCAGATTGCACGACAGAAATTTGCCACAAATTTTAGATACCTATGTAAACTCTTAAAAAAAAAAAAAAAAAAAAAAAAAAAAAAAAAAAAAGCTGTATTTATAAATGCTTCTTTTCCATGGGTAATTCTCAAGGGTTTTCTCAATGTTCTTGTAAATGTGATGGCTTATTTTTTAATGGAAAATAAATGGAAAATAAATGCACATTTATGATCATTATTTGACACATTTTGTGAAAATTACGAATGGTATCTGTCATATGTAGGGTGTTTGTTAAGGGAAGAAATAAGATAAATACTTTTTAACATAACAGATTATATTAACAGTAAAACATAACACTTCACATTTTCTTTTATAATTTTTTTTTAATTGTCAGTTTGCAGAATCCTATGAGTATTCCACCTTGGGAAAGTACTACTTGAAATCTGTAGTGGCTACATTCAGGTAGGTAGGTTTACATATGAGATACTTAATTATGTTACTCTAGTCTTTTTGGTTGATTTTAAATCAGTTATTTTGGGATAATATGCAGATCTTTATATCAGGGAATGAAAGACACGTAATAAAGACGTGAACTAAGCTAACAGTGTGATTCATGATCTCTGTAGAACTGGTGAGTGAAATGGAGCCACCCATAAACAATTAACCTACTGTTTTTTGAAATCATAGTTCGGCATGTTGTTTGTTTTTTTTTTGTGTGTTTCTTTTTTTTCTCTGCTACTTATTTTGGTTTTGTCTATTTAAATGAAGTTCCTTTTTAACCCCTCCAAACAAAATTTAAATGTGCAATTGTGGGCAGGGCACTCTATTTAAGCTCCTGCTGAGAAATGCAAATACATTGAGCAGATGTATTGCTGTTCCAAGGCTCTGAAAAAATCACTAAAAACTTCTGAAAGGTCAGTCCGTAAGCCATTTTGGAAGGAGGTTCATCACAATGAACAGTCTCTTTGAATCACTGGAACATTACTTTGCATTTGTACTTATGTAGATAATTTATTTTAACAAGAATTGTGTGCAGTGTTGTATCAAAGTATGGGCATAAAATTATATTGTTGTATAGTGTGTAGCCTCAGTTAAAATATATCAAGTAAAATGCATCTAGAACAATATGACCTTTAAGATATGACCTTTTAATTATACAGCAGGGATGGAAACATCCAATTCCATATAATTATTTCAAGGATTTTCTGTTAGGTGTAGTTTTCAGTCTCTGTGTTACTATTTAAGCAGTATATTTTCCAAGTATTTCTAATGTATTTAAAAAAAATTTAAAAAATGTTGAATGAGAGAGCTTTTTGCCACCATGTGAAGCTGCAACCCTTTGCATGGCAGTTACAACTGACTATAAAACTATGCGAGCCAAAAATGCAGACTATTAAAAGCATGTCCAAAATACTAATTACAGTGTATTTATGATTTTTTTATTTATTTTTTTTTCCCCACACGCAGTGAAGGAGAGTATGGACTTCGAGCTTACTACTGGAATACATTCTGGGCACCACAAGATATTGTTGATTCTCTTAAAAAGTTAATCCCATTGGAACAAAAAGAAATCAGTAGTAAACATATCCCTCACATGTTCAGTACTTCTGGGGAGAAAGATTTTGATCTTGTTACAATGGAGTTTTTTGGTAACAATGTACTTGTCATTTAATATCTATTCTGCCTATTTTGCTTTCTTCAGTTTGTGTCTTTGGCTTGTGTAGCTGACAGTTATTAAATTTCAGTTTCAGATTCCACAGAATATGATGTGATGCTAAAATCAGGTAATTATTTTTCAGTTCAAAGCAGTATTGCTTTGGGGGAAAACATATATCCTGTAAAAGGAAAAAGACATTTTCCAAATTATTCTTATATGGGTGTAGGGCCTATGAAACAAGCCAGAGTAAGGATCTCCCTGGCCTATTTTTGCACTAAATAAGGGCTGGTTTGAAAATGCCTTACAGCTTTTAATCTGATATTCTAACTAGAGTGGTTGACGTTGAGTAGTCCCCACTGAATTGCAGTGAGCTGTGGCTCCTTGGCATCTTCAAAAAAGCTACTGCATAAAATTATACAGAATTTATTTACCTTATGACTAGATAATTTTGTTTATACATATTTAGTGTTCAGTCAAATACTGGAGAACTTTAGTTAGCTTTGCCTGAATTTTCTATACCAAACAAGCCTCAAGATTAGCTTCCTATACTTAGTGTTTGCATTGCATGAAGATGGACGAAGAAATGTCAAAGGAAGCAGTAGATTTCCATCAGAGATAATAGCAGTTGCAGCCAGGTCCCCTTCTCCTTGTTGCGTGTGTGATGAACCAGTGGTGGTTGTGAAGCATTGTGCTTCCTTGCTGGGAGCAGGGAAGCAGCCTGGAAGGGAAAGGGGTAGATTTGTGGAAATAAGTGACGAAGAGATTAGAATAGTCAAGAAGTGCAGGTAGGTGATTGTTGCCACCTCTTCTGAAACTTTTGCCAATAATTTATCTTTCAACTTAACAGTTTTTCAGACACTAATCTAGATTCTTTTGTGTAGCGGTATCCTTTGACCTGTATGCCAAGCCAGGTAACAACAGAACTCTAACTCTGATGAATCCCAAGAAGTCTTTTTATCAATGGAGGTTGCGTGTTCCTTCTAACTATGTGGTGAGACTGGTAGTTACCACTTTGCATGGTGTCGCTCCAGAGAACTGTGCATCACACCACTTATCTGCATATGACTTCCTTCTTCCTCTGCAGAACAAGATCATTGCAAGGTATGGTAGTACAGGACAAAGATGTTTTTTGAGCTGTAGAGAAAATCTCTGAAACTGCAGAGTTTTAAATTGATAATTAAACAGGCTTCCAAAATGTAAAACCCTCCAATTAGATCTTAATTAAAAATCTTGAATAAGGTAATGAAAAGATCTTCCATATTATCCACCCTCAGTGATGTATAACTCCATCATTTTTTTTTTGCATTCTGACTATTTTTTCAGTGTTTGATTTCATACAATTATTGATACAGAGATAAAGGCTTTAATTTTTTATAGTACTGTATTCTGTTACTTAGAAAATATGTCCAGTCACAGGCAAACCTCTGTTGAAAACAGGCTTTTATCTAGAGAGGACTTCCTCCCCAAAGTCCCTTTGTAGTCCACTTGCATAAATGATATCAGATGATCTTGAAACAGCTCTTGGGACTAAATGTGAATAGGCTGAAAAGTTTTGGAGCTTGTTATCTGTTGCACAGGTGCTGCACAACACTTCTACCCTGAGCACTTGTGGCCTTTTCAGCACTACCCACTTCTCAGTACTATTGGTGCTACTGAAGTAACCTAATCCAGCACTGATTTTCTGATTCTTCTTTAGGTCTGAAAAATATAGGGTCCCTGTTAGGCAAGAATATCTGTGATGCTGAGCCTGAGTGACTCATCCTTGATGTGATGAAACTCTAGCATTTCATGTAGTACCAATGAAGTGGAAGAATGAAAGCAAAGTGGTAGCCAGGGGAACACTTCTGAAACACAGATGGCCAAATCAGTGTTGTTTTTGTCCAGCTTCTCAGCAAAGATGACAGGATTGTGAGTTTTTTTTTTTTTCCTTTCTCTTCTTTCATTTCATTTCATTTTTTTTTTTTTTTTTTTTTTTTTTTTTTTTTTTTTTTTTTTTAATGCAATCTTTTTAATCCAGGTGGTGTGGATCTGGGGCCTGGTCGCCTCCTGTTATTCGTTTAACTTCATCAAGAAATGTAATGTTGCTTACCTTCTCACTGGACAAAAGAGAAGAAAGGAACATACTAAAAGCTCACTTTCAGGCAATCCCTAAAGTCAGTAAGTGAATAAATATAAACAAATGTCTTACGTAAGCAGATTTATTCCTCATTACCTCAAAAAAAAAAAAAAAAACAAACAATATTGCCCGAATATGTCTTGTATCTGGGGGAATGAATGTTGGTATATAAATCAGGCAATTGTGATTCTGACCCACTGACCCCCATTTATTAAAATAAATGTCTGAGAACTGAACAAGGAATAGAGAATATAATAGAATCACTGAATATCCAAAGCTGGAAGGGACCCACATGGATCATCAAGCCCAAGGCCACACTGGACCACCCAAAAATCAGACCCTGTATCTGAGAGCATAGTGCAAACACTTGTTGAGCTCCAGCAGGCTTGGTGCCCTGACCACAGCCCTGGGGATTCTGTCCCAGTGCCTGACCACCCTCTGGGTGCAGAACCTTTTTCTGACTCCCAGCCTGATCCTCCCCTGTCCCAGCTCCATGCCATTCCCTTGGGTCCTGTCTCTGTCCCCAGAGAGCAGAGCTCAGCGCCTGCCCCTCCGTTCCCCTCGTGAGAGAGCTGCAGACTGCCATGAGGCCTCCCCTTAGCCTGCTCTGCTCGGGGCTGAACAAACCAAGGGCCCTCAGCTGCTCCTCATACATCTTGTCCTCTAGATCTTTGACCATCTTTGTAGGCCTCCTTTGGACACTGTCTCATAGTTTTCTGTGCTTCTTATACTGTCGTGCCCCATACTGCACATGGTACTTGAGATGAGTACCCAAACCAGTAAAGAGCAGAGTTGGGTAATCACTTAATCACTTTTCTTGATCAGCTAGCGATGCTGTGCCTGGTGAACCCCAGGATATGGTTGGCCCTTTTGGCTGCCAATGCATACTGTTAACTTACATTCAACTTGCTGACAACCAGAGTGCCCAGATCTCTTTCCACTGGACTGCTCTCTAGCCTCTAGTCCCCCAGTCTGTACGTGTAGCCAAGGTTGCCTTATCCCAGGGGCAGAATCCAGCGCTTGCTCTTGTTAAACTTCATACAGTTGATGATTGCCTGTCCCTCTAATCTGTCAAGACCTCTCTGCAAGGTCTCTCTACCCTTGAGGAAGCTGACAACTCCTCCTAATTTAGTATCATCTGCAAACTTACTTAGTATGCATATTCTTTGGTATCGAAGATTTTTTTTCTGGTATCGATTTTTTTTCTTCCTGATTGCTACCCAAGTCATCTTTCCCAGAGATTACTCACACTACATAGATAATGCTGTTTTCCATGAGTAACAGAATCAGAGTAGGCAACCAGATAACACTACAGGCACTTTGTCTAGACAAACGCCCCAGTGGCAGAGTAGCACTACTACCAGTTTTGCTAACTGCTCCCCAGCTCAGGGGAAGTGTGTTGATGAAAAATTGAAAACGAGAGCAAACACTTCTAATATTAATCTTTGATCCTCTTCTGAAAGCACTTTTCAATGTAGTTGACTGTATAAGAAAAGTGGATCCAAGTCCCAAGAAATACATTCCAAACCTGTGGAGTACTATGAATTTTTCAGATGTTCTGGGTGATTAGTAAAATATTTTGGATGGGCCCTAATGCTTTATGGGAGATAGAAAAGATTCACAAGAGAAAGTTAACCCATGGTTATTTGGTACAGTCCAAATGAAAGTTTTTGACATTTAAGAAGTCGGTTTTTTTTTTTTTTTTTTTTTTTTTTTTAATGTGGAACAAATCATAGAGGATAGCATATCTGTAAGCTTCTGAGGAGGTTATCCATTTGAACTTATGCTTCTGTGGGTGTTGTTTAATCAAACACTCTTCCTATGGGCATTGCAAATTAGAAATACTTCGTTCTGAAGATGTGTGCTCAGAATTATGTAACACCCAGTCTGTGCATCAAAATTATGGTACTTTAAAAAATTTCTTCAGTTTCACTAACATACATGTTTGCATTCCTTTGTTAGCTAAAGGAAAAGCAAAAATAATAGGGGATGGATATCTAGGAGAATTTATGGTAGAAACTGAAACCTCAGAGATATTGCTAAGAAGTGGTATGCATTTTCAGACTGAGAAATGACACATTCAAACTTCCTGGTTTACATTAAGATAATCAGAGTTTTCACTCATAGAAATTAAAAAGCATTCAATTCAAAAAATGTCCACAGAAAGGTCAGAAGGCAACTAGAAACAGGAGGAGGGATGTTCTATCGTGTATGCATTTGATTCATTCTTCCATTTCATGTCAAAGAATATTTTCTTAAAAACCCAGTCAGAGGTGTTCTGTACGTATTCTCAATTGAAATTTGATTAAAAAAAAAAAAAGTCAGATGAGGAAGCTGGAAATTACACGATTCTCAGTTAATAGAGGCAAGAACTGAGTTTAATCATGTTACAAATCACTATTCCAACTCTGCATAGAGAAGGATCCTAGCAAGTGAAGTGGGCTCACTAGTTTAGCGCATTTGAGCTAACTGTGTTTGTTTTTGATTTATTTCTCTCCCAGTGTGTGGTGGTCATTACATATCCTGGAATGGAACTTTGAGCTCTCCTTACTACCCGAGTTACTACCCTCCAAATATTGACTGCAGCTGGATCATCCGAGTAAGTGCTGGGAGCTTTTCTGAGTTGTGGTGACTTACTTCAAGCGATATAGACATAAAACTGGCTGAAATGTTTTTTGACGTGGGTGAAATGAAGGGAGAGCATGCTAAGACCACTGCACCTGACTTATTCTAGTGCACCCTGTGTTTTCTTTCTTAATGTACATGTGCCATCTATGGGAGAGAGAAATTTCCAGCTTCCAAAAGGTTGTGTTACTAGTGACAGATGTCAAAATGGTGGATAGGATGGCAATTCCTAACAGCCAGAGTAAATGGCTAATAGTCTGTGCTTTGCTTCTATATTAGGAAAAGAAATTATGAGACATGATTTACATGACCTTGTAATACACAATACACTATTTCCCTAAATTGTGTAGAAGCAGGACCTTCTTAATTATTTTATTTGACCTACTGGAACCACATGATAATGCAAACATAGCATGAACCTCAAGATATAGTACTTCATGTTGGCTGCAGGAAGGTTTTATCTGGCGCGTTCTGGCCAAAGGTTGGCCTAAAAATATTTCTATATATATGTTTAAATTAGAAAGTATTTGGTTCTTCAAAGGTGCTGAAGTGCATCATAAAGAAGAAAAAAAGGCAATATTTTCTATTTGATAATAAGTAAACAAGACTTACTATCTCAGAAGCTTAGGCCTTTTATGGTTTGTGGTTGTGTATGTTGGGATACTTGTCCTTTTATTTTTAGGCACCATTGCCAGCCTACAAGCTCTCCTTAAAAATCCTTGTAATACAAATTCAAGAGAAGTCGCCAGGGTCCAGCAAATGTGACAAAGATTGGTTAGAAATTGAAGGAGTTAGGTGAGTAAATACACTATTTTCTGACACATTAATGTGTTCTTTAATGTTCTATGCAACATGAAACACCTTAAGGAAAAAACATCAGTGTAGAATGATACATTTCAAGAAATAAAGGCATACTTTCATTGAATTACAGTAGAATAATATTCTTAAACCTGCCCTAGTACTAAGCATTTGTCTTTATGTTAATTTAAGCATCCTGCTTTTCCTGCAATGGTAAATATTTACTTTGCTGTGCTGCTTGAGAGCAACCACATGGAAAACTGTGGGATTTTATACAGCTGCAGTGAAACTGTGAATTCCTGGATGTGATACTGGTGTGGGTGAAGAGCTTTTGTTATCTGAAATTTCATTTTCTTTGCAAGTTACTCTTTACAGATTGTAACTGTTTTCAGTAAATAAAGCAAATCGGGAGGGGGGGGGGGTGTTGAGGAGGGAGAAGGAGGAATATTCAGAGTGATTTGTCTCTTGGAAGGAATGTACTGAAATGGCAACAGCTTTTGGGTTTGGTTGTATGATATCATTGCTGGATTTGTAACCTCTGGAGTTTGCTAACCTAAATGGGAAAACTGAAGGCAAACATACTAAGAAATGGTTGGTATTTATAAGGTAGATTCTGATGCTGATTATCTTGCTGTCCCAGGAAAGCTGTGGGTATGGTGGGTTGGAATGGAGTGGACAGCATTTGCAAATAGGCTTTATAATATTTCTGTTGCGCTGAAAAGTTTTTAACACTTAAACCACCACCCCCAAAAACAAACCAACAAACAAACAAAAAAAAACAATGACAACAAAAACTTATCTTTACTACTTTTTGGCATTTGTACCCTTCAACAGTAGAAGTAACTGGGTGGTAATGGTCATTTTGATTAGAAATTCATTGTTCTCTCTTTTGCCTGTCAGATACTGTAAAGATAATTCAGAAGACATCAGAAACAAAGAATATGGCTATTCTGTTGCAATCAACTTCCATTCTGATGAGCTGGTCACCCATAAAGGGTTTTATATTGAATACAAAGCCTTCAGTCACACAGACCGTAAGTGAATAAGCATACACTTGGATTCTTAAGGAGCTTTGACAGACAAACAACACACAAGAACTCCATGTGCCTTTTTTTCCTTATTTTCCAAGAGGAATGCTTGAAATGTTATTGTGCATTTTATTGAACAACTAGATGTAGAAAGTTGGGTACATTATGCTTTTAGTTTCTAACTATTCACAAAATTTCTGTAAAATGGAAAGTGGAAATACAATTTTTTGACTTTCTGTAGAACTAGTTATTTGGTATTTTACCAACAACTTAAAATAGCCAAGCTGCAAATAGTATGGCAGAGAGACTCTAAGCACAACTATTTTGCCAACATGAGTGTTTTTTTTATTTTTTGAGACATCCAGAGGGTGAAACAGGGATTTAAAGAAGATGGAAACATTTACTTGTGTTTTTAATTAGACAAGACATATATGCAGTATATTCTTTGTAAATGCTTACATTTTAATAATTTCTAGATACGTTCTTTCTCTTTGTATCTAAACAGACCAGCTTCTTTTTCCCAGTTAACCTCTAGGGAGCTAAGTTCACTGTGACTTCAAAAGATCTGATTGTGAATCCTCAGATCCTCGGGTTGCTTTTACCAAGTGCACTTCTGTTTGTTGTTGTCTTAGAAGTATTTATGTCTGATATACATTTTTTTCTTGCATCTCATCAGAAATAAGGGCAGAGTGACTCCTGCTTCGAGCTCATGCTGGCTGAATAGTGTGCATTTTCCTCCTGCCAGCATCATGTGCTAGGCAGTGAACAGGATTAAATGACTCCAGGTTGGAATTGATTATAAATAGATAAATGTGGGACAAATGTATTTTGCCCTTCAAACTGATTTAGCTGTTAATTTGCATTCAGTGCTGGAGGGGAAAACATTTAAGTCTCCTTGACCTGGAGAGAAGCAGGAACTTTTTGTATGCTTATTCTTCTACAGATATTTGTGTATCTGTGTGTAGAAGCCAAATCCTAAGACTTTTTTTTTTTGTGTGTGTGTGAAAAATCTGAAGAAGTGGAAGAGAACAAACATTTCTGATATATTGCTGAGAAACACCTTTGCCTAGATATTAATAGTTAGTTTAAGTGAAAGTGAAAGAATTTCTAGTTGAAAGGCTGTTTCATAATGAAATTTCTAGGCCTGAAAAGTGTTTCATAAAACATTTACATCAAAAAATTTGGAGTGTAGTGGGACAGAGATGAATGGCTAAAACATTTTTATATTAGGAAACTTGTGATACTAAACCTACTTGTGACTTTTTTCCTTAGATCCTTGTGTGTCAAATGTATTATCTTAAAAAAAAAAACAAGTGAAAAAACACAGATGCTTGCTATCAACTGTAATATGTACCTCTGCTGCATTGCTTTCAACCCTCAAAGTTGATCTTAATTTATGGAAGTTAATGTGAATTTAATTTTCTACATCCATTTAATAAATATTGATCCATTTAATTCAGACAGCTTAATAAAAATCTTTGACAGATTATGCCAAGTGACATAGCACTTAGTTTTTTAGCTTTCAGTTGAGTTTGTAAATGAATTAGCCTTGTTATTTAATAGCCATTTTAACATTTCTTTGTGACACAGTCCTGCCTTAATGAATTTAGTCTGTGACAACATGTTAGTGCCATCAATTTCTTGTTTTTTAGCTTGTCTTTGACAATTCAGATGTACAGATGGAACGTGCACTTCTTCAAGCAATCAGTCTGATGGTTGGAAAGGATGTTCAGATGGTAGTGATTAATTATTGGTAGGGCAATTATTTCTTGTTTGTGTCCTGTAATCAGTTTGTTGTAGGATATTTGGAAAGACTGAAGTCTATAAAGTACTGGCGGCTATCTTTAAGGTGACATGAAGGATATGGGTAAAAATTGAAAGGTCTGGAGAAGAGGCCGTGTCATGTATCCCTATAAAGAGTGGGAGAACAGGAAAAAATATAAATTTTATAACAGTCTTCACAAGTTAAGCTTTAAAAAAAAAAAAAAAAAAAAAAAAAAAGGAAACAAAGCAACAAGTAGTTGAACTAAACTACTTGTAAGTATTGAAAAAAATGTATCAAATTGTTAAGAGCAATCATGATGGAGTTTTTGATTTTGTTTTTCATCTATGCCTTGAGAAGGTAAATATAGAAGTTGTACTTTAACAATGTATTATGTCAGAAACTTAGGGGAATCAAGGTGAAAGCAAACTACAGAAAACTGTTTTCAGAGTGTGATTGCCAGTGGTTCATTGCCAAAATGGATATTTTCTTATATTGTTATTTTGACAGTATCTGCTGTCAGCTCATAATCTCTGATAGTGATCTATATGATGGGCAGATGATTACAAAATAAAAAAAGTGCCACACAGTGGGAAGACGGACAGATTTTTAAATATATCTGATGAACTGGAGAATGTGTAGAGAAAATTATATTAAATTCAAAAAATTATATTAAAAATTATATTAAATTCAAAAAAGTATAGGTTTGAAAATAGGTAATTAAATACTTAGGTGGCTCAAAATCTGGCTTGAGACTCACAAAGTCATACAGTTGTTTTTCTTTTTTCTTTTTTTCTTTAAAACAAACAAAACCCAAAAAGCATCACACTAGGACATAAGACAGAAGTTCTAAGAGGTCTTCCCAGCTGCCTGTGGGAAGGCCTTAGCTAGAGTACTATATCCAAATTGCACATCAAAGAAGATGGGAAGCAATGAAGAGGTTCCAGAAAGAGTGACTAGAAAGTAATCCAGTGTTAGAGAGCAGATCACAGCACAAGTTAAATAATGCAGTGAATCTTCCCATCCCTTGAAGCTATCAAGAAGGTAGATTTATGTCTGACAGAGATGGCACAGTATCATCAAGCTGACCTGTAGCAGGCAAGGCAGCACAGAGCCACTAGGCAGATATGAGAGAGAAAGAATTTACAGACCTTTCTTCTTCAGGTTGTGAGCCAGAACAGTTGAACTGTGGTGATGAGAACTGTAAGCACCAGTATAAGATCTGTGAAGGTGATGATAGCTGTGGGGAAGACAGTGATGAGAACTGCTGTAAGTATATATTTTTAGTTATTGTTTGAGAGATGGTGCAAGGCAGAAGCAGGGATATGCTCATTTTCATTTTTTTTCACAGATAAACTGTATCTTTAAGTCTGTGAATCTTCCAGTAGACATGCTGATTAGAAATAGAGTTGAATTCTGTGTGTGTAAGAAACAAAGCCAAGCTTTTTTTTCCTTCTAAGAAGTACTTTTGTAGTAAATGTCCATTAACTTGCTGGAAAAGACTTTAAGCAGCTATTGCTAATTTTGATGGCCAGCCTATACCATCTTATTCCTCCTACAATAGAAAATATATTTTTCAAAGGGCTCCCCCTTCCTTTTTGTGGGTTCTACTTGTCTGAGTAAGTATACAGTACAGGTTTACGTGAATTCTTCAGATTTTTCTGTCCATAGTTAAGAAAAGTTTGGAGAAGTGCAAGGAAAGCAAACGGCATCTCCAAATGCCTATCAATAATAGAATTAAATACACAAAATTGAGAAGCTATTTTTCTAACTTAATGAAATAATTTACCTTTAGCTACTCTCTGCTGTGGTTTAACTACTAAGTATTCCCTGCTCTGTTTTTGCAGCAGGAATGATTCATGCTGCTGTCACAAGTGGTTGTCACTGTATAATACAAATGATATGCTCAGCCTCCTGATAAGGACCTATGACTGAAGTAAAAACCTGTTCTATTTTGATATTTCTTCAAATACTGATCCCTGTGCAAATGAAACATAAGGTATAGCCACAGAGATCCACTGGGGTTGTAAATGAATCCTTAGACATGTCCTCTGACCTACAAACTCAATGACTAAATGTAATAACAGTATTGTTATCTAAGAATCCTGCTCAATACTATCTAATTTGCAAAAGAACTTCAATTCTCTTCCGATGTGATCTTAGTGTTACAGTCATCCTACTTCACACTGCCTATTCATAGAATGTGAATGGAAATGATTCTGCATTATTACTGAATTTAGTAGTTCTGTGTATTTTGTCATAGCACTAAGTGCAAGTTTCATAATAAAGAAAATGTAACATGCAGAGTATAACTAGTTTTTGGGATAGTTTAGGCAAATTCTTGAAGCTAAATCCAGGATAACAAAGATTTATTTGGATGACCTAACCACAGCTTGATGGTGATCCTGTTAAAATAGCAATTTTTCCCTCAACTACTGACGGATCAGTAACAAATAATGTAAGGGAGAGAAACATAAATTTGGGGAATTCTGCCCTTTTTTTGCCATGTGCATGTTCTTTATGCCACTGTTAATGATATTGCTGGTACTACTAATGCCTCCCTAAGGAGTTGCTGCATTTTGCCTCTAATATCTGCCTTGCTTTGAATCTAAGGTCCTTGAAGTAGCCAGCAGTATGTCCTTGTTTGCTGGAAAAATCCCTGCCACTGTGTAGAGGTCACTATAAACAACTGATAATAAGAATGATAGCAATGGATGCCCACTGCTGAGATCTGTCAGGATTCCTGCATAGTAAACTATGATAACTCTTAACCTAAATTTTCTTGGAGGAAGATATAAAGCTCTTCTATGATATGTGCTCAGCTTTCTCTTAAAAAGAGAGCTGACTTCTAGATGATATCTGCTACATAGATGTATATAGTTGCAATGCCACTACTGTTGGTGAAGATGAAACAGCAGATCTGATGAGCCTAGTTCACTCAGTTTAGAGTTAAATAAAATGGGAGTGAGGGCAGTTGAAGGCTCTGCTGTCTTTCCTCACAGATGGTGGAGACTTAAATTAGTGCAATCGTTAATCTGAGTAGAAGATTCCCACTGTCCTAGTCAATACAGGGACCAGTTTACACCTGCACAGACTATGGCTTCAGGCACGTTGGAATGTGTGGCTTTGAACAACTTTCACAACAGATGAGTACGTTGAATGTGCATGTTTTTATAATCACTTGAAATCATGGCTTTAAACATGTGACATTGTCTTCTCTCTCATTTCAGCCTACAAAAGTTGCTTCCCTTATACATACAAATGCCTTAATGGTAAATGCTTGTTGAAACCAAATCCTGAGTGTGATGGGAAAAGAGACTGTGCAGATGGATCTGATGAAATGAACTGTGGTGTGGTAACATTTGTTTGAAGATTAGTTAATGACATGGTAAACTAAGTAAGGAATTGATGCTATGGTCAAGTAAAAGTTGATAACATCAGACTTGAATTTAAAAAAAAATGCTGGTAACATCTGTATGAAAATCTCTGTCTTGAATTTTGTGCTTCCTGTTTTAAACTCACTGATCCGTCTGTGATGACTTAATACAAGTGAATACACGTTTACAATTTATTAAATTAGTAGGTCTTAGTGTTCATTTGAGCCGAATGAAATAATTAAGGATCTGTGTAAGGAGAGAAGGAATAGAAGATCTTATTCAAGTAATGTTTTGGTAATAATCCAGTTTAGGATTGTCTTTCTGAGTTACTAACCTCCTAAGGGATCTGTAAGCGTGGATAGGCAATGTTTAGTGTATTCCTAATGTACCCATTGAGTGAAAATGGGCAAGTACCCTTACCTTTGTTCCAATTGCACACTAAGAAAATATGTTTTTGTTTTTGATTGGTTGGTTGTTTTTTATTTATTTTATTTTTCAGTGGCTTTGTGGCATGTAGGTAAGTGTTTATGCATTAAGCATGACAAAGTAAAATGACCTTGCATTTTCCTTTACTAATTTATTCTCTTATTTCTATTAGCTTGTGGAAGACACCTGCTTAAGAAAAATAGGATTGTTGGAGGTGAAGATGCAAAACCTGGAAAGTGGCCCTGGCAAGCAAGTTTGCAAATGGGAGCACATGGACATGTTTGTGGTGCATCTGTTATTTCCAAGAGGTGGCTTGTGTCTGCTGCCCATTGCTTCTCGGATTCTGATTCTGTAAGGTATGGAGTGGTTATGCTGTCATAGAGTTTTGCAATGTGAGGTTTGATAACCTCAAAATGTTGCATTCAAAAGTTTGCAGTAGGTATTCCAGGTGTATATAAATCGAGTCAGCATATAACTCTGTGACGTATTGGTACACAAACCCTTGACATATTATGCTGGCTTTGAAAGTCTCAAATATTGGAAGCAATTATTCTGCTTCCATTGACAGTGAATCCTGCATGACAAAACACACTTTTGTTTTTGATTTAGGGTAAATGTTGTTGGTGTTTCTTTAGTTTTGTTTGGTTATTCCTCCCCTTTTGAGTCTACAGCCTTTCTCTCACAAGAAAAGAACTATTTCTTGATAAGGAGCAAATAAAGCTCACCAGTGTTCAGCTGAGGTAGTGTAAATTGAGAAGGCTTCTAAGTCATTTACGTTTCAAAATGCATAGAAAACCATGCATTTCAATTTCAGTGATTGGATGTATTCTGGACATAAATGGCAATTGCTGAAACTAAGATTGGATTCATGGTAGTACGCTGGACATCATTTACCATAAAGATTTTGTAACCTTTGTCTAAGACAGTCTTTTACTCTAAATTATACAATATGATTGCACATACTCAAACACGATTGAGATCATATTTTTCCTTGTCAAGAACATCACAGTTCTTTTGTTGCAATGTGTATATGTACTATGATTGCACATACGTTTTTCAGTTGATGAAGAAAGCATCATATGCCTGTGTTTTACATTCAAGGTAAAACAAATGCCCTCATGATAATACTTGTTACTAATCCGCTAGCACTAGTGTTGCATACAGTAGGGGAATGTGCATTAGTGCATTAATGGGAGAGGAATTATGCTGAATAAAGGTTGTTGATACATTGGAGACATAGCAATTCAGAGCGTGTTTCCATGAAGTAGTCTAGCTTTTATTCAGCATAAAGGTGGCTGTACACAAAATTTTCATGAGCTGTAAATGCATCCCAGTTATCCTTAAATGACTGGATGTTCTCTCTTTTCTCCAAAGGACAGAAACATGTATGTGTACAAGCACAAAAAAGCTATTTTTTTCCAGTTCCGTATGCCCTGGTGCAACATGATTTAACTTGAACTCTGGTATCTGAGGCCTAACAGCTTTGCTCTGTTGCAAAGTGGCAGCATGACTGTTAGAGAATTCTCAGAATAATTGACCATTTGTAATTTGAGTAGGGTTTTGATGCTTGTGCTTTGGACCATAAATATTTGAAGACTGCAGTGACATGCTGAAATAGAATATAGTTATGTTTGAATAGCTACTTTCAAGTTTAATTATCCAATATGCACAAAGTAATTTTATGGTTGAAACAGGCATGTTACTTAGCACAAGTATGACCAAGACCCTGAAGAACCATTGCTAATGTGAAATGGCCATGCGCTTTTGAGGCTTGTATGTCAGAACAGTTGACTTTGGTGTACTAAGACCAAGGTTTGACTTATGACCACTACTGGTTCTTACTTGAGATAAGTGATACATCAACTCTAGTTGAAAGTTTAAATGCAGTAATGACAGAATATCAAGAAATCCATTGCTAATTGCTCAATCTGGTTCTGCTTTGGCTAGCACATGTGGGCCAAGGTCAAGACAGATGATCTACCCATGCATCTGTACCTCCCTGTATTTTTTTTAACCTGACTAAGATTTGACCTTTGTACTCCAATGGGGTTGGTTTCTGTGCCAACAGAAAACTATACAGTCGAGTTACAGAGTGAAACTGCATGGTTTACAACAACATAACATGTACCACTCTGCTTTCATTATCCCTGAATGAAAGCCAGCTTTGTAAGTATTGCAGAGTATATGGAATACTTTGCTTATGGTAAAGATGGGTGAGAAATCTGTATTGCAAGGAACTGATCTTATAGCTCCAGGAGGTTGTTATTTTCAAAATAGGATTTTATACTGTTAGTTAATGTTTCAGGAGACACAGACTATAGTATGTCTATCCTCCTAAGTGGTATTCTACTCCAGTCACTGTTTTGATGAATCTCAACAAATACCAAACTGTATATAAAGCAGAGTGAACTGATGCTGCATTACTTTGCAATGGGCTGTTCTAAAAACACTCTCTTTACAGATACTCGGCTCCTTCAGGGTGGAGAGCATATATGGGCTTACACACTATTAATGAAAAAAGCAATCATGTAGCTACGAGATCAATCAAAAGGATTATTGTTCACCCACAGTATGACCAATCTATCTCAGACTATGATATAGCCCTGTTGGAGATGGAGATGCCTGTATTCTTCAGCGAGCTGGTACAGCCCATTTGTTTACCAAGCACCTCTAGAGTATTTCTTTATGGAACTGTCTGCTATATAACTGGCTGGGGAGCCATAAAAGAAAATAGTATGTTCATTTCCTGGATATACTTCTTGCAAGCTTGGCTTAATTTTATACTCTAACAATGAAATATTTATTGTCCTAAGAGAAAAATGCCTGATTATTAACTTAGGTTAATAAGAAGCTTTAAATTGTTCCTGTGGCTAGTCTGTAAATTATGAATATTTGTATATTAGGTAATAACCCATACTCTGTAGGAGGGGGTCAAAGATGGCGTCACACATTGTTGAAAAGCACATGATCATAGATTAACAAACACAAGCCCCCTTTCATTCTCATGGTTCAATTTATCTGGTGAACAGGTTATAAGCAACCTTCAGGTCAGGAAAACAGGAACTTGGAACTGCAGAGGAGCAAGACCTTGTTTCTAAGACTGTGGTTGACAATATGGGGCCATGAACAGAAATAACTGCAAAAATAGTTTTGTTTTGTTTTGTTTTTGTCTTAACTAAAGGTAATTTCACATATGCCACATGAAGAGTTCTGCCTGCATAGCTCAGAGCAGAGCAGCATGCTGAAGAGGGAAGGCAGAAAAAAAGCAAGCAGAGTTGGAGGGGGGTAGTAGGGGAGCATGCAAGATCTTGGCCCTATCTCAGCATCAAACTGGAGCCAGCTCTGAGACCTGGGCAGCACCTCCTAGATAGCTCCTCAGCATTGCAATAGTCCCTAGTGTTGCATGGAGACCTAATCCTTCATTAATCCTTCATGTTTGATTAGAAGCCATCTAAATGGTAATACTGGAAGCTGCTAATACTTTCATAACGTGAATTTAAAAAAAAATAATTCTAAGATAACCACAGAATAGCCTAATAAAGTGCAAAGATTTTTTCAAATGATGCCTTCTTGTACTTTAACAACATAATGCAGGTAATATTTAAATTCAACCTAAAAGTATTGGGGGGGTGGGGGAGGGAACAAATTTTTTCTGATTTGCTTATTTGATTTCTATCCCACTCACAAATGAACAAATGAACCAAAACCCAGTACTTCTGATTATCCAGGTATTAAATAGGTTATTTTCAGTGTTGGGCCAAAACACGACTGAGCATATGTAGTTAACAATGACACCCTATGACAATGCTACAGTACAGAATCAAACTTATAGTATAAATTGTGGCTTACAGGCTCGATTTCCTCACCCCAACCCCTCAGCTTCATTCCTCAGCTCCTTATCTGGATGTGAAAAGATAGAAAAGAAAAAGTAAATTTCATTTACTAGGACTTAGACCATGTTTGGAGCACACCCATAATGCAAATAACAAAGCTTTGAGCATAGTTTGAGATGGCATTCAAAAGATACATTGTGTGGAATCTTGTATTATAATGTACATGGCTTTTTCTTTTTTATTACTTTCCAGCAGAAAAAGTTCATAAAAAAGGCTGAGGAAATGGAAAAGGTACAGTGGTGGTGCATAGGATTGTCTATGTCTAGAGTTGTCTACATAGAAAGCAGTGTTCAAAATCTGAGTGCAGACCACATTTGAAGGGAGAGGAATTAGTTTCCTGCTTCCAGTTGGGTAGATTTTGAATTTAGATCAATTCTCCTTTGTTTAGACAAGTGATCTCTGTGGTAGAGCTGCCATAACCTCTGCAACATTTCCATTTTTCTAGGTCATCTTGCCAGAACACTGCAGGAAGCTAGAGTGAGAATAATTAATCAAAGCATTTGCAACAAATTGTATGATGATCTCATTACGTCACGTATGCTGTGTGCTGGGAATCTTAATGGTGGCATTGATGCATGCCAGGTAACATGGGGCTTGGCAAGAAACTGCAAAGAAAGGTTTGCTTTCATTGGAAAACTGTTCAGAATTTAGGGATAGCATTTTGTTGCTTTTTTTTTTTCTTCCCCTTACCAGTAGAGTGAAATGTCTTGGATGTACAGATAATTTAATACAGTAATTAAAGGCTCTAGAAAATTAGAAAGGAAATTTGGTACAGATAATATCTGAATCTCTTAAGAAAGAGATTTCGTTGCAAAGAAATACAAAACACATAGGTAAGATAAATTTGGTAAATGCAATTGCAAAGCTGCCTCTTAGTTTCATTTGCTCATTCATGTGTATAATGATGAGTTTTGATTACATTATGATCATGAGTTACATGACGTAGTTTATTTGCACGTGCACTCAGAAACTGCTCTTTGGACACACTTGAACTGTCTTGGCTCTGCTTTCTTTTTTCTTCCCAGTTGTTAAACTAGTTATGCACTTTGTCATGATTTAAATGTTCTAAGATGAATATCCCCTTTCCAAATTACAATCATGGTCATTTTTACCAGATACTGTGTAAAGGGAGAAAAACGTTACTGATTATAGACTGTGGTAATTTGATAGAACTTTTGTGTAATATATAAAGTTTAGTGCTTTACTCTTAATGGATCAAACTTCTTTATACACAATGGGCTATTTGTAGGATCCTCCTGTAGTCTGTAAATTCTAATTCAATGGAGTATTATTTTTGCTAGTTTTATGTGTGGTTTGTTTATAACCTTAGGCCTTGGAATTGTTCTGCTTAAAACATGTTGCAATATACCTAATACTTGTTGTTCCTCCAAAACACATGTTGCTTAAAAAGTACCGTTAAGTTTTTTTTAGATGGTCATTTTAACCAGTTTTGCTATATGCCATACTGGTCAGTCCAGTTTTCATCAGAACATGTTTGTGCACAAGTATGCTGGCCCTCTGGACCTTTAACTCCTTAGTCTGGGTAGCATGTTTAATTTTATTTTTTTTCTGCCTCCAGTATATTTCCTGTGCAATGCTGGAGAATAATCATGTTGGCAGTTTAGGAAACCCTTTTACTACAGATCAAGCCTTGTAGGCACCTTTATTTCTTTCATTTCTTTATAGACATGTAACTTGTGCAGTACATTCCCAGTTTATGTGAATTTTCTAAACAGCTTTCATCTTTAGATGATGTGATACTTCAATGAGAAATAGTGTGTGTTCTTTTAGACTTAGTCATCTTATCACTCTAGGCTGGGTTTTTGTGGTTCCTCTTTTCAGAATCCTTCCTCTTTCCACTGCATACAGTCCTTCAGTCTTTCGGAACCATCTGTGTAATTGGACAGAATGTTGGCCAGCCTCCTTTCTCAAATCACCTCAGGATCAGCCTCTTGGGATGATCAAAAATACCAGTATGACAGCAGCCTGAGAGAGAGAATAACTGTTCTGGCTTCTTTTTTTAATCTCTGTTTTGGTGATAAAAACTCCGGTTATGTTGGATACTGATGGCTTTCTGTTGTTGCTCTTCTGAACACATGGCTTTCTTCTGCCCTCTTCCATGTTTTAGCTCCAACTGGGGGCACCAGACAAACCGCAGACTTGTGTATGGGTTTGCCTTGTATGCATGAAGAGAATCTGCAGAGATGAGCTGCATTTATAAGCTTTTCAAAGTGAACTGATATGTTCACTGAAGGCATGGACAGTTAAAACACAGGTCACAAATCACTTTTGAGCCCAAATGCATTTTGATCCTGTGAACTGATCTAAATAGGATTTTTTACTTTTCTACATTGCTGTACAGGCCTGCATGTTCCCTTTGAGAAGCCAGTTCTTATTTGCATGTCCCTTCATTTCTTTTTTCTTCTCCTTCTTCTATGAATGTAGCTGCAGTCTTGAATTTGAAGCTGCTAATACTTAAACATGCCTTTCCATGGTATCTTTTTGCTCCCATTTAACCTCACAGAGAGTTCTGCCTTCAGTCTGAATGGTTTATGGTCAAATGGTAGCAGCATTCCCCTTTTTCATCCCTGTTTTTACCACTGCCCATTCAATTTGTGATCACTTGCTTTATGAATTCTGTAATGGGACATTAGCATTGAGCAATTTTTCACCTTCTTGTCTTTCTGTTGTATTAATTGGTGTATTACTTCTGTAACTTAAAACAAAATGAGTAAATTTGCTATTTTATCTGGGTGCACTCTATCCAGAAACTAGATGCCAATATTGAACTGTAATTTGAGAAAGAAGAGAGACAGGTATTTACTGTCCCTATGTAACTAACTTTTGATATAGTGGTCTGTGTTTGGTGCTAATGGCTCAACACCCTTCATTTTAGGGAGACTCTGGAGGTCCCTTGGCCTGCACAGGAAAGGGAAATAGATGGTACCTTGCTGGCATTGTGAGCTGGGGTGAAGGATGTGCTCGGCGCAATCGTCCTGGTGTATACACTAAGGTGACAGCACTTTATGACTGGATTCGTCAGAATACAAACTGATGTGCCAAGGAGAAAATGCAGATGATCTCCATTATGAAAGCTGATTCCTACAGTAGTCTGTCATGGACATGAAAATGCTGTTGGCTGTTTCATTGTGAAAGAATGCACTTTCTTAACGCAGAAACTATCATTTGTTATTCATCTAGCAGGAATTGTTTGGATTTAGAGCAACTTCACATTCCTTATAGATTCATCTTCCTTATCCCCAGCAGAACAACCTTAAAAAAAATAATAATAATAATAAAATAAAAATAAAAAATGGGGGAGGGGGTAGAAACTGGAGGAGAAAAAAAATTTCGCCCCTCCTTCCATCTCTGAGATGTACATGTATCTCTCCTGCTATCTGTATAGCATAGATCTATGTGGATATATTTGGGATGTGGCCATGACTACTCACATTCGCTTAGTGATGTTACAGGATTCTAAACATGAATAATTATTTCATGTTTCTTCAAAATACAATTAGCATAGTAAGAATAGTAGACAAATCTGAGATCAATTCATTCTGTAGTTACGCTGCATTACTGTTGTTGTAACAGTAACAGGGCTGTAACTTTTTGTCTGTCTCCTGTGCCACTCAAACCACCAAAAGTTTAGCTCACAAACATTAAGATAAAAAAAAAAAGCAGTAAGAGCATAATTTATTTTATTGGCATAACATTTAAAGAAGAGGAAAAGAATACTGAATTCTAATGAAACAACAGGAAACTGCATGTCAAAATGCATTGAGAATTATGTTTCAATTAAGTTCCCAAGAAAAAATTCTACAAGACCTCACAAACTACCAGTTCCTTAGCAAAATGTCAGGAATTTAGAATACTGTCTGTTCTTATCACTTTTACAGGCTTTATTTGTATTTGTGCATGTAGCTGATCAAGATAATATTGTATGTTTGAGTTAATCGCCTTCTTTGATATTAGATTGTGGTGAAAGCACCAAAACCAGAATGATTTCCTTTATAAAAGGAGGTGGGAATCCGATCTCAACAGGACTCAGATCTGTACCCTAGAACGTGAGTGTGTATGTATCCAGACTTCAAGATGACTTTTTTTTTCTTCTCCCCCTCCAAACAGCTGAAGACTCAGCCGTCTCTCATGTTGTAAGTGGCGCGTAGCAATTGTAGTGGCATTGTGTTATGGTATATTGGTCTTCAAACCAGCATGAGCATAGTGCCTTGGTGATAGAAAGCCAATGTCTGTGGCTTCACTGAGATTCTGGTACCAGAAACTGCACATACACCTGGCTAAAATAAGGGGGTACATTGCTGCTGCTGTCTGAGGAGAGAAGGTACCACATATGCAGGATTGGGTGAAACACAGCACAGTGGCATTTCTCCTGGGGCAGCTGCAAGCAGTCTGCATTAAGATTATTGCTCTGTCAGGAAGGCCTTCATGTTGAAACCAATCTTTTTGTAAACACAAGCAAAATTTTGCAGCTCTGAGACTTTCCTGATGTACCTGGACATCTCGCCCAGCATTTAGCACTTTCTTAAAGTCTCTTTACACTTAGTTTTATATAGTTGTAGGGCCTAATGTTTTCCATGTGTTACAAGGGAATTCCTCATGTCTGGTTGTAGAGTGCTCTCTGAACTTCGGCATGTTTCTTGTGGGTTCACACTGCTTTCCTTGATGTCCTTGGTCTGCAGTGATCAGAGTTTTGAGGTCAGGTTCTCTGTTTTGTCTCTCTTTCTGCCCAGAAGAAAGGCTTGTGCCCGTATGGGCACACTGCACTGAAAGAGACTTAAAAGGAAAATGGTCTTAGGTGGTTGGATGCATCTTTGGTCTCAAAGAAAGCAGAGGAGG
Organism: Anas acuta; assembly: GCF_963932015.1. Taxonomy (NCBI): domain Eukaryota; kingdom Metazoa; phylum Chordata; class Aves; order Anseriformes; family Anatidae; genus Anas; species Anas acuta. The sequence continues at coordinate 112,500,769 of NC_088979.1, read as the reverse complement.
AAATTACAGCTACGCTCCTGTCGTAAGGTCAATCCTTTATCCCTAGAAGTAAACCTAGCTTGGAAAATTATAGTCTGTTGATGAGCCCAAGTATAGCTGATTTAAAGTTTCCAAAGCTCTTTATGAGACTTAGGAATTCTGTTATTCAGTTGAATAAAAGGTCTGCCTGTACTTTCTAGATCCTCTTAAAATTGTGCTGACTACTTGAAAGTATTTAGCTTTCATCTTTAAGGTAAAAAAAAGAAAAAGATGAAGCAGGCAGCTTGAGTACCAGTCCTTGCTGTTCACAGCATGCTTTTTTCTACTGCACATAAGTATTTGATTCTTGTTTAGCTTTAGAACTTTGGGGAAAACATGGCAATGAGTTAGTACTGTAATTTTTAAATAGTAGGTTTCTGGTGTCTGACAGGCTTCCATCTCCTTTCTTGCGCTAGTGTTGGGCATTCCCCCCTGCTACCTGCCTGGCAATGTTTACCTAAACTATGCTCAAATGGTATTCTGTAGGAGTTTTAGTATCTTTAAAGACTGCTCAGCCATTCACTTCTTCCTTTCAAATAAACACATGATAAAAATGTAAGTGGCTATGTTTCATTTCATTTTCAGTGCCTCTGAAACATCAAGCCCGTGATGTGATCAGAACTGCAACTGTACCTTGGAGTTCACACTTCTTATAAAACTGAGCCAGACCTGCCTGTTGTACTAAAGCACATGTTTAAGGTCATGTTTCTTTTCCTGATATTGAAACCAAAGATGTCTTCACAACAGAAGAAAGCAGTTTTCCTGCTGTTCAGTTTTAGATAAGAGCCTAGGCCACAAAGTTCAGATCAGTTCTCAATTTCTCTTTTTAAGAGTTCTGCAGCTCCATGAATCAGAAGGGTCAGTTGCTTCACAGGCAAGAAAAGCACCAAGTATGGAAGTTAGATCACCCAGACGACAGAAATTCAAGAGTGTGTACAGAGATCATTAAGAAAGGCGAACAAGTGGACTTTGGCTTTTATGGAGTGAGATCCATAATCATTAACTTGTTTGACTTATACATATAAAAAAAAGTTTTGGTTTCAGACAATACATTAGGAAGGTAGGAAGGTAAGGTCTTTTATATGAGTGGAAATTAAATAACTTAATCTCCATCAGGACTAGTGAGAACAAGCAGGTCAAGACTTTTCTAGTTGAGAAGTCCCAAGAAAATCCTTGTGGATCCAGACACCAGTTTTGATCTTGATGACTGCTCAGCTTCATCCTCAGTCCTCCAGTCTTTTAAGGATTCACCAAAAGGTGGGGCATGGAATTTGTTTCTTTATTTGCTGAATGAAAACAAGCTCTGCACTCGGCCTGATGGATTGCGTTTGCTTGGATGACTACCACAGAACATCAACAATCGACCCCCTCGGGAATGCTCTAGGCATCCGTAACCAGAAGAATTGCACAATGAGGAAATCTGGGGGAAGGCATTCGTAGCATTTGGCAGGGAAAAGAAGGAGCAGTGCTGTGAGTGGGTGTTCATACAGCAGAGGAGAGAGTTGGAAAAGGGGCTTTGTTCCCTTCTTAATGCTTCTTTTTCCCTGTCCTCTCTTCTGAGGCAAGAGAATGAGCAGGAGTGCAGTTACTGGCCCAACCCTTTTGATCCAGAGGAGCAAAAGAAGTGCTATGTGGGGAGGAAGGAGAAACCCAAGGATGGAGTTAGAACAAGAGAAATGAGAGGTAGGATGAAGGATACTGGGAGGGAGGGGATCAGTCAGCACCCGGCTGCAGTAAGCTGTTGTGTGACTGATGTAGCATGGGAGAGTTCATGTGGTAATCTAGTGCAGATCAGGTCTCAATTCACAGGATTGTTTGCTTTATAAAAGTATACCCTGGAGAACATGGGATAAAATTGAAGGTCACCCACCTCTCTCTTCAGATTTATTCTTTTTTACATGGAAGTGACTGTTCAGATTTTTGCTTGATAGTGTGTGAATAGACATAAATGCTTCTTTAGCACTAGGCGTGATTTCAGACTACAGAAGAGCTAGAGAGAGCAAATTGCCAGCACAAAGGTCAGCAGCATTCAGTTCTCAATAGACTCTACTGGGAGACTAAAATTAGAAGCACTGATGGAAATTATAAGTTCCCTTCGGATCCCAACTGAACCACAAGCGATGTGATCCTTTACTTGGTTTATACTGTCGTGAAACACATCTGTTTGTTTATCTGTGCCGATAGCAGCAAAATCATTTTACTGTTTCAGCTGAAAGCAGCAGGAATAGCAATCCAGTTACTCTCAAAACCACCTCAGCAAGTGGCAGCATTGCTGAAGGTTTAGTCACCTGCTTGTGCTTGTCAAAGGCTGGCAGGTAAACCAGATGAACTGGAAAGCCTGGTATTGCACAGCTAAGGGCTGTAGTTCAGGAGACAGGCGAATCAATCCTTCCTCACCCTCCCTTTCCTATGTGGCTTGTTCAGATGATATTTGCCTTTCCAAGGATTTCCCCTTACTTATCGATGTTTTGACATCATTCCTGTGAAAGCTGTCCCAGCTCTCTCACTGTTACCCTCTCCGGCTTCATACCAGAACTGCCGCTGGCTGTAACTGCAGCTGAAACCAGAAGGAAATGAGTTGGCTCCGTGCTTGCTTCATAGACAGAGGTTCTCGCACTGAGACAGAAGCTATGAAAAGGCAAAGCTCTAATCAGGAACATGAAGTTATTGAATTACAAGAACTTAATGGGGAAGAAAGCGAAGTTGATCACAAGAAGCCTCTACATTCTTCAGCAGCTGCGATGAGCAAGGTAGGAATTTCAGTTGCTCATTTGATGCCTGTGGAGCTCTTGGGGAAATACCACACAGTAAGAGAAGTGACACTTTGCAGGAACATCTTGTAGGGATGGATTTGTTTGAGGGAGGGGGAAAGAGCGCTCACGTAAAAGTAAAGGCTGAAAGCATGTGAAGTATATTTATTTTATCTTGTTTAATGAAGAGTTCTAATGCGGGAGTCAGATTTTCAGCACTGTTATTTTTTGGTGCTGGATGTTTGTGAACTTTAAGTTAACAAACAAAAGTTGTACTTGGTATTCTAAGTTTTGCTTTCTCTTTTCATGTGCTGCCAGTGGGATTAGGCTCAAAACTAGAAAGGAGAAAAGTTGAAATGCATATTATAATCAGTCTTTCTTTAAGAACAAATTAATCAGAAAATGGCACTGCCAGATCAAGAATAGGCAGCAAATTTTTTAAAGTGTGCTGGATTGTCCCTCTTTTTATCTTTGAGAAATTTGCAGTTGCTAACACCTAGGAATGTGTATGACTAAAGTGCCCCAAAGCCTCGGTTAAGACCAGCATGTAAATCCTGAGGTAGTCAGTACCTAGCATTTAGCTTAAAGCTATGGAATAGCGTAAAGCTGGCGGAAGAGAAGTATTTACTCATGGGTGGCTGTGGTACAAAGATTTTCATTACTCACTAAGAGCAGAGGGAGAATCTGTGGTAGAAAAAGGAATATTCCCGATTTTATGTGGGGGCAGATCTTCCAGGATGGCCAAGCCCACCTGGGAGCCCAGCAGCATTAGTCATGCCATCTCTGCATTCCTCCTCCGGGTCAAACAACAGTGCCTGCTTCCTTGTGTGAGCCCCACTCATCATCTCAGTGAGCTGATCTATCCCATTAAACAGGCAAAAGCCCTATGTCCTATACTATACTGGGGGCCAGTTACTTCTCTTCTGTGGTGAGTTGAATCAGCATGCTGCACGGTCAGACAAATTCTAGGGTGGTTCAAAGAGGAACAGGAGAAAGGGTGGAGGAGAGATAGAGGGGAGCTAGATCGACTGAGCTGCCTTTAGAAACTTTACCCTTGAGTTTCAGTTCAGCCTTCCCCTTCCCAGAACCGTGAACTATCATCTAGGCTCTGTTTCTGCTGATTCTGGCATTTGGCTTCTTATCCTATGGGGACTACTGAAAAATTATTATTCTCTGCTTCCTGCTTGGTCAGCAAATTAATCACAGCTGCTGTCCCCATCGGGGAGAGATTTTCTCTGTCGCTCCTTCCTGGTGCTCTTGTGACGTTATATGGGCGATGTCCAGAGGGTGTTGGCCCAACCAGCGATGAATAGTTGCAGAGCTGAATGTTTGCTCAAGATCAACCCAGTTTACTATGCTTGATTAGCCATTACACTTTTGTGAAAGTCTGAAAACATGGACTATTTATAACTGTGTATAATTAATATTTATAACAGATACAACGAAGCAAATTTCATAATTGTACTCTAGACAGTAGTTACTGTTTCTTTGTTGTTGTTTATTTTTTTTCAGGTACAAAATGATATGCTAGTGTCAGGTATTAAACTGAAGATTCATTCTTCTGATGCATTATATATATGTGTGTGTGTGTGTATATATGTATATGAAATAACGCCCCTGGTTGATATCATGTCATGTCATACAAGTGATGACATGAATGCATGGTGTGAGGGCAAATATTTTAACCTTGCTGCCCTTCATTCTCCACAAAGGAAGTTCTCCATGCAGGGATATCAGTAGAGGATACTTTCTGTTAGTTTGCCCCCTGCTCCTGGAGAAATGACTCACGTAAACTCTTTCTGTGGGTGTTTTTTCCCATTCCCTGTGCAACTGCTACTCCCCAGGAAGCTTTAAGCCAGCTGATGGATGTCAATTAAACTCAATGAAAAGCTCTCTATTATGCTAGGTTCTTGGAAAGTTCAAAAGGTAAAGGAAAGTAAAGTGGATTATTGCCTCCATCTAGCAGCTGGTTCCTGCCTACCTGCATGTGCATGTCCCAGACTACCCACAGAATGTGATTTTCCTTACCTGCTAGTACCGAAGTCAAAAAGGACATGGACTTTACACCTGGGTTTACAGTAGGTGGGGAGGAGGATGAATCTAAAAAGCAACATGGTCTACTTCCTTATGCATTCTTGTACTTCATTCAGGCTTCTGTCTATGGAAGAAATTACTTGGAGTTGTTCGCTTGTTTTATTATGTCACCTAAATATTTTTTTTAAATATTAGTAATACTGGGCTAACTAACAACCTCAAATCTTATATCATATTAAGAGTGAAATGAAAGGTGGGTATTTTTTCTCTCCTACATGAACATGCATGCATACACATATTTTTTGAAGATTATTTCCTTGTCATCTAGAACAGGTGAGGTTTGTAGTAAGCTTTGTTAAATTTACTCAATAGCCTTCCAGTATTCAGTCTTCTGAAGAAAAATGTAGTTAGCTGAAAAAGATTTAATTACTCTAGTGGTCTTCAATGCAACAATATCTAATAAATAGTGGCCCATTAGCTTTGGTTGCTGGCATCCAGGAGCTATACAGGCTGATATCATTAACATCACAGAGGTGAATGATTCTGGAAGTTGTTCCAGACACATTTCTGTCTGGGAGAGATGGCAGACTTTAATCAGATAGCTTGTGGTACATGCAAATCAAATTGATCAGGAAAAAAAAAAAAAAAAAAAAAGGCAAAGATAGCACCTTTGTAGCACCTCAGCTTTCTAGGCAATTAAAGAATTGTAGACTGTGAAAATGGGAAATGCTACATCTCTCGAATAATAGACTGCCTTTGAATGTCCTTTGCCTTCTGCCTGTTTACCTGCCCACTTGTGGCAGTACTCAAGGGTGGGAACTTTTGGAATAGAGCATTGCTTGTCAATGAGACATTGTCATTTATGTTTTTTGTTTTTTTTTTTTTTTTTTTTTGTGTGTGTGTGTTTCTAAATGTGACAGTAGAGGTATTCTTAAATATTTTTCCCACCTTATTTTATTAATCAATATTCCCTTTCCTTTTGTATCTAGGAGAGAGATCAGTGGAAATCATGCAGAAAAGTCATTTTTTGGAAGTGTGAACTATGGATGGTTTTAACTACAATTTTTGTAGTATTGTTCCTGGTCATTCTCATCAGCCTAGTTCTATATTCTAGTAAGTATCTTACTCTTGGTTCATCTTCTAACAAGAATGTACAATATGTGCAATCTAACAAGAACACATATTGAACAGTAGCATCCTTTAAACTCTTTCTGTAAACTGCTGAGAAGACTGGGATGCTGACTGCAGAAGGTGGTGTGTTGAGTAGTGGATATGAAGGCTTTTAGTTTTGCGGGCAACCAGTAACCTGTATCATGATCAGACGACAATTCTTGTAGCTGAATGAGAAAATGTTCCTAGAAAAGAATGAGCGTGCAAATAAATGATGCTTGTAACACTGCAGCAAGTGCATTGGATCACTTACCTCTCCCTGCGTCGTGTCACTGTCTGCCAGGCTCCCAGAGCAGCAGACCCTCACTGAGAGGGTGGGTCACTGACCTCTGTGCGCTGTTGCTTTTCTTCAGGTGACTCCCACTTTTCTGTTGCTCCCAGACAATCCTTACCTAGGAAGTCTGTGAAAAAGCCATCCTGGAGAAAGCCAAAAGGTTATTTTGTTTTGCTTTCCCAATACTTCTGCTAACTGGAACTTTTCCTACTCTTTCCATTTTCTTTTGAATATTAGATGTTTACACAGATGAGGATGACTATTGGGATGCTGATGCACTACTACAGAGTGGAAATTATCACAATTTTTCTGGAAAGTTCAAATTAATGTGTAGTCTTCCACACCTTTTTATCGATGACATTACTAAGAAGGTATGTATTGACACTGTTCTTGGCGGAGTTGATTCATCTTGTTACATAGATTCAGTGTTTTCCTTTAAAGAAGTTTCTGTTGCTGTGTGTTGCAACTCAGTCATTTGCAAGTCCACCTAATTCACTAGATTCTGAGATGTATTTTTTGTAGTACAATTTTAAGTCCTGATCCAAGCAAAGAAATCGATGATTTTAAGCACACAGGCAGTTGCATTGATCCAGGGAAGGATCAACAACAGTTTTATTAAAAACAAAAACAAAACAAAATAAAAAAACTCTACATTTGAGTAATAACTGGGACATAGCCTTCAACTTTATCACTGAGCCATTGAACAATTTAGTTTAGGAGGGATCTGTGGAGGACTTCTAGCCCAATGCCAATTAAAAGGCTTTTGCTTTGTGTTCTCCTGTAAGTACATGATGTCAGTCCTGGTTTATAGCTGCCATTTCCATTGAGCCATCATTGCTTCTTGTTACAGATGAAGTAAGCTCAGCAGGCATGGCAGTACTGATTTAGACTTACTGTGTAAAGGAAGTCTCAGTAGAGACATCTTTTCCTCTACCAAGTAAGAATAGAATGGCTTTTTGCCGCTAATAAAAACCCAAGCCAAACAACATAAATTGCACAGGGCAACCTGAGCACATACTTTTAGTTCACCCTGAATGCCTTCCAGTGTGTTAAGGTAATATAGTAATCACTCAAACACATAGATTAACTTGTCTGTCAAGCTTAAAGGAAATGTGTATTTTTTTTCCTGTGCTGATAAGTGACTTTCAGCACCCGTGTTTATGCCCCTTAAAACACCTTTTTAAGAATGATTCATTGTCCTTTCTTTTATGGGGAAGACAGAGAGTGAATGGAAGAAATATATCTTTCTTTCTTTTTTTTTTCCTCTTTTTTTTTTTTTTCTCTCCAAGTTAATGGATGTCTACAGTTCATCTCCTGCTCTAGGACGCTACTTTAGGTCAGCTCAAGTGGTTCATTTCAGGTAAGCAATTTCTATCACCAATATTATCAGAAATTTGCAAACTTTTGATAAGGCATACATGTGCCTATGTAAATACGCACAATGAAAAATATGCACTGTGAAAAATAAAATGCTTAGGGGAGAGTAAAAAATATAGGTAGTGAAAACTGGTTGAAGGATTCTCTGATGTAAAGGACAAGTGCTGCTAATATACAATGACAATAGCATTTTGCTGCTGTTTAGTATCTCCTCTGTTATCTTTGGTCCCAAGTGATGGCCTTAATATGCTTATTCAATAAAATGTTTTAAGAAGAAAATGAGCTACTGGGACCACCTGAGAACAACGTGGGTTAAATAACCTTAAATAAATACAACAGGGCCTATGGACAGGGAAGAACTTCTTTCTTCCTCCTAAAAGCCAAAGGCAACAAGAGCATTGGTGAGAGCTAAAACAATACTATTCCATTCCTGCTTTGTTTGGACCATTTTCCCCCCACATTTTATTTTGGGCAATGGGAGCAAATCTCAAGGCAGCAGTGTGTTAGAGAGGCTGGTGGAGCAGGAGCAAGAGGCAGAGCAGGCAGCATAATGGAGGTTAGGCTAGTCCCTGCAATGGCTGGGTACACACAAAGGAGAAACTCAGCCACCAAAGGCTGATGGACCCTGGGGAGTAGTGTGGGGGGAAGGAGGGGAAAAGTATCCAGACCTGTCTTGCAGAGGCAGAAGAAAGCTTCAAGCTGGAATAGAGGGGAGCTCTTACTGTCAGCAGAAACTGGCACTGAAGGAGGGCTAAGGAGTTCACTGTGTTTGAGACACAAATATTTTAAGCTACGGGAATACCACAGTCCTGAAACAGGAGTGAGACTGAGAATCAGCAGGAAAAGTGGGCTGGAAAGATCAGCTATAGTGTGGTCCTGTCATGGAGACATAGCAGAGTGAAAATCTGAAATGGCTTATGAAGCATTTCTGAAAAAGTAATGTTTCAAGACAACATGAGAAAAACTTGGGAAGTAGATAAGCAAAAGTCTAAGATCCTAGAGAGAAAGGGTGGAGGAAGAGCCTTTTGGAGCTGGGGCACGAGACAGACCTGAGGGCACTCTGGGGAAGGAACACCATCGGCCTTGGGCACACTGGCTGCACTCAAGGAGCGAGTTGCAACTCCTTAGCTTTTCAGGTATAAATCATGATTTAGACCAAGTACAAATCTGTTGCATTGTGTATGTACTGACTAGCTGATCTGTGTCTCTCTGCCTTTTTCCCCATCCAACTTATTTTTTGATGCTTTGAATTCTGTTTGTATAAAATGTATCTGCCTCATTGTACATTGTGGGTTTCATAGATGACAAATATTGAAATCTCCAGAGATGGACTCCGGTTCAGTGGTTTGGTTAATCCACTCCACAGCTTGGGTTAGGAGCACAGCTGGGTTGTGCCAGGTACTGTTATCAGGAGAGCAAATCTTTCTGCAGGTTCTCAGCTAAGCTATGTGCAAGATGTTGCAGCACCTGTACCCTTATGTACTTGTTAGGCATGAGTGCTGAAAACCTCACCCTCACATGCCTAATTGCCCTTTGTGCATTTGAAAACATATCTCTGGTAATGTGCCTACTTTCTGTTAATGTCAAGAACTGATTTGAGAAGAGAGAAATTGTTGATGGCAGTCTCTCCCTCTCCCTTCTTCTCCTTAGAACAAATTAAAAAATAAATAATCCATGCCAACTTTGTGAAAAGTCTATCTCAGAAAAAAGGAAAGATTTAGTGGTGACTTTGTTTTTCAGCAATGAAACCTCCACTGTATTTTACCAGCTAGAGTTCTCTGTACCGCCATCAGCGGAGGGGTTTATGGAAAATTTAATGGACCCAGATTTTATAAGAAACATTCTACGTCAGAATATTTATGATGAAGAAGATACTTTTTATCCTGGGACGTCTGAATGTAACACGTTAAAGCTTGACCCAGATTCTCTCACATAAACATGTAAGTGGTATAAGTTACAGGAACTGTTTCTCTAGGAAAAGGAGGGAGGAAAAAAGGAAAATCTTTCTGGGAAGATGTTGAGATTTATTAGTTCATGTTTTGCACAACTCTATTAAAAAAAAAAAAAAGTTAAATATTTAGATTTCAAGAAAGTCTGGTTATACTTAACTTATAACCTGGAATTCTTTATTTGTTACTGTGATGAGTGATTGAGTAGTGATGATAATGCTGAGCTACAGGGTCCAACCAGACTTTCCAGATCCCCAGATTTAATGCATACAGTTAAAAAGAAAATCTCCTCATGTATGTGTACCATAACAGGGAGCAAAATAACTAAAATTATTTTTCCTCACCAATTTAAATCCAAGTGAAAAGGCTGTGTAATTAGGGAGTGAGTTTCTGATGTTTTCACAGTCAAGGATGAAAAAGCCTCCTAATTTGTATCTTTTTGGAGTTTTTTGAGAAAATTTATTATGCACCAAGATACCTTTTAAATGAACCAAATGTTCACACTTGAATCCTATCCTATCATATCCTATGATCCTAGGCTAACACTTCACAGTACAATGTATATAAGTAAGATTTGTGCTTAATTTGTGTTTTACTTCCTTGGTACCCTTAACAAGGGACAAGAGATGAACGAGTCAAAAGTTCTAAATCTCAGTATTGTTTTGTTCCTTATATATTGGCAGCATTCATAGAAAAATACAAAAAGATCGGGAGAGTATTCTGAAATATTAAGATTTCATTTTAATAATGTACTGTTTTTACTTTCAGAGAAATAATGGACTCCTCATGTTTCTCACCTCCTAGAAGAGATGGGCTTCTACTGTCTGTTAGTAATCCCAGGTTAGGGAGCTATTTGTTAGGTTGAAACGCTTTTAAAGATGGTTTTCTTCAAATGAAAATGTGGTGTATTGCTAACAGTATTGTACTCCTAGAACATTGCTACCTCCTTCTTCATTTCTGTCCTGACTTATGAATTACCCATTTCAGTCTTGTGAAAATCATATATCTTGCCTGATAAAGTGCTCTACTGACTTGGAAAACTCTAATTTGTCTTATGATGAAATCTAGATTCCCTGCTTGAGCTTTAAAAACAGTCCGACGTGTCTCCTCTCTTTTGCTCTTGGCTTATGCAAAATTATCTGTACAGCTTCATCCTTAATTTTCATGTTCACCCATGCTCATGTCTTATACTTTTTTTTCCCCACCAACTTCACCTGCCATATCCTCCCCAGTGTTCTTTTCTCTCAAAACAACCTGATAAGTTAAATATCCTTTCTGTTTTATTTAATTATATGAAAAACCTTTGCACTTCCTTCTGAAGTAAGCTGGAACTCTCATCATCCCCTTGTTCATCCTATACTCTTCCTAGAGAAGTTGTCATCAGCACTGTTTTTCCTCTTCTGTAATGTGAAATAAAAATGAAGAAGGAAGAAACATCGTGAAGAAATGTGACTTGTTCACTAATGCATCTGAACACTGCAGGAATCTTCCAAGGGTCAAATTAGCTGTGTACTTCATTAATTAGCTACTGGTGCTTGTGAAAAGACATGTATTAGACCCACATCTCTAAATTCAAAGGAAAACGGGTCTACACCCTTCTGCCCTTGTCTGGTAGTGGGGGGAAAACAAGAAATGCAGAATTCTTGCCTTAATAAGGCAGCAAACAGCTGTTGACAATAAATCATATGGGACAGACTGATGCCAAGAAAAAGGTGCTGAAGCAGATCATGTAGGCTAGTGTAGCATGAATGTTATAGCCAGTAACTGGTTATAAGATCAAAACTAAAAATTAAGCATTAATTTTTTGAGGAATATGAAAGCTTCACTACCATGTTAGTGAAGTGTAACTTCTCACTTAGAAACGTTTGTAGCCTGTATAAATGTTCATAATGTTGTATAGGAAAAAATATTTTTAGAAACTTTTTGTACTGTGAGAACTATGATGAATTGTTTTTTTTCTTTTTTTTTCTAATGTTTATTTAAAGAATCTGATGACTATATTGTACATTAAATTATTTATTTTTATTCTTAGAGTGATTGTTTTCATTCTTCAGCAGCTCCTGTCTTTCAGCAGTTTGACTTGAAAAATAACAATGGGAATTCTAAATGCTGAGAGTAGTATGAATTGCCTGTCTGGCAAAGACATACACTCAAAACCACATTTGTTGTTGCCTGAATTTTAAGAGAGCTTTTGAAACAGTCTAAACCAAATTACAGTATCACATGGCTGTCACTTGTGACTAATTCTGACCACATCTTAATTTGTAATATGTAGCAGTGACTATAAAAAACATAATTTCTCTTTTCATGCCTCAGTTCTCATTTGATGAAACACTATGATTATATAGTTAATGCTATTGTTTCTATATATTTATTTTAAGCAGAAAACGTTTGACTTTACAGTCCATCTCCACCCATGCTTTGAAATCTAATTGAAGGAAATGTACAAAAAAGACAGTCACATCTGTTTTTATATCTTTGAGGTAAATCGATAATGGAAAAGAAGATAGCCAGATAAAATAATTATGACTTCATCCATTAGGGTCAGAGCAGTGTGAGAACATATTTTATCTGTTTAGGTAATTTGAGAATGCATAATGTTCACTTTAATAGGAGTGTGGATGACATGGAGATGACTGAGGAAACTGAGCTATGGTTCAAAAAGGAAAATAAAGATTTTTCTGGTAATTCAGCTTGTGGATTGTACAGCCAGCCCTTTACAAATCCCATGGTAGGCAGCCTGTGTAGCAAAGCATGAATTCTGGGCAGATTCATCTGCCTGTCACTGCAGCAGTGCCTACACCATGCTTGCAACATCTGTCTTCTGCTGTGTGCAGCCACGTGCTTTGTGGGACCCTCTGGCACAGAAACTGCAGGTGGGATGTGCAAAGGAATCATGCTATAAAGCTAGGACTGCAGCCACGGATCAGATACAAGGGGATATTTAAAATCAGGAAAATCACTCAATGTTTTCTTTCAAACTGTTTTAATACAAAAATACAGAAAAAAAATAATGCTTAGGGAAGCACATGGGCACATAATCATTTCATGAGTTCTGCTGAATAGTTCAATAACCAGCTTCAGTCCTACGTGTACATCCAAAAATTCTGTTTGCAGCAGGTTGACAGGCTGTGGCAAAGTTATGTTCTGTCATTGTGGAGAGCCAAACTTGAGACTCCAGCAGAAATGAGCTGGAAACGTTGAGTGGTGAAGGCAAAACCTCCACTGAGAGCTGTGCAGTTACCACCTGTGCAGCACAAGGGTCTTTGTAGGTTTCATGGTCTTCTAAGTGGCAGTCATTTGCAGTGAGTGGACTTTGTTGTTGTTTTGTATACATTTTCTTGCCTTTTTTTTTTTTTTAATTGCATCCAACTTTTTGTTAAGACTTCACTCTGAGACAAGGAGTGTTATGTTAAGGAGTGGCAGGGGGAAAAATTTGAGAAATGAGTTCTTTGTCCAGATTGTATGCTGCATCGTGGTATATATACTGTTCTATATCAAGCTGGCCAGAAAAACTTTGGAAAAAAAAAAAGTAAGTACACCTAACACAAAGTTTATGCTTTTTATTTACTGGGAAAAAAAAAAAAAAAAAAAGAAAAAAAAAAAAAAAAGAAAAAAAAAAGAGCGGGAGTAATTATTATTATTATTATTGCTTTTTTGAGATTTCCATCATTAGTTCTGCTATAACCCCTTAAAAATACTGTAATTATCCAGAAAGATTGTGCAGTCTCAGTTTCTTCTAGTAAGGAAGCACCTGGTTTTCTGTAGAGGAACCTTCCTTTACAATGGTAGTTACTGTTGATTCCTCTTGTTTTACTTGTTGAGCCCTGTACCCTGTTCCTGTGATCACCTTTTCATGGACAGATTTGTCTCATTGGAACTGACTGGTAGACATGTCCTAAAGCTTTGTAACTTGAGAGATGCTCTCCGGTTTGTTTGAAGAGTTGACAGGTGAAGTGGCTAGGAAGGCTGGCTTAAATATTCAAGTGAATATTTGAGTAGGCCCTCTTGGGAGCAGAAAGAGTCACTCTCTAGTTCACGAGGACATAATCATATGCACTGTGATCTTCAGAGGAGGTGGTATTTCGTTTATTCGTAGGCACATTGACAATTGCATATTCTGTCTGATCATAGTCTATCTGATTCTTGGTGTCAGTCACAAAGGACTCATGTTTGACGTTGTGGGTGACAGTGGAATACCAAAGCCCGCTGGCATTCATCGAGCCTCTTCTGGCGCAATGTTCCTAGTGGGGGGAGATAGAGAAAACGAGATCGATTAGCTCCAACACTGTTATACTCCCTTGCTGAAGAAGCTTGCAGCATGAACAGACCTGGCAGTCCACATAGCCTGTGTGCTCAGGCAGTGGTGTTAACCCACATAGTATGTGAAGGGTTGGTAAATCCTGCCATTTCCCTGGTTGTGTTGGCTCTAGCTGCATGCTTACACCTGTGCTGTGTGGCTGGAGGGCCAAGGCCCGACTCTTTTCCTGAGGCTGGTACTGCTACTGATAGGTTATGTGACAAAAAGTTCATCACCCCACACAGGTGTGGGGATCCCCAGTCAGCCCCATCCCCATCTGTTCCCAGGGCTGTCCCAGGAAAGCTGCCAGCCCTGTGGGCCAGGGATGGCACCCACACGGTGTGTCAAAGGGAGCATCTCCAGCTTTCCTGGCTGGGTAGATTGCAGGGGGAGCTACTGCCTGAAGGAATTGGTGCACGAGGGGGAGAGCTTCTGGCGACCTGTGCTAGGCTTGTCATGGTGTATTCAGGGGAGGAACCTGATGGGGAGAGCAGGGGGATTTGTGGAGGAAAAAGCATGGGAATATGGGTGGATAGGGGGATAAATGGGGCCACTCACATGTAAACAGGTCAGTACCCTTGTCTGGCCTTACACGGCATCTGAATAACATGTTCTGCCCTGCCTTCTCCTTAAATTCAATCTCTAACCCTCTTTCTTGGGTGAGGGGCTCACTCTTCTGTGTACGCACAACGGCCTCTCCTCCATTTAGCTGCAGGATTTGGCAGCTCCCTACCACTTAAAGGAGACTTTTAACTCCTTTAGCCTGGATGATTTCTAGCTCCAGCATTTCTGTTCTTGACTTCTGAATTTAAATAGACATCAAAGCATCTGTTTTACCTCCCCTTGAGCCACCGTGCTGTGTCACCATGCGCAGAAGAGGAGGCATGCTGTGCGTCGGAGCTGGCTGCATTTGAAGGCTATTCAAGCAGTGCTGTGGGCTGAGAGGGATGCGGACAGAGACAGCGAGCTTCCCCTTGGGAACTTGCCCTCTCCATCATCTCACGCTTCTAGACACCTTGTCATACATACGCAGATTGACTTACTGAAACCTAACACGTGTGAGGCCTTCATCCATCCCCCTGTCAGCCTGCCCTGGAGGGGATGGAAACCATGGCTCATACAGCCAGGAACCCGCTGAGCAGGAGGCAGGGCTCCTGGAAGGGGGCCCAGCGACATCAGAGATGCAGAGGTGGCTGCCCAAGCCCTGGTGGCCCTCATCTAACAAGCTCCTTGAAAACAGAAGGAGGAGAAGAAAGAATTGTTCATTAACAAAGAAGAAGGTAAGATTGCATGAGTAAATGCCTTCCCAGCTCTGTTTAGACTTGTCCCTCCTTTTGCCTCCTGATTTTGTTCACTAATGTGTTTTGTGTGACTGTTTACTTAAATAGGTGGTAGGATGGCTCATTAAGTCTAAAGGGATGATGTGAACTGGGGTATGTATTTGGGGTCAGAAGTTAAAATGTTTCTCGCTCTGATGCTCTTGATTTGAACTCGCTAATAAAGACAGTGAGTAAACACTGCCTTTATAGTGGCACCCGCTATAGTCTGGAGTAATAGCGGTACTTTTAAGTGGGGGTTGCTGAGTTCATGTTGACATTTGCGGCCACCTTTCATGTTCTCTAAGTGGAACAGAGGTCTCCGCTCCATGGGCTAATAAACCCAAGGGTTATCTTTTGTCTTTCAAACATAGAAGTGAGAAATTGTTATTAGGACATCATTTCTGTGGAATTTCAGATTTTCTCAGCTTGTATGAATCATGTTGTCTATTTGTATTCAGTTTGGTGTGAAAGATTTCCTTCAGGACCTTCAGGAAACAGCATTTTGAAAACAATTCCTGAGTTTATTGTTGAGGCTTTATAGAATTCTTGAAATTCAGAAATTACAGATGTTTTAAAGAGTGGAGGAATCAGGAAAGACTTGCTTAAGAAAAGGCCCTATCTTCCCTATCTACCTGCAGAAGCCAGGCTCTCCCTTCTCCTAGCCATTATTACAAAGAACTGGGAGGGCAGCAGGCATTTCTCTTCACGTGCCTGCAAAATGAGAACAGGTAGGCTCTCTATTTTCATGACTAACTGGCTCCAAATCCACTAAGTGAAGGCTTGGGTGCCGCTTGTACTTTCCAACATACTGGGCTACCTAAGCCTTACTTGTAGCTACACTTTCCAGAGTGCTTCCAGCCTACACATTTTGACAGGCTGTTGTCATCCACCTCTTCTCAGTGGGGACTGAAGTGCAGAGGTGGGGTGATTTGTCCCACACGCTGACGGTGCAGGAGGAGTGAGCATGAAGACTCCTGGAATTTTGTTTGAGTCTTTCACTATCCACACACTGAGTTTAAAACAGGGAAGAAATGACTTTCATATTGTTCTGAAGACCCTACCAAGACTGTCTCCAAACCTTGCTCTGTGGCTTTCACTTGGGGCTGGAGTCTCAAAATGAGACAGCTCCTTGGAAGGTTCCCCATTAAAGTTCCACCCCTCCTCGTCTCTGCCCCCACAGCTCACCCCACACCCCGCACAAATGATGAGCTCATTTAATCACACTCTTTTCTGTCATCGTTCCCAACCACCTTCTTAAAATTTTCTGTTAAACACCCACATATCTTCAGGGCAACAACTTTTGCTTTACCGCTGTCATTTTTATTTTTATTTTTATTCTTATTTTTATTTTAATGTATGAAAATAGGGTGGGCTGCTAAATGGCAGCGCTTTGCTCTGCAGTACACAGGGCTTTTGGTGATTGGTCATGACTGGTGATTTAAGGCACAACATCAGTTACCTGCTGCTAAGATTGTTTTCTTAGCAGAGGTAGCAGACCATAGGTTCTCAAGTGCTGTGCTCAGAGCCTGGCATGTGAACCCCAAACCATGAGTGCATGAGACAGTCAAGTGCCTCAGCTGACAGGAGGCTGCTCTTCTGCCTTTCGCCTCCAGAAAGATGAATTTGGAGAGATGAGTAGGCATGCACCAAAGGATGGTTGCCTCTCAAACTACCTCAGGGTGCCTTACCACAACTCCTGAATCTGACCCCAGAATGGAGAAGCAGGATGGACTGAGCCATGTGGCATCACGCCAGTCTTCCTGCAGTGCAGCCATTTAATCCCTTCTGGTTTATAAGAAACTGAAACTGAACGGTCAGCTTAACAGTGCATGCTTTGAGGCTTTTTTCCTAGAGGCAGGGAGATGTTGGCAAGAGGAACCTTATTCTGTTCCAGCAGTGATTTAGCCATTCATCACTGTTTTTTACAGTGGAAAGATTAACCAAAGCCTTTTAACTTTTCTAAGTATTAAATCTCCTTTAGTCTTTCAACCAAAGACTTCTTTTGTTACTAAATTGCGTTGGCAATAGTCCAGATAAACAGCTTTTTATTAAAAGATGTCATGCTGAAACCGAAACTATTTTTTTTTTTCTTCTGGAAAACATGCCAATTTTGGTGCAGCTGCAGGCAAGAGAGGTCACTCTGGCTAGCAGGCAGCCGAGGGGAGAAGGTCATGAGGGTGAGGTAGGAGGAATACCCCCCGGCCATGCATTGCCTCGTGGCTGGTGTGACTCACCGAGGGCAGAATGAGGAGGCACAAGCCCCCGAGCTTTGGGACTGGGGCCAGGCAGCATTATGCTCTCCAAAAGGGGCCCTAGAGTGGGGCTGAATCCCGCCCTTTCAGCATACATGTATTGGTTTACTTGGAGCAAAGACGAGCTGTTTTTCTGCCTCCCAGGGGAATGTCCCAATGGTGGGGTTACGTCTCTAATGAGGGAAGGTGGTGGACACCTTGTTTTTCAGACAGGGGCATGTCTCGAGCCCAGCCCCCAGGAAGAGCAGCGAAAGCATCCACTTTGAGTCATTACCTGGGCAGGGCTCGGCGCGCAGCTGTCGGTCTGAGCTGGGGAGAGAGGAAGCAAACAGGTGACTGTGGGTCCTCGGCACAGCTGCAGGATGCCAGGCAAGGTGAGCAGTGAGGTGTGGGTGGCCAACATGCCCTGTGGGGGGATGGAGCGTGGTTTTCTGCAGCACGGGGCTTGCTCAGGCTTGGCTGCAGGCTGTGCAACGTCATAAGCTTGTGGGACATGGGTTGTGGAAAGGGATCAACCTCCAAGGGCTAGAGACATCTGATGGCTGGTAAAGATTTATCTTTCCTCTGGTTTCACACATGCTTACAGTGCTGTACTACTCATCGACCATAATGAAACCTAGGTGAATAACCTCATTCATTCAGCAGCCTGGGTTTGTCGGGAAATTGGTCTCTCTGTCCTGTGGGCATCTAAGTGGCAAGGGGTTATTTGCATCACCCTTTTTCACAGCTTTATTTTTAGCTGCTTATCAGGTTCTTGCAAGGAAATTGGTTGAGCTACTGTTTGCTCCTACAAAGTTTCAGAGCTGAGCTTTCAATTCTGCCTAAGGTAGCAGGACTTAAAGTGTTCTTGCTTTGCAGTCTGGCTGGAGGGAAGGCATCAGCCTCTGAATGTCACGTTAAACCTACCAAGTACAGATCTGGCAGTGGTGCCAAATAGCATCGTGCTGCCTTGATGCAGCCACAAGATCATTAATGTGTATGATTAACAAATGAGCAAGCACTCCGCTCCTGAAAGCAGCTGAGCATGTTAAACTACAGTGGTCAAATTATTACTGATCACTACATGGTCACATTACCCCTGACAGAAAGGGTAACAGTCCAAGACAAAACCAAGATGCTGTGGTTCATGTGAATGCGTGTGATTCCAGCCACTACATGAGTCTTCCCTATTCACGTTTAATAGGCCAAAGCTATTTTATTAGCAGAGCACCTGGTTTCTACAGTCCCCAACTTTCCTGTTTGTTTTTAATCTTTCAGCCGTAGTGAAGTGCAAGGAGGTGCAATTCTAGGTAGATGTTTTAGATATAAAACCTGGATAAACTTGCTGTCCAAACTGAAGCACATATCTCTGCCCTGTGTTTCTGGGAGCAGCCCTAAGAGGGGCAGCACACTCGTGGTAGCACCCCATGGCTGGGGCTGCAGTGCTGCTGTGTGGCTGAGGGCACCTCACATCCCCTCCCTCTCCCTGCCACCTTTGGGGTGCTGGAGGAGCATCTTTACTTACTTTCCTTGTTGGAGTACCTCTTCCTCCTCCCAGGGATGCTCATCTCCCACCTGGAATGGGGACACGAGGGCAGTGGGTTAGGCCTGGTGCTGGTTGAACCTCACTCTCCACTGCAACCCCCCAGGTGCCCTTTGTATGGCATCTTAGATGTGCAGGGACCTGCTAGGGGAGCAGGGGTGGCTCACGGGAGGAGTGGCATGAATCACAGACCTGTGGCTGTGCAGCAGCACTGACAAACTAGGAGATGCGTGTCCCGGTACAAACCGAAAGGAACAAGAACGCAGCGATTGTGCAACACAGGCTGCAGGCACAGCAAGGGCAGCAGCAGGCCAGTCCATGAGAGACTGACCTGTGGCAGCTGAAGTAAGCTTTGCTGTTTTAATCAGATGTTTGAACTTGCATAAGTGTGGTCATTCATTTGAATTGCAAGTCACTCCCTAATTGAATATTTGTACTGTATTTTTCTTTCCCAGGACCTGAGGTAAAAAGGCAATGCCACCATTCTCTGCTGCTGCTAATAGTTTTCCTTAATAAACATAGGTCCTAGGTCTAACTTATTAACTATGCTTCCTAAGCTCAGCAGCTAGCGTGACATAATTTCTTCCTGCACATAGAAGTGGTGTTCTTATCAGGGCAGCAGGAAGTTTCACAAATATTAGTGAGCACAACTTCCCACCTTCCCGTTCAGGGGGGAAATTTAGTTCTCATAATGCAGCTGGGAATAAAGATAAAGCTGATCTTATTTCATTTCTGATGGCCTACCTGTTTTCTTTGAATTTCATACAGCCTGCACTAAGCATGAACTTCTCTAATTTAGCAGTAGACATCAGCATGAAGGCTTCATGCAGTTTGGTCCTAGAAGTCCTACAAGGCACATTTTAAATAAAAATGTATGTGTATGTGTTAGGTATGTTTACAGTACACAAAATTCATAGCAGGAATATATTGTAACTGTGATTTGATATAAATTTGATGCAAGCGGCTGAGGGAGCTGGGCTTGTTCAGCCTGGAGAAAAGGAGGCTCGGGGCGACACTATTGCTCTCTACAGATACCTTAAAGGAGACCGTAGAGAGGTGGGGGTTGGCCTGTTCTCCCACGTGCCTGGTGGCAGGACGAGGGGGAATGGGCTTAAGTTGCGCCAGGGGAGTTTTAGGTTGGATCTTAGGAAGAACTTCTTTACCGAAAGGGTTGTTAGAAACTGGAACAGGCTGCCCAGGGAAGTGGTGGAGTCACCATCCCTGGAAGTCTTTAAAAGACGTTTAGATGTAGAGCTTAGGGATATGGTTTAGTGGGGACTGTTAGTGTTAGGTCAGAGGTTGGACTCGATGATCTTGAGGTCTCTTCCAACCTAGAAATTCTGTGATTCTGTGATCTGTTTCTTGTTTATATTCAATTTGCTTCTGATTCTTCAGTTTCTTGCTCAGAAGAAGTGATACTGGCCACCAGGCTTGGATAGCTCTTGTCCTGGATGGTCAAACAATAAATACCATGTTTCTTTAGAGAATTAGACCTGCGAACTGCTGCACAACCCTTACATAAAGTGATCTTATTTAGTCAATAATGTAGAATACTGTGGGAAAATAAGTCAGTTGTGTAGTCTGAGAATTTAAAATGTTTTTCATCAGCCATGCTCATAATAGAGACGTGCTGTCTCCTTAGAGGGAGGTGCTGAGTTAGAGAACGAGACCCTGACTTGTCTGTTGTGGTTGGAGGGGCTTGGAGCATTGCTTATTTTTTTTTTTATTTTTTGTTTGGTTTTGTAGGCAATTATAAATATTGCTTTATCAGTGAAAATGCTGAGAAATAGTCCTGGCCAGCAGTCTCAAAACAGAAGAAATGTGATTCAGTTATTGAAATAAAAACAGAATTAATTTTGGTTTTGTAGTTTTGCTTTGCACCGTGCAGAGAAGCTGTCTGAGCTCTTGTACAGGCTCCAGGGTCTGTCACACAGGGGAAGTGGTCAAGACAAATATAGAAGTGCCACTAAAAAGTAAGCTCTCTGAATAGATGGGATGAAGTGTCAGGCTTCGATATACATATGCTGCTGCTAAGGTTGCACACATATTTGAAAGGGGTGATGCCAGCCTCTTTTGCTTTCAGAAATATGATGTTCCTCTGGTCCTGTGATGTGGTAGGGCATTACAGCATGAGCCTTCAGGAGAGAGAACTTCAGTGGAGAGCCACTGCAGCCCTTCTCTCCATTCAGCTTGCTCTCCCTCAACAAGAGGTAATGGTCCAGAAATAGTTTTCTTCCTACCTGGTTCCATAAGCCACATCTGACATAAAACTGACAGATGCCCAAAAGCTAAACACTATCTGCTGATACCCCTCTGCTTTATTTTTTTTTTCTTTCCAGACCTGTTTAAAGCTACTCAGCAGAGGTGCGGACAGCTGGGTGGCGTGACTGCTTGCTCCTGGCTCCTTAGGAATTCAGGTTCGTGACAATAGAAGCTGTGAATGTGGAACAAAAGGCTTTGTGGAGGACTTTTTGAGGCCTAGCTCCCACCACAGGAGAGAACTTAGTGCTGCGCTATGGGTTCAGCCCTTCAGCAGTGCCACACGCTGCCAGGGAGGCAGGATTGGGGTGGCGTGGATGGGCAGACTGCCGGGAGGTGTGCACCAGCTCTGATAGGGTTGGGGTCGGGGGGCAGCCAGGGCTGGACCTGCACAGTGCAGCAGAGCTGTACCAGGATGCTGAGTCACCGCACGGGAAGGAGAGTTTTCTGAACAACGCGTAAAAATAACTACCCCTCTGAACTTCTGTGATTTTTCAGAAAGAGATAGATTTATCAGCAACCAGGCAGCTGTGACTGAGGGGTGAACTGCTAGGAGAAGCTGAGGGGAAGCGGCTGCCACTAACCAACTTTGCCTGATGCTCCCTGTCCCAGGAGGGCAGCCTGTTAACACTTTGCCACCTACCTCTTCTGGCAGCAATTTGCCACAGAGGAGTTTCTGAAGGTGAGGTGCCACCCTTTGCTGTGGGGACCATCCTCTTGTCTCCTTCGGCGGGGGAAATGGACTTCGGAGCCCCACCGCCACCTAGTAGGAAAGATCTGCCTTAGGAACAGCTTGTTCAATGTGTCCTGGTTCCTGCTTCTGAAAAGAGTTGGGAATGTTTTCAAAAGCAGCAGGAGTCCTATCCACCTAAGTGATACAGGCACTTAAAACCCAGGGATTCAGCAAGTCTGGGAGACAGGAGCACGGGGCCGAGACTCTGCAGGCACAGGTCAGGACCCACCAGCTTCATGTGAGCTTAGTCATTCTCGACTCAAACTGCCGCTGACAGCAGGACTTCAAGGTTTGGGGACTTTATTTGTTTCCCCTCAAGACCAGTTAAAGCATTCATTCATTGGCCTCTGGCCACAGGGAAGTGAGAGATGCCCTCGCTTTGGAAAAGAGCAGAAAGTTTAATTATGGCAACCTGAGTGCCTCATCTGAGCTCCTTAAGAATCATAGAATGGCCTGGGTTGAAAAGGACCTTAAAGATCATCTAGTTTCAACCCCCTTAAGACTGAGCAAGCTCTCAGGGTACACTACTTAGAGACTGCACGATTTCTTCTTTAACCCATTCAGACCACAGTGGGACCGAGAGGGGATTTTCCTCTTCATGAGCCTTCAAGGAAATCGTCTGTCCACACAGTGGTTTTTTGGTTGTTCTTCCTGAGAGCCATGTTACCGGAGAGCCCTGGTGACTGTTCCTTGGAAGTGCAGTTCTCACAGGCTGAGAACTGAGGGAGTTTTTAGCAGCAGCAAGGCTGACACATGAATACCCGGCAAGGCAGTGGCGAGAGGGGCTGGACATCTGGGTTGAAGGGTCTTCCAAGCAGGGTTGCCTTTTCAGGCATCTTTGCCTATGTATGTGGGGATGGGTATCCTTGGAAATCCCACATTGCTCTAAGACAGCACATGAGCCACCACTTTCCCAGAGCAAATCTGCTGCTTGTGTTAGGCTGACAAAGGCTATCAGCTGCTTCCTGGGGGGTTTGAAGCAGCTGGTTTTATGGGGGTGGGTCCTCCTCTGTCTTCACAGCTCATTAGGAGACAATCTGGTCATACGCACTGCTGCACATAAATTCTGTGTATTTATGTACATTATACAAATAATTTATTTATATGCAGTGTATGTAAAAGGCTGTCTTTATGAGATGCAGTGCAATGGATGAAACTAAGGTGAGTTTCTAAATGGGATTTTCCAGCCAGGAAGGCCAGAGATGACAAGGACTCTGCTCCTTGTGCTCCCCACTTGTAATGTCCTTCCCTGCCTCAGCGGACTCCGTGCTGAGACCTATGGATGGGATCACCTCTGTAAAGAAGAGCCCAAGGCAGTGCTCTTCGACATACTAAGAATTATGTCATTCGTTTTAACTTGCTTGCTAAATTACTTTTGTTTAATCAAGGGACTCTTTGTGGTACCTTCCCTGGTTCCTTAAGGTTGTTTCATCACAGGTATCTCCTAATTTCTCTCATTTTGAAATCACTCTCTTAGCCTTATTCTTTAGCAATTAAACACAAAATGACATTGAACCTACCTTGTTTTTGGCTGGCAGTTTCCCATCCTCCCACTGGATCTCTGCACCCTTGGTAACCAGCTTTTGGCGTGGTTTCTCTGCTGTCTGAATTTTCTGTACTGGATATGTTACCAAAAGAGACTCAATGGCTGTACAGGCTCCTTATCTCTCCCACCCAGATACTGTACACGAAAAAAAAAAAAAAGCCTCCACCACAGACAACCACTTGACGTGTGGAGGTGGGGAAAGGAGAAGGGGAGGATGAATGACTGACGTGGTTTCCTGAGAAGCCAAGGCCAGCTAGAGCATGCTGCTGCTGGTGGCTCCCACGAGGAGGCTGATGGGCTGCAGCATGGACTCCCTCTATGATCCCTGGACTGAAAGAGCAATGTGGGGATGTGGAGTGCTGTCAAGAAGAAATCAGAGTGCTTGGCCACTGAGAAAAGTCACGATGAAACAAAAGGTAAAAAACAAGCCCTTTGGACCCCCCAAAATCATAACATTTGCTGCTAGATTTTTCCAGTGTAAGCTAGCTTTACTTTCTCCTCTGTTTCTTTTTTTTATTTAATCTTTTTTTCTTCCTCCAGAGCTACAAGGAGAAGTTTAATTAAAGAACCAAAATGCAATTTGGAGGGCTGATGGTTCAGTAATCTTATAATTCACAACACTTGACTGCCCCTTCCCCTTCCCCCCCCCCCCCCCCCCCCCAAAAAAAAAAAAAAAAAGTATCTCTAAAAAGGCATCAGGTGTCTGCAGCAATGTTGCCCAAAGCACAGAGGTACACAGCAGTGGGTGGTTAGCCAGACATTTTAACGTGTGCTGTCCCCCAGCAAGGTGCCGTTTTGCAGCGAGGCATACTTTGCCATGGGTCTGGTCTCAGCTAAGCAGCCCCTCTCTGGTGTTTCAGTACTGCATGGTCCCACACTGTCTCACATCTGCATTATTCATGGTGGTGGTAAGAAGCACCAGGCACATTCGATCTGGCAAGCTGTTTCCCATTAGTAGCAGCAGGTGCTGCTGCTCATACAGCTGTGCTACTTGTGGTGTACTGACCTCCAAAGTCACTAAAATTAATCAGTGAGCGAAGCCATGTCTCTCTGTTTTGCTCTATTTATAGGCAGCATCTTGAGAAGCTGCACTGAACCTGCTGATGAGGTAGATGACCTGGTTAATAACCTGTTTTTTACTGGTTATAAATAAAACAGCCATGGTTTGGTCTGATTGTGAGAGCTGAATCTCCAGTCATGTGTGAATGCCTGGCCAGCAGCGTTTTCCAGAAGTTCAGACTTGTGATTTATCAATGGCATTAGTCACTGGGGCTGTGTGGAAATGCTGTCACTGAGTGACTGCAATTAATTCCTGTATACCCTTTTTTTATTTACTTGGAACTGGAGAAACCATCCTAGTGCAGCAGGAAGGAAGGGAAGAACATGAATCAATGTTTTTCAAGATGTGATTGCAGAACCATCTTCTGCCTGATCATTTCCAAATTCTCATTGTGTTTTGGAGAATGCTTTAAGCCCAGGAATTGGGTGCTGTTCTGAGAAATGAAGCTGCTGTGCAGCTGAAGCAGGAGAACATGGGGTTTGACTGGCAAACAGCTAAGTTTGGGAAATGTCTGAATAAGTGCACTTAAAAATATAAACCGATATCGGTGGTGGGGTTAAGGAGCGGGACCTGACGTTCCTGTTCCTGTGTGTTTAAAGTTGTGAGTCAGGTTCTGTTCCTATGAAGAGAAAGATGTGTAAACTGGGCTCGTGTTTCTCTTATGCAAAGTGCAATTCCTTTTGTGATCGCTAAGTGGTGAGCGTCAGCTGGATGTCTGCAGGCTTCTGGAAGTTCTTCTGTCCATGCTTTGTTTCAAAATCATAATACTTGTAGAGCTATACGCGAGTGTGCCACCAAATCCTGGAGGGGATCTTCGCATCACTGCTCAGATCACTCTCGCCCTGTCAGGAGGCTTTGGACATAGTTCCAGCAGATCCTCAGAGCTTTTCAGTTCTGAGGGTGAGTACCAGAAGTTAAACGTTTGCTTGGGAATCTGAGGTCTCCATTTCAAGGCTGGCAGTTTTCTGCTCTGCCTTATCTGGTAGAGCTCTTGATTGTATAATAGCTGCAAAATGGTCTGGAAAACCTCACAGGAAGAATTTTTTGTAGATTTTGCATCCTTGCTTTTTGCCTGTTTTTGTATTTATTTATTTATTTTCCAGGTAATTAATTACCACTTGAAAGCTGATAGTAGGAACTGTGTGTGAGCATGCCTGATGATTTTTTGTCATGTTATGGCTTGAGCTTCCCCCAAATATTTACGCGATCCAAGGCTAGTACATACAGCGATTCAAAGAAACTAAAACATTTTTAATGCACTCTCAGTTTGGTGTCATCATCATTTACAAAAACACAAGACACCCAGCTAGGAAACAGAAACAGGAGGCTCGGCATGACAGTAAAAGTTTGATTAGTAAATGAGGTCCCGCTGGCTGCTTGCCCCACTGAAGGGTACATGAGAGACCCAGGGACAGAGACTTGCGGTGGTTTCGACAGCGTGATCCAGCTGGCAGAAAAAGAGAAATGCAGAGGCAGAGATGATGAAGCAAAAAAGGCACAAACACAGTGACTCAGGGCATCTGGGTCCGGCTGCCCCCATGCTCCCTGCCTGGCAGAGGTGCTGAGCTGATGGCAGTGGCAGTTCCTGGCCCTCAGCAGCACCTGCAGCCCTGATCCTCCTGCCCTGCGCCTGGCCCTGGCACCACCCGGCCCTCACCCAGGCACTTTTATTTCAGGTGTTTTAGTACAAACACCTCACAAGAAAAGTGCTTCCGAAAAACCCAGCCTTGTAAAGCCAGTGGCACAACTGGGAAATGTTCAGTTTCTGTCTGTGACACTTGTCCCCCCCAAATTTTTGTTGTTCAGCTGGGTGCACGTGAGGCGAGTTTACGAGGCACCTCTTACCGTACGAGCACATAGGGAATGTCCGTAAAGTAAGAGCGAGGCGTATAAAAAAGAGGAAGCCGCATTGTGATGGATCAGTCGGTTGCTCGCTGGTCTCGGGGACGCACAGCTGAAACGATGGCCATCTGCCTGCTCCTCTGCAGCCTCTGGAGCCTCGCCTCAGGTAACCTCCCGGTCTCTATTTCCTTCTCCTTCAGTGCTGTGATGGATTGGCATACCTCAGGGGACAAAGACAGCATCCACTCCTTTATTTAACGTTGGTGAATTTGTAAGTTGCAGACCAGTGTTTGGCTCTGTTTACATTCTGCACATCATAAATCATCCTGACTCACAGGGCTGAAATTGACTTTCATCTTCTGACTTGGCTGAGATTTGTGCCAGAGCATGGCACTGATTTTCTGTCGCTATGATGGAATTATTTGTAATGATGGACAGGGTGCTTCTAGGTTCCGACCACTGGAAGCGTGAGCATGTTGCATTTGTTTTCATAATTAACAATCATGTAGAAAAGCCTGAGTTTGTTCCAAAATAGCTTCTGTGGCAATAGCTTGAATTCTGCCTGTGGTGCACCTGAGGACTGAACAGCAAAATGCCTGGCTGGCTTCCGGGTGTCCTGAACATGCCCTGGGTGGACAAGTGCACCTCTGGGCACTGCAGATAACCCCACTCCTCTTTAAAAACAATAATTTGCTTTCTTGCAAACTGAATGATATATTTTCAGTGCTGTAACTGTCCCTGCTGCTATCTCCCTTCCCGTGCAGCATCTACCCAGGTAAACTCTACAAGCTATTATCCTAAGAGCCAGAGCACTGTGGGGCTGAGCTATCAAACCAGTGAGCATCCACTTCACTTGCTAGTCCCTTAATAGTTTTCCCACCTGTGTCAGTGAACTGGAAGAGGCAAGTGATTAGTTTTTCCTTCTCCCTGGAGATCTCTAACCACAGAGCAGGTATCGGGCTGTAGGATGTGGTGTGACAGGTGTCGCCTCCAGACAGACTCCCAGGCGACTCCTCTGAATCATGTTCCTGGCTTTTCCTTGGCAGCAGGGTGAGGGCTGAGGCATGGGGTGTCTGCTGGGGTGGTGAGAGGTGCTGAGCACAGTCCTGCTTCTCCCCAGGCTCCGTGCAGGTGACGCACAGGAAGGTGCAGTCGGTCCAGGCAGGCGGGAACGTGACTTTCTCGTGCAAGCTGACCACAAATGAGGACGTGATACAAGTGACCTGGCAGAAGGAA
This sequence comes from Anas acuta, assembly GCF_963932015.1. Lineage (NCBI taxonomy): Eukaryota > Metazoa > Chordata > Aves > Anseriformes > Anatidae > Anas > Anas acuta. Next base: position 112,473,128 of record NC_088979.1, on the reverse strand, counting down.
ATAGATGGGGCCGAAGGCAACATAGCAACTTACAGTACCATCAATGGCCAGAAGATAGCAAAGGACTATGACAGCCACGTGAGCTTCGCAGACAGCGGGCTGCAGACTTCGGCCATCTCCCTTCACAGGGTCACCTTGCAAGACGAAGGATGCTACAGGTGCATCTTCAACACCTTTCCCTCGGGGGCCATCACAGGCAGGATGTGCCTCAAGGTTTACGGTAAGGCACTGTAATCGCGGATGGGCTGTTGTGTCTTTGAGGACCAGGCTGTTCCCCCCGGAGAAAAGCCTTTCTTTATCACTGTTAGTTGCTAAATCTATGAGGGAAAGGTGGCTTGGTTTCCTCCCTGGCTCTGCATCCCTCGATGGTTTTACTTCTGATGGGGAGGTGCCATTGAACATTTCTTCTATTTTCTTCCCCTTTAAACCAACAAAGCAGCTGGTGTGTGCCCTACAGCTTCCTCAGAGTTCCCCAGGCTCAATGCCAGGCTGGCAGCTGCTCTCACCACAGCCCCCAAAGCCCCACTGCTCTGTCAGGGCCACTTGGGGGCTCTTCCCCTTCTGTTTCTTGTGCAGATATCTGTTTCTTGTGCTAGCTTCAAGGAGAGAGTTAAATCTCATGCCAGGAGTCCTGGGAAAAAAAGACAGGCAACCCTGGTTTATAGGGGAATAACGACTTAAGTAAAAGGGGAAAGAGAGAAGGAAATGGGGGAAAACCTGGCGTGACGTAGAAGTCCTTTTTCCTCTCTCCTGGGAAAGATTCTAGAGCGGAAAGAAGAAATTAGTGGGAGAAATCCTCTTGATGTTTCAGATATGAAGGGGAAAGTGCAGTCGCACAACCCTGAGTCATTTGGACAGTAAATGCCGAGTTAGGCATTACAGGAAAATATACAAGTGACTAGTACAGAAATCCCTTTCTGTTTACCATGTGAATCTAAACACGGGGTTAAATTGGCTTTGGTTTATCTTGTCTGTTTTTGATCCAAGTGTGGTAAATTTTCCCCAAATCACTAGCCCTGGGGCTATGATTCACCCGTTACAGAGATCTGAGTGTGTAAGCAAAAGCTCTCATTATAGCTAATTTAGAGCATGCTGTTTAAAAGCTGCAGGTGTATTCCCCTGTTCCCCAGCTGATAACAAGGGGATTAACTTCCCTGAGCACGCAGGCTGGGAAGGTGAAGCAGGCAGGGATGTGCCAGGGCACAGGGATGCTGGGCAAGGTGAGCAAGCCAGCTGACAATGCCATCAGCCACAGATGAGCCACTGGCATGCGTATGCCATCCAGCGGGGATGGCCAGGGAGTTTACAGGCTGGTTATTGCCTGATTACAACAGCCTTCACCAGAGGGTTCTTCCAGGACCTGCGCGGCGTAGCACAGGGAATTGAAACCGCAGTCAGAACCAGAAACGGTGCTGAGAAAAGCTGCACAGGTACAGGCAGCAGGAATCTCACATCTGTTTGGCTGAATGGGACAAGGTGAAGAACCAGCAGCAGTTTTCTATCCCGTACCAAAAGCCATTTTGGCACAGAGTATTTTCAAGTGTGCTTGGTAGGTTTCTTTTGAACTGCCGGCTTCTCTTCCCTCTGCATTTTGCATTAGAAATGCTTTGCTGACCTTTGTTGACATAAAGGATCTAAACCCAGAAAGGGGCTAGAGTTACCAGGGATGGAGAGAGGTGATGTGTCGCTTGGGACTGGGCAAGACACCTTGCTGGGTCAGACACCTGCCTGATGATAGATAGCCCCATCCACCTGGAGGGCTCCAGCACAGTGGAGAAATGCCATTGCCATTTCTTAGACAGGGAAACTGAGGCACGGAAATTGCTGCTGATTACCCATGAAGTCTTAATGTACTCACGAGGCATACTCTAATTCCTGAAAATGCCCATCATGTACCTGAGCACAATACGTCCTGTGGGTAGTTTTTCACTGGAAACAAATATTTTGTTAAAAGAGAAAAGCAGAAGTTAATTTAAGCACGTTCATCAAACCTCAACAGTGTGCACACGCTAACAAGCAGCACAGCAGGACTTCACTGCAAAACCAGGTCATTATGGGCTTTGTTTGTGCATCTGTTACAGACACAAGGGGAAGAGCGACCATGCAAGATTTTCCCATGTAATAAACATTCCCTAGGGTCCAACATGGGAAGGCAGAGGACTGCCTAGTGAGAAGAGTCCATTTGGGATGCATGTATGCCTGCCAAGATATGATGCTGAGCAATTTTTCTCACCCCATCTGTGTGCCTTTATAAGCCAAGGTTCACCTTAATCTTTAGGTCTCAGTTAAGATTGGAGGTTGCCAGACGGCAGCAATGGTGCCAGTCTGCCTTCCTTGCTTTTTAACACCCGTGCTCCAGTAAAACCCTCTAAAGGGAAATATCTGTGACAATTTTCCTTTACTGCTTTTGGATGTCGCAACCTAATATGTAAAGTCAACTCTGTGGGTGGATATGTTATTTTTATGGATCCCGTGAGTGAAAGAAGAAGTTCAGAGATCATCTATTAATCAAAACATAAACTGTTTGTGACTATTTGTGTCGTTTCAAACACGGGAGATTTTGAGAAGTTCCAGCTGAAATCCCCCTAAATGCTCTGCTTGTTTCTCTCAGAGCACTGCAAGTGGGGTTTCATCAGTTCAGTAGGGTTTGAGTTTCTGTCTGTGGGTGATGCGAAAAAAAAATATAAAATATCCACATCATTCTTCTAAGCAGTCACAGACATAGTAAATAATGAGGCATAGCCACACACACACACAAGGTATAAAGATGGTATAAAGTGTCCTCCTGGCAGTTACGACTTGGACAATCCAGACAGCCTCATGAGGTGCATATGAGATTTTACCAGGGGGCTATGGGTGCCATTATGCAGCTACCATGTACCTTTTCCCCCTATAGCAGGATCATTTGATCTCATTCATATGCAAACCTTCATTTAGTGCTCAAATGGGGAAAAAAAAAAAAAAAAGTATTTTTCATTGTAAGAGTAAACATAATCTTTTGGTTTAAGTCAGAATTGCTGAACAACAGCAATGTTTTCTAGTGTTGTGGCAAAAGTCAATTTCAGCATAAATATTTTGCTGACTTGTTATTTTTGCTATGTAAATAATATATGCATACAGTACTACTAAATATACTAATAGACAAGTGTTAAATCACAGGGCATCCATATTAACTCAAACCTGAATGAAACTAAAGATACCACTGCACTTACATGATTTTAAAAAGTAGTGTTATCAGAAACAGGCAGGCAGAAGTAGAACATGATTTGGACCCCTATGCCATCAGCTTGTGCACTGAAGTAGAGGGCAGGCTGGTGAACTGCCACCTGGAACCCTTGTATTTGGGAAACAGCACTCCCGAGTGGAGTTATGTGCCTTTATGAGTCTCGGCGTGAGCAGCCTGAGCTAGCTAGACTGGCTTTGAGCAGGAGCTTGGACTAGGTGGCCTCCAGATGTCCTTTCCAACCTCAGTTATGCTACGACTGTATGGCTGAGGAATAAATAGTTGATTTTGCTTGAAGTTCAACAGACAAATTTTACTTTGATATTTCAAAAAAAAAAAAAAAAAAAAAGGTAAGGTTTGGAGGTTTGGGCACCTTTTCCATTGTCCTGTTGCCTACTAAGGAGTTTGTACTATCAGACTCCCACAGATTTCACTCCAACTCCAAACACCTTGTTTTCACTACTTTCTATGGTGGAAGAGCTCAGCCTCCCTGCATTTCTTTCTGCTTTCTTGGGAACAGATTGCCCTGATCTGGGGACAGATGTGTCCTCAGGTGTTCAGATCTTCCCTGGCATTTTACCCTTTAAGATGTGCTCAAGCCTGCACATCTTAAAGAGCAGTAAATCTAATCTTGCAGATGAGTTCAAGGGATAAGAACAAGCACCTTGACTCACTGAAGCTTTTCAAACTTTTCAGAGAGAGGAGGATGTGTGGTTTCACTACCTGTTGTTTTCATCAGTGCTCCTTGTCTGGGATGCTGCTGTGCTGCTCTTAATAGGGGATTTGAAACCTGTATGGTTCTACCCTCTAGCCCTGTTTTTGCCAAGTTCTTCATTTTCAGCATCGTTTTCTGATCACTGTCATGTTTATTTGTCTCTGCCACAGCTTTAGTGAGTGGGATGAAAGGTCAAGTATCAAGGTTGCCCTCCAAGACAATGCTCTCAGACATAGGGTCTGATTTTTGGGTGGTCTGTGTGGAGCCAGGAGTTGGGCTTGGTGATCTTTGTGGGTCCTCCGCAGCTCAGGATTCTCAGTGATGCTAAAATAACAATAAATACAAGTGTTCTCAGCTTAAATGTAAGCAGAAATTAACAGACCTTGCTGCTTTGTGTTTTACAGCCATCTCAGACCCCAAAGTGGAAGCCAAGTTTATTCCCAGTCCAGACATAGCTGAAGACTCCAAGAAAGTGGTGGGGATGAGCTGCTCAGCAACAGGGAAGCCAGCTCCAAAAATCTCCTGGCGCCTTCCCAGCATCCTGCTGCAGAAACCAAGGGAATACCACGTCAGGCTTGGCAACCAGACCGTCACTGTCATCAGCAACTTCACCCACACTCACTCCAAAATCCTCCAGGAGTACCCCATCGCCTGTGTGATCCAGCACCCATCTCTGAATGTGACCCTGGACCTGCCCATGGACAGCCTGGCACAGGGTCAGTACTCAGCCCCGCTCCTGCCCTGGAGTAGGAGACATGGAAACATCTACTGGGGTAGATCAGAAGCTCCTCCAAGGGCTGGGGAGCAGGTGGGGAAGCCCTGTGAAGAGCAGCTGGGATGGGGAGGGACAGGCAGATGGGGAGCATCCAGATGTCCTGCTCCCCAGCAGTGATGCAGCACTTGGTGCCCATCAGAGAGAGGTGCTGTGGTGTTCCCCTGGGGCATCAGACCCGAGACACATGTGGTATTATTTGTATGTGTGCTTGCACATGCTCGCATGGTACCTCATTAGATCCTTCTGAGCCTGGGGATCAGCTAAGGGGTGTCCAAAATGGGTTGGTTTGCTTTGGTTTTCTTCATGGAGAAGCCTGCCTGAGCACCCGCTGCTTTCCCCACAGGTCAGGACAGCGCCATGGCACCATCTGTGGCCATTGTCATGGGAGTGATGGTCCCTCTGATTTCCCTCCTTCTCCTCGCCTGCTTCCTTTGCTGCTGCCTGAGACACCTACATGACCCGGAGAGAAACCTGGCCCGGACTGGCTGGGTAGGTCTCTGTTCCCTTGCTGTGGAACAGCAAAGTTCAGATGGCAACCATAACCTTACACCACTCTTCTGCATCTCTTAAAATGACCCACCTACGTATGGCATGGCCAAGCCATGCCTTCAAGGAAGCGTCTTGAACAGAAGAGGGGCTCTTGAGGAAGAGCGTGCCAGTGTGTGGTGCTCAGGATGGGAAACGGCCACACATGAGCCTGTGGGGTGCTGTGAAGGATGCAAGTTCAAGGCGGGAGCAAACCCAGCGGGACACTGCAGCTTGACCAAGTCCCAGTCCTGTTTTGTGCTGAAGGCATCTCAGCCTCCTTGCAGGATGCACCTGAGGCGTGCACCCTTGCTTTTAAATGCGTGTTTTGGGGATAAAAACAAAAAAAAAAACAAACAAAAAAAAAGGCAATGGCAAGAACTACAATGCATTTCTTCCACACATGCTATCCCTAAATCCAAGCTGAAGTCTGCTGGGGAGGTTGTGAGAAGCAAAACTTAATCTACCATTCTCTAGCACCAACAGGTGCAAAATTCCATTTGGTAATGCAGGCAGACCAAATCTGCTCCCCTGCACTTAAGACATTCATATATTTTTCAAAAAGTAAAATTAAAAAATCTCTTCTGCTAGGTCCTTCCTGTATGTTCCAAGGAGAAGGCATGTGGACAGTCCGTGCTTGTTGGCAAGCAGGGTGCCGCCGTGCTGCCCAACAGCTGAGATCCTGCACACCCAACACATGGACGCCTTGGACTGTCAAGTAAACCTGCTGTGAGATCACAACAAAGGAAATACAAGGAAAAAAAAAAGAGAGAGACTTTTAATAATATATATTTATTTATTTTGTTATACAAACATTCCGTTTTTTTAGAAAAAAGCTGTGAAATATTTATTTGAGAAGCTAAGGCTCTTGGCTATGTGGAACTGCATAACGAAACCTTGTGATTTGCATTTTCTATGCTGCGTTTACTCCTTTCTCATACATTAATATTAGAGGTTCAAAGCTGGGTGGGGGCTGCCTGAGGCAGCGTGATGTTTTGTTGGTCCACTGACTTGGGGCGTGCTGCCTGTGGGTGGAGGGAGGCAGAGGGGACATGGAGTGAGGCTGCTGCTGTTGTGGTATTTTGGGATCTGAACCATCTCCCCAAAGGGCTCAGGAGAGCACGTCTGCAGCTGGACCAAATTTGTAACCCTGGTGCCAGGGGCTGTAATTTCTGAGCCATCAGGCACCAGCAAATTGCCAGCTCTCGCCTCCACCAGCCTTTCCTAGAAAGGTATGTAAAAACAAAGGGCTTTGTGTCTTCCTTTCCTTCCCCTACACTCCCCATGGCCAACAAGCCAAGTCATCTGAAATGAAAGAGAGTGGGTGAGCTGAGAATGAACAAACCCAATTCTTGTCATAGAAAAAAAAGGTTTTTTAAACCTCATAGTGCTTAGAAATAGCTGATCTGGTGAGTGCGGGGAAAAGGGAACTAGCTGCAACCCAGAAGCCTTCACAATTGGGGAATTTTTCTCCTTTATTGTCAAAGGAAGAAACCTCTTTTTTTTTTTTTTTATTTTTTTCCAGACTTCCCCAGAACTGCAGTTTAGGTTTCCTCTTTGCCTGCATGGGAAAGGGCCATGGAGGGAGGCAGACCTTCCCTGGGGGTATTTTGTGCCCCATGGGATGCAGGCAAAGTGACTGCTGCTCCAGGCAGTGGTACATCAGGCTTCTCTGGTCAGTGGGGTTCACACTTGCTCTTCAGTTTTTGTTTGTTTGTTTGTTTTTGGTTTGAGGTTTTATTTGTTAGTTTGTTTGGTTTATTTCTGGAGAGTTTTTTAAATTGTTTGCTTCTAATGTTTAAATTAATGTTTTGTTTTGTTTTTTTTAAAAAAAGAAATCAGTCTGGTTCTGAAATAGACTTGACATGGGAAGTAAAAGGATTTTCAGAGGGGAGATAAAAAGGCACAAAGCTGGCAAGAAGCCCTTATGAAGCATGGGAAGATTGTAGAGATGACGTGTTTCTATTTTTTTTACAAGTTGTTCATCTGGAACAGAAGCTGGGTTTGGAGTCAATAAAATACTTATGTTTGTTTTTGTAATTCCTTCTACTTTTTAGTTGAATGTTGGATTGTGAAAGGCTTTTGTAGGTTTGTGCTTACCAGCACAACAGAACTAGTGACCAAATGAAAGGGGGGATCTGGCAGCGCACAAGCAAAATGTTGTACAGTAAGGAGCACATTATTGACCTATTTGTCTTTCTCAGTATAGATATGAGAACTGCAAATGACATCCAAATGCAGAACATGTAAAACTGATATGCGTATTTGTCTTCATAATGTACAAAATAGCCAGTGAAATACAGTGCCATAAAATGCTATATGTTACTGCTGTTGAGTTTGGCTTCACGTAGCAAAGGTCTGTTAGGTGGGGGAGAAGAGTACAAAACAGGTACAGACACGTTTCAAAGAACAACCAAGCACGTGACTGAGGGGATCAGAAGTTTATACCGTGGGTGAATAACATCCTAACTGTTGTTCTGAGGTTTCTTTATTATTATGTTGTGCTTGTCTGTCAGCTTATCTCTGTGAATAGTTTGACAGCAACTCTTTAAAGATGAAATTTAACATGGGCTTACTCATAGGTTTAGTATTTAACAAATAGTATCAGAGGTTATAAAATGTTGCCAGTTTTGAATAGGTCTGGAAAAGACAAACAAAAAAGAAAAAAGAACTTGAAGCACAATGGATGGCTCTATTCTCCTGCTGTCAATGCAAGCGATGCAAAGCAGGTTAATTTTGTAAGTATGTGGAAGAGGAGTGTATCTTCAAAGTTTACACTACAGGACTGCTCTGAGCCATCACCAAAAAACAAACACCAAAAGCCTAGGTAATAGTAGGCAATGGAGGCCATGTGCTACAGCCAGAGGCTCCCAGCAGCCTTGTGTGAAGCCTGGGTACAGAGGAAATGACTGAGTGGGGAAAGAAAGTCAAGGACAACTCTAACAGGGAGTTTTGCTGGCACTGTAGGCTGAAGTGGGTGCTCCCTGTTGCACTTCGTCTTGCATTTCTCCCCGTGTTAAGTGTTTTTTGTTTTTCTTTTTCTTGCTTGCTTTGTTGAGCCATGGGAATGGGGTTAACTTTTTTCTCTGGGACTTCAGTTTTCCAGGAGGTGTTTGATGGGTTGTCTTTATTCACCTGGCAAACCTGAGCCAGGTCTAACCGAGGAAAAGGAAAACTCTGTGGCATAGTGGCAGTTCATTGGAATGCAAAAAAAATTGAGAATAAAATAAAATAGAAAAATAGTTTAAAAGTTGAGCAATAGCTACAAGAGCCCTGACAAGAGGTTGATGACCTCGTATGTGGCCAGACCTCTGGCCAGGGACATGCTCAAGGCTGCTCATGGTGCATACTGGCACCTTTGCAGCAAGGTGGCTGTGGCCACATCTCCTGAGGAGGAAGCTTCATGTAGTCTGCACCTCTTGGCTTTGACTTTTGATCTTGTCAGTAGCCATCTGGTTATAGGACATTGAGAAAGTGTCCTTTAAAACTCAGTCAGGGTTCTCTTGTTTTCAGGATTTTCTTACACCTGGCTAGAGCAATAGGAGCAAGCAAGAGCTGTGAGAGGAAACAGCCCTGCCCCTGTGTTAAGGGTGAATACAGGGGACAACTTCCTTGAATTGCATTATCTTTCATTTTAAAAAGCTCTAAATCAAGGCAAATGGATCATATAGTGCAAAGCATTAGGAGAAAGAGTATGGAATATTCCACTCTGCATATCTCCATAGTGTAATATTTGTTTATATTTAGATACGGTAAATGAATCAGAGGCCAAACAGTGTTTTTTAATTTATCCATATCAGAATACATTGAAACATTATTCTAAGGCTGTGCAACACGTCTAGACTCATGTTTTGGCATGCCAGGCTGCTTCAGGGACTCCCCGTGCTGTTACTTCTCTCTCTCTGGGTGCCAGGTTCCTGGTTCACCAGAGCAGTAACATGTGAAGGATTTGCAGCAGCAGCTCTGGCTGAGGATGTGGTTTCCTCTCACTGAAGTGCTGCCCTCTAGACATTTTGCAAAACACAGTTGCAATTGGAAGAATATACTTTTTTCAAAAACCACTACTGGCAGATGCACGGGACTAAATCCCTGCAGTGAAAAGGAACTTTGTTATGGCAATAGAAGATTGAAAGCATAATTCATCATTTCTCTATTGTATGGTGCTGAGGAATGATTCAGCTACTAAATGCCACATCAGTGAGTTTTGTGATGAACTCATACTTGGGAGAAAATATAGCCTATTGTTTGCTCAGTTTTCGGCACTGACCATTGCAAATCAGCTGAAATTAGAGAGTTGCAGTAATTGAGTAGGTTTTCTCTTTCATAATGAGACTATCAAACCAGACAGATAAGTCAGGCATAGGAGAAAAAAGAGGGTTTTCTTAGGAGAAAAAAGAGGGTTTTCTTAGGAGAAAAAAGAGGGTTTATAATCTTTGGAAAAGTGGACAGGCCACTAGGGAGGACTATAAGGATGTAGCGAGGCTGTGCAGGGACAAAATTAGGAAGGCCAAAGCTCATCTGGAGCTCAATCTGGCTACTGCCATTAAAGATAACAAAAAACGCTTTTATAAATACATCAACACAAAAAGGAGGACAAAGGAGAATCTCCATCCTTTACTGGATGCAGGGGGAAACTTAGTTACAAGAGATGAGGAAAAGGTGGAGGTACTCAATGCCTTCTTTGCCTCAGTCTTTAGCGGCAATACCGGTTGTTCTCTGGATACCCAGTACCCTGAGCTGGTGGAAGGGGATGGGGAGCAGGATGTGGCCCTCACCATCCACGAAGAACTGGTTGGTGACCTGCTATGGCACTTGGATGTGCACAAGTCGATGGGGCCGGATGGGATCCACCCAAGGGTACTGAGAGAACTGGCAGAGGAGCTGGCCAAGCCACTATCCATCATTTATCAGCAGTCCTGGCTATCGGGGGAGGTCCCAGCTGACTGGCGGCTAGCGAATGTGACGCCCATCTACAAGAAGGGCCGGAGGGCTGACCCGGGGAACTACAGGCCTGTCAGTTTGACCTCAGTGCCAGGGAAGCTCATGGAGCAGATCCTCTTGGGAGTCATCATGCAGCACTTGAAGGGCAAGCAGGGGATCAGGCCCAGTCAGCATGGGTTTATGGAAGGCAGATCCTGCTTGACGAACCTGATCTCCTTCTATGACAAAGTGACGCGCTGGGTGGACGAGGGAAAGGCTGTGGATGTGGTCTACCTTGACTTCAGCAAGGCTTTTGACACCGTCTCCCACAGCATTCTCCTCAAGAAACTGGCTGCTCTTGGCTTGGACTGGCGCACGCTTCGTTGGGTTAAAAACTGGCTGGATAGCCGGGCCCAAAGAGTCGTGGTAAATGGAGTCAAGTCCAGTTGGAGGCCAGTCACTAGTGGCGTCCCCCAGGGCTCGGTGCTGGGGCCGGTCCTCTTCAACATCTTCATCAATGATCTGGACAAGGGCATTGAGTGCACCCTCAGTAAGTTTGCAGATGACACCAAGTTAGGTGCGTGTGTCGATCTGCTCGAGGGTATGAAGGCTCTGCAGGAGGATCTGGATAGGCTGCACCGATGGGCTGAGGTCAACTGCATGAAGTTTAACAAGGCCAAGTGCCGGGTCCTGCACCTGGGGCGCAATAACCCCAAGCAGAGCTACAGGCTGGGAGATGAGTGGTTGGAGAGCTGCCAGGCAGAGAAGGACCTGGGAGTGATGGTGGACAGTCGGCTGAATATGAGCCAGCAGTGTGCTCAGGTGGCCAAGAAGGCCAACAGCATCCTGGCTTGTATCAGAAACAGTGTGACCAGCAGGGCTAGGGAGGTGATCGTCCCCCTGTACTCGGCTCTGGTGAGGCCGCACCTCGAGTACTGTGTTCAGTTTTGGGCCCCTCGCTACAAGAAGGACATCGAGGTGCTTGAGCGGGTCCAAAGAAGGGCGACGAAGCTGGTGAGGGGCCTGGAGAGCAAGTCCTACGAGGAGCGGCTGAGGGAGCTGGGCTTGTTCAGCCTGGAGAAGAGGAGGCTCAGGGGCGACCTTATCGCTCTCTACAGATACCTTAAAGGAGGCTGTAGTGAGGTGGGGGTTGGCCTGTTCTCCCACGTGCCTGGTGACAGGACAAGGGGGAACGGGCTAAAGTTGCGCCAGGGGAGTTTTAGGTTAGATGTTAGGAAGAACTTCTTTACTGAAAGGGTTGTTAGGCACTGGAACAGGCTGCCCAAGGAGGTGGTGGAGTCACCATCCCTGGAAGTCTTCAAAAGACGTTTAGATGTAGAGCTTAGGGATATGGTTTAGTGGGGACTGTTAGTGTTAGGTTAGAGGTTGGACTCGATGATCTTGAGGTCTCTTCCAACCTAGAAATTCTGTGATTCTGTGATATTTTTGTTTCCACTCATAGTATACCAGAAATCACGCATACTTTGGAAGGCTTTCTCATGTCTTCACAGCTTTCGTCTTTGCTTATATAAAGATGTGTGTGAAAGAAGCACTGAACTCTTGTCCAAGATGTTTGTAGACAGGTGCTGTTGTAATCTTCTTAGCTTTGAGGGAGGGAACACCTGAAATTTCTGTGAAGCTTGAGGGAGTACACAGCCTAAGACCTGTACAAAATATAAACATCTTTTCTTGTGAAATATCCATCTCCTTTTAACACAGAAAACCCTAGAAGAGTTGTATAGAGTGCAGAGGCTTTCCTTCTGTAGATACAACCAGAAACTTCATGCCATGCTTCATCTCACCACTGGATTACCACATGGCTAAGAGCTTTGCTGTGTGGTTTTGCAGTGTAACCCCTGGGCACCAGACCCCTCAGTGCAGGATCCCTGTTACACTGCTGGCTTTTGGTTTCTGGAGCTGCTTTACACACAGACACGCCTGGGGAGGGTGGGGGTCTTAAGGCATACTTGCCCTCTGCAGACTCCTTTCATGATCCAGCTTGTGGTCTTGGCTTGTTGCAGGCTGGAGTGAAGCAATGGGACCTGTGGGTGTCTCTTTGCTCCTTTCGGTGGAGGAGCGTCTCTTGTGCTTGCTGGTGAGTCCCTTGCACTGGGTGAGGGGGAGCAGGGTGATATGTCCTGGTTTGCCTGGGATTGGCACCCAGAGCTGCCCTTCCTGCTGGCCATCAGCCACCCGCATGTATTGGGAACAGCTTGCAGTTACACCTGGCAAGCTGCAAGTCCTATGGTGCACCCATATCTGAGCTCACCAGGGTGGCTCTAACGGGTCCGTGAGGAAGAGTAAGTGTTCCTGCTCTTCTTTCTTTTAGGGGGTGTTGATTATTTCCAAGCCTGATAACCCTTGCAGTCTGGGGAACAAAGCCGTGCAGCTGCATCACAATGCCAGCACATTGTAGACATTGCTCGCAGGCATTAATGATTGACCAGCAGCAGCAGGAGGAGGAAATGACAACGACGGAAGAGGTTTGCTGCACTGTTTGTGGATTGGTTCCCCCAGTGGAGCTTTGAAAAACAGCGCGAAATCTTTCACTTTCTTCCCTGTGTGTGTGCCAGCCTCTTGCCGACAGAGGTGGGAGAAGTGGCAAGTTCTCGGCCCATGCGCAGCCCCACCATGCTTTTGCCCTGGGGCTACTGGGCTGGGATCTGCCTGCTGCTGCTTTGCAGGGGCTGCCGGCTGGAGGAGGCTGCCAGTGGTGAGTAGGGATGCTCTTTCCCCATGGAGGCTTTCTGGAGCATGACCAGCCTCTCTGGGCACATGCAGAGTCTCAGACGCTGTTCAGACTGAGCTCCTTAGCAGGAGGAGGCTTGTATTTCCCATTTGTGTCTCTGTGTCTCTCTCATGTTTCTGTTGGGACAGGCAGAACAACTCTTCTGTTGTACAGGCGGGTCTTTTGGTGGTGGGGTGCCCTGGTCTGCCCCCCATGTCTCCGTAGATGCCAGTGTGAGGAGCAGGGGGATGCTCTCCAGGGTGGGAACAGTTTTTCTGGGACTTTCCAGGACAGCCTAGAGCTATCCAGGTCAAAGAGGGATCATTTTGGCAGTGGTGGGGTGCGGGCAGGCAGGTGGTTAAGGGAGGAGGCACGTTGCCAATTAGTGGGGCAGAAAGGCACCTGTGGGGCTGCTGGAGAGCCCCTCTGATCCTGTCCCAGCTCCCAACCTCAGTGAGGGTGGTGGCACTGCATTTCCAGGGCCCCATGTGGATCAGGCAAATGACCCAAGTCTTGATTTGCTGTGCTAAGACACCTTGCCTCTGCATGAATGAGGAAATCCAAATGCATGGCAGCACCTGTGCTGCAGTCCTTCACTGGTGTATCGCACCATCAGTATGATCCTTTGCCTCCTTTCTCCCCACTACAGCACTGCCTCGTGGCTGGGAAATGCATTATGCAGGCTAACGAAGTGTCAACCACATGCAATATCAGGGAGTCCACAGGTATCCAAACATCCCCCGTGGATTCATGGTGTCGTTTCCTGTTCCAGTGCTCTGTGAGATGGGAAGGCTGAGACTGGATGGGGACTTCAGGGGATTACATGTTTTCCCAAGTGAATTGTTGGGATTTTTTCCTCTGTCCCTCTGATCTTGAGGCCTGCTTTGTTCCTAGGTGTGAAGGAAGCAGTGAAGTCTGAGAGCTTTATTGCAGCAGCCCTCGGTGGAGAGGCTAACATCTATTGCAACTTCTCACTCTCCCTGGATGTCTTGCAAGTCACTTGGCAGAAGAGAAATGGGTCTTCTTTCCAGAACGTAGCCACCTACAGTAAAACCTATGGGCTGCGGCTGATAGGGTCATTTCAGAAGAAGGCACGTTTCACTACAGCAGCCCTGAAAGCCTCAGCCATCACACTACAAAATCTCACTTTTGAGGATGAATCCTGCTACAGATGCATCTTCAATGCGTTCCCTGATGTCTTTTACAGTAAAGATACATGCCTCAATATTCAGAGTAAGTTTTCCAATTATTTTCACTTACATGTCTCCTGACTTCATCAGACCTGTGCTGCAGGCCTGATGTGTTATCCTTTCCTTCATATGGAGACTTTCCATGCAGCAGCATCTGCTCAGGGGATATTCTCCAGAATCACAATGTCTTTCCTTAGGGGTGGTGAAGGTAAATAAGCTGGGGGTCCATTTGGATGAGAACCCAAGTTCAGAGAGCTCACTTACCCAGCTTTGACCACGAGGTGTAGTAACTATCTCCTCTCTTTGCTCTCAGCAATTTCTGAGCTAACAGTGGAATTTGAGTCCTACCCGGCCACCAAGGATCTTCTCACTGCAGTCTGCTCAGCAACAGGAAAGCCTGCTCCCAATATCACCTGGCTGATTGACGAAGACCTCTATGAGTCCCCCGAGATACACTACATCCAAAATCCAAATGGAACAGTAACAGTGGCAAACAGATGCACCTTCTCTGCTAGCCACCTCCACAATTTGGCTTGCCTCCTTGACCACCCACAGGGAAGGAAAGTGAAGACATTAACAGGAAAAAAAGGTAAAAATAGTCTGTGTTTGCATGGAGGGGTGAAGCTTGTAGTAAGGGGTACTTTGGAAAGCAGAATCAGTAGCCAGCCTCATGGCAAAGAAAGCACAATCGTGGTCTGTGCAATTGCAAATTGTCTGGCTGGCATCCAGACAGTCATTGGTATGTGCAATTGTGGGAGTGCAGTTTGTCTTACGTAGGTCTCAGTAGAGATCTTTCCTGGGAGTGCAGACTTATGTGGGATGAAGACTTCTTGATTTGAAAACATCCAGAAGGCTTCTTCCTACAATACTTAAGTGGCTGCGTGGGGTGTGTGTGTGTACACGTGTGTATATATATAATGTTTATGTAGGTATGTTGCATATATATACATATATCTCTGAATGTGTCTATTTGTACATTATCACCAGTTCAGAGCTGATGATCTCCAGCAGCATCCGCAGCTGGAGAGTACTAGCAGAGCTGGCCCCTGGCTGTCGAATGCTGGGGAGCAATCTCTTAGATAAAAGGTCTCACATCCCTCAAGAAAGGTGGGAGACTTCCCTCATGATAAAACTTCTTTGTACAGAAGCAGAAACACACAAACAAGTCAGGAGTAGGAATGCTGGGGTTTGGTTCCCCTGCTACCAGGGAAATGTGATATTTCTGGTATTTATTTAAAAATAAAACGGTTAATGTTTCAGTTCAGTCCCAACCTCTGGAAAAGGAACTGAGGAACATATTGATACCCTTCCATGTTCTCTGTCTCTTTGTAGGTAAACGGAAGAGCATAGCCATTGTGGTGGCTTTCATAGGTGTGATCTCCACAGTATTGATACTTCTCTTCATCAGTCTAATCTACAGAAAGAGGAAAAAGTAAGAGTGATTTTTGCTTTCTTGTAAATGACATGGCTTGCCTGTGTTCACATTGCAATTTTCCTTTCTGTTTCCTGTTGGTGTTTACATATGCCTGCACTGGAAACTTATCAGTACAGTAGCACTAGTTTTAAAATAGCAAGATTCGCTCTAAATATTAGGAGGTTCCTGAGCACTATATGATGAGTTAATGTTTTTGTTTGTTTGTTTTACCAGTCTGCAGAGACCCAGAGCACCCAGCACACCTGCAAGGGAGAAAGGTTTAGAGCAGGATGTAAGTGAGGAAGCTGCAAACCTGCGCACACAAAAGGACCAGCACACTGCTTACCAAAATGAGGTAATGCCAAAGCCTAAGACTTCCAGTAATCCCTCAAGTCCTTCTGAAATCTTGGACAATGCTCACCACGAATGTGCCAAAACTCTTGCACTGGCTAGGTGACAGCACATGTGCCCCAGCTAAGCCCTGGCAATGCTGGGGAATGCCTGGAGCTTGAAGGAGGAAAGTTAAGCTACAGTTAAGTGGAAAGGCAGAGAAGAAGTACTGGAAATGCCCTGAAGGGTGGGTGGGATGTCCCTTCTGGAGAAAGGTGACACAGCACTGCAGAGTTTGGGCTCTGTAGCTGACAGCCTCACGTAGACTTTTTCCTAGAAATGTTTGTCCTGCCCTGCTGGCTGCACAGGCGTGAAGGTGTGCTGGAGGGCTGGTGGCATACACAGACACAACCAGCAGCTTACCACAGCTGCTAGTCACTCCCGCCAGCAGCTCTCCTTTGACCTCCTACAGGTTTCCTCCATCCAAGCTCTTGCTAGTCCAGTGCTGTGAACAGGAGCCCTCTGTTTTCTGGTCTGCTTGATCGTGGCTACACAGCTGTGCTGTCTCTTTTATAGGTACTGACACCAGGATCTCAGCTTCGCAGAAGGCTACCACATGAAAAGAAAAACCTGGAAGAGACCCCAAGGTCCAGCCTCTCATTTACAGAGGAAGCAGAGAGCCCAGACATGCGTCAGAGGGAACTTGCTGAGACGTGCGAGAAGGAGCTGGGCTGCATGCCCATGGCTGAGCACAGAGAAGCAACAGCAGATGGGGAGCCCGAATCAGGCCCTGACACTGCTGCTTCCCAGCCCAGCACCGAAGAGCCATCAGCCCACCAAAGCCTCATCTCCACAAGCGCAGAGACACAATGAGGCCTGCGGGCAATTGTGGAACCCAAGCTGAGGATGCAGGGGAAAGGACAATCTGCATGGGCCCTTCCAGGTGTGCCCCCAGGGGACTCTCAGCCCCAGTGTCCAGGCATGAAACCCATCACAGAATCACAGAATTTCTAGGTTGGAAGAGACCTCAAGATCATCGAGTCCAACCTCTGACCTAACGCTAACAGTCCCCACTAAACCATATCCCTAAGCTCTACATCTAAACGTCTTTTGAAGACTTCCAGGGATGGTGACTCCACCACCTCCCTGGGCAGCCTGTTCCAGTGTCTAACAACTCTTTCAGTAAAGAAGTTCTTCCTAAGATCCAACCTAAAACTCCCCTGGTGCAACTTAAGCCCATTCTCCCTCGTTCTGTCACCAGGCACGTGGGAGAACAGGCCAACCCCCACCTCACTACAGCCTCCTTTAAGGTATCATCTGTAGAGAGCAATAAGGTCGCCCCTGAGCCTCCTCTTCTCCAGGCTGAACAAGCCATCAAGATGAGCCACCACTGGAGCACCTTTGGGACCGAGGGGTCATTGCCTTCAGGGTATGGGACATGCAATGGGGTGCAGGGGAAAAGCATTTGGGGTCTGTACAGGTTGTGTATGAGATATTTAGGTGGGAGGAACTGAGGGTCGAAAAGAGAGGGATGGGGGGATTTGGGGAAGAAAAACATGGGAAAATGGAGGTAAAATGTGTAAACAGGCAGCTGATCAGGACACTTATCTGGCCACGTTCTGTGCCTGAACAGCACTGTCTGTCCTTTTTTCTTATTAAATGCTTTTCTAGTTCTTTTCCTGGGTGAGGGGCTCTTTATTTGGTGTGCCTGTGTGAATGGGGGTCTGGTGCCAGCAGTTGGACAAGGACCATGGTACCAGGGACTGGAGATACCCAAGGAATTAAAACCAGCCACCAGGAGGGAGCAGGGTCAGCACCTGTGTGTCCATGGCGCAGCCTGTGGAGCGAGTATAGGTGTAAAAGCAGGTGAGTGCCAGCAAGCATGGAGCTGGAAGAGCTGGTGAGCAGGGGCATGGTCTGGAAGCCAGGGGCGTGCTGGCTGAACCCAAGGGCTGTGGACAAGATGGCACTGACCTTCTCTCAGAGGTGCTTGGTGGCAGGCTAGAAGCAACAGGAACAAGAAGTTCCACATAATAAATGTATAATTTATAATAAGTGTATAAATGTATAAGGTATAATAAATGTCTTTTTCCTTACCAAGCAGAAGGACAGATGCTAGAGTGGGTGCCCAGAAAGGCTGAGGAGGCCCCGTTCCTGGAGACAGCCCAAACTCACCCAGACAAGACCTGGATCAGCCTGATCTACCTGGCTCTGTTTTGTGCAGGGTCTTGCAGGAGGTGACCTCTCAGATTCCCTCCAGTCTGAGCTACCCTGCGATGCCCCTCCTGACACTGTTTTTTTTCGATCTGTATCTGAACTCTTTACTTTGTTCTCACTTTTTAAGTGAAAGAAGTTACAGGTGTAGAAGGTACAGGTGTGGAAGCCTATGAAGCAACTGTGCCTGAGCAACAGTTGCTGCATCTTTACCTCTGCCGTTCCATGAGTGATCAGGCAGAAGGATCTGTGCTGTGGGTACAGCAAGACCTGTGGGGGCATACCAAGATAGTAGGTATTTGGGAAAAAGTAGTATGGTTAAGGACTCGAGCAGGAAAGCTTCCCCCATAGCTCTCTGTACCGTCATGCGGGGTGTTAGAAGCGTCTCTCCCATGGATCTCTAACGGGTCTGTGAGGAAGAGTAAGTTGTTGAGGGATTTCTTGAAACAGCAAAAATCCCATGGCTTGCTGTAGCTGAGCAAACCAAGCTACCAGGGCAACTATGAGAAGTTCCCATGACAGTGTTCTCACATCGCCCAATTGAGGAATTCAGAAAAATATTGTTACCAGTAGCTGGCTTCAAGGACAAGGTCTATGTGACTGCTAATCACAAGGGGGTTGTTTTCTTGCAGGTGGGGTTGTTTTATTGTAGTTGTTTGTCTGAGTGCTTTTGACCAATAATCTTGTGTGAAACACTGTCCACCCATGTTAAGTTCATTATAAAAGTTAGGCTATTCAGCCAATAAAATGAAGCTTGCTGATCACTCATATTGAGTGCTCTTGTCTTCCTTCCGTTGACAACAAATGGCGCCCCGAACAGGGACACTGCTGGCGGTGAACCTGCGAGCCACGGGTCGACAGAATACGGGAACCAGTCCTGCAACGCAGCTCAGGAGGTGAAGGGGATGAAAACGCTGAATCCCCGCACCCAGGAGCACCTATAGAGGTTCCCGCCGGCCACGCGTTGCTGAGGTCTTGCAAAGGCTGCAACAGCACTGACGTAAATAAAGGTATGGAGAGACAAGCGGCGTATGATTTGCTCAAGTGCTTTTTAGAAAAGCAGAGCACGCAGGGTATAGAGTGCAAAACGGAATCACGGAGGGACGCGGAAAAAGGAATTATGGAGAGATGCGGAAAAGGGAATCGCGGAGAGACGCGGGAAGTTGAAGCAATCGCGGGAAATTGAAGTAATCACAGTGCGATGCGGGACATCCGAGATCGAGTTGCTACGGGAGACCAGAGGCGTCAGTGGACAACGGCAGCCGACCCTCAGCGTGTGGCGAGTCGGCACAGAGCAGAGGGACGGACATCAGGACCCTGCAGCCTGTC
This sequence comes from Anas acuta, assembly GCF_963932015.1. Classification (NCBI taxonomy): domain Eukaryota; kingdom Metazoa; phylum Chordata; class Aves; order Anseriformes; family Anatidae; genus Anas; species Anas acuta. The sequence goes on along the minus strand of NC_088979.1, from coordinate 112,453,765 downwards.
TGACGGAACCATGGAGGCAGCGGCGGCTGTGCTGCTTCTCTCTGGCATTCTTTTTATAAAAGGTTTACCTTGCAATGCAAAAGGGATACTAACTGGAGTGTTAATAATTGTATGTGTTATTCTTAAATGTCCAGGTATTTTGTGTTGGAAGTATTTGTGTAAGGGTAAGGTTTTAAAACAAAGTGTTGCAAGTCACTTCACGAGGAACACAAAGAGAGACAATACTTGTTTGTTTGCTTATCATTCTAAATTATATTCTTGTGAATGAGATTGTGGTATGATTGAGATTGAGATGTGCCAGAGGCCTCTGGGTGTGCAATTGTGCTGTGTGGGTGCGAGTGTGCTGTGTACTGTGTTAGTGAGAGCGCGCTTATTGCCATAGTGCAGGCTGAAATCATAGGAAATTAGTGCCAGCAAAAAATCATAGGAAAATGAAGGACGAAGTAGCCCTAGATTTATTACAAGGCTTTTTAGAAAAATGGGGAGTCAATTGTAAGCAACTAGCAGGGCTAGTTGCGGTCGGTCGAGCAAAATCATGTTTCACAAGTACGGAGTCATTGTTTGAAGTAGCCACTTGGAGAAATTTAAGGGAATGTACTGTTTAAAACTTTTTGATCATAATGAGTCAATTCACAAATCCATTACTTTCCTGAAAGAGCACATGAGAAAGATTCAATATGGTATCAATCCTTTCAATGTTTCACTGATTTGTTTGAAACAATGCATAGATGGTTACTGGGATTAGTCAAAGAGGGATTAAGGATTCTGTTTGCTGTGGTGTCAATCATCATTGCATGTGGTATTGTGATAAATGTGGTTAAAGGGTTACTTGCAAAAATGTTATATTGGGCATGGTTTGCTCAAAAAAAAAAAAGGGGGGGGGGGGGAATTGTTGAGGGATTTCTTGAAACAGCAAAAATCCCATGGCTTGCTGTAGCTGAGCGAACCAAGCTACCAGGGCAACTATGAGAAGTTCCCATGACAGTCTTCCCACATCGCCCAACTGAGGAATTCAGAAAAATATTATTACCAGTAGCTGGCTTCAAGGACAAGGTCTATGTGACTGCTAATCACAAGGGGGTTGTTTTCTTGCAGGTGGGGTTGTTTTCTTGTAGTTGTTTGTCTGAGTGCTTTTGACCAATCGTCTTGTGTGAAACACTGTCCGCCCCTGATAAGTTCACTATAAAAGTTAGGCTATTCAGGCAATAAAATGAAGCTTGCTGATCACTCATACTGAGTGCTCTTGTCTTCCTTCCATCGACAACAGTAAGTGTTCCTGCTCTTCTTTCTTTTAGGGGGTGTTGATTATTTCCAAGCCTGATAACCCTTGCAGTCTGGGGAACAAAGCCATGCAGCTGCATCACAATGCCAACACATTGTAGACATTGCTCGCAGGCATTAATGATTGACCAGCAGCAGCAGGAGGAGGAAATGACAACGACGGAAGATGTTTGCTGCACTGTTTGTGGATTGGTTCCCCCAGCGGAGCTTTGAAAAAAAGCGCGAAATCTTTCACTTTCTTCCCTGTGTGTGTGCCAGCCTCTTGCCGACAGAGGTGGGAGAAGTGGCAAGTTCTCAGCCCATGCGCAGCCCCACCATGCTTTTGCCCTGGGGCTACTGGGCTGGGATCTGCCTGCTGCTGCTTTGCAGGGGCTGCCGGCTGGCGGAGGCTGCCAGTGGTGAGTAGGGATGCTCTTTCCCCATGGAGGCTTTCTGGAGCATGACCAGCCTCTCTGGGCACATGCAGAGTCTCAGACGCTGTTCAGACTGAGCTCCTTAGCAGGAGGAGGCTTGTATTTCCCATTTGTGTCTCTGTGTCTCTCTTGTGTTTCTGTTGGGACAGGCAGAACAACTCTTCTGTTGTACAGGCGGGTCTTCTGGTGGTGGGGTGCCCTGGTCTGCCCCCCATGTCTCCGTAGATGCCAGTGTGAGGAGCAGGGGGATGCTCTCCAGAGTGGGAACAGTTTTTCTGGGACTTTCCAGGACAGCCTAGAGCTATCCAGGTCAAAGAGGGGGATCATTTTGGCAGTGGTGGGGTGCGGGCAGGCAGGTGGCTAAGGGAGGAGGCACGTTGCCAATTAGTGGGACAGAAAGGCACCTGTGGGGCTGCTGAAGAGCCCCTCTGATCCTGTCCCAACTCCCAACCTCAGTGAGGGTGGTAGCACATCATTTCCAGGGCCCCATGTGGGGACCACGCATGTGGATCAGGCAAATGACCCAAGTCTTGATTTGCTGTGCTAAGACACCTTGCCTCTGCATGAATGAGGAAATCCAAATGCATGGCAGCACCTGTGCTGCAGTCCTTCACTGGTGTATCGCACCATCAGTATGATCCTTTGCCTCCTTTCTCCCCACCACAGCACTGCCTCGTGGCTGGGAAATGCATTATGCAGGCTAACTAAGTGACAACCACATGCAATATCAGGGAGTCCACAGGTATCCAAACATCCCCCGTGGATTCATGGTGTCGTTTCCTGTTCCAGTGCTCTGTGAGATGGGAAGGCTGAGACTGGATGGGGACTTCAGGGGATTACATGTTTTCCCAAGTGAATTGTTGGGATTTTTTCCTCTGTCCCTCTGATCTTGAGGCCTGCTTTGTTCCTAGGTGTGAAGGAAGCAGTGAAGTCTGAAAGCTTTATTGCAGCAGCCCTCGGTGGAGAGGCTAACATCTATTGCAACTTCTCACTCTCCCTGGATGTCTTGCAAGTCACTTGGCAGAAGAGAAATGGGTCTTCTTTCCAGAACGTAGCCACCTACAGTAAAACCTATGGGCTGCGGCTGATAGGGTCATTTCAGAAGAAGGCACGTTTCACTACAGCAGCCCTGAAAGCCTCAGCCATCACACTACAAAATCTCACTTTTGAGGATGAGTCCTGCTACAGATGCATCTTCAATGCATTCCCTGATGGTTCTTACAGTAAAGATACATGCCTCAATATTCAGAGTAAGTTTTCCAATTATTTTCACTTACATGTCTCCTGACTTCATCAGACCTGTGCTGCAGGCCTGATGTGTTATCCTTTCCTTCATATGGAGACTTTCCATGCAGCAGCATCTGCTCAGGGGATATTCTCCAGAATCACCATGTCTTTCCTTAGAGGTGGTGAAGGTAAATAAGCTGGGGGTGCATTTGGATGAGAACCCAAGTTCAGAGAGCTCACTTACCCAGCTTTGACCACGGGGTGTAGTAACTATCTCCTCTCTTTGCTCTCAGCAATTTCTGAGCTAACAGTGGAATTTGAGTCCTACCCGGCCACCAAGGATCTTCTCACTGCAGTCTGCTCAGCAACAGGAAAGCCTGCTCCCAATATCACCTGGCTGATTGACGAAGACCTCTATGAGCCCCCCGAGATACACTACATCCAAAATCCAAATGGAACAGTAACGGTGGCAAACAGATGCACCTTCTCTGCTAGCCACCTCCACAATTTGGCTTGCCTCCTTGACCACCCACAGGGAAGGAAAGTGAAGACATTAACAGGAAAAAAAGGTAAAAATAGTCTGTGTTTGCATGGAGGAGTGAAGCTTATAGTAAGGGGTACTTTGGGAAGCGGTATCAGTAGCCAGCCTCATGGCAAAGAAAGCACAATCGTGGTCTGTGCAATTGCAAATTGTCTGGCTGGCATCCAGACAGTCATTGGTATGTGCAATTGTGGGAGTGCAGTTTGTCTTACGTAGGTCTCAGTAGAGATCTTTCCTGGGAGTGCAGACTTATGTGGGATGAAGACTTCTTGATTTGAAAACATCTAGAAGGCTTCTTCCTACAATACTTAAGTGGCTGCGTGGTGTGTGTGTGTACACGTGTGTATATATATAATGTTTATGTAGGTATGTTGCATGTATATGCATATATCTCTGAATGTGTCTATTTGTACATTATCACCAGTTCATAGCTGATGATCTCCAGCAGCATCCGCAGCTGGAGAGTACTAGCAGAGCTGGCCCCTGGCTGTCAAATGCTGGGGAGCAATCTCTTAGATAAAAGGTCTTACATCCCTCAAGAAAGGTGGGAGACTTCCCTCATGATAAAACTTCTTTGTACAGAAGCAGAAACACACAAACAAGTCAGGAGTAGGAATGCTGGGGTTTGGTTCCCCTGCTACCAGGGAAATGTGATATTTCTGGTATTTATTTAAAAATAAAACGGTTAATGTTTCAGTTCAGTCCCAACCTCTGGAAAAGGAACTGAGGAACATATTGATACCCTTCCATGTTCTCTGTCTCTTTGTAGGTAAACGGAAGAGCATTGCCATTGTGGTGCCTTTCATAGGTGTGATCTTCACAGTATTGATACTTTTCATCATCAGGCTAATCTACAGAAAGAGGAAAAAGTAAGAGTGATTTTTGCTTTCTTGTAAATGACATGGCTTGCCTGTGTTCACATTGCAATTTTCCTTTCTGTTTCCTGTTGGTGTTTACATATGCCTGCACTGGAAACTTATCAGGACAGTAGCACTAGTTTTAAAATAGCAAGATTCACTCTAAATATTAGGAGGTTCCTGAGCACTATATGATGAGTTAATGTTTTTGTTTGTTTGTTTTACCAGTCTGAAGAGACCCAGAGCACCCAGCACACCTGCAAGGGAGAAAGGTTTAGAGCAGGATGTAAGTGAGGAAGCTGTAAACCTGCGCACACCAAAGGACCATCGCACTGCTTACCAAAATGAGGTAATGCCAAAGCCCAAGACTTCCAGTAATCCCTCAAGTCCTTCTGAAATCTTGGACAATGCTCACCACAAATGTGCCAATACTCTTGCACTGGCTAGGTGACAGCACATGTGCCCCAGCTAAGCCCTAGCAATGCTGGGGAATGCCTGGAGCTTGAAGGAGGAAAGTTAAGCTACAGTTAAGTGGAAAGGCAGAGAAGAAGTACTGGAAATGCCCTGAAGGGTGGGTGGGATGTCCCTTCTGGAGAAAGGTGACACAGCACTGCAGAGTTTGGGCTCTGTAGCTGACAGCCTCATGTAGACTTTTTCCTAGAAATGTTTGTCCTGCCCTGCTGGCTGCACAGGCGTGAAGGTGTGCTGGAGGGCTGGTGGCATACACAGACACAACCAGCAGCTTACCACAGCTGCTAGTCACTCCCGCCAGCAGCTCTCCTTTGACCTCCTACAGGTGTCCTCCATCCAAGCTCTTGCTAGTCCTGTGCTGTGAACAGGAGCCCTCTGTTTTCTGGTCTGCTTGATCGTGGCTACACAGCTGTGCTGTCTCTTTTATAGGTACTGACACCAGGATCTCAGCTTCGCAGAAGGCTACCACATGAAAAGAAAAACCTGGAAGAGACCCCAAGGTCCAGCCTCTCATTTACAGAGGAAGCAGAGAGCCCAGACATGCGTCAGAGGGAACTTGCTGAGACGTGCGAGAAGGAGCTGGGCTGCATGCCCATGGCTGAGCACAGAGAAGCAACAGCAGATGGGGAGCCCGAATCAGGCCCTGACACTGCTGCTTCCCAGCCCAGCACCGAAGAGCCATCAGCCCACCAAAGCCTCATCTCCACAAGCGCAGAGACACAATGAGGCCTACGGGCAATTGTGGAACCCAAGCTGAGGATGCAGGGGAAAGGACAATCTGCATGGGCCCTTCCAGGTGTGCCCCCAGGGGACCCTCAGCCCCAGTGTCCAGGCACGAAACCCATCACAGAATCACAGAATTTCTAGGTTGGAAGAGACCTCAAGATCATCGAGTCCAACCTCTGACCTAACGCTAACAGTCCCCACTAAACCATATCCCTAAGCTCTACATCTAAACGACTTTTAAAGACTTCCAGGGATGGTGACTCCACCACTTCCCTGGGCAGCCCGTTCCAATGTCTAACAACCCTCTCAGTAAAGAAGTTCTTCCTAAGATCCAACCTAAAACTCCCCTGGTGCAACTTAAGCCCATTCCCCCTCGTCCTGTCACCAGGCACGTGGGAGAACAGGCCAACCCCCACCTCGCTACAGCCTCCTTTAAGGTATCTGTAAAGAGCAATAAGGTCGCCCCTGAGCCTCCTCTTCTCCAGGCTGAACAAGCCATCAAGATGAGCCACCACTGGAGCACCTTTGGGACCAAGGGGTCATTGCCTTCAGGGGTATGGGACATGCAATGGGGTGCAGGGGAAAAGCATTTGGGGTCTGCACAGGTTGTATATGAGATATTTAGGTGGGAGGAACTGAGGGTCGAAAAGAGAGGGATGGGGGGATTTGGGGAGGAAAAACATGGGAAAATGGAGGTAAAATGTGTAAACAGGCAGCTGATCAGGACACTTATCGGGCCACGTTCTGTGCCTGAACAGCACTGTCTGTCCTTTTTTCTTATTAAATGCTTTTCTAGTTCTTTTCCTGGGTGAGGGGCTCTTTATTTGGTGTGCTTGTGTGTATGGGGGTCTGGTGCCAGCAGTTGGACAAGGACCATGGTGCCAGGGACTGGAGATACCCAAGGAATTAAAACCAGCCACCAGGAGGGTTGTCGTGGTTTAACCCGGCCGGCAGCTAAACACCACGCAGCCGTTCGCTCACCCTCCCCCCTCCCTCTCTGGGACGGTGGAGAGAAATGGAAAGTGAAGCCCGTGAGTTGAGATAAAGACAGTTTAATAAGACAGGAAAATAATAGTAACAAAATAATAATAACAATAATAATAATAATAATAATACAATGGTGGTAATAGGTAAGTAAAAATAGTATGTACAAACAAGTGATGCACAATGCAATTGCTCACCACCTGCTGACCGATGCCCAGCCTAACCCCGAGCAGTCCGGCCCCCTCCCCCCGGCTAGACACCCCTATCTATTGTTTAGCATGACCCCATACGGTATGGAATACCCCTTTGGCTAGTTTGGGTCACCTGTCCTGGGTCTGTCCCCTCCCAGCTCTTACTGCACCCCCAGCCTGCCCGTTGGCAGGACAGAGCAAAAGGCTGAGATGTCCTTGGCTTGGTATAAGCACTGCTCTGCAACAATTAAAGCATCGGGGTGTTATCAGCACTCTTCTCATCCTAAGCCAAAACACAGCATTCCACCAGCTTTCTTCCAACAGGAAGAAAATTAATTCTGTTCTAACTGAAAACAAGACAAGGGAGCAGGGTCAGCACCCGTGTGTCCATGGCGCAGCCTGTGGAGCGAGTACAGGTGTAAAAGTAGGTGAGTGCCAGCAAGCATGGAGCTGGAAGAGCTGGTGAGCAGGGGCATGGTCTGGAAGCCAGGGGCATGCTGGCTGAACCCAGGGGCTGTGGACAAGATGGCGCTGACCTTCTCTCAGAGGTGCTTGGTGGCAGGCTAGAAGCAACAGGAACAAGAAGTTCCACATAATAAATATATAATTTATAATAAATGTGTAAATGTATAAGGTATAATAAATGTCTTTTTCCTTACCAAGCAGAAGGACAGATGCTGGAGTGGGTGCCCAGAAAGGCTGAGGAGGCCCCATCCCTGCAGACAGCCCAAACTCACCCAGACAAGACCTGGAGCAGCCCGATCTACCTGGCTCTGTTTTGTGCAGGGTCTTGCAGGAGGTGACCTCTCAGGTTCCCTCCAGTGAGAGCTACCCTGTGATGCCCCTCCTGACACTGTTTTTTTTTTTTTCTCTGTATCTGAACTCTTTACTTTGTTCTCACTTTTTAAGTGAAAGAAGTTACAGGTGTAGAAGGTACAGGTGTGGAAGCCTATGAAGTTACCATCCTGAGCAACACGTTGCTGCCTCTTTACCTCTGCCGTTCCATGAGTGATCAGGCAGAAGGATCTGTGCTGTGGGTACAGCAAGGCCTGTGGGAGCATACCAAGATAGTAGGTATTTGGGAAAAAGTAGTATGGTTAAGGACTCGAGCAGGAAAGCTTCCCCCATAGCTCTCTGTACCGTCATGCGGGGTGTTAGAAGCGACTCTCCCATGGATTTGCAGACTCTGCAAACAGCAGAGCGGGTTCTTCTGTAATGGCAGAGTACCCTCTAGTGGGAGAGACCTGAATAGGCCTGTGGCTCTGGCAGTCAGCCAGTAACTCGTGGGTGCTGATTTTCTTTTCTGTTTGGAATGTCGAATAGCCTTCTTGTTATTCATCAAAATCACAGATATTAAGAAAGTGTAATATTAAGCAAGTGCAGCTACTGCTTCCAAAAGGATGCAGGAATCACACCACGAAATGGCTTTACGGGAGTTGTCCTGCAGACACTCTGACCATGGTCACTGGAAGGAGAGGTATGGAAGGCAATGGAGCAGGAACTTGTTTTCAGTCCTGCCTTGTGCTCCTGGAGATCTTGCAAAGGACCAGGCAAGATGAGTGTTTACCCAGGGAAGGAATGGGGGAAATGTTCCTACAACCATCAGGTTGGGCTGTGATGGTTAAAAGAAGGTTTGCTAGGGCAAGCGTGGAGCCACAAGCAGAAGTGGTAACAGCAGGCATCTTGGTAGGGACTGTAAAGGCATCTAGGGTGCCAAAATCCCTCTGCCAAATTCTGCCAAGAGGTTGTCAGGCATCAACTGTTTCACGAGGGAGCTGGATTTTTCTGTAGCCTTCTCAGTCAGGGGAGCTTTAGCAGAATATTGAGTGATGTATTAGCCGACTCTAGTTCGGTGTTTAAAGGGCAGAAAATTCCCTGTGCGGTGAAAGATGTGCTGCTTCAGCTTCCTTGGAATCTGTTGTGCCACATGCATGTAAGTTACAATGGGTAGCTTCAGCTTTGCTTTTCCTGAAGGAGAGTACTCTGACATTAAGTCCTCTTTTAAAATTTTAAGAAGTCATTTGTCCTCCCCTAGGGAGTGTGAGCAACTCAGAGGGGCAAACAAGGCACAGCACATCAGTCAGGGCAAGCACAGAGGGCACCTCACTGCTCCTTTCCAATGGTCTTTCCCTCTGGTGCTTGTAACCTGCTCAGAAAGCCATGGCCAGCACATCGCTTGCAGCCTCTCCAGCCACAGCTAGTGATGTTGCTACCCAGACAGAGGTCTCAGGGAAACACGCAGCCATCCAGGCCTTGGGCTGCAGGGTGTGCCCGAGTCTTCTGTCGGTGTCCGACAGCAGCAGTGGTGGGTATGTCTGTGTGAGGTGTGCCCAGGTTGTGCTCAGCCTGGTGGCGGAGCTTTGGGTGGACATGAGTAGGCTGAGGAGCATCAGGGAGTCAGAGAGGAAAACTGACTGGTGGAAGCATACTCTACCCACCCTGAGACAGACTCAGGAGCACAAGAAACAGACACAAGAAACAAAGGTTCCCCTATCCCATCAGGCAGCCCCTGCACAAAAGACAAAGGTTCCCCCATCCCACCAGGCAGTAGGAGGGGACCTATGCCAAGGGGGGAATGGAAACAGGTTTTTGCTCGGGATGGTAGGTGAGCCCTCTCCCAGCCCACCTCACCTTTCCAACTACCCTTATATAACTGGTATGAAGCTCTAGAACATGACAGTCAAAACAACGATGTAGATGAAAGCCCATATTAAGTGACAAACAAATAAAGGGGATGTTGTCATGGGAGTCTATTACACACCACCTGGCCAGGATGACAACACCGATGAATTATTCTTTGCAGAACTAAGAGATGCCTCGAGATCAACTGCCCTTGTCCTTATGGGGGACTTGAATTTGCTAGACCTCAACTGGCATTACCACATGACTGACACAAACAAGTCCAGGAGGTTCATAAAGCACCTAGATGACAACTTCTTGGCGCAGGTGCTCAGGGAGCCACTTAGGAAAGGTGCCCTCCTAGCTCTGTTGCTGGAGAACAGAGAGGGTCTTGTGGGGGACATGGCAACTGGGGACATGATGGTAGGCAGCAGGTGCTCCAAACCAGGCAGGACCTCCATGTGTAAGTGTCTGAGCATTTGTGACTTTTAATAGTGTTATTTGGATCTGATGATGAAGGGGGTTATCTTAACGGATATGAGTAGACCAAGAAGGGCATTCAGTCAGCAGGGTCTCACGGTCTTGATGCAGGTCCCCAGCAGCTGATATGTCCTGAAAAATTTAGTGCTCTTGTCATTTACTGACATCTTTGGCACTGCCTCTAGTCTTACTCTAACTCACTAATTTCCCCTCCTGTTAAATACCAGCAATGTGCATCAGCTGTACCCCATCCTTTTCTTCCAGCCTGTAAAAGTTTCACTGATTACTGGCCCAAATGGTTCTGCTTAGAAGAGATCATTAGTCCAGAAATCACAAGAAGAACCATTAAATGCATTCACAGCAGAGAGCACCTGCCCAGAAGGCAAAGGGAAGACTAAAGAATAGAACACATTTGTGACAGAAGGGATTTCAGATTTCCTCTTTCACTAGCACACAGGTAGCATTGCAGGTGAAAAAAATAAAAGGAGGGGCACAAAGAACTCTCCAGAATGTGAGACAAGAGCTTTCTACTCACTTTTGTTCACACTGAATTCAAAGGCTTTGGCATACCAGACAGTCAGTGTCAGCCCAGCCACCACCATGTACAAAGAACTCTGTGGAATTGGGCAGAAATTGTTGAGCTGAGCTGGGAGCTTGATAAAAGAAGCAATTGAAATGGGGGTGGAGAATGGGGCTGAAAGGGACTTTTGTGCCTTTTACTTCTATAACGAATATAAAAAGTTTTTATTTTCTGAAAATTCTGGTCTGCCTGGAGTACTTTCTGTTTGCCTCTGTCCGGAGGTTACCTCCAGTCTTCACTTATTGCTTCAGAACTATCCTCTCTTTGCTCAGTTCTGGCTTCCTCCCTCTTTTCCAAAGAATAAGACCCTTTCATTGTGTCCTTCTTTCTTCTCTCAGTTCCCCCAGCCTATTGAGGGAAAATTTAGATAAATATAGAACCTTTCCACCTCAGAAGACAGGGGTTACTGGGTAAGCTAATAAAAAAAATACCACTCAAGTCCCTTGAATGTCCCCTTTATTATCATGAACTAAGTGCAGGAAGATGTCCCTGGGACTTCCCTGCTTTTGTTGCTTTGATGGCACAGAGCACTTCTTGATAAACTTATTTTAAGCTGTATAGTCTGCAGGTCTCTAAAGTTCCCTCAGAAACCCCCTCAACATCTATGAAGGCAGGTAAATACAGGAGATACTTTTTTTTCCTCAAAAAAAAGGAAAACATGGCTGAGGATTATAGGTACATCAGTCTCAAGGAACAAGCAGTAGGACAGTAGAATAGCTGCTGGAGACCAGACTTACTTTGGAGGGCACCCATTCTCGACCCAAAACAAAAAAGGGAAGACTGGTGGACAGAAAAATGACGAACTCAAGACCTACTCATTGGTCTTAGGAGATGGAAGAAGGTAATCAAAAAAGCCAGTGACAGAGTTTTGGCTTTGGTTTGTTAGTTGTCAGAGGAAGGGCTCCTCTGGATCAAGCATGGTGGTGGAGTTGCTGTCTCCAAGAACAGTTGTGTCCATCTGGAAGAGCCAGTGCCTGACCATACATATCTGTCTTAAAAAAGTGGTTTCCATTTTATGTGGGCTCCTGACCACTCCATGGGCATCTCCGTCAAGATATTTTGGTGGGCAGGGTTTTTTTAATTTTTTTTTTTAATGCTGATTTCCTAATATCTGGATGGAGAACATCAGTGTTCTTGGCCGTTCTTACAAATTATTATTGATCTGTTGTGTCCCTGCTGTTGGATCCTACTTTTAGCATTTCATTGCAAAATGAAAGCCTTTAATGCAATCATAATAACGATAAATATTAAATTAATAATTAATGCTATTTATATTAATGTTAACGGATGTTATTACCTAATGTTCGTTGTTTGGCGCTGTTCCGCTGTTTGTCTAGCTTGCTCCCGTCACAGCCAGCAGCGGCCCCAGAGGATTGGGAAGCAGGGGGCGAGCACCCGGTAGGTCCAGAGGGCGCTGCCCGCCCCTGTTACGGGCGTTTTGGTGGGGGCGCCGCCCCGCACTGCTCTTTCTCGTTCTGCAGCGGGGCTCTGCGAGTGTCGCGACCGCTGACTCTTTGTCGCGGACACCGTCGGCGCCCGAGGGCGCGGAGCGTGAGTACCCTGGGCTTTCGTTGGGGGGAGGATCGGGTCGTGCCCGGGTCCTGCTGGCTGAGGGTTGGGGGCTCAGCCTCCGCCGAGGCCGGGGTTGGAGGCAGGACGGCGGGGGCAGCGCGGCGCTGGGGCTCGGGAGACCTCTGGGGTGCCGCGGTGGAGAGCAGGGTGCGGCAAAGGGTTGCCCTATTACCTTACACCCTTCCCACCAGGGGACTAGAGTGGGCCTGGGACACCATGGGACTTTTTTGGGTGATCAGAGTAGCTCCACGACCTACTGTTTGCTTGTGGCAAGGAGATCTTGTAGCTACGCTGGATGGGAGCAATGGTGTTACAGTCCTACCAGGTTATGGTCTTACCATGGGAAATAAAAGCAACGAGACATGATTGCTATGAAAGGTATGCTTTCAAGCAGGTGTAGCACTTCTTTCTGTGGTCTATAAGTACTTTTGTAACGTAAAACTTTCCTCTGGCTTGCTGTGGTTGCTCCTACTTTTTGCATGTTTTTAGGAATGCTGTCTGAACATGGCAGAGCCACGATCAATTTGTTATTCATTGAGCCTATTGCTGATGCATTGAGCTTGTTGCTGAGATCTTGATTTTATGCACGAGATTTTGGTCTGTATTCACACTTGGTGTCTGTAGAGTTGTACCAAGAGTTACTTTAGCACAGTGAGCCTGAAATGTAAAGGCAGGCTAGAGAGCGTACATGTTGTATGTGTGAGTTTGTTGGGAAGTTGTTTTTTAAACAGAATTTTCTCTCCTCATTCACTTATTAATTCATTAGCTTTTTTTTTTTTTTTTTTTTTTTTTTTTTTTTAAGGCAGATGGTAACAGAAAATGCTTTACAGTTTCTGTTTTCTGGCTTTTTCCACGTTGTGAAAATTTTACAGAAGTAGGGGTTTGCTTGTGTTCTTGGTAGAAGATGCTCCCAGAAAGCATCAGCTAGTTTTATAGTCATAGGCAAGAAGGTGTACATGATATGTGTTACAAATATTGTTGTTACTATTATTTGATGAAATAATGTTTCCACTTAAATACAACAGCAGCTACAATTCCAAGCAGCTCAACAATTTGGTGGCATTGTGATAATATTAAGTGATGAAGTAAGTTGAAAGCTGCAATGCAATCTCAGTTTTGCCCCCTTTGCCTCCCTGGAAATGTTTGTATGTATTAGGGATGTATGCCCCAAAGGTTCCCCAATTCATGCTTTTTTGTGTCGAGATGTTTTCAGTTTATCCCTTGATCTCATGAGCTGTGCTGTATACCAATGTTATGCTCCTGGTGGAAGCCACTGGGCACACAATGCAGGCTGTGTGTGAATGTGGAGGAAAATCTGCCGGGAATGTCTGAAGGCAGATGCTGGCTCTTTTTATCTGTTCACCTTCTTCCACTAGTGTTTGTGTAGATCTTTCTGCTATAACAGTGCAATTTTGTAAAAGCTTATATCTGCTCATGTCTGTGGGTCTCTGAGCTGAAAGCGCCAGGCTTTCAAAAGCACGTCTAATAAAGAGTGTAATAACCCGTTGTTTCACGTGCACCAGTTCATCCATTCAGCAAAACCAGATCCACAAGCTCTATGAAATAATAAACTGCAGTTTGCAATTCTGTGTGTAAATGTTTAATGAACATTATTATTTGAAGAACAATCCAGAAAGTTAATGCCTCTCTAGCTTTCATCATGCAACGTTCACACCTTGACCTCAGCTGTATCTCTGTTGACTAATTGTACTACTTGTCATCTACCCGGATCACTTTGTTTTACTTAAATGGCAAAACAATCATTAGCGTTCACACTTCGGAGTCACGATATAACCAGAAGATGATCTGTTATTAAACCATGCATCTCTTCTCATCTTCCTTCAGGTGAAGCAGATGCTCCCTTCCAAAATGACTTTCCAAGCCCTGTTTCTGAGTCTATTTTGTGTTGTGCTTGGAGAGCCAAATGGTAAGTTCAGTTTCCATAAATCTGCTTACAAATGGCTGGTGAGATGATTTCTGATTCCCAAGCCTTCACCAGTCAGACTAAGGGGCAAAAATTGGTAAAATTCAGATTGCTGGTGCCATTTGACATATATTAGATAGCTGGGGCTGGCAGATGTGACACCAGATCTCCTGGAGCAGCATTTGGAGATGGGGAGGACATGCAACATCCTGTATCTATGACACTGGACACTTCTGTTTGCTGGAGTTCACAACTTCTTATCTGGAACAAATCTACCTTTTTCTCTCCATCCCTCTCAAATGCACCACAAACTCTGAAGCTATATAGTCCAGACATTTTCTTTAGCCTATTTTGCCCTTCAGTACTCTTAAGAATGGATTTGCATGCACTTCCCCTGTGTTCAATCTTCCTCTATCTTTTAGGAAGCAAAATTGTCTACATCTCTGCTAAGAATGGGAAACCACGAGCTGATATAATAAAACTGAGGTGGAAGTCTGGGTACAGACATGGGATGTCTTTTTCTTGTAAATAGTGTAGAAGAAGCCAGATACTCAGCCGATATGAATCAGCAGAACGCCATTGATTTCTAGGACGATTCAGGAGAATCCTTGGTGGGGGAAGAACATAGAAATAGTGCTTAGTTGGTTGAATTGTTAAGTCTGTGAGTGTGCCAGGGTTCAGAATAGCGTCAGGCTTCTAAATAAGTGTGATATTTTCCCATTTTGCAAACTGTTTCATGTTGCTGCAGTGATTACTCACACTGAACACACGAAGGTGAATGAAGGCGACGCTGCGACTCTCAGGTGTACCCTGACAGAGCCCGGTGATGTTCTGCAAGTGACCTGGCAGAAGGACTCTGAAAAAAAACACACTAATATAGCTACGTACAGCACCATGCTAGGATTAAAGATCCATGATCCCTACCAAGACCGGATGAATTTCACAAGTCTGGTACTCAATGACACAAGCATCACTTTCTGGGCTGCGAGCCTGGATGATACTGGGTGTTACATTTGCCTCTTCAACGTCTTTCCTTACGGCTCCATATCGGGACGGACCTGCCTGAGTGTCTTTGGTGAGGTTCTCTGCAGGGGTATGTCTCTAGTGGAAAGGGAGGGGTTTCAAAGTGGTCTCAAACTGCAGTGGTAGGAGCAACCCTCAGTAGGACATGCTATAGAAATAGAGCTTTCTTTAGCCAGATTTCTTGGGGTCATATTCAAGCCTGTTGTGGTGCCTGCTCTGGGCTGCCTGTGTTTGTTAGTAGCAGCTAAAAAGCGAGGAGTGAGATCTTTGTAAGCCAAACTGGAAGCCAAGTCCTAGCTGGAACATGGTAGGGCTGATGTTGTCCACTGCAGTGTCCTTTTGGTGTCAGGTACCACCACAGCGCTGTGAGCTACCCTGCCAATCCCTAACATTGACCAGGGATTAGCAGATAGGAGAAAAGAATGGACAAAACAATTATTTTAATTTAGCAAACCACTGTAAAACCTGGGATTTTGGATAGAGGGAAACCTTTGGGGTATATCACTTCAGTATAAGGGAAGAAACATTAAATCTCAAGGGAGACTTGGCCCAATGAGCTTTCTCTGCATTCCTGTGCCATGGGGCTGTGTAAGAATCCAGTGAGCTTCTCTCTGACTGATAATGTTTAACCTGCCGTTACTGCTTCTGACCAATGCTCTTTGTGGTGATGGATTGTCTCTTTTGTGTTTTGGAAGGTCTCAGTGCGTCTGTCCACTATAACATTTCCAAAGGTCATTTGATAGCCATCTGTAATGCTGTTGGATTCCCAGAGCCCACCATCAGCTGGAACAACCTGTTCAATTACACCCCTACACAGGAGAAGGTCAGGCACACCAATGGGGTAATGTCCATCACCAGTAAACTGGAGATCTCTGACTCTCAGAGCATCAGGAAGCAGGACTTGACCTGCAGAGTAAGCAACAAGAATGAAGAAATTGAATTGCCCATGAAAATCAAAAACGGTAGGTGAATGATCAAGTCCTTGTAAGCATTCCCTTGGCCTCCATGTTTTGCAATAACATGTTTGGATAGGAATCTGCTGGGAAAGAGAGGGAGTGAAATGTATGTGTGCCAAGTAAGGAGGAAAGAAACCCTGCTCTGCGTTTATTGTTGTCTTTGAGATGAGGATATACTGTCGCCTCCTCCAACAGGGGAAAAAAAAAAAACAAACAAAAAAAAACCACACACACAAAAAAAAAAAAAAAAAAAAAAAAAAAAACAACCAACCAAAGCCAGGGAGGTACAGGGTTTAGAGGCACCATGCACTCTGTAGCAAGCTGAATGTCACTTTTCAGGCAAGCCTTCCTGGTCTCTTTGACAGTCCAAAGATATCTAGATAGGTATAGATGTATGTATGAGGTGAAAAACATCTTTATGAAGTAAAAATGCTGTGGGTGGCTTAATAATTGCTGAAGTGGAAGTTTTGAAATGAATAACAAGCTCTCTGTTAACAACAGTTATGCAAATGTTTCAGATAAACTTATTTCATGCTTTGGTATTGTATTCAGTTAACCTGTGCAATATGCTTTAGTTTCTCTGACATTTTTGACAAGAGACACGTGTATTGAACTAATGGTCAGGGAGGAACAATATTTTAGGGGAGATAGGAAGGTGATCAGCTGAAGACACTTAAATTGGTGTTATGGGGAAATCTTAAATACAGATTATTTAACTTCTGAATATCTGGTAGCGCTACTTTATTTCTTATTCCAGTGTTCTGTTCTGCTGAAAAGCTTTTGGCCCCGGTTCTATGGATGAGAAATAGAAATATGAAAAGCTGAAGTACCAACCTCAGTTCACACAGGAGTGTTGGCACAGGTGGTTTAAAATCCACTTAAACAAATCCAGAACCTTAAAAGGAAGATCACTTTGCTACTTCATAAATTAGAAAAACAAGAAAAGCAGATTGGGTTTGAGGGTTATTTCCCATATTACATGCTTGTGAAATTATTGTTATATGAAAAAGAATGAAATCTGACTTGTAAAATCCCTCTTGAACTTCAACAGCAAATTAGTCCTTAATTCTAAGTGACACGAATTGCAGAATCGTAATAAATCTTTCCATCCTGTCTCAAATGCAATATAGATTTGTTTTGGCCTTTTAAGAACGTAAGTGTGTATCTCTAAAAGCAGAAAATTGAGATTCCTGTTATTCTTTACTAGGAGAATGAAGAGTCCAGGAACAGCTTGTTCTTTTAGCAATCTTTTTATATTTTAGAGAGGGAGAAATTCAAATTAATTGCATTTCTAGTTCAACCTATCTGTGTTAAAAGACATAATACCTTTGGCTCAGTTCGATTAGATTTCAGTTTGGTAAGCTTTCTCACTAATATCAGTGAGCATTGAACAGAACGTTCACATTATTATTTTGATTAATGGCAGTCATATCAAGCGGCTAATGCCCAACTAGAGAGGGACATTTACAATCAAATGTTGTTTATAGCTATTCGCATGAATCAAAACACACACTATCTTCTTTTTTGAAAGTTCATTTAGTCTTTGCAACAGTTTTATGTGCTTAACAATAATAGGAATAGCTTTTATTTTACAACCTAAAACGCAGATTCTGGGTGAACAAAAAGCTCTTCAGAAAGTGTTAGGGCGTATAAAATTCTGCTTGTGTATGTATCACAATTATCATATCAGGGTGGGAATAACAATTCTATGTGCTGGGGAAGAACATCTTTTCTTTACAAAGCACTTTCCAGAAAGCAGTGGGCAAGTATGTGTGTTTTTGAAGATACACACGCTGTCTCCTAAGCAATTCCTGCTTTTATGTAGTTTAGCAATAACTTTCACAAACTCTTGATTAGGAACAGTTGTCATTAAACAGATACTTCTCTTGGCTCTCTTTGCTATTTTTCATAGATAAATTTATCTTTGTTTGCTTTTTTTTTTTTTTTTTTTTTTTTTTGTCCTTCATAGAGGAGGGATTCTTATTCCTGGGTCTGATGATTGCTCTGGGTATTTTACTAGTCATCGTGGTCCTGATTCTGATCACTATGAGGAAGAGGATCTGCAAGAGGACGCATGGCGGTGAGTCGCGACCAATGTTTTGAGCCATAGAACCATAATAATATCTTGTCAACAGAGAAGACTGAAACTGCTGAGATACCATTAAGGAGTGTGGGCTGTCATATTGCCAAAATTCATAATGTTTTAATGGTTATTAGAAGTTGACTCAGTTGCATGCAATTTCAAGAGCTGTTTTCCCACTGCTACTGCTAAGGGACAATGCAAGACTGCAAGTCAAGAGGGCAGGATGCAAGCAGAGCAGGATACACTGCCTTGTTTTGCCGTCTTGTGGAAGTCTCAGCAGAAGTAATTTGCTAGTCTTTCTTATTTTCATGGAAGGACAACAAAGGATTAACTGTAGGTCTGCTCATAGAGTTTTTCATATGAGAACTGGTACACTGGTGAGAAAATTCAAGGAAGGGCTTTCTTTTGGTCACAGCATGCATACGCATTTTAAGACACAATGTGATGCGATGGAGAAGTTAGCTCAAACTTGTCATGTGAGCCTGGTTCCTAATGCTGAATGAAGGAGAAACTGCAGGCAGTGCAATGTCCTTGTATGTGTGGTGACCCGATAATGGACCAGCTCAGCTCTCTTCGTTTTGCTATGAACAAAATGGAAAGGGAAAAATAATAGAGAGGAGGAGAAGGCTTAAGTTTCAGATTTGATGGTCATTGCTAATTTTGTTTTTGCATGACAGGATAAGAATTATGTACCTGGCTTTAAATTCTACCATGGTATTTAGAAACACTGTCAGAAGCCAGTCCAAATTGACTCAGTTCATTTCTGAATCTTTAGACACTTCATGATGATGTGATAATTTAAAGAGGCATTTCCAGAACATCAGACATGTCTAGACCTATGGCACTTACTATTAAGAGAGGGGAACCCAGTAGAGCTGCTTCTGCCAGGGACACAAAACTCTTCATTGAGAAGAAAGAGAAATGAATGCTTTTTAGACCCCAAATGTAACCAAATACTACTACTTCATAGTAGAACGTGTTTGAGCTCTGCATCAGTCTTATAAAGAATTCAGAAGAGGAAATTCCATTTGAATTTTCAGACCAAACTGGAAGTTAAAGGACAAGGAAGCACAGAGAGAGAGGAAAAAAAAAAATATTCTCTACTTCCCATCAACGAGCGGTGTTCGGCCACGTCCTGGGAAGCAGGGCCTCAAAACACGTAGTGGTTGTTCAGGAGGAACAGCCCCCTCCCCCACGAGAGCCCCCCCTTTTATTGCTGAGTGTGACATCAGGTGTTATGGAATATCCCTTTGGTTGGTTTAGGTCAGCTGCCCCGGCAATGACCCCTCCCCATCACTTGCCCACCCCCAGCCTGCTGGCTCTTGAGGGCTTGGAAGGAGTCCTGATGCTGTGCCAGCACTACGCAGCAACAGACACAACACTGGAGTGATATCAGTGCTGTTCCAGCTATGAGTGCACAGCACAGCACTGTGTGGGCTGCTGCAGGGAAAAGGTGACTCCAGCTCAGACAGACCCAACACACTGCTGGCTCCAAGCTCTGAGCCATTAGAGAAGTGGATTCTCTCAGCCTACAGCCCCTGTAGCCAACAAGTCAGCATTAATGAGATTGTTCATACCTGGGGCAGAGGGGGAAATTTAGGTGAACAGAACTTAGCAATGGATGTAAGTTTGTTGTACTAGTGTTTATGAACAACAGCAAGATTTTAGGAACTTCAGTTGTTAAGTGTTCCTTCCCATTTACAATGGGTTTTGGTAATGCTGAGATGTGACTTCTATAGTAGGCTTTGTAGTCTTTGGGTGCCTGTTCTTTTAATGTACTGCACTGTATTCAGTGTTACCACTCTTAGCTGCCACGCAGTAATGAGGAAGTCCCTTCCATATCCTTAACTCCCCTGTCAACAGTAAACTTTTGATCCTAGTCTGTTTTTGCAGTGACTTGTTTTTTTTCCTTGATCATCCGTGAAATCTGTTCTCTAAAGCGTAAAGATTCCCCCAGAAGAGAGTAACATCTTGGAGAAAGCTTGTGTCTTGTTTTATCCTCTGCTGTGCTCAGATTCTGTTAGAACAAGAAGCAGTGCCTACATGCACATACTTCTGCACGCACTTTTAAAAGCAGCCTGGCAGAGAGCTGATAGTGCTCACTGGAGGATGCCAATGTCTCTCTGAGGCCATTGTCTGGGGTTTCAATACTTCTTTCATTCTGCACTAGACAGAAAACAAAGCATTTCCAGTTTTGTCCATTTTTTTTTAATTAAAATACAATTTTATTTTATTTTTTTTTAAATCTGTGTGGCTGGGGAGCCTTCTCTGTCAAAGTTTCTCCTCCTCTGCTGCTAAGAATAGGGTTGTTGTTTTCTGCTTTGCTTTCATTTTTGTTTTCTCCCTTCTCCCTGTGGCAGACACTTGAGAATAAGATGAAGAGCTGAGGCTCCTTCCTTGGGCATTTGCTATAAGTACCAGTTACAGATCACATACATGTTTTAGTTCTCTACAAAAACAGCCCGAGTGTTGGGTTGGCTCTTGACAAAGCCTTTCAAGTTTGGCAAAAAGTCATTTATTTGGGAGCAAAAGGGGATGCAAAAACATTGGAAAGCTTGCATCTTCACCCTCTGCCAAGCACAGAGGCAAACCTAGCTGTGTTGTCACTTGATTAAGAGTGATGAGCAGGCTGTGGTGAATCACCTTTCTGCAGATGTAACTATACCTATGCTAGGAGTTTGTCGGTGATACTTTCTGGAAAAAGTTGCACCTTTTCCTAACTGGTTCAGCTAATAGTGCTTCACTGTAGAGCATGCCAACATCAAGCAGTCCAGTTAAAAGCCAGCTGCTTGTACCCAAGCAAAATAAAGGCTCTTAGTCGCAACAGATTTCTGTGGCTCACCTACCGCATACATGTCTCAACCTATATGCTTTCCTCAGCATCCGCTCATTTTTCTAAGACTTGAAGGACGCTCATGTTTCAATCTGGCCATTTGAAGAGCTTTACAGTACGCTCTCAGGAGCTAGCAGCCTGCAGGGGGATTAAATTCCATGCAAAGTGTTCTCTGAAGGCTTGTGGTTTTCTGGAAGGAAAGTTTATTTCACAAATGGATACAGAGGCCAGCATCTTTTTTTTTTTTCTTTTTCTTTTTTTTTTTTTTTCCATCGGTATCCAAGTAAGAAAAAAATTATCTACCTTGGGTGGCTTATGCATGTTTTGCTATGTGCAAAGCTTTAAAAACGGTCAAATAGTATATTTGTGTTTAAAACTTACAATATAGTGACAAAAAAAAAAAAAGGGACTGTTTCTTCTTGGTTGGACTTGATGATCTTCAACGTCTTTTCCAACCTAAATGATCCTATGATTCCCATGACAATTTCTTGGAGCTTGTTATTGAATAGATATGAAGTGACCTAAGGAGGACGATCAGATTAAGTGAATCTGGAAGACAAAATCTTGAAAAGTCAGAGAAGAAAAGACTGATAAAAAAATCTGTTCTCTAGAAAACTCCAACATGGCAATATGTTTGTCCAGTTTGAAAATCAGAACATTCAAGTTTTCCTTCATGTGGAACTTCTCCATTAAATTACTTATTTTATTAAGCATTAAAATCCTTGTTTCAAAATGTTTGTCAGAATACAGACAATGAGCTTTGGAGCTGACAAGGAGCTGAACCTTGGTATACCTGGATTGTAACAAGAGTGCTATAAAACAATAAAAATCTCTGCATTTCCAGCTAGATATCACTTACTACTCTGAATAGGAATTTAAGGCTCCTTGATTATTATTTTTTTTTAATCCCTGAAGTTGCTGCAAATAATAGAGATCCAGCTCTCTTAAGCTGCAGATAACACTTCTGCTGATCAGCTGGAATATATAGGAAACAGAAAAAAAATAAATTTGGGGAGCACAAGATGTCCTGAAAGGCTAGAAAATATGGAAGTCACATGTGGTAGATTCCAGTTATTCAGGAAACTTTACAGGAACAAGAA
Source organism: Anas acuta (assembly GCF_963932015.1). NCBI lineage: Eukaryota > Metazoa > Chordata > Aves > Anseriformes > Anatidae > Anas > Anas acuta. The sequence continues at coordinate 112,431,904 of NC_088979.1, read as the reverse complement.
CCTGAACAAGCTTTCCATTGCCTTGTTCTTGTTTACAGTGAAGGTAAGGACTATTTCAGAAGAATCCTCTAGTGGTTATTCATTTTGAGGAAGGCTGTGTTTATCACTTTTGACTTATAAATTACACAAGTTCTTATTTGGTCTGTATAAGTGCTTGTTTCTTCAGTGGGCGTTCTTTGACACACGGCAAGCATCTGCTTTTCTTAATAGTAGGGGAAGAGTTGAGAACAACACCGTAATAGGTCGGTATTATGAGACTTTTCAAAATAGTTTTCCTGAAGTGACAGCTAAATGTCAGCCTTTCAGAGGCCCCCTGTGTCCGGAGCCAGTGGGGCTCACACTGCTCCCAGGGGAACGGGTCTCTGTCAGGCACAGTGTTCCTGTGGGGGAGGCTCCTCCCAGAACCACCTTGGTTCTTGCTGCAATGTGGCTTTAATGTGAGCGAGAGATTCTAGTCCTTCTATTTTGAAATCCCCCAAAATAGCAAAAACATGCCATGGTGTAATTGAAAGTTGTTTTGCTTACAATAACCTCATTCCTTTACCCTACTTGACACTAAAACAAACAACTCCCACCCTAAAAAAAGCAGCATAAAAAAATGTTGTAGCCCAGAAGACCTAAACAGTGTAAAGAGAAAAACAAAAAGGACCTATGCGAACACTTTAGCAGTGGGGTGATTTTGATGCCATCAGGGTTTGACTGCCCATCTGGCATCCCACAGACACAAATATTTCACAACACGAGGGAAGCAAAAGATTCTTTCTGGGTTTCATGACACACTTGCAGACTGCTTCTGCTTGCAGACAACTTCTGTTCCTTAGTAAGTCGCTTAAGTTTGCTCTGTTTCCAAAGCCATGCCTGGTGGCAGTACTTTCCAGTCTTCATCACACACAGAGTAGGGTATGGGTGCTCTTTGAGAGCTTTCCATATGTTAATATTACCTGTTTTCATGGCTAACAGTGGGCAGAGCTTGTGCTCTGTGCGTGTCCCCTTTGCTGGAGAGCTACACTCACCATCCTGTTTTCCATTTTGGAGATAAACAGGCAGGGAGAAGGCAGCTCTGGCTGGGGCAGGCACAGGGGTACCTCTCTGTGTCAGGAAGGTGCAAACACCCTTGTGAAGCATTGGCATGAGGGGCAGAGCAGCCCCTGATGTAGTTGCAGATGTGCCAGCAGGGCCTTCAGTGGCTCCTGCATGAGCATCTGGGGTTGCATTGCTTTGCTCAGAGGTGCTGCCAACCCTCTTGGCAGCATTTTGGGTTTGAGGTCCTGCACCACCGTGCGAGGTGGCCCTGCCTCTTTAGGGCTGTTTGCACTGCGGTGTGGCTTTTTTTGTCCAGAAGGATGAAACTAATCCTGCTCACCACCGACAAGATGAACATACTGGCACAGGAAACCTCTCAGGTGTTAATTCTGTTTAGCAGCTTAAGTATGTGCTACTAAAAACAAAGCCCTTCCTCAGCAGACAGGGAGGCCTTGACTGTTTGTGATTAACACAATAAAAGACTTTCCCAGTCTGCCCTCTTTTATTTGAACAATAGTACTTTGTGTATAACCGGAAAAAAAGACCAATAGCTGAAAGGATGGTAAATTGCATTCCTACTGCGTATATGAAGTTGTCTGGCTGCTTCTATTTCTTGTTCATTCCTTGGTAGATATTATTTATCTGCTCAGTTATGAAAAAATACCTTAGTTGTAGACAGTGTTTTTAGACGAGGAGATGGAAGCTTTTATTACTCTCCTACACAAAGAGCAAGGATGCCAGGGGTTTTATTTTTCATACTTGAACTAAACTTGTTAGCTGTCAAATTTTAAGTAGGCTGCTATGTTGTCCTGTATATGGACCCCTTCTGGATAAATTACTTGTCACTGAAATGAGTGCAAATGGTACGTAGGGCAGATAAAAATGCAATACAAGAAACACTAACTAATTTTGGAAGTCTCTTCCATTGCTACTTTTTTCCAAGCATTTGTCATACTGCGTAGATTTAATAGTTGTCTCCTAATTCCTGGTCATGCTATGCAAGAAGGATTTTTTTCAAAGACACAGAAAATAGCATTATAAATTGGATTTCAAACATCACCATTAAATTCTGAAATACCAAACATCCCTATTTGTGTATGTAGTAGTTTCCAAAACTAGGAAAGTTGGCTTGCTTTTCACCGTTTATAAACAAAGCTAGTATTTGATATGTTCCCAATCACACTGTAATATCCTGAATTTTGCATTGTGCATTAGCCATAATTAAAATTCTGTGGTTACGTAGGTATGTAGTTTGTTTAAAATTCACATAATCTTGTCTTCAGATCAACGGTTTGCAAAATTTGAAATATCGTTTGAATGGGTGTCAGTAGTCATGGTTTAATGGAAACAAAGAACAGTGTAATAACGCAGCCTGTTTCTTTGGAATTTTATTTGTAGGAAATGGAGGATGTTTTACTTTTTTTTTTCTTTCTTATTTTCAGTAAATTATTCCTATTACATGCAAATAGATTAACACTAATCCTGGAAATTTCTCATTCTGTATTCCCCATGACTTCTTTGGAAATACCTTTTTATTTCTGTTCTTCTCTTTAAACATGCAATAAGCCTTTCACTCAGCTGCCAATTTTGTCCGTTCAGAAAGGGACATGACTGTTGTCCACTTACTTTCAAGGTATGTTTTTAAATTTCCAGATGATGCAAGCAGATGAACGTCATGGCATACTTGTTCTGAAGCCTTCTGCTTATTCTGCTTCAGAATAAGAATAATAGTGTACTCTAAGCTAGGCTTAGATGATCCTTAAGGTCCCCCTTGACCCAAATCGTTCTGTTGTTCTCTGACTGGTTTTAAAACTTTGGTGATCGAAATCACCAGGCTTTGATGCAAATTTCCCACTGGCATTATGTTTTCTGCTCCTCTCTTTTTCATTACTTTTTTAAATAAGAAAAGATTGCTGTCATTGTTGGACCATAGTAACTGGATAATTTCCTCCATCAGTCATTAACTAAAGTACACCTGCACATTGATACCTTGTGTAATGTAAATAATCTAGACTGGTTTATAAACCCCTTTTCCACTGCTGAGCTTCACTCTGTGCCAGTAAAGTCTCTTGGCAGCTGCTGCTGAGGTGGGGTGCCTGACTGCTCCCCAGGTGGAGCTGGTTGTGAATTTTAAGAGTATTCCTCCCTGGGGCATAACAAGGACGGGACCTAACATGCCTGAGAGCACCCATCTGGGGCACGCTGGGGAGGACAGGAACACAGATGCTATTAGTGCAGGGCAAGCTGGCAAAGAGCTGTGCCAGCGATGGCTCTGGCTGCACCTGGGGTCGCACCAGCATCCACATGGATGGGGCATCCACAGCTTCCCTGGGCAGCCTGTGCCAGGGCCTCACCACCCTCTGAGTGAAGAATTTCTTCCTTAAGAAATTTGGTCATGGATTGCTTGATGTAATGACCCTGTGTGTGACAGGCATGTGACCCTCCTCTCTGAGGTAAGGTATCACCTGTAGAAAACAGAAGAAGCAAAGGGGAGCAGAGATTGAAGCCTTTCTCATGATGTTTTAAGAAGATGGGTAACTCACAACGTAGCAGGGAAGGTCCTATGGGAGTTCTCTGAAGGGCAGTTCGGACTGTTCCTCTCTGCGTTTTCCCAGAGTGTACTCCATCAGCAGCCACACTGCTCAGCAAGACCTGGGGCAGCAACACGATGGTCACAATTCATCCTTTTTCCTTTTTTCCTTTGTTTTCTAGGATACTAGAGGATTTCCATTCATCTTACCTGACCATTGTGGCCTGGCAGCCTGAAGTCAACATTAAAAGCAGTGACTTCCGTGGCTAGAAAGTAGCAGTGATAAAAGGAAAATACATCAGGACCAGAGCACTGCACTGTCTAGATGGTGCGTTTATCACTGAAAGACTAGCACCATGCTTGTTACCCGTTAATCACAAGAAGCAGGACTAGAGGGAACGCGTAGTCCACCCATCTGCAGCCAGGCTACGTCTGCTATGCTTGTACCAATCTTGGTACCTCCAGTCTCCAAACATATTTGCCTTCTTCCGATGGAAGTTTGAAGATGTCCAGGGATGGAGGCTCTGTGAGCTCTCCGGGGATCCTCTTCCAGCACTTAATTGATCTCAGTAGAGAGATAGGGGTGGGTTGGGGGGTATTTTTGCTAATAGCTGTCTGCAGTTTCATTTGGTGCAGATCCTCATTCATCTTCCTGACATCACCTTTTCTTGTTTCTTATCCAGCTGATGCAACTCCTTTTCCTCAGTTAATGTGCAACAACTGTGTTTCTGAGTTGTCTCTAGAGATATCTCAAACTGTGTCAAATCTGCCAAAGATTGTTGGTAAAAGGTCAATAGGGTCCAGATATATATATTCTAATTTGTCAATAGTGACAGATTAGAAGCAGTAGCAAATACAGCTGAGAAAGTGTTTTAAGTAATTTATTTTTATTTGACTTTTTTTTTGACTTTTCTTTTAAGCACAAACAAATTATTCTGCTGGCCTAAATAATTTTTCCCATACTTTGACTTTGTCATGTGGGATGTTACACCCTGAGATAACTACCCTGCATCACTACTGAGGATTTAATGTTATCAGTGGGAAGTTTTACAGAAGCTGAATTTACTACTTTGCCATGATTTTGGTAGGAGATAAAGACTCTGTGTTACTCATACAATCTGCCCCAGGTAAGACTGGAACCCTTCTCTCCATTTTTTTCTATTTACTTTTTGGTCTTTTTTTTCCACCTAAATGCCTACCCATGTCTGCTGGTATGATCATTTCCAGGCTTACTTCTCTTGTTGCCTGTCCCACCTGCTCACTCTGCTGCAGCACGTGGTTGTGTGAGGGCAGGCTCCTGGGCATTGCATTTCAGCTCATCTTTTTTGTAGAAGGCCAATGCCTAAGCATGCCCACTCCCTCCTGAGTCCTCACTGGACCCCTGTGCCTATGTCACAGCATGAACCTTGCTAAAAACAAGCCTACCTCCGGGTGTGCCAACTTTGTGGCCCATTTTACTGACAGAACAGATAGACAGAGGGACTGCAGGGTTCCTTCAGTAAATTCTGTTATACTCCAAACGCTGATGTTTAAGGTGTTGCTCAGTCTTTGTTTCGTCTTAATATTTGCCAATATATTTGGATCACTGCCAGTCTTTTGGGTTTGATAACCCAAAAGGTGCTTGTGCACCTGAAGTACTCTATCGCATGAAGCATGTGGTGTTTTGGTTTCTGCCTTCTCCCAGATATGTGAAATAGCTGAGGCTGGAAGGAAGCTCTGGAGGCACGTGGCGGTAGTCTTAGCCAACTGTATAAACGGCCTATTTAAAAAATCAACAGAGAAGGTTTGACAGCTGTGAGACTTGTGGCCAATTCATTCAGAGCAGAATTTTTGTTCTGAACTAGTCCAGTCAGAGTACTGCCATCCAGAGTGGCTGCCTTTCGAGAGGCAAAACTTTGTGCATGCTCATGTCCACGTGTATTATTGAGAGTGTGAGGGGTGATATTTTCTGTGCAGGTGCAATATGGGTTATTTATTTATTTCATTTTTTTCCTAGCAAAAAATACCTGATCCACTCCAAACACCAACTGCTTTGTATTTGTCTGCTTGTAGATTTGAGATACCAGAAACCCTTCCAAGTTGGGCTTTTTTGTAGTCTCGATTTGCAGTTTCCTTCTTTTCTGTACAGAAAGCAGGGGAGTTTTAAGGTGTTTCTTTTTCTTTTTCTTTTTCTTTTTTTTCAGAAAAAAAAAAAAAAATTCAAGTGAAATAAGTTTTGAGATGAATTTACATAAGTATTTTTAACCACAGCACCTGCAGTTTGCTTCAGATTTGAAAATTTCTTTGGTTAATCAAATGTGTATTTTTAGTGGTGTCTCATGTTTGTTGCTTATTTGTTCTATATGTGACATTTTACCCTTTACTTATGTATTGACTGTCCTGCTTTGTGTATGTGCCTTTGCTGAAAAGAAGCCAAATAAAGTGACTTGTAAAGTAAGACCAAATGATTCCTTTTATTTGTAAGTAGCACTCACAGCATGTGTGGGCTTCTGTAAATCAAGCAGAGTAGAATGACAGAAGCATCATGCACAAGCTCTAAGTACGTGAATAATTTCTCTGGAAAAGGCAGCAGTGGCCTGCTGCGTTCTTAAGGACATACGACCTCTTGGAAGTTAATTGTGAAGCAATGTTCTTTGTTTGCTTTAAAAAAAAAAATGTAGTGAGAAACTTGATTATAGTTAAAAGCATGTAGCAACACTCCCGTTTCCCCAAATGAGTTCATGGGACTAGGTCGTGGGTCTTGCAATACCAGTGAAAGGCAGCAATTTACAGTCTGCCTGAGCTCCAGCAGATGGTGGAATGGGTGATTTCCAGAGATTTTGAGAGCACAACATAAACTGCCACTTAGATTTTTCTTTTGCTACAGATAAGTTCTGAAGAACTTCTTAGTAGAGGCTGGCCAGAAGTACAAGTCTCACTGCTGACATATCTCATCTGGAGAGGTGGGAGTTGGTAGTTTCTCCTCTTGGCTCTCCGAGGCTGGACAGCAAAGGGAAGGGAGACAGCTGGCAGCACCACTTCCTGGAGCACAGTGCAGGGCAAACTTTGTGTTTCCCAGGGAGAAGAGCTGTTTTTCCTATGCAGACCAGCAGAAGGGCTGCTCGTTATGGCCTGGGAGTTGCTGGCAGAACTGGCCGGGTGTTGCTTGGCCCCACCACTTGAGGTGCATTGTGCTAGCAGAGTGGGGTAGGAATCAAGAAGCCAGGGCTTTGGGAGTTCAGGAGGGGTCTGATATTCATTAGCAGGGTTAAATCACCTTCAGGAAACTAGACTGGTCATCTGTAAATTTATAGAAGGTTAACAAACGCAGAATAACAACTTTCCTCGGGAAATGCCAAGGTTGTCTGACAATTGCTTTTTTTGTCTGGCTGCCTGCTCCTCAGAATCTATCAAGATGTTTGCTTTTCTTCTGAGGTCATAATGAATTTAGTTCCTACAGATGTGTCCTCTCTTTGTGTTCTTTTGTCCTGGGCATGCTCAAGGATGCTATTATTCTAAGTCTTGGATTGTGCTGACAGACAGGGCAGGAAGGTGATTTCTCTGCTAGAGAGAACAATTTCTGTGCGCAGCTGCAATGATGGAAAGAGTGAAAAGCCAGCAGGCAGGGCTAGGCTTCTAGCAGAGATGGAGTTTGCAAAATGGAATTACCACTTTTGATGGCAATATCAGGATGTCTTTCATTCTTGCCTCAGCTGTTTTCTCCTCGTCTTGCTGCACTGACCACTCAGCTTGACATCAAGCCAGCTGCTCCAGCTGCTTCTGAACTGGTGAATGCATGCTTGGGCTTTTACCTGTATCCTTATGTCATCTTTCACTGATACAGGAATTTTGCTTCTGTACAACATAGCTCCAGTTTCCCAATCTGAAAAAATAGATTTCCTGGATGCTTCCAGGGAACTTTTTCCCTTTTCTGTCATCCCATGTGGTAACTAAAATGCCTTTTCCTTTATCAGTGTGGCAGAAACTGTTCTTAGTCTGCTGCATAACAAGATGTCAGGGAAGGAAGTGTGGGATAATTATAGAAGTTACAAGGCTGTACCTTTTTTTTTCTGTTTTTTTTTTTTTTTTTTTTTTTTCTTAAGATGGGCTGAAGTTAGCAACTGAGTTGACGCTGGGCGAGAATGTGCATGTTGATGTTTATCACTCAGAAAGGGTTAAAGAAGCTTTTAAGCTGAAAGAACATAAATGTGTATTTCTGAGATCATATGTAGTGAGCAGCATTCACTTTCTGCACATGGGTGTCACATGCTGTCCTCTCTCAGGGACCTTGTGTGCTGTTTTTCATTCTGAATAGGTCATGTCTATTTCCCAGGCCCTAATCTCATGACATCCAGATGAAAACCAACAGTCTCCAAAATATCTTTCCGTATAGGCAACCAGCTAATGGTGCACAGATTGTCAGGTGTGCCAGAGGAAACTCACTTTGCTGGTTTTCTAGCACGCTGGGAAGCTCACCAGCACTAGTGCTTCAGTGGTGAGCATCCTTTCTGACATCCAGCAACTTTGTCTTCACACAATCGGACTGGACAGAGTCCTAGGCTGTCTGTTGTGTCTCCGTAGGAAAACAAGCAGGCTGTGAGGTTTTTAGTCAGCACCCCCAAATGCTGAGGTCCTCATGCTGAAGCAAGAGAGATGATCTGCAGCTTCCACGTGCATAATGAATAGGTATCTTCTCCGCAGATGAGGCTCCTTGTGCCATGTGAATGTAGAGATGGCTGGAAAGAGAGAGGAACAACAGGCTTTCAGTGCTCTGGTTGGAGACCAGTAATGTGCCCTGCCTGTGGTCCCCTGGAGGGGCAGAATGGGGCAATAAAGAATAGGGTTAGAGCTGTGGCTTTGCTAATCAGGGTTTCCTTAAATAAACTAAGGAGTTGGACGTCCTTACTAATTTCAGCTTGGTAATTAATTTCCAGAAAACAACATAGCTGAGTGTCATAGGCTAACAAAAGAAGGAAGTGAGGTATTTCCCACAGCTGACCTAGAAGGGGGTGTTAAGCTGGTCACTTGGTAGGTAGACATTTCTCAGGCAGGTTGCCTGTTCTGACAGTGACAGGTTAACAAACCTCTAGCGAAGTATTTAGTGTCATATTTCAGTAGCTAAACATGCCATGAGAGAGTGAAGGATTACTGTTTGATTTCACCCACTAAAATGCTTTTTCACCTAAAGCATTTCTGATTTCACTTCCTTTCATTCTGATTGTGTGCTTCCCTTTGTTCAGGCTTCCTTGCTCCCAGCCCTGGTCCCATCTGTTCCTTACTTATCTCTCTTGTTCTTTTTAAGTGATTTTGCCCAATGAATGTTATCTTCTGTTTATCTCTCCATTCAACTCGTCCCATTCTCTCTGATAGCCAACTATTTGCAGCAGTCCTGTGTGAAGCTGTTGCCCTCTCCTGGAGTCTCAGTAGCCAGCCATGTGGTGAAAGCTGCGCCAATTCTTGTCCATCTTTCTAAACACGAAGTCAGCCTCCCTAGGAGAGGAAAACAGCCTGGACACCATCACACAGACTAGGGGAAAATGGAAGTGACTGTCTGTCTGTCTGTCTGTCAGCCAGCAGCTGGAGCTCCACAGAGACCAGATCCTTCCTGGCACGCTGGGCATGCATTGTCCAGTGCTTAGGTCACCCGTTCACATATCCTCTCCTCCTTAGCTGCCTGAATTTGGGCTTTTAGACACGTAGAAAGAGAAAACGTGCAACTGTGGGCCCTGCAGAGCAGCGTGCTCTGCATTTCATGGTGGAGAAAAAGGGAAGTATGAACTCTCTGTTCTTCTGCTAGTGTTAAGCTTGATTTACATTAAGCAGCTGGGGATTTCTGCTAATTGTTTACATAGGGGTGACAGTCACTGGCACAGTTCTACCTTCCTTGTTGGCAGAACAACCTGGGATAAGAAGATAAAAGGTAAGTACAAAGTTGTTTTCGTACAGCTTGTTTCCTTGATAAACCCACCAGCCAGCACTCCTTGTGACCCTGAGAGCAATGCTAGGAAAATGTGCAAGGCTTTGATGGATACATAGAAAATATCTTTTTGGACATCTTAGAGGGCATAGCCACGGGAATTGCCTGGGGGTTAAAGAAATGTGACGTGTTTCCTTGGCAGCCATGAGCATCCCAGAAGGAATCTGAGTGAGAGTGGTTGCACTGGGGGAGACTAGAGGGAGCTCACACGTCTTGCTCAGCCTCCAAATCACATGTCTGGAGTCAAGGAGGTGCTTGCATGTGCTCAGCTGTGCTTTCCCGTTGTCCCACTGACTTCTCTGGGTGCAAATGCACAGGTGTGTCTGCTGCAGCAGGTGCTGCCCTTTCACCTCCAGGTAAACACAGTGCTCTACCCATCTGATTTGCTTCATATCAGTGGGAAACACATGTCAGTCTTGCTTAGCAACATTGTTCCTACTTGCTCTTTGCCCATGGCTGTAGCTCACTATAGTTGAGTAGGAGGTTAAGTGATTCCTGTTAATTTTTACACAAAACTCAGTTTAGCACAGGGCTCATCTAGCAGAACCTGACTCCTCCCACACCAAACTTTAAAAGAAAGGAAATGAGTGTAAAGGGAAACTTACTTTTCTGAAAGTTATCTGTATAAATATATTTTTTTTAAGTTTTCAAATTTAACAGAAAAATTTCCTTTGCTCTCCAAAGAGTATTTGAGCATTAATCTTGGAGTCTCTGACGTGCCCCTGAACATGTGTTCTTAATGCTTCCTTAGACCAGTATTTCTCTATGTACAGGGCGATGTGAGGAGAGATACATTAAGCGTTTTCTGGCAGAACTGAATTCAAAGCTATATGAAGGTGAATTCATCTTTTTTGATCTGGAGTGATGGTAGGATCTCAGATGAACCGTTCAGAAATATTTTCTCCCTGAACTGTGCGGTATTTATTGGAATCTGAGATTGAATTTGCTGTAATGTTATCACAGATAGAGCATGCATGCTGTTGGCCAGAGCTCTTCCACAGTGAGCTTCTCCTTCCCTCCCTTCTCCCACGCTGACCAGCCATGTTGTAGCTGGGCTGCCTAGCTGCAGTTTTTAAGTGGGAAGTGTTCTTGCATGGGCTGGCTTCCTCCTGAACAGTTTTTTCACTGGACAGGCAGAAATCCCAGTGCTGGGAGGAGTAGTGACCCGAGTTCATTGAATGCTTGTGGGAGCTGGTTGGCGGTCTACCAAGAGTAAGGGATGCAGAGGGGCAGACCCTCTCCTCTCCTCCTGTCCCCTTAAACCAGACAGGGAGCAAAGGCATTATGAAACCGTAGGAGTTACTCAGCACAGCCTTGCTGAAAACCCGAGGGTGAGCTTTTTGCCATAGCCTCCCAGTGTTGTTTACTATGAAGCATTTTTCGAGCTGTGAAGAGTTTGTTTTCTTGAGTGCACCACTGGCCTTAGCTGTTCTGCTTCACGTGAGGTCTGGGCTCTCAGAGTTTTCGTACGCATTTCTGCTAGTGCCGTGCAGGCTAAATTTGGGTAAAAAAAATGAATCTAATACTGAATTTGGGCAAGATAAAACTCTTTGCTAAGCATGGTGTCTAAAAGTCATTATAAAAGCATTGTTAAGCTTCTTTTTTTTGGCATGTAAACAACACTGTGCAGAAAGTCCTCCCATCTATGGAAAAAAATCCCACTCTTCCCACAGGAATGGGAACTGTGCCTTGGCTAGCCAAAATAGATATTTTCTTTCTCCGTTCTGACATAGTGTTCCATGTTAATCTATGTAATCTAAAGAGTCAAGGGGTACAACTAAGCACAGAAAACAACATGGGCAACCCAGCATCCAGAAAAATTGTCATGCTGAATGCAGGGTCACTGCAGAAGATTAGAAGTGGAAATCTCATATGGTACAGGCAGCTGACCTCACTGATTAGACCAGACTTCTGGTGTCCTGGAAGCACTCTCCTTGGGATATTTTCCTGTTGTGTTCAAAAAGTGAAGTTTCTGCTGTAAAAGGTCTCTCTTCCTTGGTCTTTTCTGTATTATCTGAAAGCTTGGTATTTAGTGTAAGAAAGGAGATATTCCTAGAAACTGCGTCTTTTTTTCTTTCTTTTTTTTTCTCTCTCCCTCTTTTTTTTTTTTTTTTTTTTTTTAAGCGGTAAACAGTAAGCATGAATTTAATTGCTATTGTCCTACCTTGTATTATGCGGATGTTATGACAAATTATTCAACCAACTATAAAACTTCTGCTGAATGGATTTACACCACTCTTGGGACAGTGAAAGTAGACTTAGTTTAATGCCCTTGCTTCATTTGTTTGTACTATGTATAGTGAGGCTGTTTTAACCGTGTGTAAAATCTACTCCATTACAGAATGGATTTTGGCAGATACAGCTTTCATGTGGTTATTATTCATATGTGCTTCTGGTGTTACCAATATGCAGTTGTTAGTCATTCCCGCTGAAACCTTTGGGAGAGAGTTTTGGGCTGTATTTAGAATTGAGTGGAATTTATGCCCTTCTGAGAAAACATTTAGTGTGGGGTTGTTTCCCACGGAGGAAATGCCCCCGAACAGGCCTTCAGGAGAAGTGGGGTTGTTGATACAGCCATGTCCCAAAACACAGCTCTATCTTTGTCTGTCTGTCTGAAGTTGATATATGATTTAGATAGTTACAAATCATTCTTGCCTGCTGGCATGCACATATATGGGATGTATCAGAGTATTTATTTTCAAAACAAGGAATTTATATTCATCTTGTCATACTATAAATAAGTCAAAAAATAAAATAGTGTTTCACCATCTTTGCTGTCAAAAGTTTGCTTCCAAAAATAGTGTAAATATAAACAATTGTGTTTTTTCCTTTCCCACTGAAATGATGGAGGGAGTCTCCAGTGATATTAATGAGTATTTTGTGGGAGGTATTTCAAGGTTTGGTAGGTGTTCCATAATGTTTTATTCTACTTACATAAATTATGATGAAAATGTTTCATGGTAAGGAACAGACAGCTTGCAAACAACACTAAATAATGTAAAATTCTCCATCTGCAGGCTCTAATTTGCTTCTCTGGCTGGAGGTAAGTGATGACAGTGATTAGGACATACAACAAACCAAATAAACTGTGCTGAGACTTCAGGTAAGGGGGTGGATTTTTTATTCATCTTCCTTTTCAGTGGCATTTCCAAACCTGTAACTATTTGGAAATGGAGTTGCCACAGTTTGTCTTTGCTTATAGGAAGTGGCATGGTCTCAAGGGATGAGCTGAGAACCTCTTCAAGGCGCTGAGAGACAGGCAATGGTGGAGCCAGTTGCCTCAGGCAGAGAAGAGGTATCGAGCCTGACCTGCTTGATGGGGGTGCTGAAAGCACTGGGCAAAGAGAAACCACGGGGAGTAGCAGGCTTGATTACTTGATTTATGAGGATTACAGGGAAGAGTTTAGCTTTGTGAAGAGAAGCCTGCAGGGTTGCTTCTTCGTGGGATTTGAGGAGAGGGCAGGTCTGAAGCCTGCTGTGCTTCCAGGTGCTGTAGGAGAGCCTCTCCCTATGGAGGCATAGGGCCTCCTCTGATTTGTTGCATGTATGAAATCACCTATTCGCAGTTGTACCAGGGCAGCTTAGATTGGACATTAGGGAGAATTTCTTCATGGAGGCATTTGTGAAGAACTGGAACAGGCTGCTCAGGGAAGCAGTGGAGTTCTCATCCCTGGAAGTGTTTAAGAGACGTGCGGATGTGGCAAGGGACATGGGTTAGTGATGGCACTCAGCAGATCAGGCTGACAGTTGGACATGGTGATCTTGAAGGTGTTTTCCAACCTAGATGTTTTAATGATAATTAAATGCTGATTTAATGATAATTAATGCTGATGTTTTGTTGATAGACTTTCAGAGAAAACTGACATGACAGAATAGAATTATCTGCTGCCACCTCACAGTGTCCTTGTAGGTAGGTCCTTGCTTCCAGGATTGACTTCAGACAACTTGGTGTTTTTCTGCATTTCGGCAAAGATGGCAGAGTACCCTCTAGCACATGAGAGTTCATCCTTCTGTTCCTCGTCTGCTCTCGGTTCCTTTTGGTGCTTTCTTCTGGGGTGGCGGGTCCCAGGCTCTTGGCTGGGACTCTTTCTACATAATAGTTTGAAGGCTGGAGCTTTCATTTCCAGAACAGATCTAGTTACTTTCAAGAAAAAGAAGACTTGTCTCCTCCTTCCCAACTGCTAACTTGAACCAATCACCCCCTTACTAAAGACACAGGCTGCTCAAATGGTAAAAATAGAAAACCCAAACCACCAAAAGTCACATCAGGAGAAATTTCACTTCTTCTCTAAGAAGCAAAATATTTACACCTAGTAGAAGACATCTATCTAGCAAGAGACCATCTTAAAGGACCCCCAATAAGTAGCTACTGGGGTGCAACTACTGCTGTGCTGTACAGCAGGTCTCTGTGTGTGCAGAAGGTCAAGATTGTCCAGGCTATCTTGTCTTCTGTGGGGAACATGTGATTTTTCTAATTACCAGAGATTTTCATTTTTCCCCACCACCATTAGGGAAATCCTCAGTCCTCTGTTTCCCCTGGTAGGAGAGGATTTAGATGTAAAAGATGCAATACCAAAAGTACTGTTAGTCTCCCTATAAAGGAAGAGGAGGTGGCATGACCCAGGTGTGTAAACCTGGTGGGTTTAGGTTGGGAAAAATCTTTAGGTATTAGTGTGCAGAGCAGTCTCTTCTTTTTCATCTTGAGTTATGTGTGACTGAAGCAGTGTAGCGCAGAAGAGAAAAAGCACTAAGAATGATGTCTCCCAGCCCTAACGTGAAAAAAATTCTGGTTTGTCCTATGGGAGTAGGAATTCAAACTACTCACTGAATCCTAATTTTGAGTATGTGTTTTCTTTACATTTCATAATATCCAGACAGCAAGCTGTCAGCAACCTTTGAGCTTTAGCTCCACATCCTGAGAAAGTTCAGATTACTTTCTTCACTGCATGTCTTTTTTCCTTCCCAAGCAGGAAGAGGTGAAGACCCATCAGACCACATCTTGCCTTGCTCCCTGTGAGAAATGCTGTTGACATAATGACCAGGCTTAGGAAGGAAGGGTTAGGAATGAACTGTTCTATTCTTGTACCAAAACTGTTCCTAAACTGCCTGGTTGACTCCCATCCGTTGTTTTCCCTAAGTGGTTCTGGTGGCTACCACTTAATTACTACAAGCAGGACATTGTGGAAGGGAGTGTGAGAGGTGGAATAGATGGGGGCAAGTTGGTCAATGAATTGTTTTTTTTATATTGTAACCTTCACTGCCTGAGTGTCTGAAAATTGCGAGGGAGGAATAAAATGTGCAGCTGTGAGTTTTAGCTCACAAGAAAACGTTAGGAGAGAAGAGGAAGGAGGGCCACAGCTGTTGGTGTGGATGGGAATATGTAGTGACTTTAATGGTGCAGGTTCAAAGATTGTCAAAGGTTTTCTCTGTCTTCCCCTGCTTATCTTGTACCTCCTCTGTTCTTGTGTCATAACTTTGTTCACTACCCACAGGCTAATTCTTTTTAATTTTGTGTGTATGTCTTTTTCTTTTCCATCTCATATTTTGTTTGCCCTTTTGGCTGTGAATTTGCCATTGCACCTGTACCCTGCCATACTCAAAGTTGAAACACCAGCACTTTCTGGCTCCCAGTGAAATGCATTTTGGCAGTATTTTGCCAGTACTGCTGGGAGGCTCAGGGATCTTTATGGGCAGATTTCATACAGCTGTGATTGTGAATAGAAAGGTATGTTTCGAAGTGCTTTGAAAAGTATAGAGATGTGGGTCAGAGGAAGGCCTCATGCTGTCTATTTTCATCAGTGGACAGATGCTGTAAGGGTGTGGGATTAGTCTAATAAGCATCATTGATTTTGTTATCAGCTCACCCAGATGAGGACTGGGAGGGGGGCAGGGGATTGGGTGAAAAATAGTTTTACAATTAAAAGGTTCAAAAGTCTGAGAGTCCCATTCTTCTAGAACCTGCTACTGTGAACTTGATGAAAAGATAATTATAAAGGAAACTACTACAGACTGTACATCCTGATATTTAACAGTTGAGTTTTATCTGAGTGACTCACTCCCATGACAGAAAAAAGAAAACATGCCACCATTTATTCTTTCCACTGTCAATATCTTAAAGTATTCCACCTTCAGATCTGAGAAGCTATGATTAATTTGATAAGCTGTAACTTTCCATATTATTTTTTCCAGTGTTTTTGTGTGAGTCTGATATACAAGTATGTTTTGTCATTTTATTTTTGAATTAAGAGTAATTCAAAGGCTGTGAAGATAAGGAAACATTTTGTGCCAGTAATCACTGAGGTTAGTTCTGGAAAATAAGTAATTATAGAAAAACAAATGATTATTGGAAAGACTGAAATGTTATCAGAGATCGAGTATAGTGTGACGTTCTTACTTTGATTACATAAGTGCAGCTATTCCAAAGCCCTGGAGCAGTGGGGATGCAGTGCGTGCACTGCAACTTCTGCCACTGTAAATGCACCCTGGTGTGCTGGGGAGCTCTGATGATCATAAATCCCTTACCTGTCCTCACACAAAGCTCTTGCACAGAGGCAGGCTGACGTATTAGACTTTCTAGAAGTCTTTTGACATCATTATGGCCCATGAGGAGTGAGAGAGACAGAAAAGGGAGGGTTGGGTATGTGGTGGCAACCTTCTACTGGCAGAAGAGGCTAGATGGTCATTCACCTCAGTGGGTGTCAACCTGGCTTTTTTTTTTATGAGAGCTAGCATGGAATGAAGCATGCTGTTCTTTATTACGTGTTGGTATAGAATATGCGGTAATAATAATGGTTAATAATAGTAAAATAGTCAATAATATTAACTGTTAATAATAACACCTCATGTTAGTTTTATGTTAACTGTTTAAATGAAACACTATTACTGGCTTCTTCAAGGTCACATTGCGAGCTTTGAGTCCTTCCTTGCCAGTCTGTAGGAAGTTCTTATTTCACAATAGTTGATGATATAGTCAGTTCCCAGGTTTTATGCTCCTGCAAACCAAACCACATTTTAAAATAATTATTATTTTTTTGTCCAGGAAGTTATTCAACATCGGTATTCTCAGAGTTGCTCAGCATCTAATCTGGACAGTGGCATTCAGTTCTCCTCCAGTAAAAACAACAGCCTATCAAACTGATATTCCAGGAAAGTCTGTCAAATGGATGGATTACAGGAAACCCCAGAGAGAGCCTGCATTGAAATAGATCCTAAGGAGATGATAGATACATGAATCCCAGTGTTTTGCCAAAGTTGGAGACAGGTACAACCCTGTAGATATACGTGGTAGCTCTTTTACTGGCACTGTGCATTGTCATTAGATATTGATTTAGACAAGAAGTAGCTTTACTTCTTTTTACTGAGCTGGCAAACTAGCAGCTTCCAGGAGTACAGACCACTGAACAGTGGGACTGGCCCATGTTTGGAGTATGTGGTACCCTCCATAGGGTCTGCCTGCGAGCAGGTAAAACAGGATATTTGTTGGAGAGAGATCTACCTGTGGCAAAGCAAACCCCAGTATCTTTGCTCTGGCAAGAGAGTTCCAGGGTCCTCAGTTTAGCTCAGTATTTGCTATATTCCCTGTCTAATCAGCCACAACACAGAGAAAGAAGCACAGACTGTTTCTTCTCTTGCTGAAACGTGCTGTCTTACTCTGTAATTCAAGCTGCAGAGGCATCTCTAGCTCCTGTGCAAGTGAGAACATGTACATCACACACAACATCTTAGTTCAGAAAATAAAGGCCTACAGTGAGGATGTGAGGATTCATTCTTTAGTCTTTCTGATGGTTCATATTGTGTAGAGCTTGTGGTTTTAAGGTATTAAACTGCCTTTTTTTTTTCCCCTATTTCATTTCAGTGAGATTTCTGTTGTTTCAGTTTTGTTTTTTTAATTTATTTAGTTAGTTATTTTAAGGTGGGGCAAGATTATTTTTTTTTTCTCTGTAAAGCAAACAGTAATTACTGGCATAAAACAGTCACATATTTTCCATGTTGTGGTCTTCAGTTACCTGGATTTATTGTTCAGCTCATACAAAGAGGGGTGGCAGGCATTGATTGATACTATATTGTAGTGTTGCTGAATGGGTGTCCAGTATGTTTTAGGCTGGGCTTCAGAGGTACTGAACTAGCCCTATGAGACTGGATTCTTGAATTTGTCTGAGATAAATGGTTTTGGATGACTTTTGCTATAACCCCTTGGAGGAACACACAGATAATAAACATCCTGGATGTTTATTGCAGCAAACACTGTAGGAGAAAGCCTTCCATCCAGAGGCTGAAGTTCAAACGTAGGAAGCTCAAACAGGATGAGTGTCAATTCTTGGTTATGTCTTCAGACCAGTTTTTAGTTATGCAAAAATACTTGGTGTTGAAGTGTTATGGTGTTAAAATACTATTCATGGGATGCTCAGATAAAACTGTTAATATGCTCGGCCTTAAAGGACCACAAAGAACGTCTTTTTTTGGGAAGGGAATGTGTACTTGGGCTGCCCTGCACAGAACTCCATGTTGACCGGATAAGAGGCAATCTGTCCCATAGAGGTCACGTCCGTTGTAACAGTGACCAACTGTGTTCGAGAACTGAGCTGCAGTTCTCCTCATTGAGATAGAAAAGCTTCATTAAAGCCAAATTCAACCAATGCATTAGCATTTTCTGAACTGTCCTGCAAGCCTCTATGAACTTTTATTTGATGAATTATTAGTCCAGAAAAAAACTGTTTGTTTCAATTTACTTTGACATACTGAACTTGGGTAGACCTGTGCGGTGTCAAGAGTTGGACTTGATGATCCTTAAGGGTCCCTTCCAACTCAGGATATTCTATGATTCTATGATTAAATGGAAGGGGGACTTCCTGAAAGCTGTGCTTGAAATGTCCAAACCCAGGTGTCGGTTACCGAGTAACTGCATTTGCATTTGGCTGCTACTTGTTGAGTTTCCTGGGATTTGCTTAGACCACACTTTGGTGGCACCACAAAATACTGAGTGCAGCTGAAAATACATTTTGGGAAGCTGAAGGGAAGGGGCACTGCCCTCAGAGTGCTGATGGGAAGTTTTTCTCAGTTGGCAACATGACAGAGGGTGTTTGTCCTGTGAAGACCGTGTCTGTCCTGAACAGATTAGAGAGGACTGTGGAAACTAACAGGAATGGGCACTGAGGACCACCCTGGTGGAAGGGCAGTGAGCACTGCATAGGAAAAGGGTGTGTGAATTCCCACTGCGTGCTGAGGGTTTGAACGTAATTATATGGAGAAAGGAAAGAGCTGAGAGATTGCCAGTGAGAGCACTATTTGCCCTTGAAATTAAAAAGCGGAAAGGAGATCCCAAAAGAAGGAGGCTGGCCAGATAACACGATGAATAATAGGAAAAACAGCATTATGCCATTATGTGGATGGAAGTTAAGAAATGTTAGAACCAGATGGTAACACATCATCCATCTCTGGCCTCCTTGGGCGTGTGAGCGAAAGTCTTAGTCTATATTTTAACCCATGGGACTCTCCCTTGTTCAGTGATAAAAATAGATAGCACTCATACTTTCTGGTTGTTCGAAATGTCATTTCAGTGATCTTCAGTGCTTTGAGTGCTTCAAAGGCCTGTGTCTTCTTATCCCCTGCTGCTGCTCCTTCACCTCTGGGCTACTCCAGAGCACACAGCCTTTGGGACAACACTGTGAAATACTTTTTGTGCTTGTTCAGACAAAAATAGTTTTCATACTTCTAGAGGTCTTCCAAACTCTACCCCCGCCCCAAGAGGCTGGGTTGGCTTTGTCAGACTGTTATCAGACCAAGCCCCGGCATTCAATCACAGGCACAGGGTGACACCTCGCCGTGGCCCAGCAGTGGAGATATCAGTGGCACTCAGTTTTCCCATGCAGGTGACAGTGCCAGCTGCTCTTCTGCACCCCTCTCCTCTGCCCGTGGCTGTTGGCAGAGTCCAAGCCTGTCATTTCAAAGTAGTAAAGCAATTACTTTGAGGTGACACATTGCACGTGTTAGAATTGTAGGGCATTGCTCTGTGTACGCGTTGCCCTGAATATAGCTCTTTTATCAGCCACATGGGAGTAAATACACATCTGTGGCAGATTTAGGGAAAACAAAGATGGGCTGACAAGAGAAAAATATTTTGTTTTTTAGAGGAGGTACATTAAAGCCTCTGTTTTTGAACCTGAACGTCTGCATAGTGTCTGCTTGTTTTCCCGAAGACCTTTACGAGTTCTGGACAGTCCCAGAAAAAAAAAAATAATGATGTTTATTTCTCCTTATCCTAACTTTTCCTCTCTGGGAAGGGTCACAGTGCAGTGACCACTCCTAGAAGGAAAACCAGGACTTCATTATTCAGATCTGTTTGTCTTGGAAGAACTACAAAGAGAGTAGTGCTCCTATGACACATGATACAGGTCTGACTCCCTGTCTACTCTGCGTTGTTAATTTAGGCAGCTGTAGCTGTTGCCGTAGGTTTTGTGGCTCCTGAGTAAGCCTGGAGTAAATGTAAAGTTGCACCAGAGGTGTGTGCTGGATCAGATAACCTAATGAGAGGTCTTGAGTCTTCCTGTGAGCCATGCCCACTGTTGGCCACATTGGCTGGAGGAGGCCACACAGAGCCCTGCTGCCTTGGCCTGGTGGGCAGCAGGCCTCAGCCTCTGCAGTCCCAGTCTTGTATGTGTAAGTGGGGGCTGAGTATGTTTATCATGGCTCATTGCAAAACTCGCCTCTAAATGAAGCTTTCTCACTGGCCACAGTCATTTTCCTTCAGGAATGCAGATGTCTTGGTTGCCATCACCAGTGGCTGAAGCTCTATAGGAAAGAAAAATGGTTAAGGGGCATGGTGTCCTCTCTGCATGTGCAGTTTGCTCTAAGGCATTAAACAGCTTCAACAACATGGAAGTGTTGTAGTAGCAGTGTACAAGCAGTGGTTGGATTACCAGTAGGAATTTGTGTCCCATGTCAAAAATAGGAGCTTTGTCAAAACATTGCCTGCCATAATTTGTGTCCTACTTCAAAAATAGAAGCTTTGTCAAAACATAGCCTGTCATAACATACAGTTTTTCAGTTATAATAATATATAACTGTATATAACTGTATATAATACAGTTTAACTGCATTGAAGTTACAGACTAACCTGCTAGAAAGCATGTCTAGCATTTCAGAATGAAAAAACAGAGAAAGTAAGACCAGAAATTTAAAGATAACCTAATCCTGTGCAACTATTAATAAAAGATATATAAGCTGGTAATAGAGCCATCATTCTGGACGAATAGCTAACTATCTAAAGGACGTTTATTTATGGAAAAAGAACTAAGAGAATGCTAGGAAGATTAATTTTAGACATCATGTTAAAATTTTCAGGCTTAAATTTATAATCTTCCTCCTTTGTGTTATATTGCAAATTACAGTTTTCTGGGGCTCTTTCATAGGGTATGTTTATTTTTCTATAAGTGATAGTTAAATGCAATAAGTGTGTTTTCTGATTATAGAAAGATGTACATTGCACGCCTTGCTGGGACAGTCCTTTGGGTAAGGCATTTTACAGGATCAGACTAGTAATTGCAGGGAGGCTTCTCTCACTTTGCAGTCCTGCTGCTGATCCCAAGGGCCCACTACAAACCATAGGCTCTGCTCCTCTTACGTGTGTTCGTGCTGATCTACTTGGTGGACCTTGAGTAAATCTTTTACTTTTTGCCTCCTTTTTTGCATCTTTCACCTCCACTTCTGTAATTTGTAAAAGAGGGTTAAGTGGCTGGCCTACTGGTCCCCTGACTTCAAGGACGTTGCTCTGATGGCTTTTACCTCTGTTTATAGGTAAGGAAGACGGGGAGAAGTCATAGACCAGGATTTAGTCCATGGTTTTCTTTCACTCTCTACATTGATACTTGCTGTGTGTTTCTAGTGGTTATCTTTCAGTGATTTTAATAGAGCTGCTCTAGCAGTAAATCATGCCAGGGAATTTTCCCTGCTTCCACATATTATATAGGAATAGTCCTTTTCCATGATGGGAAGGGGTTAACTGCAGTTGCTACAGCTAATATGGTATGTCTGCTCCACTAGCTCCAGCTACCTTGGCATGTTCTGTGTTTAGGCTAACACAAAACTATAAAAAATATTATTTTCTTTTATTATTAATTTTCTTCCTTCCCATTCGTCTGTGAATTCTTCTTCTATGAGTTCTTAGGAATTGTTTATGCCAGAATATCCTGGGGAACAGCTGTAACCAAACTATTTTTCTGTGTGACGGAAAGCTGGGATCCAAACTCTCACCACCACTAACCTTTGTAGTTGTTATTACCTGGTATGAAAACTATTATTTCAGATACATCCTACTTTTCCCTGTTTACCTAAAAGCCTGTGATCTTGATGTAGATGCTACAAGGATCAGAGAAACAGAAGCCTAAGGGCTGGACTGGAGCTTTTGTCTCATACAAATCTTTGACTTCTCTTCGCTGCCTCCTTCATGTTCAGGGGGGAGAAGGTGACTGTGTTCTATGTTATGGAGGGATATGCTCCAGCTCTCATATTGGCACCTTACTCGTGTTGTCTGTCGCACTTGCTGCTGTCTCTGAACTCTTTGGAACAGTGCTATCGAGCAGTTTCTTTCACTCCTGTGTTTCTGACAGGCTGAGACAAGTACTTTATGCAGCAGCTCATGGAACCTTTGCTTCCTGCTCAGTTTTTTATCTATTGTTGTAACAGGACGTCCACAAATTAACGTTAATTGAGGATCTTCAGTTCTGGATCTAGACTCAGTGCATCAAACTCAGACCCAACATGTAGATCAGGTGAGCAGATATCCTTCTTAAACCTGCCTGAGATTATCCAGGTGGAGCACTTCACTGCAGTTGGAAAGGAGGCTTGTGGTTGATAGAAAATAGGCATAGAACAGCAGGATGAAGGAGGTTGTGTTCTCCTTGGTGAACATAGCCAAGTCGCTGGGTCCCACTGTGGGTGAGAAGGCTTTCTTCATAGTTGGGGCGTGAATCAGACATTTATGGTGTGATTCAGTGCCCACTTAACGGTAACATGTATGAATTGTTATATGATTCATTTTCCTTCCATGAGTCTTAAGGGGGCCTGTTGATAGTTAACACAGATGCACTATTCTACTTCAGGTGTCTGCAACAGGTGGGATGAATCACACACCAGAGTCTGGGTCCAATGGGAAGATGACAAGGTCTGTTTGGAGATGTTTGATTTTTGTCCTGTGTGACAGATAAGGTTTTATTTTGTTTTAGTTAGTTACTTTCTTAAGGAAAAAGAAACAGAGGAAAAATGAACATGTTTTGAAACCTTGCATTTGTCAGATATGAAGCTAGAAGGGAGCAGAGAATGCCCTGGACAGAAGTGTAGTCAGTATTCCTGACACATTCTTGTAAGAAAATCTAAAGAAAAGACCATTATTTTAGCAGTTAATTTGGGACAGCCAAGTAGAAGAAAGCCCTGCAGTTAAGGCAGCCTGTTAACAGGGTAGGGACTGGGAGCTCTGGCATTGAGAGAGTCACCAAAATAAAAGATGTGCAACTTCTTTCCTTGGCTTCATGTAGCCAGGCACAGGCAGGGCTCAGGGCAGAGATGGAACAACTTTCATCTTTGTAGCGGGCTCCTCTGGGTAAAGACAGGTAGGAGATGATGGGGGTATTGATAAAAGTCTTGCTCTTTTTCTATTTGGAACATAAATTTTTAGATGTCAAGGTTTTTCACTAACACCAGGGTGTTTAAAAAGCATAGACTTTGAGAAAAGACTTGAAAATGAATCCGTATTGTAAAATGGATTTGTCATCACTCACTGCACTTGGTGTTCTTTGGTTGAGAAAATTAGTGTTATCCTCAGCCAAAATTCAAATACTGTTAAAAAATGTGTGGAGTAAACGTGCCTAACGCTGAAATTTTAACATTTTTGTGGGATTTTCTTTTTAGACATATAGTAATTTAGGAGAATGAGGCACAAGAGGGTGAGAAATTGAGGATATAATTTAGGGAACATAAGTTTTGTCTCATTCTTAATCAATGAAAGCCACTTTTGTCTGGTGGCACACTGTCCTGTTTTCCAAAGAACTGCAGCAGAAAAGCACCTGCTCTCTCCTAAAAAGATCAGACTGCTCACACACAGCCACCATGCCACACTTCATTGCCATCTCAAAATAGGTGGCACATCTTCTTTGAGCACTGTGAGAATACAAGGGAAAACCAAAAACCCCCCAAATCTCTCTCCCCACCCCACACCCCCCCAAAAAAAAAAAGAAAAAAAAAAAAGAGGAAATTAATTTGAGGTGTGCTGGGTGTAGCGCAGCACCTGTTGAATTTAGGAGCACAGAGCTCCTAAATTTAGGAGCCAGCTTTGGCTGGCAGCAGGGACACAGTGGCCTGAGGTAGCTGGGGGTCCTGCTGGACACAGCTGTGCCCGTGCTCAATCCCTGCTGCTTTCTGCCATCTAGTGGTTTAGTGGTTAGTGAAACTTTTCTGCCGAGCTAAACTAACATTTAAACTAACATTAAAAAAAAAAAAATCAGAAGAGAGGCAGGATGCAGCATGCTCTGGGGGAAAGACAAGCGAGGCACGACGAGCATTCTGCCCTCTCTTAGCCAAGTGGAAACAACGCTCCTGCATCCTCGGGTCTGAGCTCTCTTTTCCAGAACATGGCTGGGTAGCACCGGTTTTTCTTCCTGATTTTGCTGATCCCAGCCTCATCTAGACTGAAAAGTACTTCAACATCTCACTTTTGGAAGTAGCTAAACAACTAAGCTTCCAATTTTTTTATTTTTGTAATAATTATTATTATTTTATTTTTGGTGAGTCTTTACCCTCACTTAACTGTTTGGAAACAACTATTAGGTTAGTCTGGTGCCCAAGCAGTGGCACTGTGCCACTGAGTGCTGCCTACTCACCAGATGCTTTATATACAGAAAGAAATCCTGACCAGCTCCAATCTTCAGGGAAGGTTGCAAGCCTTGTCAGGTTATCAGGATTTTTATTACTGCACTGTAAGAACAGTTCCAAGAGGAAGTAGAGTGCTTTGACTCATTCATCCAAAATTTCCATCCATATAGAAAATGAAAAACAATATTGTGTTTTAAAAGTCTGGTACTTTCCACCTTACCCTTTGTGGTAATGAGATAAAGTAAAAACAGGAGATTGATGTGTCTTTATTACTTATATCCTCTTCCTCTCCCACCTGCCCTCTTCCCCAGGAAAATCACCACATACCTCGCAGCAGAGGTGCGGAAAAGCAGATGATTTCCCCTGCCTGCCTCAGGGGCAGGGGGCAGGGGGCTCCCTGGGTGGTAGGGCAGGTCCTGGCTGCCCCGGGCATCAGGTGCCTTCCTGGGGCCAGGGCATCAGCCCCTGAGTGGGGTCAGCACCTAGGTGCTCAAGCTAGAGGTGGTTAGTGAATCCTCCAGGAGGTGGGGAAGATGTGGATTGCACAACCTGTTCTAGGGCCTCACCGCTCTCAGAGTAAAGAATTGCTTCCTAATGTCTAATCTAAATCTACCCTCTTTTAGTTTAAAGCTGTTACTCCTTTTCTTATCGCTGCTATATTGGCATGCAGACTCAGCACTTAAAGAGCTCAGTTAAATATTTGGCCTAATCGGAATGTGTTTATCTGTTTTCCAAGGTAAAAAGATATTATGTCACCTCTGCAGGGGAAGGAAGAAGGTATGGTGCTGGCTCCTCTTTCCAGTCTCTGCAGTAGGTATTAGCAGGCGTGTCGAGGCTCAGGATTGTCATGACTCCTGCCAAAATCAATGTATAATTTGAAAATTAATTTTTATATGTGTAAAGAGCCCGTACTTCCCTTAATATTATGACCTTATAACTGACTTTATAATGCTATGGTCAAAGCTTGCTAACCTGTCTGTTTCTGGAGCAAGAATGCTGTTTCCAAATCAATGAACTCACAATCTTTTCTCTAGCACAGGGCACAACTTTATTGTTGTTGTTGTTCTTGTTATTATTATTATTATTATTACTATTATTATTTTCTCAAATAAGGAATTATTTGAAAACGGTGTTGCTGATTTAGAAAAATAGAATCCTCCAGGGTGTTGACTCTGCTTTTTCAATCATTGTGCCTCAAGAAAGATGTCAACCAATTCGAGAGAGCAGAGAGAACAAAAGCAAGACTGTTGGTGGGTCTGTTGAAAGATTTGAGGTCATTCAGTCTAGTGTGAGATGCGATGTCTTCAAATATACAAATGCACACCTGTAAAGAGGGTAGGAGAAAATGTTCTCCATTTCCACTTGAGACAGAGTAGGAAGTAATGGTTCTAGGTTCATGGAAGGATGTCTAGGCTAAATGATAGGAAAAGCTTCTATTTGTAGTCATTATAAAATGCTGGAATAGAAATCAAGGTGCTGGAAATTGAGGCCCTTCCAGCTGGTGAAGGACCTGGACCATAAGTCTTATGAGGAGCGGCTGAAGAAACTGGGGTTGTTTAGTCTGGAGAAGAGGAGGCTCAGGGGGGACCTCATTGCTCTCTACAACTACCTGACAGGAAGGTGTGGGGAGCTAGGGGTTGACCTCTTCTCGCAGGTAACGGCTTTCAGTATTGTGATCTTGCCTCAGGTTATGTTGTCCTTCCCAACCAGCTTTCTCTTTCCTTTTACTCTGCAAAAGTCATTTCTTTAATTTTCTAGACAGGAAAGGCAGAGGGCTGATAAGCGCCCAGCGTGTACTTATAAAGTTCACTCCCGATGAAGTGCAGACTGGACCCGTGGGGTGGCCAGAGGGCCCTATCCAAGTGAGATCTGTGATCTCAGGTATAGCTCTACGTGGCTTTGTCAAGAGTACACGTACCATATTAGAGCCAAAAATGGGAGCGTATGGCTCTCAAGAAGGCAGTTCTGTTTCATTATTGGAACTGAGCCAGAAATTGTCTGACTTCCAAGCAGTTAACACATTGCCTTTATAAGAAATGGGTGCATTTTTGTACAGCATGTTGGGAAATGTGTTCCAAAGGCTACTTCAGGGTTGACCTATGTTTCTTCTCTTTCTTACTAGGAAAAAAGTTCCCAGGGCCTTCTCTGCTAGTGACATGCTGAAGTGCTAATTCTGATACCGGGTATCCTCTTGCCAACAGACCAGTGCTGCAAAACTCTTCAAAAGAAGAAAAAATGAAGCCACCTGAACCAGTTAAAATCTCTCCCTGTGAATTTCTCAGCTTGTACAGTGCAGTGGAAATCTGCACTTCAGCATGGAAATCTGCACTTCAGCATGGAAATCTGCACTTCAGCAAGGGCTGCACCACTTGGAGATTTTTGCAAAGGAATGTGATGTCCCCAGGATTTCAGGGTTGAGTTTTTGCTCTGCTTTTGTTCACTTCCATTCTGAATTTGCTTTTTGGCACCCTATCCCTTAATTTAAGATCAGCCAGTTACTTTCACAGTTTTGTCTTGTCTCTGTCTTGTCTTTTGTTTCACTTTCATGGGATTAGAGCTCTGAAGCCCTTACAAGAAAGAAGAAACACCACCCTGGAACATGAGGGCCTCGTGTGGGCACTGAGAGCTGTTTTTACTCAACCTTTGTTTCGTCAAGAAAAGTAGGTGTATAAAATCAAAGCACATGTTGCTTCCCATCACATGCTTACATGTGAGACCACTTAAAGCCTGTTGCCAGACAGGCAGAGAAGAGGAAGCCAGTAGATCACTGGGTTTTTCAGCCCCTGAGAGAGATAACCAACCACTGTGTGCAACCGTGAGGTCCCCGGCTGGGGAGCTCATCGTGATTCTGTAACCACAAATTATGTAAGGTGTGCTTTTGCCTCTTACTCTTGTACTGTGCTAGAGGCTGCTGCTGTAGTTATCTTTTAAATGCAAATTTCTTGAGAAAATAGGGGTCTACTGAAGTTAGTGCTTCCAGAAAACCACAGCTGTCAGTGATTAGGGCATAGACAAAGGGAGTAATTTATTTTTTATTTTTATTTTATTAAATCTAGATGAGATGACATTTCCAAAAGATTCTGGGCCTCTGCAGAATTTGTGAAAATACAGCAAAGTGAGGCTAAATCCCTAATATGAACTTTAAGTAATATATTTCTTGGTATTAGCAGCTTGAAAAAGGAGAAAAAAATAGCAGAAGCCACCTCTGCTTCACCATCCTTCCCATAATCCAGAAATAGTAGAAAGTAGGTGAATTTCTCAGTACACATGAAGTTGACAAGCAGATCTCTCTTACCAAGGTAGAAATTGTTGTAGAATAGGTTACTTGAGAAAAAGCAAGCATAATCCATTAAACCTCTGAGACTGCATCCAGAAATCTGAGTAGTGACTTTATGGATTATCTTGGGCCCTATTTGAAGAATAGTTGTCTGTAAAACTTAAACATCTATTCACCATCTAGTGCCAGGCGAAGTAGCTCCATAGCTTCTGGTCATGGTGAGTCCTTTTGTGTTAGGTAGAGGTCTGGTTCTTTGTGAACAGAAAGTGAACGGTGCTGAGACCTGAAGAAATGTGGTCACGGTTGCAGGTCTCAGTCACCAGATACATGTTGGTGCGTCTGGCTATGTGTAGAAATGCTACATAGGCAGTACGTGTGCCTTCCTACCGATACTGCCCCAACTGGGAGAGGGCAAGTAGTCTACAGAAGATATCATTAGCCACAGTTTCAGATGGAAAGATAGATAGAAGGTTGTTTACGAGGGCTGTATTAGCCAAGGCAGCTTGACTTTTAGGAAGTGTTGGGTCTTAGGGCATTCAACCACAATTTCTTGCTGGGATATATGGGAGAGTTTATGTGTTAGTTACTGTCAGCTTCTAACCACAGTATTATGAAGTTCCTTTTTGTAATGTATTTGTTGAACATGCCTGCCTCTGACTACTTTTCCCCCTTCCAAAGGTGCAGAGTGAAAGCTGAGCATGTGATTCACGATCAGAGGGAAGGCTTTTGTCTCCGCGGTGGTGGTGGCTGAGCTGCAGCAAATGGCACAGCACTGGTGTTGAGTGGAGTCCCAGAAACACTACGCACAGAGACATGTAGTAAGTAGTGCATATGAATTGGCTCATCTAGGAAATCTCACCTTAAAAGAGAGTCTGTGAATAAAGGTCACTTGATGAAAACCTAGCTGCCACAGCACTAGCTCTAGGCAGCAAAGTGCTACTTTTGAGTTGATGCAAAATGATCAGTGTCAGGTTCTCAGCTGGCTGACATCTCATGCCAAGCATATTCTACATGTATACTCCGAACTTGGACAGTTGACCAAGCAAGTCTCCTCTCAACACAAAGACTAAAATTAATGACACAAAACTTGTATAATTAACTCTACAGGTTCATTATAACATGAAGTCCTCTGTCTCACAGGCCAAGATTCATAATAGTTAAAAGGTCAGTCTCTTAATGATGTTTCCAATATTGATTTTCCATTTCTTTATCTATGTTACAGTAACTATGGCAGCAGTATTCTATTTGTGGATCCCTGGAGATGTGTGTGCACATTGGGAAGGGAGAAAGCAGAATAGGGTTTTGGGTTTCAGGCTACGTAGTAAATTACAGTGGTTTGGAACTTAAAGGGCATAGTAAGATCACTTGTGTGAAACTGAAAGGGTATGAGTGCAGTAGATTCACACAGATGACATACCACTGGCCTGTGTGAATGGAAACCATCCAGCCTTACTTGGTTCCTAGGCATTTCCTTTTCATTATGTGAGCAGGAACTGCACATGAGCACACATGAGCAGGCCTGCCTCGGGTGTAGGGTTTTGTTTGTTTGTTTGTTTTTGAAAAATACTAGTCACCACTTAAAACTCACTCAAAAATGAGGGTTCTTAACCTCACAAATTCTTGCCTGTACTGAGGGCCATGCAGTTGCTTACAGAATCACAGAATTTCTAGGTTGGAAGAGACCTCAAGATCATTGAGTCCAACCTCTAACCTAACACAAACAGTCCCCACTAAACCATATCCCTAAGCTCTACATCTAAACGTCTTTTAAAGACTTCTGGGGATGGTGACTCCACCACTTCCCTGGGCAGCCTTACATCTCAAGCTCAACAGAAAACTGCTGTCCGCTAGGTGCTGGTGGTTCTCCTTAGCGATCCTTTTCTGTGCATCCCTTCAGGTATGTTTTTCCTGCTCTGTTTTCCCCCGAGATCTGCTCCTGTCTCTCATCCCTCACCACTGCCTGTGGTTCCCATTTGCCTGGGCTGGTGTTTGTTGATCTGAAGCAGAGTAGGGAAACAGATCTATGGAGGCCACGGAATGGGGAACCCACTGCAGAGAGCAGGCTGGGGAACAGGCCAGGCGTGGAAATGGATGTTTGCCTCTCCCCTCAGCCTGGTTGTGCACCCAGCCTGTTGGTGTGGCCTGGTGCCAGGGCTCAGCCCAGATGGGAAGATCCCAGATGCAAGATTATGCCTTTTATGCAGAGATGCAAACTTCATCTTTCAAGTAGTTTTAGCTGTACCACTTCCTTCTGCACACTCCTCACTGCTTGTGCACCTTATTATACAAAATGGAGGGCAGAATATTGTGGAGGTGTGGGGGAGAAATATTTCAAAACAGGTAATTGGAGAAGCAAGGTTTGGCAAACTGTCGCTTGATCTAGCAGCATGGCAAAGTTTGTTGTTTGCCAGAAGCAGTCCCATCTCATAGATCTTTGGGGCCCAAGAGTAGGGAAATGAATAAACCTGACATTGTTTTATATACATATATATGTATTTTTTTTTCTTAGAAGCAAGAGTCTTTGAGGGAATAACTGGAGAAAATGAAACTAGAAAGGTTGGTGTGTTTTACAGTCTAAGAACCCATTTGTTCCATCTGTGCTTGTAAGAGACTTATGTACTGTGCAGCCGTGCTCGGGAGAGAGTAACCAGGCAGTGCAGCTGCATGTTCCTCCCCTGCAGGAAAAGGTCACTGGATCATGATGAAGAGCAGTAACATGCACTTACAGTCCTTCAGCTCCGCAGACTTTGCTATTTTCCTTCCATGCTTGTGTGTGGGTGTAACAGAGCAGAACAGCTTTGTGTTCTTTGGGCTTCCTGTGTGACTATACCTGCACCGTGTATTTGGTGCAAAAATAGAAAAGGGAAGTCAAGAAGTAGAAAATTATCTGGTGTAGGCTGGATGCCCTTGGGCTACATCTTAGGGAGGCTGCACAGGTGCTGTACATCCCCCACAGAATGCATCCCATGCCTGTTTGCTTTCTTCAACAGGTTATAGTGGTCATGTGGATGATTTAACACTGGTATTGACTTCTTTCAGTCACACACTGAGCACATGCAACAAGTTGTGAGACTGCACTGCTTCCACTGCCGTCCTGCCCTGTCAGTAGGATGCTACTCCAGAAAATTCGAAGGCCATCCACTGACCCTTAGCACAACTGTTGTTAGGTGTCATGTCTCAAATGTAACCGTTGTGTTTCTGAGAGGTAGACTAGATGATTAAGATGAACATGAAAATTCTTGACTGAAAGGGTACACAGAAATTCGTGACTGAAATGGTAGATGGTTTCAGTCAACACCTCTTGCTTCCCTCCTTCAAAAGACAGACTCTCGATGTATTTGCTTAAAAAAAAAAAAAGAACCTACCACAGACTCCTGTGCTTTGCTTTTCTATGCTAGCACATTTTATGGTAAGGTGGTAAGGTGCTTCCTGTTTATCTACAAAAATCTCATCTCCCAAATCAAACCTGACTCTCTGGGGACCTCTTCTTAAGCCATGCCTTGCTCTAAGGGTAAAACGTGTCACGTTCAGATCTCACTAGCATTGCAGCTGGGGGTTGTGCAGTACTTCTCATGCATGCACTCAGTCTCATTGTAGCTCTTGGTCACCAGGGCGTCATCCTGGGGCTGCTCTGAGCAGAGCTGCTGATGCTTTTGGCTGGCTGGGGTGACAGAGGGAAAGCTGTGTGTGCCAGGGTGAATGCACCTCAGAGCTGGCTGGAAAGTCACACAGATAACCTGCCTGTAACCCAGCACCCCTTCATCTCTCAGAGGGACTTTGGACTCTTCTCTCTATGTACTATGGTATGAGCAGAGTATTTATATTGCAAAACATCCGTGAGAAACATATGGTTTCACTTGTACTTGTTCCTGAAAGGATGGCCTTTTCCCTTTCTGCCTGCAAGGCCAGTGTCCAGGTCATAGACAGAAATTAGAGAAGTTTGATGCCTTTTGCTGAGGCTTTCTCTTCACTGAATGGCAGTCCGTGTTTTTCAGTTTAAGACCACTGACGTAGAAGTTCTTTCAGAGAGACAGTTTCTTTGTATTTTGAAATCTATAAAAAATATTGTTGCCTCTATCAGCTGAGCAATAAATGCAATTAACTGTCTATTTCATATGTAAACTAATGAATTTTTCTAGGAGATAATTTTCCACACTTTTTTTTTTTTTTAATGAGGTTTATCAGTGATTTATTGGATTGATAAGTTATATATTAAAAAAAAAAAGTCAACATACCTTGTGGCCTGAGCTAATTACCAGTGCAGAAATCCATTGATTTTTCTCCACACAGATACCATGATTGGGTTTGGAGGAGATGGAGGGGGATGAAGTACGAGTGAGTCATAAGCATAGTAAACCATCTAAATTATCCATATACCAGGATTAATGTGTATCTGATAACAGCTTTGGTGTTAGCTGGAACTGTACCAAGGTAAATTATGAAGACAGAGGAGCCTGACTTTCTTCTACTAAGTTTAGCACAAATTATCTGGTATGTTATGTGCACCCTGAGGACTGGTATATCCTTTTTTTTCAACTGTGGTCTAAATTTTTAACCAGTTTGAAGACTGCCCATTTGCTTCTGTAAACCTCTTGTTGCAAATATTGCTAAGAGTAATTTTTCAGAGCATTATTTTGCAGGAGCAGATGTGTGGTATCCAAGCTCTAGCTGCACAGTGCTGCAAAAGAAGGGTGTGAGCATTCTTCTCAAACTTCAAATGGTGCTTTGGCATTTATATCCTTTTTATCTTCTTTCCAATGAACCTGAGCATGAAATATAATGATATTCTTCTGCCAGTGCTGGGTGGCAAGCTAAGTGTGACACAGTTGCACACAGCTACTAGTGAACAGAAGTTTTTGATTTTGTCTGTAGTCGGTCACTGCTCGTCATTTATTTACTTTGATTCATCACGGACAAAAGCAATATGCATTAACTTAACTAACCAATCATCGCACCAATAGCAAAAAAAAAAAGAGAACACTGCATTTTGACATTTTGTCGCACATCTTCTGACTTCTTTGTAAAAGGAAAACAACATTTTCCTCCTCCTGTTACCCATGAGAAACAAGCAAACGAGTGTTAACAAGATTTTGGTTAATATGAAGATTAGACATTCATGGTGTTCAGAGAATTTTTCAGGGAGAAAAACTGGAATGAAAACCAGAAGCCTTGGGATGATTATCTTAGAAACTCAGGAAAAAAAAATGTCCCACACACATGCTTAGCATTTACTTGGGAGGAATTAATCTGTCTCAGTGTTGTCTTCCTCATGGATTCATTTTACATGTTTATATCCTAGGAAAAACCTCCTCTTCTCCTTTGTCTATTTTCAAACCACAACCAAATCAAGGTCACACTAGAAGCAGAGTCCTGAACAAAGGAAGAATGAAAAAGTTGACTGTTTCTTTTTATTCGCCCCTTTAAGAGACAAATACACAATGAAAATACCCACCTATTTGCACAGCATGGACTGTATTTTGAATTCCGGTATGTAGCGGGGAGCATCCACAGGTTCTTCTAAACAAAAAGGAAGTCTTCCTGGGAGATAAAGGAACAGCATCCTGGAGGGAAGCTACATCTGAGACAGCATGCAAAATGGTAGTCTGGAGAAGTCCTTGTTATATTTATTTATTTACGTTAATGGAGGCATATTCTGTAAATTCATTTTCTACAGACAGTTCCCTTCTCTGGCATTTTTCTGCAGAAGCAGAATGATCTAGTGTAGCATATATGAGGACATCTAGGCTTTCAGGTGAAGCTGGGATGGAAGGATCATTAGGTGCATTAGGTACTGTCCTCTTAGCATTCCAGCGAGGAACATCATTGTCATAAATTGTGTTGGCATACAAGAGCTGCTGTGGGCTAGCCATGGAGCAGTAAAGCAAAGAGCTTTCATCTGAAGCTTGAGTTGTCCCAGCAGTGTGGGATGGAACAGCTGCTGGACTTCTGACCTGTGAAAAGCAGAACAGGGTATAGCTCTGTGCATATCTGGTTATTGCTTGTGCTCCTGTTAAATAGGGGGCATATAAATTTTACTCTTTTTTTTTTTTTTGTGTCCCTTTAAAACTGCTTTTGAACTCAGGTGCATTGGACTCATCTGATCATTGGATTTTCTGCTGATCTTTGAAATAAGTTATAAACCACATGTATCTCTAGCCTTTCTCCATTTCCCTTCCCAAATTCAGTCATGTCTTTCCTTGCCTGATTTCAACTTAAGGAAAAACTGGTTTATCCTTGTGAGAGCACTTCTGTACCACTCATTCAGGCTTTTCCTTCCAGTCCTATTAACTCTTATTTACTTTCACCTACAAATACCAAACTATCTTATCCTGATTACACCCATTGTCCCATTTCCTGATCTCTTGCCTCTTATCCTCTTTGTCTTGTTATTCTCCAAGTAAATCTTTCTCCTTCTCCCAAAATCTGCAAATTCCTCCATAAATTCATCTCTCTCTAAAGAAATCCTCTTTGACATCCATTTTTCTAACCACTTAGAATATACTGCTTTTAATTTCCTTTCTCCCACCTCTCCCTTTGGGAGCTCTGCAATCTGTTTGGTGGCCTTCAATCCCTGCCAATACTTCCCTTGTGACTGATAGCTGTCAGCTCCTGTGGCATCTTTCATGTTCTGCCTTCTGCCCATTTAATTTCTCTAGAACTGTTTACAAGAGCTGAGTGAGTTGATGTTAGCAACACAGGAAATTCTTTTCAATCATTTTCCTTACTCTGTGCATCATTTGTCTTATGCAGACAGTCAAAACCAGGTCAACAGAGGTACATCAACAGATGTACCTAAATTCTTACTGGAACGGGCCTACAAATTAATACATTTTAACAGGAGTTTAGATGCTTAAAGTACTTTTGTGGATACAACTCTCAATTCCTTCCTTCAGCTCAACCAAGGGGATATCTCACACCAGGGAAGTCATTCTGTACAGGCACCAAGAGGGTCACTAAATCTGTCCCTCATCCTACTCCACATTTTATAGTACACAAAGATTTGTTCTCAGTATATGATTATGCAGTTTCAGGTTTCAGTAATGGCAAAATTTAAACATACCAGGCTCTCTAGTCTCTGCGGTGTCAATGGAGTTCTCTTTTGCTTTGCTAAGAAGAAGAAAAAAAGAAGGATGTTTCAATAAATAAGCATTGAGATGATGCCTTTCTGCTCATGGAAAGAGTATTAACTAGTAAAGCAGTCCTTCCCTTATTGAGTGCACCTCAAAGAATAAAAATCTATTTCCAAACTGGATTTAGGAATTGCTGTTCTGATAAAAACAAATCAAAATAAAACAATATGTTTTTAGAATGCATTTCTGTGCTCCTCAGAGCTTCTCTGAAGAGGAATAGAGAAATTTCCAGTGTACTAGAGGCTAGTGGCTAGTTTTCTCTCTATTCAGTGAAAAGGCATGGAAAAATCACCAAGCCACCTTATAAGAAAACATGCTAATTTTTTTGCAAGAGGAAATAATTTCATTTTCCTAAAATAAAATAATCCATCGGATTATAATAGGCAAATAATTACTTAATTTAAGACATGGGGAACTCCAAAATCTACTCTTGATTTAGAGTATGGAAGCTGTGTAAGAGTTCCCGTAAAACAGGAGCGATTAATACTGTAACAAGTTCATATTTCAGAAAGAAAAGTAGAAATATAGAAAAGTAACTGGGTAGAACTTGATTGCATTTATATGGTTAACAGTCCTATTTATTTCTAAGTTGGTGTTCAAAAAATGGTAAAAAGAATTCCAATTATTATGAAGTCTGAGTATTTGATTTGTTCTCACTTTACTTCCACTGCTGGTCTCTCTGGAAGGGAACAATACTTAGGACAAATTATTTTTAAAAAAATTGAGTACCCTAACTGGTGCACTTGACAAAGACATCTCAGAAATTAAATGGGGTAATTACTAGGGGATTACAGTAGAGCTTTGAATGGAACTTTAAACTGTGAAAAAAAGTGTGATAAAATACACACTAAAAAAAATTATATGGTAAAATTCCTCACCATGGTGCCTTCTGAGACATGAAAACATGCATATGAAGATGAATGGACAACATAGACCCACGGATACTGAAGAATAAATAATGTGCAATATCTTGTTTTTTCCAGGTTCTTGGGACTCTTCTGATATACTAGTGGTATCTAAAATTGCATTAACATGTATTAGCATAAAATAATAGAATAATATTTAACTTTTTTTTTTTTTTTTTTTTCCAGCATTGCTTCTTTCTGATACAACTGACTTCTTAATATAACTAAAGCATTCTAGTTTGGAACAGCAATCAGTTCACAGGACAACCATCTTCATTGGTATATTACCAAGCATGAAGGTACTGGAAGGAAAAATGCATGGGAAGTGTCATTGAAAAATGATGCATGGCACAAGGCTGGCAGAAACAAAGGATCAGAATTAAAGCACTGCTCTAAACTTCCAATATATTTTAACGTTATGGTCTGTCTTCTTTTTCTGTAGTCTTTGCACTGTAAACAACAGCAAGAACAAAAATAAGAAGCTTTTTGACAAGTTTGTATCAGCTGTGATGAAAATATGTGATGATCAAGCCTGGAAATGAATGCTGTTATAGTATACACCCATGGCATCATTCAGCAAATAAATCACTTTATCAGGGGAAATGCATTAGAATGTAGGAACTGTCCTTGTATCCTACACGTGGGAATGAAAACGGTGTGAGAAAGGTATTGATAGTCATATGCCTAATTTATGTTACTGCACTTTCTTACAAATAAGGATTCTTGATGCACAGTTTTGAGGTTTGCTGCCTTCTGATGCAGGAAATGCAGAAAGAGCATCACAGAACAGACAGAGCAGATGAACCCTATATGGGCTTGAGTTGCTGTTCACAGTAATTGTACTGGGAACAATAACCAACTGTGAGTAAAAAAACATACTTCAAGGTATGTTAAAGTGGTGGTGTACTGTGATTCCTAATGTTCTGTAAGTATAAGCCATATGTGTCACTGGGGTATTAAAGAGCATGTTGGAAGTATAGATTACCACAGCAGGAGGTAATTTAATTGTCTTTGTCACTGCTATCTGCTGGACAGTTGTGGGCTTGAAAACTGTGACACTTGAGACTGTATTTTGTTCAAGCAGGAAGAAAGCAATGGTTCTTCAGCAATGAGTTTTGATTTGTCTTGACTATGTAAAACAACCTACTTAGGAAATTTATAGCAACACAAATTGTTTCCCTCCTCTTGAAAAGGAAATAAGAATCAGAACTTACTTTCTGATGAAGTTGTGATAACGTTCTCAGACTTTTCTGAAAAAAAAAAAAAAAAAAAAGACAGGGAAATGAAACAGCAACTTGATATTTTGCTCTGCAGTTGTGTACTCTGCACCACACACTGAAGTCTCGACAAACCTCTCCTTCAGCTTGATGGTGGAAGAGGGAACAAAATCCAGCAAAGGGCGCAGTATTTTGGGAGAAGAGGAATGAAGTGCTGGTCTTCCACAGCTGACAGAGCAGTTCTGTGTTTCAGACCTCTGGCATTCAAATAAATAGAACAAGAGAAGAAATATTTTGCAAATGCTTGATTACATCACTTATTCATGGAATGGTATTTGTGAATATACCATTCTGTAGTCACTCAAGGATGTCTTCTGCTCTTCTCACATCCAAGGAAAACCTGTATCATGTTATTTGGGGAAATACTGTGTCTGCTATCACATTACAACCATAAATTTTGACATTGCTCCCTTTGCTACAGCATTTCCTGTGTCAATAAACAAGGTATTAAAGTCCATTAACTTACCAGGAGAGGAACTAGCAACAGAACAATTTCATAACTACCTGGGGTCAATAGGACACCATAGCTGCACAGACCACTTTATAGCTGCAAAGCAATGTTGAGGAGGGCATACGTGGCTCGCCATAATCTAGACTTGGCATCCCAACTGCCTAAATTCATAGGAATGTCTGGCTTGCCCTTAAATCCTTAAGAGCATTTAAAGGTACTGTGATCTTTCCCGCTCTTGAACTTCTTGGGTACAAAACTATACTTTATTACTCTGTCACAAGATTATTCTAAGCAAGAGGCTTGAATTTCTATGTCCTCTTTGCTGTTGTGTGGCATTGCCAACTATGAATACATGACCATTTGTATCCTGTCTAGTCCTTATAACACATAACCAGTCTTTCTTTGCTCCAACTAATATTTTTAAATAATCAAATAGTTCACTAATGGCCATTAGCTGTCAGCAGCTTTGCTTTTCTCTTCCAGATCCTCCTTTTATTTCTTTATTTTGTTCTTTCCCCAGCACCGAGAAGCAAGATAGAAGCATGAAGAATGTGGTAAGTACCAGCACAACTGATCTTGTGCTATTCCTACGACACCAGACAAACTTGTTCGGAGAAGCCATCGTGCAGCATGAGTGAACTTTCCTGTACATGGAATCCATTTGTTTAAAAGGGTTCTTTAGTAACACAGGGGCCTCACCTTCAACAATAACCTTTATTTCGTTGCTCTCGCTGAAGAAGTTGCCTGTTACTGCTTGACAGCGATACATCCCGCTATCATTCTTGTGAATGGCGAAAAACTTCAGAATAAACACAGTGGAATTCCATTCTGCTTTGCTGTTATCCAGCAGCACACATTCATGCGCCTCTATCTTGCACCACTGGATTAAGGGTCTTTCCTTGCAGTAATGGACTGGACAGTATATGGTCAAGGAGTTACCAATATTAGTTACGTATTCAGAGTTTCTTTGAACTTGAATTTCTACTGGACAGTCACTGGCATCAAATCCTATAAAAGAAGAAAAATATGAGAAAAATCATAGTGATGGTGGGGTCTGTTAATATGCTTTCCATGACACTGATCAGTTTCTTTTCTCTCTCAGTATGCAAGACTTCTCTTATCCACTTTCAGATCTTATCTCTGTATGGGATGCTCATTGCAGATAAATCAAGACTTCTTGGTTCCTTCATTTTTAGGAAGATTGTTAAAATCCACTTTCTTTGTCCAATATAAATATCAGTCTGTATCTCAGCCAACTCTGAAATTGAAGTTTGGAGAGAAAAAATGTAATATATACCAAGAAGGTTTTCCTGTCATCCTTCTCAAAGATCTTTTCTGTTATTTTAGATTTATTTCAGGTTATTGTTTACTTCACAGTTCTTGATAATTTGCAAAAGTAAAGGGTTCTTTTTGTTTGGTTGGTTGGTTTTGGTAGTGATATGTCATAACTGAAATAATGAAAATAATTATAAATATATCCTCTCTCTGTTTCTTCACTTTTGTAAAAGTTTGTTAAACTCGGTGTTCAAACTCTGGTATGTTGCCTTTACTCTGGGTCTTAGTATTGAAAGTCTGGAGCTTTTATTAAAGAGTTATGTTTCTTGTAGTGCTTGATTTCTTTGGCTAAGTAGAAGTAATAAAAACTATGTGATATCCAAGAGCTCCCTATCATCAGAGTGCTTGTGCACTGAAGAGAGTGGTTGCTAGCAACTCTAGAGCAAGAAATAGTAGGTGTGTCTGTATCTTCCAATTGGTAGAGGGGAGTGGAAAAAACAGTAAAGATTTTTAAGAAAAGTTTCGTAGGTAGGAGAAAGGCGTATGGGAGGAAATAGCAGTGTGGAGAAGGGAAGGATCTGTCTGTCAGCAGCCAGTGCTGTTTCAAGGGACGGAGCCTCTGGGCCCCAAGGTGGCATCTAACTGTGATGTCAAATGGCTCAGGAAGACTGTCTCACCTGCAATGCCAGAAAGGATTTTTATACAAGTGGTGCAGCAATTCTTGTGAATACCTGGGTGGTATATTTAAGAACTTGGGAAAGTCATATTAAAAATCTTTGATCAGATGACCTCTACTTTGCGAGCCCTTTTGCTAAAAATCTCAGACTATTTCACACCAGAAATAAATTTTAGAGCATTCAATAATAGCGAGTTTTGAGCAGAAATGTATTAATAGCGTTCACAGTAGGATAGCTAGCACTTTGCTGCTGTTGGTCAGCATTTAGCAAATTCTCTGCATTCACTTACAACAGGGTACTTTATCCCATGAACTCAGATGAACATTAGTTTTGTGGATAACTGGAAAGCAACATGTCTTGTGGATGTTACCTATTGCTCTAAAGCATTCCAGTTTTCCCAAATATCTATACCAACATTTGCCACAATTTTATTCCTTCATCAGCTGGTCGTGATTATTCACCATGCTAGTGTAACTACAACATAACTACGTTTGCTAAAATTATGTTTCTGAAGCAAAATTTCCTGCCACCTAGTGGATCTGAGTCCAATGCTCTTGCTTTCTTCGCAAGGCCACTTGAGTAGCATGTCACTGAGGTTGGGGAAAACAATGCGGGAGATCTTCAATTGTACTTGTCACTGACTGAGGTAGTTTTGCTGCCTGCCCATGATTTCTCAGCAGGAGTCCTCCCATCTCACCGACCAGCAGAGGCTCATTACATGATATTGCTCTGTACACACCTGTAGATTTTTAGCCTTCATTTCCATCTGCTGATGCAGGTGAAAGAGTTTGGCAGCCTTCTGTCAATTAACCCCAGTAAATAAAGCCTCCTATGCTTTCAGGGTTTTACTTGGTCTTGCATTTCCTCTAGTTTGTACTTTTTTACCCCCTTCTCAGTATAGCTGTACACTTTGGAGAAGAGATTTAATTTACTAAAAATTTATTTAATTTTTTAGTTATCATTTGTGAATTCCTTACAAGCAGCCTGTGGATGGTAGGTAAACACAATTATTTGATTTAGTGCTTTTTTTTTTTTTTGGTAATGTTTTTTTTTTTTTTCTTCTGTCAGTCAAGCAGAATCCTTTTGAACTTGCTAAACAGGAGCTATACAAGCTACAGATTGCTTTTCAGTACATATTTGTACAGCATTCTCAGGACCTACAAAAAGACCTTTCTTTTAAAGGTGTAAAATGATTGGGCTTTAGGTTGCCTTCACGTAATTTTTTTTTCTTTTCTTCCAATGACAAAACAATGATAAGAACATGAAAAACGATTGTAATTGCTTTTTTCTTTTTTCTGTTTTTTTTTTTTTTTTTTTTTTTTTATGTTCTGTGACTTTTTAATGAATAAGAATTAAAAAGTATTTATTTAGGCTTTAGGAAATTGTCAGCTAGAATTATTTTGAAGTTTAATAATAAAAAAATAGATAATTTCTTTATTATTATTTATAATATAGTGTCTTTAACAACCAAGTGTGGGAATTCAGAAAGAACACACCCCATAATCTCTTGTTAAACTTTCTCATCTCCCAAGCCAAATCCCACGTAGCAAATAACAAACGTGAATAACAAACAGTGGGGAAAAAAAAAATACTTGTAAAACCGAAATATTTTGGACTTTTTTGCTGAGTAAAATATTTGCTGAGACAAATTTTAAATTATCTTTCACAGATTGCTGGAAGGAACGTTCAGCAGCATTAGGTCTCTGAAGATTTGGGATTTAAATAACAATATAAACCATAATCTCTGAGGCAAGAAGAGATGTATATTTCTTAAAAGGGAATAAAAAAATCAATAGCTGATAAGGAGAAAGAACCTTTTGCATTCTGTTTATTGATTGTCATTTGACGGAAACACTCAATAAACCTTATTTAGTGAATAAGCACAAACATGGCTCGGAATACTTTTCCTCTTACAGCGTATCTTAATTTTTTTTTGTCCTGATGTGGTTGCTGAGTAGTCAATGTTAGAGACATTATCTGCCAATTATATTGTACATGTGCAAGCACATTGCAAAATGTATTGAATTATGCTTTCATAGAATGCTGTTATGAGTAGAGAGCTGAAACCAGCTACAAGGTTTTATATCAAGCCTGAAGGTTTCAGTGTTTTATAAATATATGTATGTATGTATATGAGTGTTCATAGTAAATATTTGAATGGGCAGTTTTCAAGAGGATAAAAGAACCTGTAACATGAAAGATTTATGTGTCACCTTCAAATTTACAGTACATGGTGAGATTCAATTTAACCAAAAGCAAATTTTATTTTAGGTCACTTGAGCATGTTCCTGGATAGGCTGTGGCAAGCCAAGCTCTGCTGAACCTAGGATTAATTTTACAGGTAAGGAAAATCTGTACAGTGTACTGCTAGGTTAAGAATTTCAGGAGAAAGCATGTATAATAATGAAATACTCATGACAATTTTTTTTTCATTAAAATCATTTTTTATTTTTTTCCTCATTATTCTTATGCTTTAGAGAATAGTATAGTCATGACATGATCTATTGAGCAGAGATTATGGGAGACAGCTTTCTACTTATCTAAGTCAACCCATTAGAAGAAAAATATAGCTAAAATTTGAGCTTTCTAATCTTTGTATTCTAAAAGGTGTCATTCTCAGCTTGTCATCTAAGAACTCCAGTAAACTAAGACTTACTGATTGGAATTTCAGAGACATTTAGTTTTAAAGGATTTATCTTTTTTGTTTGTTTGTTTTTGTTTTTCTCTGCTGTTTTGAAGAGAACTAAGGGGTGAGATAAAATGTCATATGCATGATTTCCGAAGGCAGATAGTGGCTGAAGTATAAAATGTCAATCATTCATGAGAAATAAATGGCTATATTTAGGCTCAAATCCGACTTTTGGGTCTATCGGTGACCACAGTGAAGCACTAGCAACAGTTACAGCTCAAGTCTAACTCTCTGGGAAGATTCTAATTCCGATCAGATTATAGCAAAAAACTATAGCAGAAAGTGCATTGATGTGTAGGGTTTTTCAAGTTTAATATGAAGTTCTTCATTACTTTTAGCAAAATTCCTTTAGAATTTAACCAAATAGGAAATAGGGTGTGAGGAGGAATCATGGAAAAATATACTCCCTCCTTGTATTGAGAAAAGATGTACTAAGGAAGAGAAACAATACAGAAGACTTTGTAAGTGACTCCTGGCTATAGGTCTTTGTCAGATTTCCCTCAGTTTCAGAGAAAGCTTTCCAAAGAATGATTTAAAAATATTTCAGAAAAAAAAAAAATAAATTGTGATATATGTAAAATGACTAAGAATGTTATTTAGCTAACAGAAATTTCATTTTGATCCTTTTCAGTTATTTTGCCCCGTGCCTTAAAAATACAGCTGTGTAATATTTTATTTTATTTCTTTAAATAACAATTCCTTGATGAAAGCTATGTAAGTGCAGAAAACACACAGTTATATTTTAATGACTGGAACTTGGGGATGTAGAACTTTGCCTTAGCTGAATGTTAGGATGTGCAGACTGTGCTGCACAGCAGGCCAATAGCGAAGGTGGTGTTTGCGGAACTGTCTACCAGTAGTGGACACGTGCACATACATAGTTATTGGCTGGGGCTTCTTGGGATGACAGGGGACTTTCTGGGTTTTGTTTCTGTCATTATAAAATGCTGCGTCGACTTCATGTATGCTGTCTAGGCTACAACCACCACTTTCAGTGAAACTGGGTGGGAACAACCTATGTTGTCGTCTTTCAAAAGAGACAGTGTTTATCTGGACTAAAATTATTGGGTGTGGGAGGAAGGGAAGGTCCATCTGTTTGTAAATTATCAAAACTTGTTTAGTTCTCCTTCCCTAATATAACAAAGATTGGCTTGGCATTAACTTGGTATATGAAATCTGCTACTGTCAACGTGGTTTCTGTTAGGAGTTCAGGAAACTTTAGGTAGATTTGCAACAAGCGAAGCTTAAATAACTTGGTTTTAACTTTCAGTTTACTTTTTAAAAATAATAAAAGTAAAAAAAAAAAAAAAGTTTGGAAACCTGTGGCTAAAATGTAAATACAGAACATTGATTTAAATGTGTATATATGTTTTTCTAGAGAGAGAGAGACTGGCTTGCAAAGTTTTGTTTTGTTTTTGTTTTCTTCTGTAATTCGTCTATAAACACAATTCTGATATTTGTAGTAAAGTAAAACAGCAGAAGGAATTAGTATTGCTCTCAGAGGACTTCAAATCATTTTGATGTAGATCAGAGAGTAAAACCTTGTGGAGTAGATTGTATGTAAACAAGATTCATGCAGTAAGCAGCATAATACAAATAGTATTCTGTTTTAAAAACTGTATCTAGGATCCTGGCAGATGAATATGGGAGTTCACTGATTATGTTAATAAACTGAACTGGACAATGCGGAGAGGTGACTGTGAGGAGCTGATACCACAGACGGGCATTCTGAAGTGAATAGAAACAGTAGTCAACTTTTACAAGACGAGAAGGCTTCGATTGAAGTAGAAAGGAGATGATAAGCACTGGATGCACCACCTTCAGAAGGATGTTAGTTTAGCCACTTGGAAATGAACTGTAAAGCAATTCAGTAGTCTGGTCTAATCAGAGTGTGGTCTGAGCTCAGACCACACTCTGATTTAAGAAACAGCTGCATCTAACTGACCTAGTAATTTGTGTCTTTAAAGCCAAATATTTGGGTTTCCCTTCCTAGGCAGATGCTCCAGATGTTCATTTAACCTTTCCTGCAAGTATTTATGATGTATTTTATTCATAAAAATGCTAT
This sequence comes from Anas acuta, assembly GCF_963932015.1. Lineage (NCBI taxonomy): Eukaryota > Metazoa > Chordata > Aves > Anseriformes > Anatidae > Anas > Anas acuta. Next base: position 112,387,787 of record NC_088979.1, on the reverse strand, counting down.
TTGATGCTATAGGTTTGCACAGTCAGTCATGCATGTCAACTAAGCTTCACATAGCTTGTTCAGTTTGTTTATGCAATTTTAACATTGCCTTATAACAGATGTTATTTTGATAACTGTATTGTTTGATACACCTGAAATGTACCAAGAGCAGCTGAGTGCATCCATGCCAGCAGCTATTATCATATGTATATGGCTCCCTTTCTTTCTATAGTATCGTTTATGTCTCCTGTATGAGAATATCATGGAAGAACTTGAACCAAAATAACCTCTGCAATAAAAATAAAACTGGGAGTAAATTGGGCCCAGTGTAGTCCTCACATCAGTCTGAATTAGGAGAACCTTTCTATTTTAAAACTATGAAGGTTTGAATTTGAAAACAGGATAAAAATTAAGACTGAGCTAAGCTAAACAACCAAAGGTGTTCTTACTTATCTGGTAAGGACAATTTGACTGTGAACTGCATCTGGTTTGGAGCTAGTTGAAATCCTGGATTTCAAGTAAATGTTTGAATGCTGTGGCCCCCCCCCTTGCAAGCAGAGCCTCTGATCATGAAACAAGATGCATTCAGTCCTCAAGTACAAGAGTTCTGGTCTATCCAGGTACCTAATATTTCAATTGCTGTCATAATCATCTCTAATCACATTAGACGTCTCAGACATAGCAAAAAAAATAAGACAGAGATCATCTCCAAGGTACGTTAAGCATTGCTTTGGTTTCTGTTTTTTTTCCCCTCAATGTTTAGTAACTACAAATACGTTAAATTATAAGACCTCATCTTACCGTAAACTTGATAGTTGCTTTGAGCCAGCATTACTAGAAGGATATAGGGTAAGACACTTTTTATCAGCGTGACTGGAGACTTCATTCTCTGGGCATGGTAGATGAGAGGTTCCTGTAGGTTTAAAAAATGCAGTTCAGATGGCCCCCTTGCATCCTGTTAGGTTTGAGCTGATTCCCTTCTCTAGCTCTTCTGTCAAGACAGTGCAGAAGAAAGGGGTGGGGAAGCAATATAGTATGCAAAAATCTGATGGGTTAGGCGGTAGGGTTTTTTTTGTGGCTGAAATGTGAACTGCTTGATCATTTCACAACATATCAGAAGTGATCTGCAATTCAAGGCAAAGCATCTTAGACTGTATGCAGAGCCAGAGAAGGGCGAAACAAATAGAGCCAGTGATTTTTAGTTTTAAAAGATGCTCTGCACTTGAGACTTCGATTTTTGCAAGCAACAATATACCAGAAGTAGAGTATGCATGGTAGTATATTAAACTCGTTCAGTCTTTGTGTATTACTCTAATTCAATCTTAGTTTGATAAAAGATCATCAAATGAGGAAGCTGAGCTGTTAGATGTCAGAACCAGATGTCTGAATGGTTTTAATTTATATAAATTTATGATAGCCTACACTATGAGAGATTGAGTCAACTATTTCCAAGCCTTAGCATGCTCATGATGTTAAAGCCAAGTAACAGGGGTTTGGATTTTGTGTGCTCTTTTTCAGGACTCCAAACTTTTCTCTCTAAATATTTATAAAACATCTGAAACTTCTCAAAACTTCTAAAATGACCTAATGCGGAGGTTCTTCATGAAGTTAGAAGCAAACAAAGGTTGAACAGGAATGTCACAAACAGCAATTGGAAGGCTTCATGAATTTGTATGTCATCCTTGTGCAAGGGCCATGCTAATCTTCTCTGTATCATTCCAGTTTTAGTGTATGTGCTGCCAAAGCGAGAACCACTTCTGCTTATAATCAAAATACAACCACAAATAGAAACCAGGGAAGAAAATACTGCAGTTTTAAAATCCTGTGTTAACACAGATGTTTGTTAGAACATATATATGTAGGATATATATTTTTGTGATATTTTGGAGGAAATAATTTCCAAAATTTCTGAGTTATAAGTGCCCGGTCCAGTCCATGATGTTCATGAGAATCATACTGATGGCTGTGAGGAAATAGCCTTACAAATAGTGCAAACAGGTGTAACTGAAAAATCTTTACGAAAAAAAAAAAAGAGTGTAACTCCACCCACACAGCAGGAGTCCACTGAAGAGAATAACACTAGTAATGCAGATCACAGTTCTGAATAGTGAAGACATCTAGTGGCTGAATCCATAGCCAGCTTGGACAGCAGAATTGGTCGTTAAGGGATGTGTTTCTGTCAGTGTAATTTCTGGTTGTCTTAATGCTGAGTTAGGGCAAATGTTTGCCAGGAATTTCATATCAGTAGTTGATATCTAATATTTGCTTTCTCATTAGAAAGATTAAATTTTAATCGGGGAGCAAAACAATCAGGTAAAATAATCACTCAAAAATAGGCAAATAATGCTTAAATTTCAAGTTTGTTTCTCCTGTTTTGATGAGAACCAGGAAAGACCTTGAGGGATGGGGAAGGAGATTCATTACTATGGTTCAGATCCTTATCTTGATAAATAGCCCTAGGGCATTTCTAATTTTATTTTATTTATATTTTTTTCTGACCCTTGTAATCTTTTTGGAGTTTTAACCGTAGCTTTAGGTAACTCATGCTTGTGGTTTGATCCCTATTTATGCTATTAAACGTTTGAGGGGCTTCCTCAACTTCCTGCAGAAAGTGGGAGGGTAATGTGAAGGGAAAATTGGTAACTGGCTTGGGCTGAGACTTTTGCTACTGACTTGTTTTTCAAAAAGGCAAGGCTTTGTCTGTTCTCTAGGGTGTTTTGAGATTACATCTCGATATGGATAATTCCTTGTTTGTTCAGAAATGTGAGATGCACGCTCCTGTAGAATATCCCATGTTGGAAGGGACACCCACAAGGACCTTTGAGTCCCACAACTTGGTCTCCAAAGGACCACCCAAAAACCAGACCATGTGTCTGGGAACATTGCCCAAACCTCACAGGAGAGGTGAAGATGGTCTCAACTGCAGAAAGGAGCACGTGTTTCCTGTACCATAGGTAGGTAATTTATGAGAATTTGTCACTTTGTATTATTAATAGTAAATATCTTAGGCACTCATCTATGTTTTTGGAGCCCTTTTCTTGAAAATACTTTGGCAAACATGACTTCTATTATCGCTGCTTACATTGCATTATTATTTTTTATTTCCTTTCTGTTGAACAGTAGGGTTTTTTTTTTTTTTTGGTGTTGTTATTGAGATTCTGCCGAAAGATGTCAAAGAACTTGATATTAATCATATTTCTTGTTAAGACTTTCTTACCTCCTTGAGACATTCCTGGAAGCTTTTTTTTTTTTTTTTAAATGGCAACAAGTTAGAAATAATATTTTTAAAATATATATTTAAAAAGTAATTTATATTCAATTTTTTAAAATAGTCCCTTAATTTGAGGCACTACAGTACCAAGTTCTGCTTTAAGCACATTTCAGAGATTTTGCTGTATATAAAACACTTCACTAAGCAAATATAACTGTAACTTAAACATAAAAATATATATAAAAAAATATACTATAGATATAAAAATGTAAGGTAACTATTTACAAAAGAAAGGAAGGACAGTCCTAATCTAACACTGTAACAAGGAGAGGGAGGAGCTTATGTGTTTAATTTAAGACACAATTGTTTGAAGATGGATGAAAAAAATGTCACTAGATGGCACTGACTTCCACTGTGTGGTAACTTTGCTATATGCAAATCAGACCTCAGCTGAATCCTAGCAGATACCACGTCTTTCAAGAAGGAAGATATTTCAGTGCAATACAAATGCAACAATTGGCACAGTTGTGTGTGCGCTGAACACTTTTGTCAGAAGGGTTTCCAAGAATACAGAGTCAAGTTTGGACAGTCTTAACATCTGAGGATTGCTGTTAATAGCAACTTTATTCACCTGATTCAGTCCACTTGGTTGTGTCTGTTTCTTCTTTACTGTACATAAACGGGGGGAAAATACCTAAGTTTTCTTTCTGACAATACAGTTTGTGTTCTGGGTTTGTTTTCTCCCTTTTTCCAGGTAGTTAGGCATTGGCCTCTGATCACCCACATGGCATTTAGATAGTGGCCTCCAGTAAGTCTGCTGAAAATTACCTTCATAACACTATATGAAGAAGTTTTAGTATCTTCAAGAAATGAAATAATTTAGTCTCTCAGCAAACTTTTTCCATCCAGCTACTTGTTTGTTGCTAATGATATGCAGCTCGCAGTACATGTCTCTGCAGCCTGTTCCCATCTCGTATTACTGCAACTCACTGCTAAACGAGGGATCGGTTACTTCTTTTCTTTACCAGCTTCTCCCTTTATCACAGTGAGGCTTTCTGCATCTCCCTGCTCTTCCTGAGCAATTTCAGTTTAAGCAGATGAGCTAAGTTTCAATAAATTGGCATGTGTGTATCTTGGGTCAGGTTCTACAGTGCAGGCTGAGCAAGGGCCTGTTGGCTTTTGGCAAGGGGTGTCAGCTCTTTGTTCAATAAAGTGAAGGTTAAGAAACTGCTCAAGGTTTTGTTGTATGTAAAATGCCTCAATAAGGGTAAGCGTGGGTATTCCAGCTATTGGATGCATTTTATGGTAATGACAGGTTTCAGAAATAAGGGGAGAGAGGAAGCAATTTAAGGCTAATTATGAAAGAATTAAAGTAAGGAGGTCTTATTTACTGAAATATTTACTGTAGTGAAATCTAATACTGAATATGGGAGCTGTTTTGTACACTGAAGGACAGATTAAAAAAACCTCTTGAGGCAAGCAGTATATAAAGAAACCCTAACAGCCTCTAAAGGTCCCAATTATTTTTTTCTCCAGCTTTGAACAGAAATGCTGAACGACACGCTCTCTCCCCTGCATTGGTATAAGATACTTATTGGTTAACTGAAAAACAAAATTCCTTATTTTCCTCAGGAACATAGTGGTTCTTATGGAAGGGAAAGATCAGATCAAGTATCCACTGAGTGATGGTAGGAACTTCCTAATGAATGTGTGCTGTTATTTTAGTGCATGGAGCACATGATAATACAAGAGTACTGGTTGCTTCACTGCACCTAATTAGCCCTCTGATCTTACATCCTGTCCCTACCTGTGCGGTACTGAGCTGGAGAAGACACAGTAAGTACTGATATACATCTAAATTAGGAATTTAAATTGCTGGGGTCATTTGGCTCAGCTGATGACAGGCTTTATGGACCAGCTGAAACCAGTAGTCTTCCTTATGGCCTCCTCCAGCTCTAGCTGAGATCTTCTATTAAGATGGATGTTCTTTTGCAAGACTAAATCTTTTTTTTTTTTTTTTTTTTTTTCTGAAACTGAAAGTGAGCATTGAGTTGGGACACTCAAAAGCTCATCTCAAAGGTAGAAGAGACCAAAATGGGTATTTGGTAATTGTTTATAATTTCTATTTTATACTGAGTTTTCTATTTTGTACTTAATACAATTCTATTTTGTACTTGGTCTGTAACACTTAGGATTGGTCTTGAGGCTGCCCTCTGACAAGCCTGAGTGACAGCTGCAGCTCTCTATCCCATCTGAGTCTGCACCTTGTGCTTGTGAGATGTGGTAGCCCCTGCTTTTGAATACGAAAGTAGTGTCCTTACCACTGGAGGACCCATAAATTCCAAACCAGTTGTAGACAGAGAGAAGTTGTGGGATGGGCAGAAAAAAATCCTTACCTGACTTAAGCAGAACTTCCATAGACTGTCTATCCTCTAGTCTCTGCTGTCCAGTCTATGTAAATGACAAATGCCCAACCTAATTAATAGTAGAAATGTGGCCTGAAAGCAATTATTGTTTACGTAGTCCTACTGCATCTTGGATATGGGTTAAACCATGTGATTCACTTAGGAAAGTAAACTGTCATCATAAGAATTTAGCAAGGCTGAGTTAGCAAACTCTAGATGCATGCCTCACCTGATTCTGCAGCAGCTTCCACACGCGTTGTTACCGATGCATTGATTCAGCAACTATACGTAACCTTCTTTCAAAGAGGAATTACCCATGCAAGAAAACTTTAAGAAAGGGTATGTTTACTTCTCTTGTGCTTTTCCATGTGGTATAAGGGTAAGAAAAAGTAGCCTGATCTAAAGGGGCTGACATCTGAACATGATTGAGAGTGGGAAATTAATGATTAATAAACTCATGAACCAAGAGGCTGCAAAAGTTTCTCACTGATCTATCATGAGATTTCAAGCCAATCAAGAATTCAGGAAAAGAAACTTGAAAATAAACAACCCCCCACTTGATTAGTTTGACAGGCTGAAGTTTTTGCTCTTTTTCTTTTCTCGAAGTCTGTAAGGGAGTCAGAGATCAAATGCTGACCTTCTTGCAGGTAGTTTGGAAGGACCTGATTCTTCCATGTTGCAGAAGCCCTTACTGAAAAGATCTGAAGCATTAGGCAGCTACAGGATGCTATACCTACAGATCGCTTACTGTAATTTCAAAATGCGTAGCAATTATTGCACTCAGCATTCACTTGCCACCGGAGGTGTGATTAGGGAATTTCTGTCACAAGAAAAAGTCACATACGTGACTGGCAACAGGGATTCTGTACATTCAGTCCTGAAACATACTTCAGTGTGATTGTATAGATGCATCAACAGTCAACCTGCATCAAAACAGAGTAAAAGCTAAAACAATGGCATGGGTGCATCTTTCCCTTGCAATGTCACCAACCATTTCCACTGCCTTGCATTACTGTTATATTTGAACTGCCACAGTTTCTTTATCTGCTTTCTTGTTGAAATAAGAGATCATGCATAAATTCTATGAAAAAGGAATTCCTTTATTTTTAAAAAAGGACCATTTTTCCATTACCAAATGAAAACTTTACAAAGTAAAGTATTTCTCTTCCAATAGTATTTTAATATAAAAACTTAAATCACTTTCTCTGGTCTTTCTGCTCTAACAGGAAGCCCGGTGGCACTGCAGGAGACTGAACCCAGATAGTTTCAGCCCCACTCTAGTACCTGATCACAGGTTCATCACTTGTTTCAGTAAAACCAGTTCTGCAGCCACTTACCAGAAGCAAAACATCCTTTAACATCAAAACAAAAATACAGCATCTTCACTAGCCCAGAAGAGACTAAACTCTAATAGCATTATTACAATGAGAAGCTTTTGTTAAAAAAAATTTATTTTGAAAGTTAGACACAACCTTAAAATTGTACAAAGACAACAAGCACTCAAATTACACAAAAAATTAGCAGTGAGTACAATGCGAACACAATAACAGTGAGTCTTGCCTCTCTTTATATGCAAATATAAATAGAGTTAATCCTTGCCAAACTTCCAGCTTTTTTTTTTTTTTTTTTTTTTTTTTTCCCTCCTGAAAACCAGCTCATTATGCTGCAAAACCTAGCAGGGAGCATTTCACTGTTCAGTTCAACAGAATTGTTAAAAGGGGCTCTGACTAAAAATAGTCCTTCTATCATGAGAATATCCCATACTTTGTAGAACCAAGTTTCTCTCTCAATTGAACAACAGCTTTCCCTTTCATTATGTCCAATGTGTCACCTCCTATAAGGACCTGCCAAATTACAGGCTTCAAATGTTTAAATATACTAGAACTCATGTTTGTTTGTTTTTCAAGAACATGCATGCTGAAACTAACATGGTGCATACACATAAGTAGTCACAAAACAGAGAATGTTCCTTTTGTCTGGTATTTTACTCTTTGAAAGTATTGTTCTGAGAAAAGCACTTCAGAGACATTTTAGCTGTGAGTTGGCTAAAATAATGTAAGTACATGGTCAGAGTAGTTTTTTTGTTGTTGTTGTTTTTTAAATTACACTTAGTTTCAAATATATTAATAAAATCACCGGGGAAAAAAAAGTATCCCTTATAGCCTGTCCCTTTCAAATGCACATATGACAAAAAGTAGAAGCTGCTAACATCCTCCCTTTACTTTTGAGAGTATTCTTTATAGGAAATAAATGGAAAAATAACACAATGTTCTTGCAGAAAAAAGCAAAACCCCATAGAGACTGTTAAACAACGTAACCACAGCCTCTGTGGTAGGAATTTGTTATTACTTAGTTTTAGACATACCAGAAAACCTCGGCTGTAAATCTTCCCTAAGATCAATACTAATTAAATCAAGGTTATGCTTTATCCAACCACGGCCACAGCAGCAAAATTATGGTATGAACTTGACTATTTGCAGGACTCAGTTCCAAGACTGAGTGGAACCATTTTTACTTTAAAAGAAAACAACCGTAACTGTCTTGTTTATGATTCGGGCTATGTCCGTGAATATAAACTCACTTATTATTCTTTCTAGCTTACCTAGAACTAATTTATCTTCAATTGTTTTACCTCATTATATATTGCATATAATCTGGTAATCTTGACTTTCACGAGGCTTCACAATTTTTTTTAACGTAAATATTCCACTAGTAAGACATCACTGTCCTACAGACTGCTGTGCATTGCAATTCATTCAGTTCCATTCAAAATCCTGATGATCTATTTCCAAGCTCTTATAAGTTGGTAGCCTATGGCTACACTGATAAGGTTCCTTACCAGGCTCATATCCTCTCCAGTAATTCTGCATTAAAAATACATTGAAGCTAGAATAATTTCTCAAAATACTTACAGAATTGTATTCTGCATGCAGAACCTAAATTTACAGACTACTTTGTAAGCTGGGAATAAGCTTTTGATAAACTAGGTGGTCAAATACTACTTTGTCTTATTGAGGATGACTATTTTTTTTTATCAAAAGCTGTCGATACCACTACCTTTTATTTTCTATTTATTTATTTATTTTTAATGTAATGGGAGGAGTATAGGTAATGTTATCATTAGGTTTTTCAAAATACCTGTCAGTTTGCGGGTCCAAGGAAAAACATACGTTCAATTCTGCCCGAAATGGTTATGGGGTATAGCCTGGAAAGTCCCATGTTCACAAAGACTGAGCTAACTAGCTCAAATCTGTATCTTTTAATCACACCATTCTCTCAAAACTTTTGTTTAGTGGAAGGCTGTTTTCTCTACGCTTCTTTGTTTCTTGTTTGCTTCAATTCTAAGATGGCATTTGTAAGGTGAAAAAAAAATTAAAGCAAGGATATTGTTTCACTGTAATGAGACAGCAGCTGTAAAAGAACACGTTAAATTATTGTCAGGACAGAAAAGGCTATTGGCAGTGTACCTTTCACTTGGCTTAAGAAAATTTATAACGGTTCTAGCCCAAGGCAGTTCATGATCTTAAGCAAAACTCAAGCTTGTGCAATAGCAAATGATATTTGGGAAGGCATAGTTTAATACCTACGATTAGAGAAAAAAAATCACTACTGTTATTTGCTGGAAGTTCTAAACCAGCAACCAGTATCACTGACAGGATTTCTGTGACCACATCAAGTCCCACTACTTTCAACAGGGACAAAAGGTGCACTGGGGTACTGAATACCTGCGTGGTGGTACATGTGGATAGGCAGCCTTCTGCTTTTTACTTTTGTCCATTTGTTCAAACTCTTCACAAAGCAGGAGACCTGGTTATAACCTAACACCATCTGCATTTCTTCAGGAGCTAATTGCATAAAACCCAGCTGTTACTAAGTATTATAAGTCTCTTTTAATCCAGCAAAGGAGACTCTGCTCTAGAAACAGCCAAGGAAACAAAATGAGCAGGTCATTTTGTCTCTTTTAGCAAATACTTAGTGTTGCTGTAAATATCCTGAATAAAAGAAATAATGAAAAACAGATGCTGTGAAACTCTACCAGAGAAAGGAAGCTGACCAGTACTACTGGCTCCGCTTGAGGGAGTTAGAAGCATGCTTACACCGCTATACCCACTGAGTGGAGGATTTCTATGCTACTTAGAAGATGCTTGGCACCTCCCTGAATCCAGAGCATTTAAAGAAAATCTAGGACAGGCAGAAGTTGGTCATAATCCAACACTTTGCACAATGCTCCCTCCTTCCATTCAAAAACTTCATAGCGTACTTATGTGGAATGGACTATTTGGCATAATCACTTGGAATAGCTTAGTAATAGCTTACTAGATTTGGGAAAGAGTATTATTGAAAATTTTCAATTCACAACTGTACTTTTTGCCAGTTCAATAGCTGTGATCTTGGCACAGAGTAAGAAATATAGTCCAGGTGTACAATTCCAGTATAGCTTCAAAGTATATATGCATTCCTATTTGCTTGTACAGCTATTGGATAGCCTTCCTTTGCGGTAACTATTCTGAAAACTATTTTAATAATTTTTACCTCCTTTTTTTGAGGTCAAGGCCAAAGAAGTAGAGTACCTTCACAGAGAGCTGGAGGAGCCTCTTCTCCTGTGCACCCTAAAAAGCTCATTCAACTCCGCTATTTAGTGCCTCTCCCACCCCCAATTTAGGTTCGGCATCTTTTGTTCTGCTGGTAAGAAAAAGGCATTTTTCCCCTCTACTGAGATCTTGGTCCAGTGTGAGATTCATTTGACAGCAGCTGCACTGTAAACCACTCTGTTACTGGTTTGTCCATTCAACTTCCAAAGATTGGCACTGGAACCGAAGGGAACGTGTTGAACAGAGAAAAGGAAACATTGATTTAAAAGAGCAGGCATGGTAAACCTTCAAAACTCCTGGCTTTACGAGAATAGTGGAGTTCAAAGGTCAGTACACAAGAACAGCTATGTAAGCTAGATAATGAACGCATCCACAGTTCCATCAAATAGGGTAAGAATATTCTAGAAGAAAAACATTTCCTGGTTTATATTATAAGCCAACTTGATTAGGAATTTGCAATAATCCTCCCCTGAAAGACCAGTTATATTTAACTAAACATTCTTAGAGCTTCTTGCATTTCAAATGCGCAGCACTTCTTGGTCACTCACGGACAGGATACTGGACAAAGCAATCCACTGACATGATTAACAATTCCTACTGCGTCTTCTTCCTTGCATGCCAAGATGCACGGTTTAGGTAAGTGAGGTCCTCCATCCAAGTGCCTTTTTCTCAGCGTCAGTTACAGCTGGGCTGAGCGTAGACAGGACGTATGCCAGGCACCTTCCCCACGTTCAACACGAGTTCTACGTCAGCGTAGCTCTGAAGCCTACTGCAGGGTTAGCAACAGCCTGCGGCATACCGCTCAGTTCACAAATAGATTGTCATTTCTACAATAATACAAAATAGCTTGTAAAACCAATATGTAACACTGTATATATGCATGAATATAAAAATAAACCACACCATCAATATGTAAAACTTCACAACGATGATGAAAACAGTCTTCTTCTCAACGATCTTCGGTGTTGATGAGTTGGTTCTCATTGTCATACCCGTCAGGCAGGTATGCTTTCCTTAGCTGGTCTGACTTAGGTATCGAGCTACCATTCTTGACGTAGCGAGACAGGAAGGCTCGCACAGAAGGATGATCAGCCTTCTCGAGCGGAATATTCGCTTCCAGGCACATTTTCACAAAGTCCTGGATGACGCTGGTTTTCTCTGTTTGGGCAGTACTGTTGCACTGAAGGGAGGCCGTCAGAGTCCTTTGCTTCTTCCTGATGTTCTGTTCCTCAAACTCTGCCTTCCGCTTTGTATGCGTTTTTGACTTGAGGTGGTCGTTGATTGCAGACTTGCGAACGTGATTCAGAACCACGTTGCAGGAAGTACAAAAGAGTTTTCCTCCATCCTCATGAAGCTCGCTGCCAAACTCAGTTACGCGATCCTGAGGAGTTACATAGAGAGCAGTCTTCGAGCGGTTACGTGATGGAGCAGACTTCACGCCAAACCGTTCCATTGCTGCCTTCAGTGAGCTCTACCCAAAAAGCTGAAAAGAATAACATAAAAGGCTGTTAAAGCATGCTAGTGATTTCAATCAAATAGTATTAAGTGCAGTCTAGTCAATATCCAGCATAGTGCTCGTTGCCATCTAAAAGCCAATTACATGTAAGCCATTTGTGAAACTATCATTGAACAGTTCTACAGGTCTCCAAATAACTTTGGAGAGGGAAGTTTGTCAGGGGTCAGTGTAAAATATTTTTTAGTTTCTACAGGTACAGAGCTCAATGGAATCCTTAAACTTCATTTGTTCCTCACTAAAAGTCACACAAATTTAATGGTTTTTTTCATCAAGGTGGTTTTATCCTTTATTTTTTGAGAAAAATGGTGCTTTCTCAATGTTTAAACAAATTTAACAGTTTACTAGTTATGCTGAGTCACTATTTTTCCATTGACTTCCTGAAAATCTATATTACTTCTGTTCAAAAAAACCTCAGGTGTCCAAGAATCAGGCAAGAAGTCCACTCTGTCCCTTACAAAGACCAGTAAAAAGACCTAAGCTTTGACGGCACTCATTTGGGAGTACCCTTCAATTTTGCCCCTGCCTCAACCCCTAACTAAGACTCAAAGACTAACTTAGAGGCCTAACTTAGAGTCAAAAGCGAATCTTCTTGTCACTGCAACCAGAGATTGCAAAGAAACTGCAACAAAAGCAGCCTACTGTGAACAGAAACTTGCATGTGCACATTTCAATTCCAAAGCAAAACCATTTTTTTCCAAAGAAGACAACAACTTCTCTATGAAAGGTAACTGATGCATAGACGAGACAGCTGGACTGTTCTGAACATCACTTTAAATTATGTTATTATCAAAGCAAGCAGTAACCTAGACTAATGTACTAAAATCAGCCAGGACCTATTTCTTTTCTTTGTTGTTGGAAAAGGTAGGAGCAGGTATAAATCTCATCTAGGATAATTTAAGTCTTTTTTCAAAGTAAAGCCCTGTTCAGGTTTGATTTTTTTTAAGCAAAATAATAATTGACTTAATTATCTACCTACTTTGTACTAAAAAAAAAAAAAAAAGGGTTTCTTAAAAATTCCATGGCAAATATTTTGAGGAAACATAACATGATGGCCAACATTTATTTATGGGTATGAATGACTTCAAGGAACTTAGTATTATCTGTGTTGATTACAAGAAGAAATGAACATCTGAATGAGCAGAGATGTACTACTCTCTGCATTTACTTTGTTACACACAGGCTCTGTTGCAACGTTTTAAAAATCCGCCTTTAAAAGATTGAATTTGCCGACTAACTTGTTGACTAACAAGTTGAGCTTGTCCAACTTTAAGGACTGAATAGTTTTTGCTGTCCAGAAGGCCATTCGCTTGCTCTGGGAAAAGGGTAAACAAACAGAGAATTCAGTCCTCAAGACAACAAGGACACGCATCGCTCCACGAAGAGATGACAACCTTTTGAAAATGGGAGCCAAACATCTTGCTCTTAGGTATTTTCTTAATCAGTTTTTTGAAGTAATTTGCAACTTCCCAGAACCATCAGCCTTGAATGACACCGCACAATGAATGTTTAAGATAAGTTTTTACATTCTTACAACCTAGTTTCCTGGAATCAAAGTTTCAACAAGCCTTACCCCAAAATAACGCTGCCACTCAGGAGCTTGACATGTCAGAGCGAATGATCCCCGAAACCGGCCGCCTGCAGTTACGCTACCTCCAAATTAAGACCGGCATTCTACGAATAGTTCAAAATAGTGAAAAATGCGATATTTTTTTCCAGCTCTCAAGGCTTGGCGTGGATTCTCAGATATGACCGGGTTCCTGCGCGGGGGGGGGGGGGGAGGCGTGCCCGCAGCCGGCCTATTCCCCACCTATTCCCCAGTGCATTGGGAACCGCGCCGAGGCTGCCGGCAGCAGCAGGAGCCCCGCGGGGAGCCGCGGACCCCGCTCCCCCGGCCCCACTCGCGGGGGCTGCGGGCTGCGAGGCGGCGCCGGCTGCACCCCGGGCACCCCCCGGGGAACGGGGGCGCCTCCTCAGCGCCGCGCCCACACCACACACACACACACGCACACGCCCGGATCTGTGTGTCCGTACCCCGTAACCGCACGCCCAGCGCCCCCGGCCCGTCCGTTACCCGCCGTTAGCGGCCGTTCCCGCCGCGGCCTGCCCGGCGCCGCGCAGGCAGCCGGCCCTACCCAGGCTGGCGGCCGCGGTAGGCGGGCCCTAGCAACCCGCCTAGCAACCGCCGCCGGGGAGGGCGGGGCGAGGAGGGAGGCGGGCGCCGATTGGCTGGCGGCGGCGGGGCGGCGGGGAGACGGGCGGCGGGACGGACCAATAGCGAGGCGGGAGCGAGGAGGCGGGGCCAGGAGGCGGGCGCGGCCGGACGTGAGCTGCGCGGCGGGGAGGGCGGGGCGGGGCTGGGGGCGGCCCTTCCGGCGGGGCAGGGAGGGGGCCGCTGGGTACGCGCAGGGCGGCGGGGGCAGCATGGCGGAAGACGAGAGCGACCAGGAGGCGGAGCGCCTCAGCGAGGAGCTGGAGGCCCTGGCGCCGCCCGGCCCGCCGCCGCCGCTGGGCAGCCAGGCCTACTGCCGCCGCTTCTGCCAGGTGCGCGGCAGCGCTCGCCTCGGGGGCTCCCGGGGCCGGGGGGGAGCCCGCACGGCCCGGCCCTGGGGCGTGTGTGTGTGGGGGTGCTGGGCCCGGGGGTGCGGGGAGGGGCCTGAGGTGGGGGGGAGGGGGGGGGGGGCGCCAACAGGTTGTGCTCCCGGGCCGGGTCGCTGCCAGGTGCTGGTGGCACCCGGGTGGCACCCGCCGTGTCCCGGCCGCGGAGCCTGCCCTTCGCCGAAGCACCCGGCCTGGGCGGTGTGGGATGGAAGCGCCTCGTTGCCTCAACTCCTCGGCCGCGTACCGCTGCGCCTGTGTTCTTCCATTTCAGCAAAGGGGCTTCTCCGTTACTGCTTTCTGTTCTTAACCCGCAGTGGAACGCTTAACTGACAATTTGCTTATTGCGGTTGGCAGCTGGAACTCTCGGTGTGCTGCTCAGTAAGTCTCCAGGTTGCTTTTTGGTTCCGTCTCAGTCCTCTTAAACAAATCTTTGAACAGAAACCAATATCCGTTCTGTACAGGCTCAACATACCTATTTTGAGATCCGTACAGCCAGTAAAAAGCGAAGCAGAGGTTTCTGGAAGTATGGGGTAAATCACAGAGTCACACTGTGGTTCTGTAAGTCACAGCTGCATTTCATGAAGTTGGCAGGCCGGAGGGATACGCAGGCTTCTGTCAAGATTACAAGTTCTGTATTAGATTTTTCAAGCCATGCTTGCTGCATGTTGAACTCATGCTGATGAGGTAGTGGGGGCAGGGTAGTAGTTTCATATATAATGCCAATCCCATGTCATGGACAAAGCTAGGACTTAGTGGGGAAGAGGACAAGACCGGGGGTTAAATTTCCCCATGAAGTGGTTGTATCACAGTTATTGGTGGTAGAGTATCCAAGTCACTTGACCTTGACTTCTGCAGTTTCTTCTGTATAGCAAGAGTGCCAGGCCCTCTCCCCTACTTTGTTTTGCTTCAGGCAGCCAATGCTCAGAGTTCATAAAGGGGTCTCTTTCTTTTCTTTTAAATTTCTTCTAAACAATACGTAGTTGAAATAATCCTGTTGGAAGTGAGATAATACCCTAATGCTTTGTCGTCAGGGTGTTTTCTTGTTGGAATTTGGCCTGGTGATCAGCAGTCATGTGCTCACTCAAAATATGGTCTTCCATGTTTTGTTTAAGCATATTTTGTAAGAATATATTCCTCTAGTGATTTAACTATGTAAATGCAGGGTCTCAACTAGTGTGCTAGCATAAAAAGCCTCTATCTGCTTGTAACTTCTCATGGTTTTATACCCAGTGAAGTTCTGAGTCTTCTATGTGAGCTCATTTACCCTGAGGTTGGCAGTGGGATATTTGTGTCTATCCATACCTGGACATACAGAGGGCTTTAGGCCCTCAGTGTATTCAGGAAGTGATGGAATGTGTTTGTGTTCACTTTTTGAGAAAGTATTGGAAATGTATGTCAAGTTTAGGTCACCTCTCCCTTTTAACATTTCTTATAAAGGATGATTTCTCATTTAAATCATGTAATTTGATTAGGTGTGGCTTTCATTTTTCCAGGTATGTCTCTTAGTTCTTTCTCTCTGCCTCTATAGTATGTTGGAGCATGTTGCTTTGTACTTTTCTATACGGGTCTTCTGAAATCAGATCTTCTGACTATTGTGCAGATCAAGCCTCTCCACTTCATTCCACCCCACACTGATAACACAATTTTGCTTGTCTTAATGTGTTTTTGGTGATAATGCAAGTCCCAGTTTGCATAGTGTGTTCCTCTTGTTTTGTGTCAAAAGTTGAGCAACAGTTATAGAGAGTTACTTCGCAATAATACATGTGCTCACACTACCTGAAAGAAACACTTTTATTGTTCATGTTAACTGTTGGTGTTAGTAGCCAGTAGTTACATGTATATAGTTCCATTACCTGTAGTTACATTGTTGTCTTAAATGTGCCTGCATCCATGCTTTTCAGAGCTGCAGCAAAAGCAGAACAAGGTGTCATTTAATGAAGGTGGAAGCAAAGACCTTTTGAGTGATCTTAGAGTGAGAGATTGATCTTGATAAGCGTTAATGTGCACGTCTTTTGTTTCAGGAGTCTGTTAAAAAGGTGAAAAAAGTCTGTGAACAGCCAGTTGAGTGCTCTGGAGGCCTGGAGTATTGCAGCTGAACTTCTCTTTCAGATAGTTGATGAAGTAAAAGTTGCCAAAAGTGACTCTGGATTATCAAGGCATTTTCCAAAATGTGCTCCTCATCGCAGTTCAGCGATACAAGAACAAGTCAGAATGTGGTGACTCTAGAGCCATGTCTGTTTTCTGGGGTCTGTTTCTGTGTTGTAGGTGGGCATGGCTCCACAGTGCCATTACGCCCGGACCCTTCCAAGGCAAATGGAACAAAATGTTTTCTTAGGTTACTTGAGGTTGATAGCGTGGGGGAGACAAAATCAAGATTCCTGTGGCTGGGAATGAAGAGAGACAATTGGAAGATAAGTGCCCAGTTGATGCATCTGTGTTTCCTTCTAAAAATCGGTGATTTGGCATTTCTTCATGTTTGTAAAGTTCACTGTGTATTGAAACAGTGATGGCGAAAAACAAGGTTAGTGTTCCCAGCTTTGGCAAGTAAAAGAATGAGGCCTCTGTGACTAGTTTGATAGAAATTTGAAAGGTGGCACCTTAAGGAGAAACCCCTTAGTCCAGACATGTGCAAGAGTTTCCTGAGCTCAGCTGGTTCTGTCACATGCAGAATTTGTAATTCTGTTCAGATTTTTTAGTGACTCCTGCCCTGCCTCTGTGACCCGAGACCCTGGGAGCTTCCTGCATGAGGGAAAAGAAATAAAGAGGGGCAGATGAAGTAGTGTAGGCAGTTTCTCTTGCTGTGAGGGTGGAGGGAGTGCTTCTATAGTTAGAAGGATGAATTTGACTTGAGAACAAACCTTAACAGGCAGATGGGAAGGGAACATAGCTTGTTTTGTTGCACTTGAGGTGGCTGTAGCTTTATCAACTAGATTATTCTCTACAGAGACTTTTCTCATAACATCAAGATCTATCAAAATGTTACAACTTACACCCAGCATTTCTGTAGTTGTCCACATGGCTGCATAACTGTACCAGGTGTTGTTTTCATGTTGTTCAGTACTGAGTCAAACACAAGGTGATTCTGGTGTAAAGTAATGCTGCGAGGGCTAAATGCTACTTGATCTTCTTTAACTGGGGCATCAGCTTACTGCTTTCCAGTACGCGCTGACCTCCTGAAATAAAGGTTGCCTGGTTTGCTTACGTGAATTAGTGGTATCTTGAGTCACAGCTAGAATAGCAATTCTTGGGTTTTTATGTTCAGAAGCTAAGAAGTAAAATGTGATAAGTAGACAGTAGAGAAGATGGTGGTTCCTGGATTTATTTTAGTACACACACACAGAAAGAAACGAAATAAGTGGTATATGGCTTAACCACCATCTATATCGATACGACTGTCTATGTCTGTTTTGGTGTCTGCATTACGTTGTGTGGACAAAGGTAGTAAAATAGACAGATCTTTGAATGTACTTCCAACTTTGGGAGTAATACACTTCCACACTTGTTGCCATGTGCTTAAATTTGATGATATTTGTGCTTGATACTTACTTTGATCTTCAAGACAATAGTTGTTAAATTGCTGTTGTATTTTATACAGAAAAGGCTTCAGGTTTTGCCAGACTTCAGCCATCATTAATTTTGGACTGTTGGTTTTTGGGATACATTTGATATCCATACACTGTTTTGAAGAAGTCTTGCTGAGCGGAGTGCTAGTAATGGCAAGTGATCTCTTAAATTTGTTTGAAACTTTTTCTTCTTTGAAAAGGAAAAATTTGAGCCAGTTGTTTCCTCTTGCAATGAGGTGTGGTGTTCTATTTTTTTTTTTCTGTAGCTTTTTGAATTAAAAAAAAATTTATAGTTAGTGGGTCAAGTTTTGAGAGCACCATTTCAAGTCACATTTCTTATTTGACAGACATTTTTAGTTTTCATAATGTGTGATATTGCTAATTAAATTAAAGAGCAAATCATACAGTCTGTAATAACTAAATTTAAAAAACATCCAAGAATACCATATTGATTTGAAACATTTAAATTTGAAAGTTTGTGTGTTCTTTTTTTTTTTTTTTTTTTTACTGTGTCTTTCTCCTTTTGGCTGGGGAAAAAAACAGATGTGTTCAATTGTCTTCCAGATAGCTGCTTAATATTGTGCTGTTTGAGATGCAGGATGAAAAAGAAATCCTTACAAATTACAAGTGGTGAGCACCATCTACTCCAAAGTTGAATGCCAGATGTAAGCTTCAGTTCTGTTAATGATGACATGTCTGCAAAGAATGGTGTTGGTGATGGCACTGCTTCCTTTCTCACTTGATGAGAAACCTGATAAGCCACGTGTAGCATACCTGGTTGTTTTCAGTCAACTTTTAGGGAGAATTCAGTAAGAGGAGCAGTTGACTTGCAGCCTCTTTATTTGCAGATTGATTGATTTGTATGCTGAAGGAGGCAGTCCTTAGTGCTGTGGCCTTCCCACTAACATTATGAAGTCCTTTCTTATTCACATACTGATTCCCTCTTCATAGTCTCCTCAACCTCCTGTCTGCTTTATCTTGAGAAATCACCTCCTGTGCTGTAAATATTAACCCCCTTCTTTCAGCTTTTAGAAAAAGGATAGGTTTCTGGGATTTTAGCGTTAGTTTGTTTTCATTCCTTTGTGCCTGTATACTTTTCAGTATCATGGTAATGTTTTTCTCCTCCAGTTCTCTGGAACTTTTTATGATTCAGTCAGCAGCTTCTTTGTACTGCTTCTTTTCCAGTTTATAACACCTTGTCTCAAAGTTTAGCTTTTGTATGAAAAATAAGCTTGCCAGTTTTGTGTGAAAAATGTACCAAGATTCTTGTAATGTAGAAGTTGCAGGTTTTTACACCTAAAAAGAAACATGTCTGTTGAATGATGCTTCTGCAGCGTAATCTGGCAGATTACAGATGTTTTCTTGCTCAAATTTCTTCAAGTAATAAAAGGCAGATTTATTTTAATTAGGTAGCATAGAGATAAACAAAAGGTAGCACAGAAATTAGAAAAAGCTGTTTTAGATGGCAGTTGTTCAGATGAGAATAAATCCTTGTATTTTCTAACTTGAAACTCACCTTAAGTTGTGTCTTACTAGTATCACTTGTGATCTGAACTTGTGTGTTGATGCGTCAGTTCACATGTCGACCGTCTATGTATATAATCATAACAATTCCACAAACTGGTTGATTTCCACTTCAGGAGGGGCTAATTGAAAGGTGAGGAGAAATATTACACCTTTTTGTTTCATGACTGAAAGAAATATTTCTATTGAAATCTTAAACGTGTACATTAACTCTGTGCTACAGGGAGTCAAATCTACTTTTCTAGGGTTAACGTATAATTTCACTGCTGTTCAAATGACAGATTGTAAATATGGATGGAAGCTTGCTCTTGGGTAGTGTTCGTATTTAAAGCAAGCTGCGCCAAATCCATGAGCTTTCAGTGGCTGCGGGTGGGGGGAAGCGTTTAGCTTTGAGGGTAGAGCCTTGGCAGAAACTTGCCTTTATAGAATGTGTCATACTGTTGCTGGGTGATCTTTTTTCTTTTGCCAGAAGTATGGTTATGTTTGGTTATTCCTTATGTAATACTCACATGTGAATTGCAGTAAAGCAATTACTTGCATCCATCTTTTAGTTAGTGATTCAGAATGGTTTTGTGTGATGTATCGATTAAATAATGTTTTATGCAGCCTGAAAGTTTTTAAGTTTATTTCCTACTCCTATTTGGCCGATGAATCCCTTTCTGTAAGGATATAGTTAGCTTTACTGTATGTCAAAATGTAACAAAATTATGGTGATTGACTAAATAAGATTAAAAAAAGTAAAAGTTTTTTTTTTTCTGATGGTTCCAGGTAGTATACTCCAGATAGAACATATCTGGTATTACTCGCAGTTTACTTGTACTCTTCTAGAACTGAACTTCTATATCTGAGCTGCGCTGGTACTTCTGGGATAGTCTGCCAGCGTTAGCTATTGCTTTTAATGATGATCTTTAATTTTCAGGAAAGTCATATTTAAACAAACCTTTTTTTAAATTTTTTTTCTTAATGCTTTAAATCCTTTTTGGCTGATTTTATTTTTTTTCTGTACCAAGCACCATATTTGTTACTTCATTTTTTGTGCCAGCTAGCTTTCTTGATAACTGTAAACAGCAGTGCTCACAGAGCTGTTGTGGCTTTAATCCCACGGTGATATCCTTCACTGTTAAATCTCACAGGAAAGAAAAAAACAAGTAACTTCATTTCAAATGATAGTCATGACAAAACTTTGCTGTTTCTTTTTGTTGTTGCAGAGAGGGACAGGAAAAGCTGTAGCAACCTCACGCCTAGAGTTGCAAAAACCTTTGCTTCATGTGTCTTACAGATTTGCAAATAATACAGTTACTCATAATATTTAAATTTCTTTACATGTTTGGAGCATATTCCAATTGCTACGCACTTAGTCACTTATACACAAGGATATAAGAAAAATTGCACAACGCAATTTTTCTCCAAACAGAGCTCAGGAAGGGAATTTGTGCAGAAATTCATGAAAAACAAACCGACTACCTTCTTCTGTCTTCCTGCACTGTATATTGGACAAAGACCATGCCACTCTTCTGGCAGTATTATGTACTTCTTGCTTGGCTGACTTCATTAAATCAGAATTATTTTTCTTGTTAAAAATGTGCTCATGAACATGAACTTTAAATACTTAGGCATTTAGCATTCAAACAGTGTAGTTATTGGATTTTTCTGAGGTGCTAATAATACAACTTCTCAAGATAAGGGTGACCATGTGCATGTCCCTTAGAGTTTTGTTTTCCTTGAAGGATATCAGAAGTGATAAAGTTAAGGATTTTGTTTTCATTTGGGGAATTCTCTTGGTTGTTTGTTTTAAACCTTGACTTATTTGGGTTACAGTCTCATTTCAAAGCATGGCACCAAAAAAAGTGTTCTTGTTAAAGAAAAAGCTATTGCATGAGGGTGCTTAAAAGCAGACATTGACATATGTATGGAATTGCTAAACAAACCTTTTTTTCCTTACAAATAGAATGTGTATGCAGGGTGGCTTGGAATTTATTTCATGCATAGTTTAACACTTCTTTTCACTGTTTTATTGATGATAGTTTTAAGTCTTGAGAATTTGACTAATTTTAGATGTATGTAACTTTTTTTCCTGGGACTGACAGATTGCATGTTTTCAGGTATCCATACTCTGAAAATAAGTGTGCCATTCATATTCATAGAACCACAGAATGGTTTGGGTTGGAAGGGACCATGAAGACCACCCAGTTCCAACCCCCTGCCATGGGCAGCGACACCTCCCACTACACCAGGTTGCCCAAAGCCCCATCCAACGTGGCCTTGAGCACCTCCAGGGAATGGAGCATCCATGACTTCTCTGGGCACCCTGTGCCAGTGCCTCACCGCCCTCTGAGTGAAGAATTTCTTCCTAGTGTATAATCTGAACCTACCTTCTTTCCATATAAAGCCATTCCTCCTTGTCCCTACACTCCTTGACAAAGAGTCCTTTACCAGCTTTCCTGTAGCCAGGTAATGGAAGGCCCCCATAACGTCTCCCCCAGAGCCTTCTTTTCTCCAGCATGAACAACCCCAACTCCCGCAGCCTGTCCCATAGGAGAGGTGCTCCGGCTCTCTGAGCATCCTTGTGGCCATCCACTGGGCCCATTCCAACAGATCCATGTTACTCCTCACAAGTTTCAGGTGTGTCTGTGAATTTCTGTGGATATATTTGAGTTGCAGGCTGATTGCCTACTCCAAAGCAGTGTTGCTGTTGACTAGGTTCTTCTCTATGCTACCTGTGGTACTTCATGGTCGGGTGGTCAGCCAGTTAACAAAGCCAATGCCAGTGACTGATGGCTTTGAGGAGAGCAGGCTGTTTGCTGGTGAGCTAGCCCCTGAGCTAGCTTGCTTTGGGGTCAGGGGAGTCTGTTGGTGCAGCACAGCAACTAATAGGACTGCACAGGCTTTTGTAAGGTAGGACCATGCCTGTCGGAGACTGCTGTGTCTAACGTGGTTCTCAGCATGACTTTCTGTTGCATTCGTTCTGAGCTCTAATTATCTGCAGAAGCAGTAACCCTGACATTAGTACCAGAATCTTACCGGAAGTTCATATATGCCTAATTAAGGAATGAAATGAGCAAATGCAGTAACTTTGATCACTCTATATGCTTTCATAAGCATCAGATAGAGCCTTCTATTTATGTAGTTAGTACCTTTCAGAGGATATCTTTTTCAGCTCGTGTGGTCTATCATCCGCAGTATCCCTTCACTGAAGAGATCCATAGCTCGATTTCAGTGTGAAAAACTACCTCTTGTAATTCCTTTTGTTCCTGTTTACCAACCTCATTGCTCCTTATGTGAAATTTATTTTGCTACATAGCGTTTGTTGCCTCCCTTCACATCTGTTCCAGTCCTACTGTGTTGTCTTTTAAAATCCGAATGGGTAGGTACCAGAATAGCGTGTGACTTGAAACGTGTGGGGATGTGCTGTGGTTTTGAGTAGGTAGCGCTCTGCTTTGCTGCCTTAACTCCTCTCCTCGTGTTTAGTTTGCATTCTTGAGCACCGCGATGCACATTGAAGTGACGTTTTCATGAAAACATCTAGTATAATAACAGTCTTGCTCCAAGGCAGTAATTGCTAATTTGAAGGCCATCATATTAAATGTTTTGGCTGTTTGTTTTTTTTTTTTTTCCTCAAGTATCATTGCGTGCTTGTCTGTGTGGAATTTCATCACTTGCTGTCATAAATCTTTTCTACGGTTATTTACAGTTAGCACCTTATGCTACCAAGAAAAAATTAGTATCATAAGAAAATGTTGTTGTCTCACTGGTTGAAATTATTTACGACCATATCAGTACTGTAGCTGTCAAGCCTAACTGTTGTAGAATACCACAGTGGGAATGGAAACTTCCTCTACCTTTTTGTTAGACCACTGAGAGGCTAAAGCCACCCAAAGCTGTTCTGTGCTGCTGTGTTTTTGCTAAGACTTCTGTAGCTCCCTGTTCAAGGCACCTTGTTAGAAATATTTGAGAGCTCACAATAGACGGTGTCAGTGTAATTTTATTAAGTGCTTGTTCTTCCTTGAAGAGGAAGAGGATTTATTTATGAGTCTGCTAATTCTCATCCAATTGACCTCGATATTTGCTGAATTAAACTAACTGATTTTCAAACAGGAATTATTGCAATAAATTTGGCAGAAATACATTTTCAAAACAGAAATCAGCCTTGGTTGTTTTTTGTGATGATAAAAGATTACTGGTCCCATTACGAATAGCTGCTTTGCGTTAGAGCAGCTCTAACCAATCTGTCAGGAATGGGGCACTGGCCTGTTTGTGTTGCAGAGCCCCAACTTAACTTAGCTAAAGCTTTTAGCTTTTTAGCTTTGGAGCTAAAAATATTGGCTGTTCAACTTGACTTTTAAATCCTTTATTTAGCTGATGGGCAACAGGACAAATCTGAGAGGGATTCACAGACTTGAAGTCAAAAAGAAATCCTGAAGGAAAATATATCTAATTTTTGTTTCAATTTATTCCTTAAGTCACTCACTGGTTCCTTGTGTGTGCTTTAGCTTTTTCTTTGTAACATGACTGATGGTGTTGTTTTCCCTCAGCTTCTCACATCCTAAGGGTGTAGGAGATCTCAGTGAAGTTTCCTCAGCAGGAGTGGAGTGCCCCAAGCCCTAGCTCCCAGCTCGGTCTCTCTCTTCTGCTTCTACTGAAGCTGTGCCATTGCGATGGAGAAAAACGAGAGAACAATAAATGAGCAAAGGAGGCCTGAGCAGTAGTGCAGTGGGAAAGGCAATGTGCCAAAACATGAAGGAAACTGGCCCTGTCAGTCTTTGCCGGGTGCTGCCTGTGACCTGCATCTTGGCTGTTGGTTAAAAGAGTGGACAAGACCCAAAGCCCTTGGCCTCCTTATTGCTATGGGACAGCAGTGTAATGACCAGTCTGCTGCAGAGTTGGTGTGCGCTTTTACCCACAGGTGTTTTAGTGCTGAGCTCAACTTGGTGCTGTGTACTCATGGAGCACTCTGAGCAGACTGGGCCTCCCAGAGGAATTCAGCGTGGTGATACCGAATGGTGCTGGCTTAGTCAGCCTCTGTGTGGGCACGGGTAGCCCAGAAACATGGGTATTCCTGCACTTAGTAATACAAGTAAAATCGACTAGAGGACCAGGCAAGGATTTAATCAGTGTCTCCATTAAAACACTTATTTTTCACCTTCGTGTTGCTTTATAAATAGCGGTACAGTTCCATAACTGTATGTAGATCAGGGCACAATTTGCTTTAAGTTCTGTCATGCACATAAAAAAGGCCAAACTAAGTTATTTTTTCAAATAGGAAGGAGTGACTCTACCCTTTTCTGCTGACATGAAGACTAGAAGAGTGCAGGCTAGTCATTTTCCTCTCTGAATGTTTGTTTAGAAAAGGCTGTCTGGGTATTGTTACAGACACTCTAATTGGTATTCTGTTGCAAAATAAAAACTGAAGTTTAAATGCAGAATGTAATAACTACTGTGATACTATATTAGAATCAAGTATTTCCTGGACTTACCCTCTGAAAGGACTCAGTTGAAGATTCTTTATGGTACATCTTTTATAATGTAAGTCATAAAGTTTCTATTTTTTAAAATCTGGCACAGAAAATGGTTGGTGTTCCGTTTTTGTGGAATGAGACTTTGGGGGTGATGAAACCCTATTTCTGAGGAAGGAGGGGAAACAAAGGAGGTACAGTATTAACTTTTTTTCTAATTAAAGAGGATGGTTTTGGTTTGTAATATAGGTTTCAATGCTTTTGTCATTAGGTTGTTGAAGACTATGCTGGAAGATGGCAGGTTCCTTTGCCTCAGCTTCAGGTGCTTCAAACGGCGCTCTGTTGTTTCACGTCTGCCTGCGTATCATTTCCAGCTGAATGTGAGCACGTACAATATGTATTGAGTAGCCTAGCTTTGTAAGTACATCTTATTTTTTTATTATTATTTTCCAGAAAATGTGGAATGTCAGTGTTGTACTTCTATAATAGCGACAGGTTTTCAGAGGTCCTCAGAGCTTTTTTAAGAGCAGGTTTGCCAGTTTACTTAGCTGTGTGGAACCAAGTCACACGTGGTAAGAAAAGAACAGCTAACTGTGGATACGAAAACTATAATTTAGTTAAGTCAATTTATGTAATTAAGTATTGAAGCTGCATATTCCAGAATTGTGTTATAAGGGTTTTCTGATGAAACAAATTATCTGAAGAAGTTAATTGATCACCTTACAGATGGCTATCATAGGAAAAAATAATTTTTGGAGTGTTTGAAGACCAACCTTTGGCAGCACACAACTGTAAATATGTTACCAAAAGTATTTATTGTTCTACTCCAGCGATGTAATAAGCTAAGTGGTTGCTGAGATAAGTTTCTTACATGGGTTAGGAAATTAATGCATTTTAAAATGGATTTTTTTTTACACTCAAGTCAAAACTACACTCAAATGCATATGGAAACGACTTGTTACGACTTTTGGTTAGTTAACTGTATATTCAATTTGACGGAGAACTGCAGAGTGTATAGTCCTGATTTTCTTGTGGTGGTTTTCCCACATGAAGGCTGAAAGCATCAGGGTGATGATCAATACATAGTGAAGTCCAATTTTTTCTGCTGTAAGAACCTGCTTTTAATATTTCAGAAACTTTAGTGATCAACAGAAGAAGACAACAAAATCTTTGAGTTAGTTAGCCAAGACTCAGTGTACTTGATCTTTCTCATGAACAGATGGAGATAAAAACCCAAAAGCTTAGCTTTATTGCTAGTTCAGTTAGAGTACAGCAGATGTATCTGTCCAGCTTTCTTGTTGAGTACTGTTTTCAAATACAGCCTAGTGTCCCAGTTCAGAGTTTATTTGGACATTTCTCATCATGCTTCATCAAGTCCTTTGAGATTAATGTTCTCATAGGCTTTACTTTGTCTGGCAGAACTCTTTCTATTCTTCTAGAGCTATTAGTAATAATTATATACAAATTAAAGTTTTATAGGGTATACTTGTCCAAATATCTGCTATCTTTAAATGTTGGTGAAACTTTACCAATGAGACTTACTGGGGAAAGGGAGGGGGATGCTATTTGACATGAGATTATTTATGGAATCAGAAGATAATGGTTTTTAAAACTGGAATGCTTAGGTATCATTTGCTAACAACTAGCAAATGAATGAAAAGATGGTGACCTCTCTTTTTCACTAGTTTTCAGAAAAAAATCGTTTCATGAAGGTCAAACCGCACCTGTAAACACTTCAAATTATCAGAGTAGTGCAGATGTGGGGTGTGAATTAGAAATTCAGATGTTTCTTGTATTTAGGATGGTCACCATTCCTGCTAACTTAGAACTGAACTGATTGCTGACTTAATGGCCTTGTCTGTCTTGGTTTTTGAAGCTGAGTTTATTTGCTGACATTTCTTCCTGTTCTAGAATTACTGAATGAGATTTTTTCTTTTGAATCAGCTTGATTGGCGATACCATAAAGGCATTCTAGGACCTAGCAGTCCAAGTTACCTAGGAAACCTTCCTCAAATCTTTCGAAAATTTCATGTGTATTAAGTCCTAGTTCTTAGACAACAAAAATCTGCTCATGTTGTCACACTTGAGTAAGGCTTCCTGGGTAACTAGGTGATGAAGTATTTACAGCAGTGACTGTTGCGTTTCCTGTATGTACTAGCCATGCTCATCATCACAAATGAGACAGCATCTGTACCACGTTAATAGCGTTTTCTATCAATGCTGTCAGTGTTCTTAGACAGTGCCGGTAATACTGAAGAAGCGATGTCAGGGAAAGTCAGAAGCACCGTTATTGTGGACAGACAGATATAAATGTGGGTGTGCAATATTGCAGACGGTTTTAAGATAGCAAGGCCAAGCTGGAATTGGCTTTAGTAATTTTAACGGATTGTACATTGGTGACTAGGAAATGAAAATGCTTCAATAGCTTCATTGATTAGTCTCAAAAGATTGTGAAGCAGGTGTGTTGATCCAGAAGAAAACTGTGTCTCACGCTTGATCACTGTTAGTTACATTTTTTTAGTCAGGATCTTACTGTCTTTAAGCAAATGAGAACAAATAAAAGCTGATGATTATATAAGTTGCTATAAACAGCTTTGTCTTAGCCAATTATTAAGTTCCAGTGTGGCTGCTCTCCAGATCATGACATGACTCAAGCATGACCTTTACTGAGAGTCAATAGGCTGCAGTTTTTTTTATCAACATGAAGATGAGATAATGTGTTTCTGCATGAAGTACTTATTTGGTACTGATTTTTTTAATTACATATTTGAGTTAAGATTCAAAGACCTAATCTGTAGAAAGATCCTGTCATGGAACTTGATGAATGTGTATCTTAAATTTTCTAGCTAGGAATTGTCTAAGAGAAAGCTTACTGCAGCATAATCTAAAGGAAACTTAATTTTATGATACTCTTGCATTAGTTCCATAACAATTCCCATAGTAAAGTTTTGAAATTTTTGGACTTCTAAAGAAAATTTTAGAAAATTGTTTATGTGAATATTTAGTTTTTTTATCAACAATATTTCTGAAAATTAGAGGAAAAATGTTTTATAACTGCTCTTGAAATTTTTCTGTATCTGCTTTATTGAAAATGAAGTATTTTGTTTTGTAGGGATACTTTGGTTTAATTTTAAATGTAATGAGGATATGAGAGTGACTTTGAATTTGGAGATAATTACAATGAATTTAATTGTTATGCAGAATAGTACCTTGTCCAGAAGTTTGTGAAAACCTGCCTTTTATTTTAAGAGATGTTGCAACAAAGGACTAAATGTGATTGTCAGGAAGGAAATTGCTGTCAGTAAGATCTTGAGTCAAAGAACAGCAAGTGGAAGAGTGCTGGAACTTCACTCAGTTACTGTCTTCTACTTCATCTTTTTTCCTAAAGAAAATGATCCATGTGTTCTCATGTTATGAGACCAAAAGCCTTTGCTGTTCTGTTCTTTAAAACACACTGGATGCGCACCGTTGGGCTTTCCACACTGTTTCCATTCAACTTTGAATTTTCATCTTAATCTGTCAGAGTCACTCAGATATTGCCAAGTAAGTCATACTTCATGACTTATGCAGCCAGCAGTTGCTGGTTATGTTAATAAAATACTTGATAGTTATTTTTCCTAATATAAATAATAAAATATAATAAATAATAAATAAATAATAAATAATAAAAAATAAATGGGAAAAAAAAGCTAGAACATAATTTTAATACGATGGAAAACATGAAAGGCATTGTTAACATCTGAGTCAGTTGGAATCTAGTCTGCTTTTCCAAGGACCAGTCCTGCCTTCTCTTTTATCTGCCACCTCTTTTGAGGTAACACTTGACAGTTTGCATTACTACACTGGGATCTGTTTTGCCTGAAACTTTGTTTGTGGTAAAATCAAAGTTTAATCAACTCATTTGAATGCCAAGCAGGAGGTGGATGTAGTTCCGTTTACACATTTGCACAAAAGCTACTTCTGGAAGTAATCTTTAAAGGCTTTTGTTTGGAAATATGAAATTAATAGCACCTTTAAACCTGCATCTCTTCAGAGAGATTTCAGTGGGTGTTAAAATAAGGCAGGCTGAAAACGAATAAAATGTGTTAGTACAAGTTGCTCATCATACTTGAAAATATGAATTGCTGGGAATCCGCACTTACATAAAGTCAGTATGCATCGTGTAATGTGCACTCTTCAGTAATTGTATAGCTATTCTCTTCCTTCCTCAAAATTGCTGCATGTCTGATAAATGTTTTGGTGGAAGATCACTTTTTTTTAATGGTGAGTGGGGACCAGCAGTATGGTGGATGTTACAGTCCTTGAGAGAAAAGGACAGGCAGGTACTGTATGTAAGTCTATATGACCTGAACTTACAAAAATGGTGTAGCCGTGGGTATTTTAACTTGTTCTGTAGTACTCTGTTTTATTGCTAATTTGGATTAGTTAGATACCATATTAACAGCTATAGATGAGTTACTTGTGACCCGATGATTGGTGAAAAATGTGTTTCAGGGTGTGGGGGAAGTCTAACTGCTAAAGTCCTGCACAGAGTATAAGACCAATGTTAAATTATAGAACTGAGTAGTGTTGAGAGTGTCTAGGTATTAGCCAAAACTTTTACATTGGCTGTTCAGTGCTGGCAAGGACCCAAAACTTATGAAAATGCTATTTTGTTTTAGCGCAGTAGATTTACAGTAGTTTCATTTCTTGAATGAACGTTTGAGTTTGGTTGACTTGTCACTACTTCTGTTTTTTAGGAGTTTTTTTGAATTGCTGCTGTTCTTTGGAAAGGATGAGTTCTATGAAGATCCTTTGAAAGATATATTAGGTTCAATCCAGGTAGTGTTGCCTACTTTCATATAAACCTTTGATAATACTATTTTAGTACATGTGAAGACAAGCTTTTTTGTGGATATGTAACCTAGAGGAAATATGCCATTATAATAAGAGATTAGTTGCTTTACTTGCAATTATACCAATAAATTAATAAAAAGGATATTTTTAAGGGAAAGCCATTTATTCTTATATTGATCATCAGTATTTCTATTGGAATTTTTCTGGACTAGGTAAAACGTAAATCTTTTTCTTTTTAAAACCATTTTTTGATTTAAGACATAATATGTGGTTTTCCTACATAGAAGAAAGAAGCTTTGCTTGTTTGTGCCTAATTAGAGCTTAATGTCATCTGCCATCCAGTGTGGTGTTTTTTTTTTTTTTTTTTTTTTTTTTTACTGCCTCATGACATGAAAGGTCAAGTTTACCTCTGTGGTTTTAAACAGTAAATTTGGAATTGAATATTTCATTGAACTCTTCAGGTCAGCATGAACTGGTTGTTTAAAACTATTTTACTCTTGGCTAGGCTGGGACAATTTTTTGGTATGTCCGTATAGCACCATATAAGAGAAATGTTCCCAGATTTAACATAGAGCCTCTTTTTCCACCATATAAAGCTAGAGTTTTCATGTTTTTTTGTCCTTTTTTTGGACCAGGGCCAGTTTTGAGAATTGAGTTCAGTGCATGTGAAAAAAAGCACTTGAGCCAAGCATGAGAGAATAAACTTGATGTGGAAACAAAGGGTGAAAAACAAGGCTGCTTATTCTGTTAAGACTGACCATGAAACCGCAGTTGAAGGAATAGCTATCCTGTGATTTTTACATTGACACCTCTGTTATCCCTGCTGCAAAGTCAGCACCGCTTACCTTAATTATCTAAACAGCAGCAATTATATTCTTACTGAGAATTAGTAGAAGAATAGGGTCAAGGAGTGGCTTAGCGGCCCCATGAATGGGTACGGTCTCTTGCAGAAGAGTAGTGGGGTGTTTCAGTAGTCCTTTGGTAAGTGCTTTTCAAAAAAAGTCTATGAACAAGAAAGAATTTTACCAAGTGTGATGCATAGCAATTTATTCTGTGTGCTTTTGTATTACAATTCCCAATTGCCTTGACTTTTAAACGATGAATATATTAAAATGTATCTTTACATAATTTTCTTGATAAAGAACATCTGAATCTGTTGTTTAATCAAACTGGTAGTGAAAACCATTGTTTCATTTATTTAACTGTTCTCTACCATTGAGCATATTCATCTGAATATGAAAGGAAACATTGAGGAATTGAAAACAAAGGAATTTACAGAAAAAGAACATGTGAAGAAGTTAATTGTGTATGGATAGAAGCTATTTTTCAATTGCGTTGTTAGTCATCTCAGCTTACTTTATAAACAACCCACAAGAAAGCGAAGATATCATTTTAGTTCAATTTCAAAATTAGATACTTCTTTATTGTGACTGTTATTGACAGTAGAATTCTTATGTTGATACTTTCACCAGCAAGTGAAAATTGGGGAAGGGAGGTATGGAACTTCGCATATATGAAAATTCTGGGTGGCTAAAAACATTACATATTGTTGTAGGCAACCGTGATTTCGGTTAGATAGAAATTTGGATTGAAATGATTGCTTGAGGGATGGTGATTCATATGGCTTAGTTCAATTTTTCCCTTAAGCTTGGAAGAGTTTAGACTTCATCACTGCATCACAATTCTAGTGTCAACATGCCTGAATCTGTGCAGACTAGCATCAGGTGAAGACTTTTCCCAAAGAGTTGTGCTGCCATTGTTATGCAAATGGAAGAGCCTTGCTGAGTGTCAATAGAAAATATTCTGGCTTCCGCAGTTCTGTGTTACAGAAAGAGTTGTTGCTTTAGGACTTTATGTAGGCAGTCAAGACTTCATAGGTTCAATTGTTGACTAAGGAAATATTGAACACGAATGGGTTTTCTAGTTCAATATCTTCTTGGGTGGTCTAAATATATTTTTAGGCAACACTTATTTTCATCTTTCTAACTGTGTTTTCTTTTTACTTGTAGGAATGTCAAAACCTTCTAAATAGATACAGAAATATGAACTTGGAACTAGTGACTCGAATCATTCGAGATGGTGGACCTTGGGAGGATCCTGTATTACAAGCAATTCTGAAAGCAAAGCCTGTATCACAGGAATTAGGTACTTAATTTACCTTGTAATTGTTCTTTTTAGAGTGCTGGAAAATGTGCTGTTAGGCCTTTTTGATATTGGGATCAAATGTTGTCAGCTGGTATTGGACACAATTTTTTTCAGTCCTTCTTTTGAAACAAAACTAGATCTCTGTGCTAATAGCTTCAGTCTACTTTTATAATACAGGGATCAAGTTACTTGGATAAAAGAAGCTACTGAGCATTCACTTATAAAATGTGTTTACAACATCCATGTGTTCTAACTCAGGAAGAGCATATAGAGAAAGCTGACTTCCGTTAGGCTACTAACGTATCATTATCAGAGAGGTCCTGATACGTAGTTTTTTTCTCATGGTACTGTGACTAATTCAATTTTTTTTTTAATTTTATATACTTGGGATTGGGGCTTTTCTTGGCTCTGTTTAGAACTAAGCCTAATTAAGCAGCTACATCTGTTAGCTACTTTGTGTTTATGTTAGTATATATAGTATAGTTGGGTTTTAAAGAAGGATTATTTTTTTCAAACCATGCATGCAGACAAATGTAACTTGGCAGTTAATGAATGTTTGCAAAGGTAAAAATGGCATATCCAATCTACAGTGAAGTCGCCTCTAGCCTCTTCTGTATTTGCTAGCAATGTTAATGGAGGACCTCTTGAGAACTGTTTCCATTTGATAGTGATAAAAATACTAGTTCTTCTCCAGTTACTATGGTGCAGTGAATGATTCAGATTGACTTTATGGAATAACCACATTGTTATAAACGGAAGAGGAAGAACCACGAGAAGTGGTTTGATAGCAAATTAATCTGATTCAGTGGGCAGTCTTTGATTGTTGCTTGTCTCTCTTGTGAAGTAAGTAGTTAAACATCAGTTTACCTTTGATTTTTATTACATATCTGATAAACTTCTAGGCACATACATACAGAAACAAAATGAAAACAAACATTATCCTTGTTTTATTCTGCATTGCATGACTCAACTGGGAGTTTTGGTAGTTATCATCTGGAGCTAGGTGTCAAATGGAAGAGATAGTTGTAATCCAGTAAGATGAATAATATATAGTAGAACATGTAAGGAAAGAATGGAAGCATGTATTACTCAGGAGGAATTTGAAATGTTTTGTTCAGTCTTTATCTCTCCAGCAAAGATTTAGTTAATCATTTTCCTTACTGATTTCCGTGGTCAGCATGAAGCCATTTGATTACGACGAGTAACAGTTCAAGAACTCTTCTTCAGTATTACCTGGCAGAGGAGAATGAGACTGCCTGTTGTCATTAGCTGATCAGTTTGTTTCCTTTAATGGCAGGCTACATCTCCTTCCCCTCTGCCTATGTTTTCTTCCGCTTCAAATCTGCTGATTATCTCCCCTCCACACATCTCATCTGTGATCACAAACACTGTATTTTAGATAACACCTTTTGGAAGTGTTTTCTTTTTTTGTTTCACTTCATCTAAAATCTGATTCTTATGAAATCTTAAAGCAAACATTCTGTGCTGCTTTATAGGCTGGCAATATTTGGTGTATGTTTTGAAATTTGGCCATAGAGATCCCTCAGGGATCATTCTTTCAAATGAGGGAAAACTGCTTATTATTGCTGAGTCATCAAGCATTACTCATGAAAGTCAGATAGATGAGTAAATACATACTGTGTGAACTACATAATCTTGTCCTGGATTCATCAGTTACACAGAAGGTTAGGCCAAGACAAACTTCGTTGTGCCTGTTCTTACTTGAATTGTAGTGTACTTTGGGATGTTGCAGTGCACATTGAGATGGCTGGAAAGGAAGGTAGTCTGGGGTTTTAAGGAAAAATAGCAGGGTTTGATATACGGGTTGGAATTTTTTGCAGCATAGATGCAATAAACAGGTGATGAAGAGTAGGGCAGCCTAATTTGAATGTCCAAAAGAGTATTGTAGACAGGGGAACATTCAGTTGAAAATAGTTAATTATTTTTGAAACTGATGGTTGGCATCTATCTCTCCAAAGCAAAGCACTGCATATGCTGCCTGAACAAGAATAGACGTTTTCCCCAAGCTGTTTCTAATATATTGCAGACTTGTGTAAATGCTACTATAGTTAGTGGTTGTCTTCTGCTTTGGAGACTGAGAAGCCTTGTAAATGCCTTCTTGGAAAAAGAGGGCATTCCATGACAGGGAGGGAGCAGAGCCCTGCATGTTGTTTAGCTGGAACTCACAGCCTGTTTAAAAACAGAGGCATACTGAGCTAAGAATTTACAGCACCAAGTGGGAATGTACCAGAAGCAGTATTGTGGACTACAATCTTTCCTTGTTGGAAGGAAGAGAATGCTCTAGTCAGTATACACGCATACAACATTTTCTTGAAATTAGGAGAGAATAACAGGTAAATCTTTTTGGCCTGAGATTTTTGACATTATTGTTCAATAATCTGTTTTGTACTGTTTGCTTAAGGAACCGATGATGGGATTTATTACCTGAAGTATATTAACTCAAATGTAAGGAGAGGCGTTTACATGACCTTAAGGATTATTCTATATCATTACTGTTTACTGCAGTTCAGTGACCATTGTTAGACACAGTTTTTTCTTTTCCATCTTCACCTTTACTATGCTTGTACCCCAAAATGCTAATGGATGGTGGGAATTAAATCTTCAATTAAGTTATAACTTATCTACTAATGAATCTGATCTAAAACCTTGTATCACTTCCAGTAATGCATTTGAAATGTTCACTTGCTTTCATGAAATACAGATGGCAGAGAAAATGCTGTTTCTGAACATAAAGAATGACTTTCACATGGGAACTTATAAAAAAGTCTAAATGAAAGCTTGTCACACAAGTAATACTTGATTTCAGGAAAACAGTAGTACTACCTAGCTTGTAGTACTACAAGCTATGCACTAAAAATGTCTTTTTGGAATACTTCTCTGTCTCACAGGAGTTGTGGAGAATACAAGAGGCATATTGGGCAATAGTGTCCAAGATAGTACATAAACATTAATGCACTATTAAGACCTCAAAGTGCATTTACTTGAAAAGATACAAACAGTTCTCAAAATAAAAGCAGCTTTATAGCATTTTGTAGATTCAAGTGACACTTCAACTTGCAATGATAAAAGATGCTAGAATCTGTGTAATCTTTTAAAATCTCTATTTGTCATCTGTAATATATGTCATCTGAAAGATGACATATTTCATTATTTTTGAATGGCTAATATGTGTAGTATTGACTATTTCTTTCAGCTGAAATTATTTCATTTAAATACTTAGCTTCTAGATAGGAAAAAATGAACTTCCAGCAAGCTAGGCTAATATTTAAGGGTATCTAGGCGTTTAGGTGTGGGGGAAATGCCCAGCATTATTTTTAGAGGAAGGAACAGTGTATATATTCCACTTCTCCAAGCAAAAACAGAAGTGTTAAAAGATATTTAAAGCAACAGCTTGTGAATTGCAGGTAACTTTTTCCCCACTCCAAGCTCTTCCATTTTAATGTGTAAGAATATCCTGAGTTGTTTTAAATACTTATAGTTACAGTATTGGAAGTGATGTAGGTCCTGTAGTTCAGACAATCATCTAGATTCCAGTGCTGAGAAAGGAAGGATTTTTTTTTCTTGGAAATGTTCATATTTGCTTCTGAGTTGTATGTATTTTCACTAATCCTTTGCAGCACCTTGTGTTGATCAACAAACAAACAAATTACTGACATAAACTACTGTTATAAGAAAAATGATTTCGGAGTAAAAGGACAGATTCTTGATGATGGCATTTACTTAAATATTTGATAGCTTCTTTAGCAGAGCCTTTTTATATTATTTGTTGACATAGCACTGTTAAAAACAACATTAAATTTAAATATATTTGGTGTTTGGACTTCATATTCTAATTGCCTTTAAATCTTTCTTTTCTGTACAGTTAACAAATATTTAAGCTCTGAAAATCCACTGTTCTTTGAACTACGTGCCAGATACCTTATTGCCTGTGAACGCATCCCTGAGGCAATGGCTCTTATCAAATCTTGCATAAATCATCCAGATATCAGTAAAGATCTGTATTTCCATCAAGCTCTTTTCACCTGTCTTTATATGTCACCATTAGAAGATCAGCTATTCCAGGAGGTATTGTCAGTATACATTTTTTTAATGAAGTGGTACTTGTTGTGTACAAATTGTTGAGAGGAGCATATTGAACTCTTTATTTTTGTAGAAGCAAATGTCGTCATAAAATCAGGCAACTACATTGGTATTGCTTAATTTAGTGTGTGGGCTTAAGCTCTGAAAAGATAAATGTAAGTGCCTACAAATCTTGTTGACCTAAATGCAATTATTTTGGTCAGGTTTACTTACAGATATATTCCCAAAGTAACTTAAGTCATTAACATTTTGTAACTAGAGTTTACTGAGTGTGATTTTGCAGTTGACTACTATTGCATCAAAACCACCTGAGCCTACTTGATGTTGGTCCAGCGTTTCATAGATGATAGTTCTGTCAGTTTTAAAATATCTTTAATGTTGCCACAGTATGTAAAATGACACCCTCTGTCTAAATGTGGTCCTACTGTAACCACTGATAGCACTTACCGGAAAAAATACTTTTCCTAACTTTGTTATAAGAATGAAGTATCATAATTCAAGAAGAGGCTTTTGTGTAGTCTTTTAATTACTCAGGCAATTATTCTGACTCATTATTCTAAGAATCTAAAAGAGCTTTAAATCTTTCCAAAGTCTCTATTTGCAGACCTACACAAAAGCTGTTCTAAAGAAATAATAAGTTCCTGAAGTTTGCAGTGGTTTCTTTAATATAGTGAGGTCTGATAGGTTTTTTATTTGTATTAGCAAATTTATCTAAATTGATTTTATTTTAATTGTATAGCACTTGTTGAGGACTGATTGCAAGAGTGGAATTGAGATCATCTGCAACACTGAAAAAGAAGGGAAGACTACCTTAGCCTTACAACTATGTGAATCGTTCCTAGTCCCACAGCTCCAAAATGGGGACATGTATTGTATATGGTAAATACTTTATTTATGGTGAAGCAGCTTAGCCGATAATAAATGCTTAATGCCAAAATGAAATTCATCTGACTTTGAGATGTAGTTGAAGTTTAAAAAATAGATTATACATGACTTGTAAACGTTCCTAGTACATCTGTTTTGCCTGTTGCCTTTTCGCACAGTCCTGTACAGTGGTGTTCTACGTAGTACCTAACCCTAGTTAACTGCTTCCAAGTAACGGAAGAGTGAGCCTTTAGATACACTAGGCTGTGAATAAATACCTGTAAATACGGCATTTATTATTAGCAAAGTGTAACAGTATGCAGTATGTAGGCTCTTGCAATGCAAGTATTTCCTTGTCCACCTAATTAGATCACTCTGCTTATAATAACCAAACTGTATTATGTCACAAGTGTGTCTAAAAAGAACATATATTTCTGAAATTATGCAATCTTTAATACTGTGGCTCTGTTCATGAAGTAATTCAGAGTCTTCTAGGAAAGGATTAAGAATAAAAAGGTTTAACAGTGTCTTTGTATACGCTGAATCAGCTTGATAGTTGGACACTTTTGTGGCTAATAAGCATTTTCTGAAGAGGTGTCAAAACAAATTTAATCATTGCCAGAACTGAAAAATGTCCGTGGAAAGTAATGCTTACATTTAGCCTGTATAATTTCTTTACCTGAAGTAACGTCTGCATATCTTGATTAAAGTATGATTAATTTGTCTGATTATGTAGTTGAAGCAGAAAGACTTAGCAAAGATCTGAAGTTTTTCAATCAAGTGAGATCAAATGATTGATCTGTATAGCTAGTTTTAACATGGAGTCTTGAATCTATAAAAGTATTTCACTGTTTACAGATTTAAGGAAACTGTAGTGAGACATCTCTCTTTTTCTAGAGAAAGTAACGAAGATCAGACATGCTGAAACAAAGTTTTATTAATGAAATAACATTTACTTTAACTATTGGACAAGTAGTTGATTGCATTGAATCAACCTTCAGAAATCTCAATTATAGCAATCTAAATTTTAACATGATTTATTTGCAAAACCTAGTTATTCTGTGGCATTTTTCATTGAATTGTTCCAAAAAAGAAAAGGTGGCCACTACTATCCCCATGAGACAAAGTTCAACCAAAACAGATACATAGCTTTTCTGAGCCTACTGACAAGTGTTATAATGTAATCCAATTTTGCTGATTCCTTCCCAAATGCTATGTCTCTGGAGTTCTTGCTTGTTAGGAAATTTGTGAATGTAACCTGTTAGTTACATTTAGTGGTAGTTATGGTTAATGTTTTCAGTTTCAGGGGTTCAGTCTTTTAAGAAATGCACTGTAAATATTGGTTGCTTTTCACCTTTTGTTGTAATAAGATACATGTTAACCTTGTTCGTGCCCAGTTGATTTCCAGCCATTTTGAAACAGGATGTCTGCCCTTATGTTCTGGTAAAGCAGGCGTCAACAGTGAAATTGCTAACCAGAAGAGACTAAAGTACTGTTCAGTACCCGTTTATCAAGAGAAGAATTTCCATATCTTATAGTATTTTAATCTTCAAAGTATAAAACTTGTTGATCTTTTAAAGAGTTTAGAGCAGTTATGTCTAAGTAGCTAGAATAGCACTTGAGTTCTTTACATATGTTGAGCCATGTTGCTTATATAGCCTACAAGAGAAGTATGGGTTATCTTTAATAGGTAACGTAAGCCAGGACAAAGCTTGTGTAGCAATTAAATATGACTGTACCACTGTTCCTGCTTTGTAAAAAGTAGGAGTGAAGTTAACCCACAACGTGTTCTCCCTAGAGAAGTTTTTTATGTCCTCAGCACAGCATAAATCATGTTGCCTTGTTTGGAACTGATGACCTTACAGTTCCAGTAGCAGCCACTACTAGCAAAGATAAGATAACCAAAATAGATTAGAAAGCTGTAAAGGGCAGGTATTTCTGTGAAGAAGCCTGTATGAGTTAGGTCTTCAAGCTGAAACCATTAGGTCTCGTATGATTTCTGAGGAAGATGGACTTCAAGCAGATATGTCATAAAACTCTGCAGTTTTCCAGATTCAGATGATCTGAATTATTTTTCTGAAGTGAAAGCCTGCTGATAGATAAACTGCTCACAAAAAAAAAAAAAGTTGTACTTGGTCTTGTTAGAAATATTTGTGTACAAGGTTACTGGTCAGAAATAAGTCCTTAATGACATGATTGAAGACTTTGTAGTATCAAGAAGTGATCTCTCCCCAGGAAGACAGAATTTTGATGGAACAGCTGTAGCAGAATGGCTTGCCTTCTCTGTCAGGCAGTCTTTAAATGATGT
Organism: Anas acuta; assembly: GCF_963932015.1. Lineage (NCBI taxonomy): Eukaryota > Metazoa > Chordata > Aves > Anseriformes > Anatidae > Anas > Anas acuta. The sequence continues at coordinate 112,348,692 of NC_088979.1, read as the reverse complement.
TTTGGCTGTTTTCAAGCTATTACTGTTCATTAAGTCAAGGAATTCCTTTGGACACGTTCAATCGGTCTTCGGCCTTTAGGTATTTTTAGTGATTTGGGTAACAGCGTTCAGCATGTACATTTCAGTAAAGTATATACTCAATGCTCAAGGAAATGGCTATCAAACTATCAGAGTCAATCCTGAATATCATTTGTAGTGTGGTCAGACATAGAAATGGAGTCCAATCAGCAGTTTAGGAATGCTTTACATAACAATTTATAAATATGAAAGTGAGAAATGTGCCTGAGAAGGCGGCTTCATGTCTATGTGGAGGAATAGACCTAAAATATATGACATCAGGGTCTAGTTGAACTGATGTAATGGCTTGCTCTTTACCCATGGAGCTGCTCCTTCTTTCAGTTTGCTCCATTCCTTTTTCAGCTCTTTCTTTGTGCCAGCCCTCACACTTGTCTGAGCAAATCGCATGCCACTTAAACCACTAATCTATCATAAAAGTAATTTGGAGTTTTCCCCAGGATTAGTGTTGAGATGGCTTGTCTAAAATGGTATGAGACAACGCAGAGGAAAGAAGAGCAGCATCTGCTATTCAGTTTAATGTTAATAACCAGTGAGTTTGGGTTGCATTACTAAACAGCATCCTTAACAGAAGTGTTGTTTTCTTTCTTTTTGTACACTAAGTTGTGACTTTAACTGAATTTTTATGAATGGTTTGGTCCACAAAGACTCTAACTCTTTTAAAACTTATGTGGAAAACTTGCAAAGAGATTTCAAGATTATCAGCCTGGTAAAGGAAGAAGTGAGCAGTTTGTATCCCTAGCAAGCCTGTAGGACTATTTTTGTGGGTAGAACTTGTTTTGCATTGTTTACCCTGTTTAAGTATGATCTTTCTTTCAAATTCAGTTTTCTTGGGTTCTGAATGGAAGAAAACCATTGAGATTTCATGTCTGGCTCAATTAGCACTTAAAATGTCAAGCAGAATATGGAGCTGTCCTAAATATAAAAGTGAGGTTGGTGTTCTGTCATAGTCAGTTCTGTCACTTCTCTTCATGCAGGCGTTGACCGCGCTAGGACAAACTTAATTTCAAAAAGTGTGTAAGATATATATCTGGCACAGACTAGGGGCTCTTGAATATCAGCCAAGTATTTTGTCAGTATCTATTTGCTTTTCCTGAGGGAGGAGGCTGGTGGAAGGAAAACAATTGTCTTCCTTCAGAAGATGGAAGTTAGTTAGTCTCTGGTTTTCATTGTCATGATATAATGGGATTTTTGCCTGGTCTTAACCTCATTGACTCCTGTGTAAAATCTTTGATGGGGTGGCAAATAACTAAAGATTAGATCTGTTGCCTGGTAAAGTCTGAATTTAAGAGCATAGACCTTTTTACAGACGGTAGATTTCAATCAGCAGTATTTTATAGACTAAACACATTGTCTGTGTACAAGCTCTGCTGCAGGAGTCTAGCAATCTATTCTTAAATTCCCTTATGTCAGTTTGAAAAGTTACTTGAGTGATACAGATGTATGAATAGCAGTAGAACCTGATACTTTGATACAACTGCTGTGGGCTAGAAAGTTCGATGATGACAGTAGTCAGAAAATAAAATTATGTTGTAGTATGTATAACTGGATAAAAATACTTCCTGTCAGCAGACCATACTGGAGACTAGGTTTTTACAATGCTCCTGTATTCCACACCTAGCACATATTTTCCAGAAGGATTCCTCACTGTTAAAGTTACTTAATCCCAAAACAGATTTGGAGTGTGTCTAGAGCTTGCTCTTCAGCCTGATGTTTGCTGCCGGTGGTATGAAGAGCTGCATGGTGTAGCATCTGATTTTATTATGCAGTTCTCTGATACTAAACAGAGTACATTAATATGTTGTTGCATATTTAATTGGCTCAGTGATAGAAGATACCCTGAATGCTTTAACAAAGTGATTAAGTTGCATTTTCCATTGTGCACGTTGTGTACAATTATTTTGTTAATTAGATTGCTTATAAGCCCTCAAATATGAGTTTAGTTGCAGAATACGCATTGTTCTTTGTAGTACAACATGCTTAGTGATGGAGTTCTTTAAAACTCAATCAAAATATTTTGTTCTGTACTTATAGGGACCTGATCTTCATTTGGAGTAAACTGCAGCTTAAATCTAACCCCTCAAAACAAGTATTTGTCGACCAGTGCTACCAGCTTTTAAGAATTGCTACAAATGTCAGAGTAATTTTTCCTTTCATGAAAGTCATTAAGGATGAAGTAAGTTTTGTTCTGTTTTCTTTTTTTTACCTTTTCCCTTCCATCTTTTTTTACTAATAAAAGTGAAGAGAAATGTTTTTATTGTGTAATGGCTGCTTCTTGTAGAAAGTCAAGGGAGCAGGGAAAGACATAAAATTAAAAAGCTTTGTCAGGTTCTAGAATATGTGTTGATATTATGGTTGTCCTTGAACTGTAGTGCATTTCTATGACTTATTTGACTGAATTCTTGTTGAGTAAGTTTTTTCTTCTAGCTGCAGAAAATTTGGGCAATGTCATCCTGCAGGGAAACAAGTGGGGAAATGGCTAAGAAATGAGTAAATGTGAAAGATTTCTTGTCTGTTTGTTTTAAGCCAGGCTCCTTATGGAACTAGGAATTTTTTAATATCTGTGTTTTCCATCTGCCTCTCACTCTTGTTAAGTTCTGAATCTTTCCACCAGTTGTAACCAGATGTGAAAAAGTGCTTAATGTAACATGAAGGAAGAGCTAGTCTAAGATGACAGTTTGCTTCAAATCAATGTGCTATATTTCAATGTAACGTGTTAGTTTTACTTCATGAGCAACTATGGATAATGTAAAATGTGATCCTTTGCATTCAGGAGTGCTGGCTGATTGCAAGCAAATGTTGCTTTTTATCATTGGCCTGGCTGAACAGAGCTTTTCCCTATTCTGCACCCTAAATATTTGGGTAAACTAATCAGAAATTATTTTGTTAAGGGTGCTGTTCTGCAGTTCTGATTTGCTGTTGTTCAAGGTTTTAATCTCAGTATGTATTCTAAAATGCTCCTGGTAACATGAATAACTTGATGTAGTAGCTTTAGGAAAAGTTGCATGTTAGTTGTATTTGCATCTCAGTGATAAAATTCTATTTAATAACCCACTCTAACACACATTTAAATGTAGGTAGATTCTAATTATTCGTACACTTCCCTGAAACTCTTCTTTCTTTAATCTGCCTTATGTTGGGCAGCATGTTTCTGAACATCCCTCCCAAATGTAAGTTCAAGAACTTAAAAATGTAAGTTCAAGAGAGGGAAATGGAGCTCGTCAATTCTGAAAATTGAGGCTTGTTAGAATGCTTGGCCATGGGTTGTTATGGTTTTCTTGGTGGTCATTGTTGAATATCAAGGGCAATATTTTGCGGCTTGTGTTTTTCTCCAATGCAAGTGAAATAAATTAAAGCAGGGGCAGAATGGAGAGTAACTGTAGAATTATAGTATGAAACAACCTAGTTAATGTGCAGATAAGAAGATATTGTCATTCATTGTTTAAGCATTGTTTTAAAATGCATGTGACTTCAAATAATGTTTACAAGTACCATGCTTTCTGAACTCCTAAGTATTTTGTAAGTAGACAAATATAAATACATAAGATATTGATGTTGGGGCACTGTTTATATTAGCTTGTCAGCCCCCCTTCCCACCCTCAGATTTTTTTTGACTTTCAAGCTGTAGACTTCTGTAATCCTGTAAGGAAAGGAACTTTATACAGTACTGCATACTATGATTTCCTTTCTGCAGGTCGGTGAGGATGGTCTTCAGATATGCGTTGAGATATGTGGATGTGCCCTGCAGTTGGACCTCCGTGAAGATCCCAGTATGAAAAGTCTCATTTACAAAGCAATTGCTCACTTTCTGCCAAATGACTTGGAGATCCTCAGGATCTGTGCGCTTTCGATCTTTTTTCTTGAACGCACCTTGGAATCTTACTACACTGTTGAACATTTATATAAATGTGCAGATGAAGAATACAATGAATGCACTAGTTCTGTTCAAAACCGTGTACGTTTTGAATTGCTTCCAATTTTGAAAAAAGGTCTGTTTTTTGATCCTGAGTTTTGGAATTTCTTGATGATCAAGCAGAATTGTTTAGCATTATTGGGGGATAAAGCCTTTGTTGGCTTAAGTGAAAGTACACTGGAAAACTCTACTGCAAATGTAGAGAAGCTAACGGAGTACAGGGCTCTGAGTGAGGAGCAGGTTTGTCCAGCAGATGTAAGCAATGGGGAGCTTGACTCTGAAGACCTCTCTGAAGCCCACTCCAAAGGTAATGCCAAAAAGAACCATGAAGCTCTTGAGGCATCTAAAACGTTGGATAATACTGTACCAAGCCACCGCTGTGTAATATGCAACAAGGAGTTCCTTGGCGATCACATTGTGAGACATGCACAAGCTCACCAAAAAAAGGGCAGTTTTTCCTGTGTACTTTGCACCAGAAAGTTCAGGCAAAAGGGACTCATGCTGAAACACTTAAAGAATCATGTCAGAAAGATAGAAAGGCAACATCTTGCTGCAGTTCTTGAGGCTGATCAGCAGGCCCCTGTTTTAAACGAACTAGAATGTTCTGATGTTTCTCTTTCTCTTGAAAATGGGAGTTCTGGTGGTGGTTCTAAAGAAGAGGAACCAGAGATCGCAGTAGCTCCAAGTGCAGTTGCAGAAGAGGAGAATGCTGAACAAGTATTTGATGCAGTAGAAAACCATCTAAGTGACCAGGATGATGTTACTGAAAACAGTAGTTGTGACAGCTGCTTTAATAATATCCCTGATGCTTTAAGTACAGAAAGTTTGCCTGAAGATGATGAGAGCTCCAGTAAAGAGTCACCTATTCTACATAAAGTGAATGGAGCTTTTTGTCCTCAAAAAGACATTGATGCTATGGATCAAGAAGGAAGCTTTAAGTGCCCTGCTAATGGTTGTGCTAGAGTGTTTAAAAAGATAAGATTCCTCAATAAACACGCAAGAAAAGCTCATCCAACTGATTTGAAGGTGCAGCAACATATAATGAAATGGAATAAAGGAAAATGTCGGTTCTGTCAGAGAAAATTTGCAGATTCCCAACATTTTATAGACCACCTGAAGAGACATGTGTATCCAAATGTTTACTTTTGTTTACACTTTAATTGTAATCAGAGATTTAAGCTGTCAACTGAGCTTGCAGAGCATACAAAAAGTCATAATGTTTTTAAAGCTCAGTGTAACTTCGCAGAGTGCTGTGAGCTGTTTGAGGAGCTCCCTTTGCTGTATGAACATGAGGCTCAGCATTATTTAAATAAAACTCCAGAATGCTCAGAAGATGCAAGTGAAAAAGATTCTTCAGATGACCCTTCAGAACTTTGTAGTTACCAAGATGATGACGAATCCACTAATGAAAAAGAAACCGTAGATTTACCAATTCCAACTTGGAAGTCAAGGAAGGATTCGACAGAACCAAAGACATACATTCAAAGTGTAGAGAAAAAAGCTAACAATGTAATTCAGAATGGAAATGAAAGTTCATCTGAGGGGAGTGCTACAGTTTCGATAGACCAAAAGACACCTGTGTTACAGCCAAATCCGGAGAACTGCAATGCTGTCAGTGACCAACTAGTCAATGGGCACAGTGACCTGGATCAGACATCATCAAAGTCATCAGAAACACCTTTGGACAGAGTGGCAGATGAAACAAGGACAGAGAATGGGTTGGTGTTACCTGTTTTACAGAACTGTCACGATATACCACAGAATAATGCTGCTGCCTCACAATTACCTTCTAAACCAAATCAGACGACAGAGAATACTTCATATGGTGTCATCTTAACAAAACCGTATGTTAGACCCTTGCCTCCAAGTTACCTTGATGAACGATACATTAGCATGCCAAAACGTAGAAAAATTTTGACTGATAAAGTAGATGCTCACTCTGAACAAGACAAATTTTGTAGCAAATCAACAGAAAGATTTAGATGTGGCAACTGCTTGACCATCTACTGTAATTCAGAAGCACTTGAGGCTCACCTTGCACAAAAAAAGTGTCAGACGCTCTTTGGATTCGATTCAGATGATGAAAGTAAGTCTTACAGTCCTTTTGGGTGGATGGGTGGGTTGGTTGGTTTGTTTGGAGGCAAATACTGACCAGGTAGTGGTCCTTGAAAACAGACAAACTGATAGGACACACAAAACTTCTGAGCAATTGCAGTATGCTAGAGTTTAAAGAGAGGAATGTCACTGAAATCAATAGGGACCTAAGCACTGGAACACAATATTACACCAACTTGGAAGTTCAGAGTAGACATGCTGTTGAGAATAAGCAAGAGGTGGTGAAAATTGGTGGGCGGCTCTAAGGGGGAAAAAAAAATCTTATAAAACAGAGAGGAGTATTTCAGCATGTCTGTCTTTGTGTGTTAGAAACTACATGTTGGAACATGTGAGCCATGTTCCATAAGGAAGAAGGATTTATATGGGGAATCAAATGAAGACTAACTTATGCATTTTATTTCACAGGTGCCTGATTCACATTGTGGGAAAATGTATCAAACAAGGAGTGGTGTAAGAACACTACATGGAGAAGCAGCAGTTTGTTTCCCAGTTGGCCTTAAATCATAAAGCAGTCTCAAATTACTAAAGAAAAACCTGACCTTGATAAAGACAAAGCACATTTTCTAGACAGAACTCACAGGGGTATAATAGGAGCTCTGCAATTTTTGAGTCCAGAAAGGTTGCTACGGAATCCCCAAAGTACCAGTTATCCAAAAAGCCACGTCCATTTCAAATGCATAATTGGAGCTTCGCGGCACAGTCTTTCTAGCACACAGGTGTCAAGAAAACAATGCATACAGCTGAGCAGGCAGAGAAAGCAGAGGTATTAATTGCCTTATGGAAATCAAAACAGCTGGTTCTTTAAGCTGCTATAGTTTTAAAAAAAAAAAAGTGTGATTAAAGGCAGTCCATCCACACAGCGTGGAAGAAGTCTTTCAAGATGGTGTCACTTTATGATGAAACCTATAAGAAATTTATATGGAAACCAAATGGTTTTTTTTTTTTCAGAGTTTGAGTATGTGATTCCATCATATGCTAAAATCAGTGGAACTTTATTTAATAAACTTGTACTCAGAATCCAAAGGAGGAATGTAGAAAGAAATCTAAGATGGATGGAAAGCTCTCATATCAAAACCAACAACAATAAATAACAAAACATCAAAAAATCTTGAAGTACAGAGCATGCAAAGAAAAAGTGCATTGATGTGTTACTTAGTGAGTTCTGCACAGTGGAAATCAGATGCGTGTCAGAGAAGCCCCTTTTCAGGGCTATGGTTCCAGTACACATTGAATGTAAAATATCGGTTTTAGGTACAGGAAGACTAATACAAGCAGTACCTGCAAAAGTTGTGTGGATATTACCAGAAGCAGACAAAAATGCATAATGTGCAGGGGGGGTAGATGTGCACTACAGGACAGAGTTAAATTGATTTTATACAAATGCAGAGGTCCTTTCAGCTTTTGGTATGATTGAAAGGAACTTCAGAAGGCTTCTTTTATAATAAAGGGGAGGTAATGAAGACAGACAAAATCAGAGCGTGCATGTCAAGTTAGGGTAGACCTGGAAGAGCCTGTTTCCACGTGTGGTATTACATAATGTTGGCTGGTCACAGCTCAGTGCTGTAACAAATTATTTACTGTCTAAAGGGAGGGAGAAAACCTATCAACTGAGCCTTAAGACATAGTACAACCCTATCTGGCAGCATCTCTTGAAAAGATAAGCTTTCCCAGAAGTTAGTGAAGGACTTACTTCAATGTTAAGCACTTTATCCAACAACTGACTGTTCATAAAAACAATCAGAAAGATGTTGTGAAGATAACAAATTTGAGTCTTTCAATGAGATCTATAGAAGAGACAGACAGGATGGTTGGAAACCAAAAAGATGCTGTTGTAGTTTTTGATTTTCATGCCCCAGAGTTGTGGCAAACATGCACATTGTTTAATTACTGTAGTAATTTATCCTCTAATAACTGTCTTATTCTGCCTTGACACCATAAAAAGTTTGAGATCCTGTTATGTGTCATTAGGAGAAAATTTTCATGTGATTGTAGCCACAAAGTCTAATGATGAAAAATGGTATGTACGGATGGAGTCATCACAGAAATGTAGGACAGCGAAGACCAACTGTTCCTGCTCAGCTGGTTTGCTTACTGACTTGTTCATCTCAATGTATGGATGGAGTAGTAGGATGATCAACTTGCTTAAATCAACAGATACACAAAAAATCAAAATAAAAATAAAAAAAATCAAGGCGTAAACAAGATCTGTTCATTGTAGCAATGGCTCACATTTGTAAACCTAAGGGTTTCGTTGTAAAATAGGCTGTTAAATAGTTCTGGAACTTAATAGTTCAGTAATGCCTCTGCTAATAATTCTCTGTGAAATTGCAGATATTTGCATTAATTTTGCTTCCCTTTCCTCTCCTGAGACATAAAAATGCAAATTAAAAATCACACTTTTTCTAAATTCTAGAAATTTTTTGCCTTAATTTTGAGTTGGATTAACATAAAAGGTTATAAAATTATGATCACAGGTATGTGTACATTACATTAATACCAATGGCTGGCCCACTTTGGGAGATCTTTATGACATTTGAGGCACCAAAGAATTTTTTTCGCAGTTGCAGAAAAGTGATTTAAATGCATCATTCATATGTATTACATACACACTATATATAAATATTTACATATATAAATACATTAAAAATTTTTCAATGTAAGGGGGACCGTCTCAGCCAAATGCACTTTCACATTTTTCTTGCTTCAAATTACCAATTAGTTTTTAAGGACCCAATTACCATCTTGAATGTTCCTAGGTTCCCCTTTCTTTGCTTAACATTGCTAATCAGTTAAATTCGCTTAGGTATATTTGGAAAAAAAAATAATACAATTATAAAGTATTATGGCTTTAAAAATCTGAGAACTCATTGAATAAGATATGACAAATGTTTGTGTAAAGTCTTTTAAGTGTACCTTTAATCTTTGGTGCTTTTTACCTTTTCCTGGAGCTCCATGTATTTGAAGATGCTTTAAAAACATGATTAAGACTTGTGTTTTTTTCTTTTGGTTTAAAGTGTATAGATAAATGCATCTATGTACGTGCATAAACTGTGACCATAATTTTTTGTACCTGTATTAAACTCATTTTTGTTCGAAAATGCTTTTCTTGGACACCACCATTTGTTTATACCACGTGTTCAGAATACACACTTGAGAGATCTGAAAGACTGAGTTCTAACGTAGGTGAATATTAGGTCACCTAACACCTATCAGAAGAAATATGTTAAATTGATTTGAAGTAGGAAATGGGTTGTAACACTTTTATTTTCAGTACTGATTTTACTTCAAAAAAAAACACTGTGTTTTCTTTAAACTGTTCTTGAATACCTGTTGGTGTTCTCAGATACTTTTGATATAAAGCAACTTTAATTAGGAGCAGAAAGATACTTTAAATGTGTGTGGGATAATTCTACATGCTTTTTTAGCATTCTTTAGGATGTTGAGTATCCTATTACTAAGCCTGCAAGTTTTAGGGCTGAAAAAAGGTTCCAAGTCCAGAATTGAAAGGTTTTGCCCCAGGCATTAAGCATTGTGATATAACGGGAAATAATTCATCAGGCTATATCACTTTGATTCAATGAACGCTGAAGTACGTGTGTAATGTAAGCATGCAAATTCCTTAAAGTCACCTGAAGTTACACATGAACATGGGAGCTTTGCTGGATCAAAGTTTGTGCATTTCATTGCTGATAATTATGTTTTAATAATGTGCCTTCAGGTGGCTTTAACTTGGATTTAAACTTTCCTTTTAAGATTGTCTATTCTAACATGATTAGTTCACTGCAGAGATCATGCCAGTTCAAATTTTCAAAGAGTTGCCGCATTGTAGGCACCTTTCATGGAAAAAAATAAAAATTGAAAGTGGTCATATCTGTGGGGGAAAGGTCACTGGTACTTTGGTTATTTAGCCATATTCATTGAAACTATATAAATTGTATAGTTTGGATAATTTATAACATTAAACTTTGTGATTTTTAATATCACATTGAAGGTTCAGCTGTACTCATTTCTTTTGTTGTTTAACACCAGTGGTATGGACAAAAGACTCAAAGAGGGTGGTAGTGTTACTATTTTCTTAATTTATTTGGTACTGTATAACACCTTTCTGATTAAATGCAGCATATGCATTTTGGGACTCTGTTAATTTGTAAAAGCTGTTACAGGTTCAGCAAGAAAGGAGATTTGTGCTTCCTTGTTGAATGTTAAATTATTTTACTTTGCATTTTATATAAGAGTACAAATTAAAACTGAGCCATCAAACTGCAATAAATCAACAGTAGTGTTTCATTTTAAAAACTTTTTTGTACTGTACATAGGTTTGTTCAATAAAACATTGTCTTTGTTGTTGATAGAAATTGATCTTGTCCTTTGGGGAATCACTCTGGAAATGCTGCTGCAATGTTTTGAAGTTGTTGTGTAATGTGTGTGTAATTGCGTATCACCTGTTTGAAGCTGCTACGTCTCAATGTTCCAAGTGTGTAGGCATTGAGATTTTAAGAGACTGAAGTCTGTTCAAGAATATCCAACAATATCAAAGATGACCAAGGAAATTAAAATAGACTATTGGTTCTAGGAAGATTGGAACCTCTAAGTCACTATTTATTCAAATAAGTCTTCAAGAAGTCACAATATTACAAGTTCTTTAGAACCGGTAGTTGCTGAAGAGAGAAGCGCGTCTGTGAGGGAGAGGATGAGGTGATTTTGGTCATCAGTCTGAAATGCATGTTGCTGCAGAAAAAGCTTCAATCAGTGGTTGAACCTTATGAGACTCTAGGTAACCCACTTCTTGTAATCGACTGGGCCTGATCACCTTCAAAAAGGTTTGCTTATTTAGTCACCAAGTGCATTAGGAACAGGATTTAACTCGTGCATATAAGTAATTTGCAGGCATTGTGCATTGTCTGCATGATGTACTCCCGACAGTACATCCCGGCAGTCTGATTGATTCCCGACAGAGGGAATCAATCAGACTGCGTAGGCAAATGGGAGCCTGTTGAGTAATTGGCCTATGAGCTCAGGGAAGGAGGGGTGGTTTTTGGTTTCTGACCTGGTGGGAGAGGGGTCACCCACTTAGTGTGTGTTCATGTGCATGTAGAGAGTAGTGTAAGGTTGGCATGACAGATGGAAGTAGTAAAGCATGGAAGGAATATATTAAAGCTTGCAAGGGAAATTGGTGGTGGTCAAAGAAAGCTGTGGACCAGTGTTCATTTTATTTTTTATTATTTTATTTTATTTTTTTATGGTGTTGAGGGGAGAACATTCTCTCTTGGTGGACAGTGGCTTCAGAATGCTGCTGGGGAGGGTTCCTCCCTCAGCTGTTGTGCCAGTGCAAAGATCTCTCTGCTTCTAGTTGTCTGTTTTTCTCCATCATCAAATGCTTAAAATCCTTCAGCAACTCTGTGCTACGTGCACCAAGTGCCTCTTGGGAAGGCTGCTCGCTGTGAGTGTGGAGAGCTGAGCCTCAGCTGCTGCTGTTCTGAGCTTGTTTGCGTCTGGTAACACTGCTGCTAACGGGGATGGTAACTTCTGGTGTGATGCACGCCTTCCTGTTGCTCTGTTGTCTCCTTCATTGAATGCTGTGGTCCAAAGATAAAGGCAGCCTAATCACTTTTCCTTCAGCTTCAGCAGTGTTCAGAACTGTCCTCTGGAAGCGCTGGCTTGTTTATTATTCACTGTCCCGTAAATTCCTCGTGGGTTTTGGTCTCAGATTATGACTGTCCTCTGCAAAATGGTGACTTCTGTGTAATCTTGACTGTAAACTTGCTTTAATTTTCTATGTTGTCTAATCTTGACACGGTCCTTGCCAAAAAACAAACAAACAAACAAAAAAAAGCAAAGTTTGGCATAAGGGCGAGGGTTCTCAAACCCAGTGGCATGTGCACATTGCAGGCGAAACGTTTATCGAAATGGGAACGTATATACCATGTACACAAATTCCTTGCCGCGTCTGTTAGCGTACCGGCTGTTACTGGATTTTGTTTTAATGCCTTGGGCACGGTGTTATTTGGGCAGGAAGGAGTTACCGGGTACCGCCGGGCGGAACTCAAGCGCCAGCCGTCGTTTCCCCCCGGCGCCTTGCGGCCGACGGCCGGGGCGGTGCTGGGGGACCGCGTGTGGCGCCGTACCGGAAGCGGCCGTTGCTAGGGCCCGCCGTCGCTAAGGGCCCGAGCCGGGCGGCGGCGGCTGGGCTTGGGCCTGGTGCGGGCCGGGCCGAGCCATGGCCGCGGCGGGGCTGAGCGAGCGGGAGCAGGCCGGGTGCCGCCAGCTGCTCGAGCTGCTCAGCACCGAGGAGCTGCTGGCGCTGACGGACACCATCACCAACCGCCTGGTCCACCCGGAGAGCCGCCAAGGTGCCGCAGCCCCTTCCCGGGCCGGGGGCGGAGGGGGGGGGGGGAGGAGCTGGGTGGCGGCCCCCAGCCCCCAGCCCCCGGCCCCCAGCCCCCGGCCCCCAGCCCCCCGCTCCCCTCCGGCCGGCCGCTTCGGGCCCGGCCCCACCTGGTCTGGGTGCGCCTCGGAGCCTGGCGTTCAGGTCTCGTTCGTGAAAGTGAAACCTCGGTGTGCTCGGCTGAGGGCTGCGCAGTCTGTTGGTTTCCATCAATCCTCAGGAGCCCAGAGGGAACCTCCTTTTCACAAACAATGCTGCGTTATCTAAAAAGCCGTGAACTTATGGTACTGGAATTGTTGTGCAGTGTGTGAGAAATCAGAGGTTACCTCTCTGCATTTCTGACAAATTTCTGTTCTCAGGGAATATTTGAATACTGGCACATTGTTCAAAATAGCAATGTTTTCTGGCCAGGTCACCCAACTACCCGTTTGATGCGGAAATTAAGATTCAAATTCCATATGCAGAAGAGCAACAAAAGATTTGTCTGTTTCTTCTTTCTTTGGGTAGTCCTGCCTTCAAGAAGATAGGTAGATGGCTTATTGTAAAATATTCCAGAGCTCTTCAAATGGAGAATGAAATTAAACTTAGCTTCCACTGGTGAAGTTGCTGTATGGCAGCTGGAAGGCCGAAATAGTTTCATGTTACAATCAGATCCACTAAATTTGGAAGGAGGACTAGTTGTGTCTGTGGAATTATGGGTGAAATGCATTGCGTGCAAGAATCCTTATACTTCTGGAGGCACTTGGAGTTTCTACAGAGCTTGAAAATCTCAACCTACTTGAGGAATATTCATAATTTCATTTGGAAGAAAAAGCTGCATCCTTTTCATCAAACTCAGATAACGTGGGGTTCCAAACAATCCTTGCTTCTGGTAATAGAGATTATAAGGTAGCTAGCTCTTCAGTAAAAACACCACTTGTTCTTAAACATGTTTGGAAGGCTTCAGGTGTTTACTGTGTCTCATGTGACTTATATCTAGTTATTCCAGATTTCAGTTTACAAATGAATTTATAACCATTTGCATTTCACTTAGGGTTGTGTTTTGTTAGGAGGTGCTGGTCAGGAGCATAAGAAATAGCAGATGTTTGTAGTTTATTGGTGAGAAAAGTAACCGTTAACTTTGTTTTCTTCACTTGCAGAAGCCATTAGTGCCATTTTGGTTTACAGCCAAAGTGTAGAAGAACTTTTGAAACGAAGAAAAGTCTATCGAGAAACAATTTTTAAGTATTTGGCAGTACAGGGAATTGCAGTGCCTCCTTCCTCTGAGAAACATCAACTCATTGCTTATGTAAAGCAGTACTGGGATGGGAAGCTCCCGTCAAACGGCTCAGAGTCAGGGGAGAGAAAAACACACGCAGAGGTGAGTGATACTTGCTGAAAGACCCGTGGATGCTCAGCTTGGCTTTTGCAGAATAACTAGTGTAAATGCTCTAACCTATGTCCAGAGGGAGGCTCTTCACATGTGTTTTATGAAGATGCTGAATCTCTTTTCTTGTTTATTTTTAATTATACTATTTAATGGTGTCTGTGCAAGCACATAGCTTGCAGAGCAGAGTCTTCTGCTCCATCTTGCAAAGTGTAAATTTGAACTCTATGTGAAGTCTTCACACTTTTAATTTTTAAATTGTACTGGAATAGGGAGTATTGACAGGTAATTCTGTGGATTCGAGGACCACTGAAAACAATGTAAATGGTATGAAAGCCCTGCTAGTTTTCAGTGTGGTGGATGTTGTCAGAAATTTGATGATGGGCCTAGGGTTTTCAGTCTTTACCAGCCACACCGGGTATTGGCAGTACTATCAGTGAGGCGCATCCCAGTGCGGAGCAAAGAGGCGCTAGAGTAGATTGTTGGGTGAAAGGTCTGTCAGTGGGGTCTAAAATGCTGTGGGGAAGGGAACAGAGAGAAAACGGCGTTTTTGGAAGGGCCCTTGGTTTGTTTCTAGAGACAGTGCAATCAAAATAGCTCTGTCTGTAAGCTGTGCTCCTGATGTCTTGCAGTTAATAGGGCGCAGAATAAATTTTTGAGGATTTTCATGTCATTGAAATGTGAAGCCTGTAGTAGCACCAGTTCCATGTCATTTTTTACTTGATCTTTGTAACACTTAATGTTGTGAAACTAAGTATGTTTGGGCTATTACAGGTTATTTCGAAGCTCAAAATAATGACGTGCAGCAAAATTGCTGCGGTGTAATGAACTTTGAGCGTTCTATTATTCCTGGATCTTTACCATCAAGTTCTAAATAGCCTTGCTCTTTCAGCTATTGTATACCAGAGACATAATGGGCAACAGCCCCACCATCTGGACTGCTGGAGCTCTGTAGCTGCTGATAATTTAATGCAGCTCTCTCTTTCTCAGGGATTAACTGATTAAAATTATGTTTTAGCTGAGAATTGCTTTTAAAACAATATTTTGTGGGCATGTTTGGAAAAAAAATGCTCTTGCAAGAACACTTTCCAATTACTCACCAATGGTGAAGTTTTGTGATTGAAGGTAAGCAAATTAAATTCTTCTAAGTAAGTACTTATAGACAGCTGTTTTAAATTCTTTTTAATTTACTAAATTAAATTAAATGTTTAAATTCAGCTGTTTTACTTATCATATACATCTTACTTTGTCTTTGTTTTCTCTTAATTCATGCGGTCTTCACCATTTTGAAGACACGGGTAGCAGGAACCTACACAACAGAATTAGGAATTAATTAAAGTTTGCTTTTTAACAATTACAGAATTTCTGTAGAGGAGTCTCCAAACTTTTCATACTTAATTCTAGGAACAGGTTTTGATCAGAACAACTGTACATTTAGTTTTTGTTCAAAAATCTTTTCACCTTAAAATTCGAGGCCATGTGTCTTTACACTGGAAAGTTTCAGTGATTTTTCTTAAGTAAAAAATGATTGCTATTGTAAACAAACAAACAAGCAAAAAACAGAGGATAGGTGAACTACTTATATGTAGGAATTAAATGGACCAAGAAGACTGTACTTGAGCACCTGATTCCTTTCTTTGTTACAGTGACGCTTCCTTTGGAGAGAAGTATCTTCTCAACCAAATATGTTTTTATAACTGACTTAAAAACCTTTCTTAAATATTTAATTGCAAAGCAATTAGTTTCCTGACAGTTTATGCCTAATTTTTGCTGTTCCTCTACATGGGGCTGTAGAAATACCAGGAAGGACTGCAACTTGTTTTAGCTTGATCCATAATAGTGTTTAAAAAATACATAATGCAGTGCATATTTATTGATATAACTCTTGGACTGATTTGCCACCCTCTTTTATATGGATTTAATAACATGATCATTGGTTGCTAACGGATACTTGTTTATGATACTTGCCATGCATTTGGCTTTAAAATTTTTTACCCATCACTCTTGGTTGAGTTCTGGTCTTCTTGTATATGCTGAAGGCTACAAATGTCATCTTTTGGATGATTACGGTAGTTTTACTGCCATACAGTAAATGCTAAATTCAGGCACATGATCTGGTGAGAAAGTTCTGGAATGCATCGATTGTATCGATTGCATATTTTCTTAGCGTATTGTGCTGTCATGGTTGAAATACCCCACGAATCAGAAGTATTCTGTCAGTTTCAGGTGTTAGGTGGCTGATTCAAAAGGTGATTTCCATGTAAGTACTTTTTGTTCTTATCAGCTGTAGGAAGGTGCAGAGAAGGCCACAATTTGCAAGCTTAAGAGGTAGGAAAAAAGAAGAGACTGAAGGCAAGATAAAAGAGGGAAAAAAAAAAAAAGCGTATTTGCTAATTTACGGGCACTTTATATTGAATTGGTATCCTTTAATATGAGATTAACTTTTAAGCATGGCTCTGTATCCTTCTTTTTCTGTAACTTCTTTTGGAAACATGAAGGCCAGTGTACTTTTTAGCCAGAAGATTTTTCTCGCGGTGTGAGAATTCGCGTCTCACAGAAATTGTTTAAAAATACTTTCCCTGCCAAAGGGGGAGAACCAGGATTTCCTTCTTAGATTATAAATTGCAGACCAAGACAAAACTGAAGGACTGTTCTAACTGAATTTCAAAGAACCTACCCCGATTCTCTAGTTGTTAGGTAATTATGATCTTTAAAATACAATGAGATTTTACTGCATTTTTTTCTCCTTTCCATCTCAGAACATTTGAAGGAGACATAGAATGTTTAAAAGAAGAATTAAATGAATTTTAGGCTATTCTAACTGATGAACTCACACGTTAAGACTAAATATTCTAAGAAAAAAATGTTCTTGATTGCAGAGTCAAGAAAAGAGGTCGAAGTCACCACAAGATGATGTTCATCATCTAGGAGAAGAATTCTGCCAATGGTTCTTTGAACTCCTGAATTCTCAACATCCTTTGGGAGTTAAATCTGAAGAAAAATGGGGACCACAGCATTTCTGGGAGGATGCCAAACTGAAGTTCTGTTACAACACGTTAGAAAAAAACATGGAAGAATATGTTGGTGCAGAAATGGTGAGCCTTCGTCTGCTCTCATTAGTGAAAGAAGAATATATTCTGTTCAACCCCAATTTGAATGCTAATGGACTGAAATGTGTCATGTCTCGGCATGGCTTAGTACTGGTAGCAGTGGCTGGTACGGTACATAGAGGCAACGTTTGTTTGGGCATCTTTGAACAAATTTTTGGACTCATTAGCTGTCCAATCCAGGGAAATACCTGGAAAATAAAAATTGTAAATCTTAAAATCATTGGACAGAATGCTCTGGAGCCTGGAGTGCAGATTGAAAAACCCTCCATAAAATATGAGTCAAACCAACTGCAGGAGCTGTATGATGGGAAAGAACTGGCTGTGTTTGAACCTCATAAATTCTGAGCAGCTCTTCCACAACTGAGGGACTGGTGGGAAGGGGGGGAAGTGAACAGCACTTGTTGTGCATGGTTGAATATTGAAATGATTGCAGCCATGCGATGTTGTCTCTTTCTTGAGTCAGATTTGCCAAATGACAAACAGAGATAAAGAGTCTGAAGTACTTATACAGGTTCTGCTTTCGGGCACCTTTCCAACAGCCAACAAACTTTTCAAAACATTACTTGAGATTACTTTAGATTACTACTCACTAAAGTTAGGAGTGAAATTACTTTGGTTATTCTTGCTTACAGAACATGGGTTACATTTGAATATGGGAAGGCTGCGGTGTATAATGAACTGGATGACCTGGAGCTCACAAGCTGTAGGTTGCTTCTTCTCAGGAAACAAGTTTAAACTCCTCCTGAGTTGTAACAGAAAGTCATTGCTGCTGGCTTTTTGAAATTGGACCCGGTGAATGTCTAAATGGACTTCTGAAAGTCCCGAGAAAACCATCTGCTCTTTTGGAAGTTTTTGAAGGGAACAGGCAAAATAATGTGAATGAACATTTCTGCCTTTTATGTTCTGAATGTGGTTTCTTCACTAACCAGTAGTAGTAATTTAATGGGACGATGCAGGGAAGTTAGCATTGTTTAATTCTGTTCTGTTTAGGTTAATAGCTTTCCTTTCTCGTACTTTACAATTCCAACTTGGAGATGGTTTTCTAGGAATCCATTTCTAGCACTGACTCTCTTGGATCAAATAGTTGATTCCATGACTTAAAACAGCACTGTCTGAACCAAATGCTGTGATAATTATTTTGTATATGCATATAACAGAGATTCTAATATAATAATAGTGATTTTTGTATATTTTCTCAAAATAGGAGCTTTGTCTACTTCTGGATGCTTTATTACCTTGACTAGAAGTCAGTCTGTTAACAGTGGGAATTTACAACAAGAGGTGATATAAAATAAATAAATAATCCAGATACCACTTCCTAGCATTAATAATTAGCATTGTGGAACTTGACTGCTTTTTACAGGTTGTTTTTTTTTATTTATTATTATTATAAGTTATTACTGTTGAAACCAGATAAAACATCCTTCTCTAACATTTCGCTTGGATTGTTTGGGAATTTTGTTTTAATTTTGTAGCTTCACCTGTACAAGTAGTGAAAAGGGAAATGTTCCCCGTAACATGGGAAGAGTTCTTTGTTTTTTTCTGACAAACACATCAAGACAAATGGTAAAATTCTTTGTGGATGAGGAGGGAAACAAAAAGGTTCAGGTACATGATATACCAAGAAGTACCCCAAACTGATTTTTACAAACAATCTGATTCTAAAACTCTCTTCAGCAAACACACAAACAAAAACTAAAATGATTTCTAAGCAAAGGTTCAAATACTCTGTTGGAATGTGCATTCTCTAAATACGGTTGTGGTATGACTTCTTTAGCTACTAATTAATAATAAATAAACAACAACCTACATTTAAAATATCAGAAGAAGCAGTTGCCTCGTGTGTTAAGAATTACATTCCTTTTAAGATGAGGACAGAAGCCTGCCTAAGGGCTTAACTGGGCACTTTTTCAACATTTAGCATGCAGATCTGTGATTAAACAACGTTTTGCCTTTTGCAGAAGTGCCATTTGTAACTGGCACTGTAACCACTACTCAATGTAGTTGCGTTAAATACGAACACAATTAAGGGTGTAGTATTCATTATTCCTGCAAGCTGATGTGGTGTGAACTGTCCCCTTCCTCTTTTCAGCTGTGTCCTTGCATCCTTGTATCAGCATTAATGACAGTGCTAACTGAACAAGAGGGAGTGGGGACTGATCCCAGGGAACACTAACATCCTCAGAAACTCTTCCAGCTGATCAGCTCCATAACAAGGCTGGCCACGTGAGTGCTAGTGCCAGCACAAGGAACAGAGATGAGAATTTCCTTTTGTGGTGCCACCCTGAACTTCTCTGGAATTAAACAAGTGATCAAACACCAGTCTTAGTTGATTCTTACATTCAAAATGTTCATTCTTGGTTACTTTGAAGTAATGAATGTGAGGAGAATTGTGCTCAAACAGCTTTTTACTAAAGGTTGTTGCTAATGAATTTTTTCTTACTCTTTCAGTTCTCCTACCCAAAGGATGCAAAAAATTTTTGTTATGCTGTTACCGTCATGTGACCACTGTCTATAAATTCCTGTTGTGTTATGGAGTGGAGTAGGTGCTGTGTAATTCACTGGTGAGACCTCTTGGTGCTATTGCTGCTCTTCTGGTGTTGATCAGGCTGCTAAGAACTCATGTAAGTGACAACTAGACAGCAGCGGTTATACCAGGTTGCTGCCCTAAAATGCTTAGACCAGTTCAGTGCCTGCCCTTCTCAGCCTCACCACCTCAGGTCATAGGGCAGATGGAGAGGTGATGCTGCATTTACTCCTTCAGGTTTTGTGTGTGTAGAAGCATGTTTGTTTCATGCCCCAGGAGACTTCTCAGGTCATGGTTGTGCTGCTGCACAGCAGGATGTTTCAGGTACTTTTCTGTTCTGATTATTGCTTACATTCGTGTCCTTAGTGAGAGTTCAGAATTCTTTTTAAGCGTAGAATACCACTAACTGAAGGGTAAATTTGAGCAGCTACTTTTACTTTAACCTGGACTTAAAGGAAAAAGTTAGGACTTGTGTAAATGAAGTACAGCTGAAAAAATGTACTTGAAATATTTAACTAGGTGATTTTGTCTCGTGCTCTAGATGCTGTTGTTCAGTGAAGAAGTAACCTTTACAGCTGGTTTGCCTTTGGGAGCCAGTGACCATTTTAATTGCATTTAGAAGAATCAGAAAAACGTAAATGAAGCTTTTTTAAAATTGTATTCATCAGTTTTCCCGGTTATCACTATTTAGTCAAGGCTTGAGAAATGTTTTGTAACATTTTCTTACGTCTATCACTATGACTTAAGCTGAAATGCTGTTGAATTTACATTTTCTAGATCTGTCTCTGAACAGTGATGTGATAGTAGGCAAAACACTGACTTGCAACAAAGCATGCAAAACTTGCTGGATTATATAATTGTTCAACAGTGGAAATCATAGCTGTCTGTTGTAATCAGCCACACCTGACTGATCTAGTATTTTTGTCTCTAAAGTAGGAAGCTTGCTTGTTAAACCTGTGTATGAGCAGAACCTCTGTGATTACGCAGACCTGACTGCAGGTTATGCTGTATAGGTTTGGCTGTGTTTACTCTCCTTATACAGAAAGAAGAAAGGTAAAACACAAGGAGACCTTATGCAGAGTATCAAACAAGTTTTGACTTCTGTCGGTGATCTAAATACCATGGGCAGGAACACCTCCCACTAGACCAGGTTGCCCAAGGGACCATAAAACCTGGCCATAAAAAGATAAGAAGTTCAAATATAGCCCTGCTATAGGTGGTGAGGGGAAGCAGGTGTTTGAAGGACAACTCAGCTGCTGAGTTGTTTGACCAGATTATCTGTTCTGTTTTTTTTTTTTTTTTTTTTTTTTCAGAAAAGGCTGTAGGAACCTATCTTAATGTAGTACATCTTGTAGGCATGGATTTAATGCTTTTCAAATAATATGAATTTGACTTTATTAGTAACCTTTTCAGTGACATTTTTGGCAGTTGGGACACTTAATAAAATCAAGTGCTGAGTTTTGTGGTCTATAGTTGAAAACTGATTTAGGACAAATTATATAATTGTCTAGTGAGACCAACAGATCTAAAGATGGTGATGGAGTGGTAGGTCAAATGTGTATCCTACTGAGTGATGTGCTGCTCTAACTGGTGGCAGAAGATATTTTAATGTAAATTTAAATTTTAATT
This sequence comes from Anas acuta, assembly GCF_963932015.1. NCBI lineage: Eukaryota > Metazoa > Chordata > Aves > Anseriformes > Anatidae > Anas > Anas acuta. The sequence continues at coordinate 112,327,572 of NC_088979.1, read as the reverse complement.
TAAAGAAAAAGTGAAAGAAGATTGCAGCCGCAGAACGATATGGTTGCCGAGTGCTATAGGCTTACCCTGTCTGTATGTTTTATTAGATGCGGAGGTCTAACATTTCATATGATGTGCAAATGTAGCTGCCTTGCCAGCATGACATTGCTGGGAACTGCAGTGTTTACCTGTACCAGTCTTCAGGCATCACCTGCTGCAATTTTTTTTTAGCTTGTGACTGATTTCTTGATCTTGTCAAACTGAACTGAGGCAGACAGGTTTGACTGTTATGTATGAAGAACGAGAGGAGAAGAATGCTTGCTTGAAATACGTATTTTTCTCTGCTTCCCAATTATTTTGGACAAATTGCACACACTTTTGACAAATCGGGTTTAAAAAGTCAGGTATATTTATTAGAGTGGAATCTACAGATGGGGAAGTAATGCCATGTTCTTGTTAGTTATTTCCTCTAATGCATGCTCATATTTGAAATTCAGTGTTGAGTACTGCAGGAGTACGAGTGGCCTGAGTAGCTAAATAAAGCATTCCAGGTGAGGAGCTTTAGTATTTCTTTATTCTGCTTTTACTTTATTTTATTCTATTCTAATTGTCTTCATTCTGGACACAAATTTTCCATGTTTCTCTGTCACAACACCCTTCTGATTCTTTTTTGCATCACTTGCTGTTTCTTGCAGTCCCTTATCTATCTTGATAGTTGGTGCCTTATCCCGTGTTTGAGAAGGGTGAATTCTGCAAGGCAGTCAGGCTCTCTAAAAAGAGAAATAAAGGCCTTCAGTAAAGAGGGAACAAATGTCACAGGACTTCAGCTCATGCTATACACTTCAGTATTGAAAAGATTTTTTTAGTGACTTACTGCAGCTTGGAAGTTTCTTTTTCAGAAAACCAAGCAGAAATCCCAAGTTAAACATATTGTTTCTCACACAGCTTGAAATCAACAGGAGCTGCTGTAAACAAATATTTTCTCAAAATAAATTTAATTCTGAAGTGCCAGGCTCTAGCTTTGAGTCTGATGTACTCAGCAACCCAGAACATATGGATATCCTACATTCATGTTGACTTTCAGCTTGTGACGGACATACGTTAAAGGCTCTCTCTGCAAAGGTTAATTAGCATGTGTTACCTAAGTAAACCTGTTTTGGGCAGTGTTGCCAGTCAATTGCAAAGAATCCTCTTTTTCTTACTCGTTCTCAGCTGTTGGTACTAGAAAGGAGTGACCTCTTGTAACCAAGTGTAGGGTTAAACAGTGCTCTGATCATCCCTGACCTAGCTCCGGGCGTGATTTAGTCGGGCTCCTCTCAGCAGGCATAATAGCATTTTGGTGACATCTGGTGGCAGATTCCTTGTTTGCCCGTAGTTACTACACTTCCTTAAATCCGTGCAGCGATGCAGGCACAGCCACCTACGGCTCGCTGTGGCGAAAGCAGAGGAGCTTCTTCCCTGAACGCAATGCCTATTTTATCCCTTCCCTTTGGGGGCGATTTAGTTGCCCAACATTTCCTGTGGCTCCTTTGCCTTGATCAAAGGGAAGGCTTGAAGGCAATTCTTTAGCCCTTGATAAGGATCTTAAGGTTTGTTTTGAAGTTAGCAGCCCATCAGCGATGCCAAGCTGTGATACTCAGGAAACCTGTTGTTCTAGGGTTATAGGGGGAAGCATTATGGCCAATAGAAGGATTCCCTGCAAGATTTCGGTTGCCTTGTCTTGCATCTGCTCCCCTGGTTTTATTTTGTTTTTATTGTTGTTTTTCAGACTGCCTTCCTCAAGTGCCTGTGATTCCAAAGGCAGCACAGCTGCAGTTCCGTAATATTGCCTGTGACTGAAAATCTTAATCACCTCTCAGATCCGAGGGGAAGAAGATGGCCCGCAATCAGCGATAGTCTGTAGCCCGCTGTGCTGTGTTCAGTGCTCGTTCTGTTTTTTTTTTTTTGTTTTTTTTTTCTTCCAGATTTCTCAGTCCTTACTGAACATGCTAAGAAAACAGATCCAATGTGCTGGAAATTATATGTGAGCAGACAAGTTAGACAAGCCCAGTCCACCGCATTTTGCAGAGCAGAATAAGAAACTTCCAACCTCCTGTGATAAATTTAGGGAGAGAATGAAAATACAAAATTTATTGGGATTGTTGCCAACAATAATTGTCCTGTGAATGTCTCTTTAAAGACATGGATTTGAGCAAAGTGGAGTTTTTGGTGTGGAAAACTCTTATTTGTGTGGAGAGGTGATGGTTCAAGCTGCATTGGCTTCAGTTGTACAATTGCAGTAAGAAGCATCCAGAAGTCCACTGTCATTAGTTAAAGCAGCTGTAGTTGTTTTTCATGTAGGCAGTTGCTGAGCTTGCCAGGCAGGTTTATGTCGTTTCAAAAGAGATAGGAGGCTGGAGTACAGCCTGAAGATGGATCCTGCAATCCTGCACTTTGGTCTGGTTGGCCTCTGCTCCGGGAGAGGCAGGCATCTGGTGGAAAGAGCAAGGGACATGTAATTCGTGGATAGCCGCCTGCTCTCTGCACTGTGAGAGTGTGCTTGTGAGGGAATAACAGCGTGGTGTATGTGCAGCAGTAAATCACTCACTTTAAAACCAGTAAAAGCCCAAGCTTGTCATCTAAACGAGGGTTTGGTGCCCTGCCAGTGTTTTCCCACATGAGACTAGCGAGAGAAAGGAAATGGTGATTTTTAATAACAACCATGATTTAACAAAACAAAAGAAAGGCTCATCTTTTATCTCAGAGCTTTCTCCCTCTGCTGCGAGCCCAGTGGATTGTCTGAGAAACTCAAAAAGGAAAAGAAAAAAAAAAAGCGCAGTTACATCTTTAAAACTGGGCAGGAGCAGCTTTCATGTGAGGAATGAGTGAGTAGATGGGGCTCCTCAGCTGGGAGAGGTGATGGCAGAAAGGGGAAGGTGATAAACCCACGGGCGGCAGGGAATAATAACTCTCCCCTCCTCTCATGTAAGACCTGAGGAACTGAGAAAACCTCGCATGCAGCAGATAGAGAACAATGAGGAGATGCTTCTTCCCATTTAGTTAAGTATTGGAGAAGAGTGATCAATGTGTGTATTTTTTCTTTTAATATGTCTTCTACGCTTTTCCCACTTGTTTTCTTTACCTCTCGTATCTGGTCAGATCGCAGTGTCTCAGCCCTCAGGACAGGCAGTTTTGGTCTTCGGAAGTGTTGTGACTTGTTTGAGGAGTTGCTGTAGATGCTGTACACCCGTTCAGCTACAGAAAAAGGGGGAGGGAGGTGCTTCTGGGGTAAAAATAATAATAGATCATTGGCCTATTTATGACAGCCATCTTTTGCACGTTGGCATTTCCAGCTCCTTCCTCTTTCTCAAGTTACTCCTCAAAGATAATAGGATGTGACCATGTCTTCCTATCCTGTTGTACAGAAAGCTTTAATCTCCTGTGGAGAAGTGTGTCCTGTGGCTAAGTGCAGATCCCATCAGGTTGTGAATCTTCTCTTTGTATCGCAACCGAGGCACCACAAATTCCTTCTGTGAAATGCTGGTTGTAATTAAGGAATGGTGAACATATGGATATTGGTGGAATTTGATTCAGTTTGCACTGGAAGTCTATAAAAAAAAATATCACAAGCTTCATTTAAGCAGCCTGGCTAACTGCAAGAGCCATTAAAATAGCCATAGAAGTAATTTCAAAATAACAGGCCAAATGTTTGATCTTTCATCTTAGCAAATTGCTGAATGGGTATGGAAAAACATCTTCTTACAAACTGTCTTGACAGCTATCACAGCCCGTTGGTACCTAGAAAGCTATTTCAGCTACCCTTCGTTGTCCAGCTCTGATCTGGCTAATGTGGGTGAGTGGTGTGTTTAAATTTCTGCTGCCCCTTGCAGTTCTTGTCCTAGAGCAAACCATTTATGGTGCTCTGAGTGCCTGCAGTGGAGGAAACATTTTAGTTCAAGTCATGTGGCTGCTTTGGAAGCAAATCTCATGACTGCAGCCACGCACACAATCACTGTGTTTTCATTCATGTTACAGAGCACTCCTGGAGCATGTATTCGGATCCCTTTTGGATGAAACCAGTGTAGAGACATGCTCCAGCACTGCCCCTAAGCTGTGCTGCTCACTGCGAGGCATTCAGTTCACAGGACCAGCCTGGAGCTAGCTGGCAGCAAGCCCCCCAAATATACGTGTAATTTGTGTGCTGGCGGCACCTCAGCAACAGCTGTTTCATGCTCCTGTTGCACAGCACTGTTTGCGAATATAAACACAGCTTATCGTGTTGAAAATGGTATTACAACCTTCTTAGGGCTAAATTAAATTAGTTTTCATCGTATTTCATTTTTAAAATGTGCGTGTGTGTGCGTATGTACGTTTAATACATCTTTCTTTCACTTTCTAGCATTTCCCTCCCCAGAATTAGATTTCAAATGCAGTAATTGTCAGTTCTTCTCTAACAGCAATAAGCATAAGACATCATGTCAGTTCTTGTTCATCTATTCCCTTTTCTCAGTTCATTAGTATTATTTATTGCATGGCCAGATTCTGAGTGTTAATGAATTCTTTTCAAATTTTGCGTTTTTTATTGAAATAAATTGATCCTTTTAATATCTTTTCAGTAATTACGGGTTTAGATGTATTTGCACAGTGCCATAGCTCTAACAAGATTAGTGGTGAGAAAATCCCATTCTGCAGATTAGTGTGATGCATTGAGTTGAACTTTAGGATTTTACTCTGGTGTTTTCCTTATGGAGGCTTATTACGAGAAAACACTTTGAAAACGCTTTGTCTTCAATTACTTGCTAGGTGACATGCATCTGAAAAGCTCAGCTGAATAGCCCTTTTTTTTTTTTTTTCTTAATTAGAAACTTCAGATCATGACATGGAAACACTTTAAATGCTTGTCTGTGGCACATGTTGTCACGGCTGGGACAGGTTGATGCTGACTGAACCACGAGGTCTCCCAGTCCTCCTTACTGGTAGTTGCATGGATCCTTGTCAGCTCCAGTTTCATCAAGGGCTGTGCTGTGTGCACCCTTTGTCACAGCTGTAGGGGCTGTGAAGACTGATTTTGCCTGTTTCACCTCATGCACTGACTACAAAGGTAATGTAAAGGAACCTGAAATGGGAACACGGTGCAAACCTGCCCGCTCAGCACCTGACATTGTGCAGTGCTGCGTCTGTTAGTTTTGCACCTCTGTAAACGATGCACATGAAATAGGAGAAAAGAAGCTGGAAATCTTTTAAGGTAAGGGCAAGTGTAGTTTGGGGTTGTGGGCAAAAATGTCTCAACTTGAGGAATTTTTTATGGAACTGAATTTACTGCCAATTAACACAAAGTTCTAATCACTGACTTGGGTGTTGAGAAGAAAAAAATTAAAAAAAATAGGTAAGGAGAAGCCCCTTTCCTGCTCTGTCTTCCCCAGGGTCAATGCAGTCAAACACCTTGTCTGCCCCCTTCCTCATCTCCACATCCCTTGCTTTGGCCGCACGTCACCCTCAGTCCCTCAGGGTGTCCCTGCCCTGGTGTGGTTCACCCGTGTGCCACAGTCCCTCAGCTGTGCCCCCCTTCATCATGGAGCACCTACAAGGTCTCCTTCCACCTTTCCTGTGGCACCCCCTGGGCCACCTCCAGCCCCCAGCAGCTGCCTCTGCCTTAAATATGCCTGGGCTGGCTCCTCATGGTGGGTTGCCCTCACCTCCCGCAGCCCTGACTCCACGCCATGAATGCTGGGGATGCTGCTGAGCCCATGACACAACCTGGTAGGTACCCACAGTGGCTGTGGGGCACCTGACTTCACAGGTAACGTAATAACCAGAATAATGTAATAACCAGAAAAGGCTGTTTACAGCTGCCTTCAGCTACTGCTTTCCCTGGACCTAAAGGCAAAGTATTCTGCCAGGGATTTAGTACTTGTTGGGCTTCCATGCTCTTGGCCCAAAGCAGGGTTTTCTGTCAGGTTTTGCAGCTGGAAGCCAGCACGCCGTGCTCACCGCTCGCTTCAGCCCAGCCTGCCACCAGTTTGCAGCTGGATGGTAAACGGGGACTTGTGCACACAAGCGGTGTCTGTCACTAGTGCACTGAGCAGTTACAACAAAGCAGTTCATAAAAAATATTCCATTAAAACACTTTAATTGAAGCACAGATGGAGGTTTTTGCACTAGGGAAAAGCAAGTACAAGCGGTTTTGCACTGGGAACACGAACGTGTTTGTGCTTTTACATATATAACAGGGCTTAGATTCAAGGGGAAAGAAAGTTGGATGTGCTCAGTTCTAGCTGACAAATGTTGGCAGTCACATTGTCCTTAGCTGCATCAACCATGTAATTTTTTAAACCCTGTGATGGGAAATACTGGCAGTAATCAAAGGCTCCAAAGGGAGAAACTGGTTTGGAAAAGACTCCTTCTGGTGCTCCTGTGAGAGAAGAGATGGCGTTGTAGCTCCTTTGAAAAGCCCACCGACCCTTACCCCACCAGCCCTAGGCAGAGGTTAGTGTGTCTGCTTATCCTGGAATGCTTTTTGGATGTGACTCCACAAGTAGAAAGCTTGCTCCCGAACAGCAGGAGCAAGCTGCACACCTGGAGGTTTAATTAGCGAGTGCCATGTTGCAGTCGCATGGAGATGGTGCAGTTACCTATAGGTAGTGTTTTGGGACAGCAACGTGTGTCTAATGCACAGAGCACCCTAAATCAGCTCTGTTTCTGAAAGCACTTGTCATGTCCCTTGGCCTCATGCACCCTATGGAAGGCCACAGAGGATTACACTGCTTGTATTCTCCTGTCTGCTTACAGTAACTAAAGCATTCAAAGCTAGGGTTTTCCCTTTTTAGCCTAAAAATACATGGCTTAGAAATTTACTTTTACTTCCATAGTTTTCTAATTCTCCTCCCTTTAACTTTCATGCTGGATACATTTCCAAGTTTTCTCCCCATACTATATATATTTTCTCCTCAATACAAGAGAAAGCTTTATCTACCCTTTCATCCTGAAATCCTGAGCTCTCTGCTTCACTTACAGGTTGCTTCTGCTCCCAGTGTCACCACAAGCTAGTAATATGTTCCCTTGTTGACAAAACCCTAACACTTCCACTATGTTAGAGGGAAACGGTAGTCCAGAGAGGCTGTTCCTCTTTTCCCATGCCCAGTAAAGTAGCCTGTCTGAAAAAAAAAAAAATCTGCTTCTGTGAGCTAAATTTGCATTCCCTACAAAGGGAACATGACTGACCCCTCCTGCTGATAAGCACTGGGTGCTTGGGTCATCATCGGTAGCATGGAAGGATCTCTGTTGCACCATGGGCCATAGTTCAACCCAGCAAGAAAATGGCTTGGATGTCCATCATGGATGTGTCTGGGGAAAAATAAAATAAAATTCTCTCACCTATAAGGAGTATTCTTTTGTGCGAGAGGCAATGGTTGCTGAAGTCACCTGCTGTGCTTCAGTCTTCGATGTCTATTTTTAATCTTGCAAATCCTAACTAGGTTAGGTGGACTTGCCAGGTACAAAGGTGAGCACTGCATGTACTACTGTCTGTAGAGAGATGCTTTTTGCAGTGCTTCTGTTTTTGAACAAAAGTAAAATTGGGCCAGAAAGGTACAGTTTCAGATCCCAAAATGTGAAGAGCTGCTAGGTTGGACTTCTATTTGTAACTGTTTTTTACAGGGTGTAGTTTGATCTCTGCAGGTACAAGTTACCACTTGAACTGTGTGCTCCCTGATGTATGGTATTTAATATATTTTAATTTTGAATTCTTGTTTTCTTGATTTCTTTTACTTCTGTATACGCTGCCTGCTGCTATATTTGTCTTTGGTTTTCTTACTGACGTGCATATTGTCCACTTTCCTATTCTCTAGCTTCTATGCTCCGTGGAGTATCTCAGCTGCTGAATACACACCAGGCAATGTCCTCAGCAAAGAGGGTAGAACTGGATACTGCAAGCTCATTTTGTTGTTGTTGTTTGTTTGTTTGCTTGTAAATCTGGAGGCGTATCACAAAGCCTGAGGTGGGTAGGTGAGTAGAAGAGGAAATGAGATGGCTTTCACAGTAACACTGGTGACTGCTGTCTTGTTTGCTACGTCAAATGTTGTGCCTGAAAGCATTTGTTCTGATAGTTAACATACGATGAGAAGTGACCCTTTTTCTTCACAACTAAGAGGAGAGGCATTGATCGAGTCACTTTCCTCTTCCAATTTCCCTCCTACCCCTGAGCAGTCAGTCACACAGCTCTTTGCCTGACCTTTTTCTCAGGGCTGCTGATGCATCTCTGACAGCACTGCTGCCTCTGCATGTCGGGACAGGTGGGCTTGGTGGTAACAGAGCTCTCTGCTCTGTTCCTCCAGCAGGACAGGAGCTACGAATGTTTTCTGGATGCACACTGGGCAGCTGGGTGCGCTTCCGTAATGCTCGCCAGGATCCTGCAAGGTCTTTCACTGCAGTGAAGCTGCTTTGAGGAGGAGTCTGTCAACCCCCAAAACACTGCTTTGAATACTGAGTAGAGAGAAGTTTGTGAGCAAACAGTGCATCTTTCCTGTATGACCACATCCTAAATCCTCAAGGGCAGTGGATGTGGATGTGGCTGTGTGTGTGGACAGTGCTGTAATCCAGAGGGCTTTCCTGAGCTGCCACGGCTGTCCCAAAAGTGTCAGTGGGCTTTGACATGCAAGCAGTGAATCCTTTCAGTAGTGTGTTTATGTTGGGGGAGATGTCTTTTTATTATTATTATTATTTTTATTTCTTGTCCTCTTTTAGGTATTGTTTCAGGTCAGGATGCGGAGCACTCTGCCTCACACAGCTGAAAACTGGTGAGTGCTGGCAATTTTGGCTGCCTCTCTTGGTCCTTGTTGGGGAAGTGCTGAGCTGTTTTCTGAGGAAACAGATTATTCAGACCAAGCACTGTAGGAAGGGCTGTGATTTAGGATTGCTGAACTACAGCAGGAGCTCTGATCTATGATGTTTTATCCTAGTTCAGTCAGCAGAGTCCAGCCAAAGGAACGTGATAGTTCTTCTCTCCACTGGCATGTAGGAGCAGAGAAGAAATGTTCCTTCTTCTCCACCTGCAAGCAAAAGTGGGATCAGATGGGGGCAAAACTGGCTTCTTCTGTAGCTATCAACAGCACAGTACTTTTGCTGTGGTCCAGCCTGCTTTCATATTTGTGCAGATTAGAGGAAAAAAAGGTTTGAATTTGGTTTTGGATTATAGATGCAAAATTGCAGCAGTCCTATTATGGTGATAGAAGGTGCGTGGTTGTTGTGAGGAAAACTCTCATAAAAACCTCATGCTTAAAAAATGAGGTTTGAAAATCAAACCTCAATCCAGTGTGAGTGGCTGCGTATAATGTAGCTGTAACTTGTTATGAAGAAAAATTAGTACATCGGGTTATTAGCTGATACTAAAACATCTCATATAATTGGACATGTTTCTCTTACATTGCATTTGCTTTGTAATGCATATGAATGAATTCTGGTGTCATCAAAGACCTGACTCAAAATTTACACTGTAAATTGCTGTGCAGTGTAAACACTCTTCCAGCCTGCTTCCTTTGTCGGTAGTTGGTGATGGGTCACAAAATGATATAAAAAAAAAAATTTAGCCATTTGCCTGGCAGTATTAGGCTGCTTTCTGCTCCTTGAAGCTCACTCTTATGGCTGTGGTTTCAGTAGCATTAAATGTGGCTCCTGTGGCCAAAGTAAGGGAAGCAGGAGCAGCAGCAGTGCAGCGGGTTGGTATTGAGGGGCTGGAAGGAGAAGAGTAGGAAAAGATGGTGGAGCTGGAAAGAGTCAGGCACAAAGAAGTCGCACTTTGCGATCAGCCTGAGGCAGGTGTCAGCGGTTGTGGTACGGTGGGCAGAAGTGATGGTTTTCTCAAAGAGGGCAGCTTCCAAAAGATGGTTGGAAAAATATTCAGAGGTAAATAGCAGAATCCTGGCCTGCCTTCAGCTACAGACTTACTTGGACCCAAACTTCACAACAGCTGCAGTTGTAATACGGTTTTGCAGATCTAACACTTCCAAGATGTGGAAAATAAAATTCAGGATGAATTTTAAGAACGTAGTAGAAATAACTAGTGTGGCAGATGTAGATTTAGGGTAGTCTGCACATTCTGAAGGATTTGTTTTTAATGTGAAGCATGTACCTTCACACCCCGTAACATGTGCTCTGATTCACTGACAGATTCGTTTTGCACGGTCCCACTGGAATATTGGCACTCATGCCGTCTGTAAACAGACAGTCAAGGTTTGTGTCTGTCGGGGCCATACTTCACGTTATTTACCGCACGGCCTTTGGGGTGGGAAGAAAGGGAATTAATCAAAAGGAGCACACAGTTCTCCCTCCCTCCTTCCCTTTACTTATTTATTTTTGAATTTGAAGGCTTTCTGAATTCTTTATTATTCCCAGAGTTCTTTTTTTTTTTTTTTCCCCTCTTCCCCCCAAATCTGAAAGCAGCTGAGCTCAGCACTGTAGGGCCAGGGTAGGAGATGAGGAGCCCCTGTGGGCTTCCCCTGGCTGCTGGGCTATAAGGGTGCAGGGGAATCAAAAGGGTGAGGAGCATCTGGGGTCACCCATGGCATGGGGCAGTAGGAGGGAGGGAAGGTGGCAGCGTGCTGGGCTGGTTGCTGACAGGAGAGGTCCATGGCATGGTCTTGGGAAGGCAGCGGTGATGCTTGCCCTCATGTGTGGGTGCCTTGCACCCATGTGGGGTGTGTGTATTGCTCTGTGGCTGCCTTGTGTCTGTCAGAGTCCCTGAGGACAGAGGCCACGACACTACGTGAGCCAGTTTGGAAGTCAGAACAAGCCCACGGAGCAGGGATCCCTCAGCACACGCAGCATGGCAGTCCCTCCTCCTCTCCCTACGTGCCATCCATGATCTCTCCCACGTTCAGTCAGCGGCTCCCCCTACCCCAGCGCCCCGTCCCACCGCCCAGCAGCAGCTCTCTTCCACACCAGGCCAGGCAGTGGCCCTCAGAGAGCCCTCACCCCCTAGCTTTTCCCCAAAAAACCCTGCCCCCCCCCCCCCCCCGCCGGCGGCGAGGCGAGGCGAGGCGGAGCAGTGCCGGCTTCGGGCGCCGAGCGGCGGTGTTGGCCCGCGGCCGGGCCGGGGAGCAGGCCCCGGCTCCTCGGTGCGTGTGGGGGGTTAATTGCAATTAACACACGGACCGATAAACCTGGGCCGCAATGCAATTACAGCCTCTGCCGCCGGTAGTTACGGATGAAACCGAATTGTGTTCCCTAAATAAGGGCAGGGAATGGAAATGGGCGTTTTAAATCCCCGTGTAAGGACAAGCGCTCCTAAAGCTGCCGCCGGCTGCGTTGCCTGACCCAGCCGTGGCACAAAGCAAGTGTGGGGCTGTGAGAAAAATCACAGTAATGTTCTTCAGACCGGATCTTCTGTGAAGCATCTCCTCCACCTGTCCCTGGCACAGAGTCCTTGGCCCAGCACACCCCAGCCTCCCCGCTGTCCATGGCATGGGTCAGGACGAGGTGGCAAGGTCCCAGATCCTGCTGATGGCACAAGCGTAGCGGCACCAATACCAATCATTTCTAATATTTTTTTCTGAAACCTTGACTTTACGTGTTCTTTTGTGGCGTGAGGATGTTGGCAACTCACTCAGTCCCCTCAGGCCTGCTTTCCTTTCAGGCTCAATGACTGGCACAGAGAGGGGCGTCTACCCTTGGTCTGAGGAGTTAAAGCAAAACAAAGCAAGCAAGGAGCCCAGCTTCATCCTCCGGTGGTTCATTGCAGTGGGTAACTGTTTAAAGCGTGTACCTTGCTTCTTATTTTAAATCACCTGGATTTAGCTCACAGCCACTGCCTGTGATTACATCTTTCCCTGCTAGGCTGAGCCACCCTTGGCTACCTGGCATTTCTGCCCCCTTGAAGGATTCTTGCACACCACAGTGACATGTTTGAAGACTGTTGGCACTGGAGAGGAATGATTGCCTGAAGTTTCAGCCCTTTTTTTTTTCTTTTGTCTCAAAGAAACAATGTTTGTGCTGTTGGCGCTCCGCATCCCACTGCAAAACCCTGGTCCTGCTCCTGCTGTGAAGATGACAAGCTTCAACCTGGGGCAAATCCATGGGAACGGCGGTTGTGGGGCAGAGCCTCGCGCTTTCACACTGGAAAAGCAGCATTTGCGAGAGGAGTGAGGAGCTTTTACCTTGGCTCTGGCCCACAGGCCTTCTTCAGAATATTCCTTTCACATGGAAATTCTTGCCAAGTGAAGATTGCTAGCGCTGACTGGCATGTCAGCCGTGGCAAAAGACACAGGGGTTTTGTATCGTTGGATGTACGTGACACACAGAAAAGGAGAGAGGTTTCGTTTTGTGTTGGCTACCGTAATCGGCCAGCGGCACGCAGGGAGTCTTTGTGGAAGGGGTGGCAGAGGGGGAGTAAGTATAGGAAAAGAAAGCTAGATTTATTAACATTAATTCCAAATAATCAGTTTTCTGCTGAAGGCAGAACCACTAATCTCAAATTTCCCTGCCTCAGAGTCGCTACTTGAGTCCCATGCCTGCTCCACGTAAAGCCCTGGCCAAGAAAGCACACCTGCATTAACTCCACTGCACATAATTTATTGAGCCAGCTTCGCCACAATACTTTTTTTGTTTCCCAACAGAAGTCATTCCTAGCCTGACCATCCTATGCGCTGGTTTTCAGTCAGCCTTACCCAGTGTGGACAAGGCAGATGCTGCCCTGTGGTGTTGCCCTCACCTGTACCTCGGGCTCCTACAGAGATGTATTCCAGCAGAAGACCTGCGCGGAAGAGCAGGAGTGCCTCAGAAGGGCTTCTCTGATACCAGAAAGCTGCTGATTTCCTCTGGGCAGCCAGTGTTTGTTTTTCCTATTCTGTCTGCATCTGCAGAACATCTTCTCCACAAACTTCGAGGTGTTCTCCCAGACATAACACATACAGAGCCTCATAGGAAGGGCCAATAGTTACAGCTGCTGTTTGACACAAGATGAGAGCAGAGGAGGGGGATGCCATCAGCCGATGTCGTAGGTCCCTGGGAAAATACAAGGTTTCCGATGCCAGATTCCCAGATGATCGCAGGAAACCAAATCCTTCTGCATCTCATGGAGGAAAGTTAAAAACAAAATGGGTCCCGTCAGTCTCATTGTTGGGGAAGATGCCTTACCTCAAACCCGACAATCAGGCCCTGAGTAGCAAGAGCGTGTAGTAAGAGCACAAGGAAATTCCCACTTAGGTTTCTGCTCTGCCTTCAACACCTCACAGGAGCCCTGAATCTTTTCTTGAAAAAGCCAAGTTATGTATCAAGGGAAGAAATACAATCCATGCTGGCCCTCGTATGTGACCACAGCACACCTGGATGCGTGGAGCTGCTGCAGCGTAATTAAGGGGGAAGCTAGGAGTGACCCACTTCCTTCTGGACCTCCTCAGAGACACTGGGGGTCTGGTATCACCAGCAGAGCTTTATTTCTCTGTGGATTCCTCTAGTCTGTTGTACAGTCACTTCCGTCAGGTTACTGAACTTGAGCTGGTGCAGCAGAGGTTCCTTGTCATTTTACTTGAAAGGCTTTTTGAGAACTTCACTTTTCTAGTTCTTATAAATTTTCAAATGCTTGTTTTAGAACTTATTCATAAGCAATTTATAAACCTCTGATTTTCTCTGATTTTGTGTATGTGTTACTTTCAGATTAATTGGTTCTTATGTTTCCTTGAAATTTCTTTTTTTTTTTTTTTTTTTAAACTCATACTGAATGCAAAATAAATGTAGCATTTTTTTTTTTTTAATTGTTGGTACTTGTTTTAGAGTTTTTCTTTCTTTCTTGAACAAAAAGTGATTTTTAACCACATCTCTCAATTCTGTAAATATCTGGAAATTGATAGGGAATGAAACATGAACTATTAAATTTGATTGCATTTTAAATGTTTGTCAGGTTTTGGTCTTTGTGACAGGTTCTGTAGTCTCCGTGGGCACTGTGCAACAAGAGAGCTCACCACACCTGACACCACTGTGATAAGAAAAAGGAAACATTAAGGGCGCAGCTCTTTTCTTCTCTTCCCCTAATTCTTTCATTCCCATAGCTCTCTGCTGTCTTCACTTTCAGGCTAACATGCCTTATCCTATTTTCTGTCATTTGTATTTCCTTCCCTCTCTGTTGCTCACCTTGTCATAAGGGTGCAAATATCTCTTTTGCCGTATCTCACTGTTCATTGAGGTATTTAGGCCTCTTCCAGCTGCCTTTTTTTTTATTATTATTATTTTTTAATTGGAACAAGGATGGCTGAGGGTGAAAAGAAGAAAAGAGAAGGTGAGGGAGCAAGCAGGGGGGAAGGTGTGGTATGAAAGGGCAGAATACACATTTTACAGCTGGGAGAGACAAAGAAGTTTCCCTGAAAGCAAGCAAAAGCTCAGGAGAAGAGGAAGGAAAGAAGCCAGGTGAGAGGCAGGTGAAAGAAGTTTAAGAAACGCTAATTAGTTAACACTTGTAAAGGGTCTCTGAGAGTACAAAGCTATAGCTGTATGCTAATCTACTAATTATTATTTTGTGGAGTGTCTTGGTTTATGCAATCATGTATATTAATCGCAGCTGACTTGTCAATAGCAATGAATGATGGGAGCATAATACAAAAATTAAGCAGCAGTTAAGGTCAAGCTCTTTTGTTTTCCTGGAGTAGAAAGCAGTTTTCTCAAGGCTTATTTTGAATTTTTTGGAAGAAGTCCTGTTCAAATGGAGCGAGCTCTTCCCCTGAGTGTCCCCAGTGTGGCCCCTGGCCCGGCACAGAGAAGGCTGGTGCTGGTGAGTGAGACCCCTGAGGAGGGGTGCCTGGGTTATTTCTGTAGTGTTTTACAGAAATATCTGATGAGAACAACAGAGTAAAGAACAACTGTTGCCTGAACTTCCCAACGATCCTGTCCCATGGTACATGGCTCAGTTTGAATGGTATCAAATCTCATCCCATGTGGTTTCAAGGAACTGAATCTAGATTGGGGGGGAAAGCTTTGTGTGGTAAGAATATTTCTGCAGGGCCTATGTAGCTACCAACACAGATCTTGTGAGCTGGTCCCTTTCCTCTTCTTTCTGCTCATTGGTTTTTCAGGTGTCTATGTCTAGAGGCCCTAGTAATGGTCAGGGAGAGAGTTAATTATTAGGAAGAGCCTACTTAGTCATTTCAGAGATAGGAAGGCTGTGTAGAACTTGTTTGCAATGAGGAATTGGAGTAAAGGTTTTAAGTTTGGCTTTTTAAGCATGGCTTAGTGAGCTGGTGACACCATCGGATGGAGCTATGAACTTGTTCCTTGCAGAAGTGGTCTTCATTATCTTGGTGAAAGTTCTTGCCAGGAGGAAGAGGCCTCATGATGAGCAGCTGTGGTGGCTTTGTTCTCCCTCATCTGCAGAAAAAAAGGGTCTGAATGTTGCCTAGTGAAGATGAGCTAAGGTGTTCTGAAATTATTAAAAACTACAGAAAGGAAACTTGGTCTTGAAGTGTCACTCAACTCTGATGTGTTCTAAACAAAATATTGTGTTTATAGTGGTTTGAAATTGAGAGCTCTGAGAGATACTACCTGCTTGTAATGACAGTAAAGGCTGCTCTGGTGCTCTTGAATGCAATAAAATTCTGGGCTTATTAGTTAGAGGCTGCTGAGTTTTCTGCTATTGTAATGATGTTGCTGGGTATGAGGCATTTTTGATTATGTGCTTTGTTTGGAAATAAATATAGCTTCTATTTATGTTAGGGCATTTATACAGCTGCTGACCTTTCTGAAACTTTAATGCCTTTTTATGTATGATCTATGAGAAGTCTATTTGTAGAATCTTGCCTCTTTCTCACTCTCCCTGCTTTCATCTCTTAGTTTTTCTACTTCTTTTGTAGCTTTAAATTATTAGTGGTATTACTCAAGATCAAAACAATCTGCCTTTTAAACAGAAAAAGAACTGGGAAGCACTTGTTGGTGCAAGAGGACAGTGAGAGGAATCAGAGTTGAACCTTGGATGCTAACAGCGCAGTTACAAACAACCATGGTCTTCATCTAATGCTTTTCTGCTTAAGGCTGTGACAATAGTGACTGAAATAAACATATTTTTACAATAGATGGAACACAGCTCTTTTTATTTGTGGCTGAAATCCACTTCAGGGTTAGAAGTTGCTCATAAGAGCTTTGAGACCTTATCTCAGCCAGATTCTAGGTTCAATTTTTACTGATATAAATAATATCATGTTAGGAGCCTAGGAAGGTGAGCTTAGTAGTGTGAGGTAGAAATCAGGACAAGGGTGGCATACAAATGGTAACAGGAAAACTGTGTTCTGTTGGTAGCAAATACATATTTAAAGAAAGACATTTATGAGGTTCCCTTGTAGGAGTGCAGCGATATATCTGAGTCTGAAGATGTACTTGAAAGCTGAGTCAGCATAGGGGAAAGTGGTAATTACATGCAACTTCATCAGCACTTCATCAGTAATGTGTGTGTGTTGGGGGGAGACACCTCGCTACTGTCTGTAGCTTTCTATTAAGACTTTCATCGTACTTGTAAATGTGTGTGATGCTAGCAGCACTGTTTCCTTGTGCCTTTCCAAGGAGCAGTGAAAGGAGAAGTGTGTGTGTTTGGGATATTGTGGTGGCTGAGGTTCTCTCCCTGCCCCCAAAGAAAACTTACCTCTCTGAGGGAAAATCCTAAATGTGTCAAGGCAAAGCAATGAACCATGGATAACATAGTTTTCAGACTTGCAGTGCTGACGGAAACTTGCAGAGCACTCTCGCCTGTTGGGGGAAAGGGTGGATGATTGACACCATTTCCAGAGAGGAGAGATGGAGAATAAAATATTGCTCTTCGAAAATATCAGATATGGGACTCCTGAATGGCAAGCCTCCTCACTGGGGGAGAGGACTCTTCCCATAGCCTCTGCGAGTCTCCATGTTCACTGGCAAAGATGGGTGTGTGAGGAATAAAGCTGAAAGCCCAAGATAGCCTGACCCTGCTGCAATTCCTGCTCAGCAAATAAAGAGCATCTGTGGAGGAGCATTCACTGATGCCTTGCTAATCTGCCTAGTGAGGCACTGTAGAGATGAACCCCAGCTGTGAGTCTGTAAAAATAAACATAATCTGAACTAAGTGTCTTCATCTTCTTTGATTGTAAAATTTAATTGGTAAGTGTCCAGTGGCTTAGGTTTCTCTGACTGTGATGCAATGGAAATGGTCACTGATGCTATTGTCCTACTGGAGTGGCAATATGGTAAAATGCAAACACCACATAACTGTGTAATTCTTCTATTATAGAGTGATACAGGGGGGTTAGTAGTAGTATTTCACATGTTTTGTTCCAGGAGAAAGAATTTGTGATCTGTGTCTTAGCTGGTATTGATGGAAAGGCTCCAAAAGGTCACTAGGTCAGCACTTGTAGTTTTCTTGGCTGATATTTGAGCCCAAGACAGAAGAGGGCTCATTAATTGAAAAATCACTATTACTGTATTTGTAAGACACTGTTTTCTTCTACCCGCATAGAAAGACAATGTAGGGGGCACTGAGGAAGGTGAGGAGGTGGGGCTGGTGGGAAATAGGGAGCCTTTCTATGCTGATGACCAAGCAGGTATGTTAGTGGGAATTGGAGTACAGAGGTTTAACCTAACCAATCTGTTGGATAAACCTGTCAGATGGTCTCGCTGGTGTCACATTGATCTGGCTCATAAGTTACTTGCCCTACATAACATGACCTATATAATAAAAGCTAGACCAACTTAATTATACACACTTGTGTATATATAATGTGAGAGAACATTTTTTTTTTCATGTTCTGTTTATGTGGAAAACCTGAAGTGTCTCTGTTCTATTAAGATTATTTGGGGGAAGGGAAGAGAGATTGCAATTCTTAGAAGAGCAACTTGAAAGAAAGAAAAAAAAAAGAGTTCAACTTGTATCCACTGTTATAGTAAGCAGACTAGTTTAAGGTCAGATTTAAAGAAATTGCTCTTTGGATGTGTAAGGCTTCACCTTTTGCTTACTGCATCTTCTCTCTTCTTTTCCTAGCTCTTTCCTACAAAGCTGGCAGAATCCTTCCTTGGGTGGCTGGTGCCCAGAGTGGCATTCCTGTCAAGTCCCAAGGCAGGGCACAGTTCCTGGAGCTCAAGCTCCTGACCTTGAGCAGCTCCTTCAGGCCCCTCCTAAATGGGAGACTTAACCAAGATACTTTAAAACTTACAAAGATAGATGGCAGCTATGCACAGAAAAACGTGCAGCTCATTCCCTCTGAGCATCTTCCTACCCCTCTTCCCACTGTTTCTTATGAGATAAATACAGAGCTAACAGCAAAATCTGTAGAATTTGATTTTGCAGATAGTTTGGATCCTATGCTTGGGAGTAACACCTTTACACTTAGGTTCTTTCTGTGGTCTTCTAAAAACAAACAAACAAACAAAACCCACCAAAAACCTTCTCATCTCCAGCTCAAAGGATACATTTATTAATAAAAATAACCATCCTGATTCATTTCTAAAATGGAAATATGTGTCATCAAAGTTTGTCCTTTTCAAAGTAAGTACTCATGTGGTTTTACTGGCTGCTTTACTTCTGTATGATGGTGAAAATATTTAAATACAGTTTAAAAAAATAATAATTCCTTTTAACTATTTTTTTAATCAGCTGCTTAAAAAAATGGGGGGAAGTAAAAAAAAAAAAGCAGAAGGGGAAAATCAATAGACTTCTTGAAATTGCACCATTGTCTTAGTTGGGACTGATGTCTTAATTGAGGATTTCTTCTCAAGTAAGTATTGAGGTTTTTTGTCTCATCTTCATAGATGATTCTTCTAAAAGTTTTTAAATTTGCTCTTTGGTGTATGGATTATTCCTCCAACTATCTCTTTGCTATAAGTCACTGAGGAAAGAAAGCAGATTTATCTTTTTTTTTTTTTTTTTTATAGCCATTCAACAACATCAGGACAAAAAAAAAATTAATGGATGCCACAGACAGTTTTATTTATTTTTTTGTTTTCATAGAAAACTGCATTCTGACGGTATTTCCCCATAAAATACGGGGGGAGGGAGGGACACACTAAACTAAGTCAGATTTCTGTTGTAGTGTCTGCAAGTGATCCAAGGAGTTGGTCATTTGTCTGTCTGTGTTGCCAACATACTTGGTCGGCTCAGGCGTGCGCTTTCACTTACTTCAGGTGATCTGCGTGGTCTGCTTTATAACTCATTCTACTTCCTCCACATGGGACAGCAGAAAAGTTGATATCTCAGCACAATTTGGCTGGTGCAGAATAAATAAAATAGCATCAGGAGAGAGACAGAGCCAGCAACTGCTACTCATGAAGCATTTAGTGGATTACTTGGATTCATTCTTTCAGCTTAACTTTTTTTGCTGAGGGTTTCATGAACTTGGACTTGTTCTACATCCAGCAATAGCAGGGCCTATGTGTGGGCTTCCAATAAGGCTCAAAAGCAGTCTGGACAATATAGCCTCAAGCCTCTTCTAAAAACTTATTGCAAGAGTTAAGGCTGTTTGATTTTATACTAGAATATATATATTTTTTATTGGATGTATATTGTTAATACACATTTATTCAGTAACTATGAGAATGGGGTTAGAAAGACATCTAATTTTGTCCTGAAATTGTTCTCCCCAGATCAGGTGCGTATTTTGTGCTAAGACAACAATTATTACTGAATTTACATGTTGGCAGAACTTTATTTACAGCATGCCACCTGTCCCATGTTTGCCAAAAAAACAAATAGCGCTAGTCACATGTGTGAACCCAATGAATGCTCAGCCAAGACATTTCCAAGGATCAGAGATCTGCCTTAAGTCGACATGAATCCAAAAGATGATGAGGTGCTCATAGAACCCAATGAAGGGACAAGATGCACCTTGGACACCTGAGTGTGATATTTAGGTATTATATAGTAGAAGAAAATGATCAAGGTCTAAGCCAGCCACAAGTCACTACTGAGAAGTTAACTGTAAAAATAAGTATGAGAGTTTATATATGAGTAGGATAAATCTTTATCTTAAGAAACAGGCATCTGGGACTGACATATAGCAGCTAAGAGAAAAATGTCTAGGCAAACTTCAGGAACTGGGAAGTTATTTTAACAACTCATGGTTATGAATGTTCAGCTGCTCCTCAGTAATTTTGTATGATTTTTTACACATTTATTTCCAAATATTTGCTACTGTGTATTGGGTTTACATAGCAAGGTTTTTGTAGTGGGGGGGCTGCAGGGGTGGCATCTGTGACAAGAGCTCAGCAGCTGCCCCATGTTAGATAAGGGCCAGTTTCAGCTGGCTCCAAAGGGACCCATTGCTGGCCAGAGCCAAGGCAGTGAGTGACACTGGTTGGGCCTCTGGGAGAGCAGGCAGAAGGGTGATGGTGGGGAAACCTGCTGTGCAACAGCAGCTGGGAGAATGAGGAGTGAGAAGCAGCCTTGCAACCCCTAAGATCAATGCAGCAGGGGGGCAGGAGGTGCTCCAGGCACACAGCAGGAGTTCCCTGCGACGTGTGGAGAGGCCCCTGGTGGAGCAGGCTGTCCCCCTGCATCCCATGGGTCCCACATGGAGCAGATCTCCACGCTGCAGCCCCCCCATAGGTGGAGGAGGCCCTGGTGGAGCAGGTGGATGTTGCCTGGAGGAGGCTGCGGCCCATGGAGAGCCCCCGCAGGAGCAGGCCCTGGGCCGGAGCTGCAGCCCGTTGAGAGGAGCCTACACAGGAGCAGGGGGTCTGGGGGGAGCTGCCGCCCACCCGTGGGGGACCCGTGCTGGAGAAGTTTGCTGCTGGGGGATGGATGGATGGACCCCGTGGGACGGAGCTGTGTGGGAGCAGTGCTTGAAGAGCTGCTGCCTGTGGGCAGCCCCCGCCGGCTCAGTTTGGGAAGGACGGCATCCCATGGGAGGGACCCTGCGGGGAGCAGGGGCAGAGAGGGACCATGAAGAAGCAGTGGAGACGAAGTGTCAGGGATGGTGTTTTCATTTTTTTTTTTTTTTTGTTTCTCCATACTCTAGCTTATTAGTAATAGGTAATAAATTTCATTCATCTCCCTATGCTGAGTCTGTGTTGATAACTGTTGAGCAATCTCCTTGTCCTTATCTCAGCCCTTGAGCCATTTTCCTTCTATTTTCTCACTCTTTCCGTTTGGGGGGGAGGGGGGTGAAAGGGCAGCTGTGGCAAAGTTCAGCTGCCCAGCTCAGTAAAAACACCACATGCTGTATGCAACTTTCTTAAACTAATCCTGATATGCCATCTTGTATACTTGACTTTTTTTTTTTTTTTTTCCTTGTGGCCATATTGCATAAATAGGCCCTGCATAATTTGCTATCTGCCTTATTCTTCAGACACTAGTCATGCAGTACAACACAAAAGAAAGATGTTAACTCATCTTCAGTTTGACAATGAAACAACTTCTTGATCTTAGCACTTAATGCAGCTTCCTTTAAAGTTTTTTATGAAGCTTCCTTTAAAGTGAAAGATTTTTTTTTTTTTTTGGGGGGGGGAGGGGGAGAACAAGCTGGGAGAGAAGATCTTGGAAGTACGACAAAGAACCCCAAAGCCTGTGTGTATCAAATGATAAAAATTAATGAATTAGTAAAAGATACACGTTCTAAGTCAAAGACTTTTTATTGTGCACTGCTGAAGTCACCAGAGCATCATCTAGTGATGGTGGTGCTAGTTGATGTAAGCCAAGTCAGTGTGGACTTAATCATAAAATGGTCATGTTCTTAATGGTTGCAGAATGTTATTACTGTTTTGCAGAATATGAAAAATAGCCAGGATGTCTTTGGCCATGAATGGTAGCTCATTAAGCGTTGATGTAACTAGCTTAAATTTGGTAGGTTTTGTATGGTACATTTCAGTCTTTGTTGGCTACACAGGGTTGTGAATATCTGAGCTTTGTACTTGGAGAACAATAATAGAATTATTGGTAATTCCTATTCAGGATTTGCACAGAGGACCCCAAGCAAACCAGGAATTACTTACAAACACCAGTAACTTAGAAAACACACGCATGAAATAACAATCTCTAAAGCCATAAGTTCCAGAGCATAATACTAAAATAGGGGGTTGCTTAATGGGAAGAAAAAATTAAAATAATAATAAAAAAGTCATTCTTTGCCACAGATTAGATCAGAGGCAAAAGCTGAAGAGGGATCATTATTCTCTCTTCTAAAAGAAGAGAAAATTGAGGGACAGCAGATTTGATCTTATTGAGAAGAAGATTGAAGTGAAAGACAAGGTTGGTTGTTCTCACTTCAGAAGGGTCTGAAAGCTGAAATTGCAAAATCAATTTACTATCGTTACTGTAACAATTAAACTGACGTGATGAAAAGATGGAGGAGGAGGAGGATGGATCAGATAATCCACCCCCACAAAATATCTGTGTGTGCAGGTGGCAAGTGTTAGAGCTGCCAAGGGTAGAGCTGCCACGACTGTCTTTACCCTAACATGACAGACAGCTGCCTCCTCCTTTTTCTCCATCCCCTCCCCAGGTCCCTGTTGATAGCAACCACGCTGGCTTCTCTGAACACATACGCTCAGCCCGGCAGTGTCTCCTCCTGGGGCAATCTGTGGGTTTTTTTAACCCACTGGTTCTGTTTCTTGGGTGTCCCTCAAACCAGAGTGTTTTCACTGGTTTAGTCTGCCATACTGCTTGTGTTTGTACAATATAATAAGACATCTGCTGCCCACCAGCACTCATCTGCGCCTCGGTGGAGCGCTGCAGTTGACTGCTATCCTATTTATATTAATTGAACATGCCGTATTCTGCATACGCCACTGATTACCCTCATTTATTTCGTCTCCTAAAGACCCAAGGATTTCTGCTGCTCGCCCTTACAGCATTGTTTTACTCATTTGGCTCCAATTAGCCTCAGCTAATGAAAATACATTATACTGAACCTCTTGTTACCCGTTGCTGTTTCTAATGACATAATTTGTGAGTTTTGAGCCTTTTCAAGTAGAGACATTAGGAATTATGTTACAGTTTTTTCAGTGGGGTGGAGAAATATTAATTGCAGGCATCTGGGCTCCTTCCTTTAAAGAAGACTGGTGATTTTTACTTACCTAATAAATGTTGACATAATCAGGGAGCTATCAGCACCATATGTTGGCCTTTTGTGAGATACAGATCTTATCCCTGCCCGGTTGGGTAGGGAAATGCTCCAGTGTTAGCACTGTGTCTTGGTATATTTTTAAAGCATCACTCAGCACGGGCATATTGCTGTGAGAAAGAGATGAAACCTATTTTTAAAAGCAGGTGGGCTGTTTCCCCAGCCATTCAGGTGAGGTTATCCTTAATGATAAACAGATGCCAAAAGCTGCATGTGCAACTGTGCTCATCTAGCAGGGATTTTGCAACCCCCTTTTTGCTGTTCACTGAGCTCTGCCCTGGGGGCTCATTCAGTGGAAGTGAGGGGAGCTGCGGGGAGCAGCCGGCTGTCTTCTCACTGCGGGTGCTCTCGTCTCCTCTCTATCCCTTCCCCTTTCAGGGACATCATGTGCAAATGTTGGGCCCTATGGATGCTGCCACAATTAATGAGTTTTGAGGGTCAAAGCTGAAGGAGAGGCATGCTTCTGCCCTTTGTGGGGGGATTGACGTGACTCTCTTGCCCAACTGTGCCAAGGAATTACAAAAAGAGTTCTTGTTAATTCAGGGAAATGTATCAAGATTTAAAATAAATTTAATAGATGTGACATGTACTGCCAAAAGGCAACAGGCCATACTTAAGCGTATCTGGCCTGAGCTAGGTTTTGGCAAAATACCCTTTAGCATGGAAGGGTACGCAGAGCCTCCTGCCTAGCTCCTTTGTTTACTGACTTCATCTAGGATGGTGAAGTTTCACAAGATATCCCTCCATCTCTCTCTCTTCTTTGGAGAAGATCCTTTGGTCTGCACTCCCTTGCCTCTTCTGAAAGTACTTTGTGGGTCTGCTTTTGACAGCAAGCGCAAGAGACCTGAGGGGAGCCAGGGGATAATGCTGCAGTACCTCAGGGATGTTTTCCTGCTGTCAGTCTTCAAAGCGTGGAGAAAAGAAGGTTGTCTAGGGCATAAGTAGCTGTTAAAGAGGAAGGGCGGATTTAAGTGGAGGCTGTATGGGGAGGAATTATAAACTGTGGCATGATCTGAGCGACTGCCTGGTAGAGTTACACATAGGCGTCTTTGTTTAAGGCAGCAGTTGGCCGCCTGACAAGGACTGGGAGGATCAATTCTTCTCCATTAACCACTCCACTTTGCTTAGCACCACTGCTGCTACAGGCAGGGCCTCTACTGCCACAGAGAAGGATCGGTTTCCCCCAACGTGTGGTGTCCCGTTTCCCCCATTAAATGTGATCAATCAGCCCTCCCGGGCTCTCCACACATAAGGAAGCTGTGTGGGGTGGCAGTGGTCTGGCCAGCTGAGCACAGGCCCTGTGGCGACATCTTGTCCCTGCCCTGTGGGGCCTGCTGCTGGCATGGCTTGGCGAAAGGGGCTGTGCTCTTGTTGCTACATTTATTTTCAGATTTTCTCCATCTTCTCACTGGATTTGTTGGAATAGGTTTTATGGAACAGAGAGAAGGCTAATGTTTGGTGCTAGACTCCTTTTAAACTTTCAGGGGTGCTCAGAAACAGTAAGATGGGTTGCTTCTGCATGTATTTAGTTTCTGGTTTTGCACCAGCAGCATCAAGAATTGTTTAGGAAGCTATTCTCTTCATGTACTCCAAAAGCATGCAAAAAACATATTTACTTAATTTTCTGGTTAATATTCTTTGTTTCTTGGCTGAATGCAACATAGTGGCTGACATGTCAAGAAGACCAGCTGCAGAGCTGGCTTAGAAGAGTTTCTGTACAAGGGTATTCCCTCCCCAGCGAGCAGCTAAACCCATTTTTGCATTAACCCCTGGCATTTCCCCCACATGCATCAGAAACCCAGGGAGACATGAGTCTATAATGTCCCTGGAGGTAACAAAACAACAAAATTTCTCAGAGGATGGAGGTCTAGTTAGGAAACAGAATTTAATCCCTTGTATGTGGCATGTGTTGTCTTTTCAAAAAGAACTTCTGAAGAGAATTAGGTGATGGAAACGTGCAGCATTTCTTCCTAAATAAGCTTTAAGAGGAAGAAGGCTAAACAACAGCTTCACAAAAAATCACGTAATACTATACAGCACTAAATACTATACAGCACTAAAATATTGAGCATAACAACAAACAGCTCATGTCTTCATAAGGTTTTCACTAGGCTGTAGTTACGTCCATTACTGTCCTACACCTGTATCTGGATTGTCAAGCAACTTGCCTTTTGTTAATATTCAGCCAATACACACTCAGTGGAAACTTTGCTTTGCCATTTGTACAGCCTTTCAGATGCTGCCTTGAGTAACCGTGACTTAATGCTTTCCCCAGAGGGGTTGTGCTAAGAAGGTGTCTCAACTGCCCGGCATATTTTCTCCCCAACCCTTGCTGCCGCCCTCAGCTGCTGAGCTTGGCAGGGCCCAAGGAGCTGCCCTGTGTGATCCATCTTGCCTCCTTCATTGGCTGGTGGGAAGCAGCGTGCAGGGGATACTCCGACACGTGATGGTACCTGGTGGGCCTGGGTTTGCGTTCTGTCACTGCACCTCCCTGGCTTTATTGCGTGTTTAAGCATGTGCTCAGCATGTGTTCCTACACGATGATGTGTGTGTTGTTCTGATGCTGGTCCCAAAGTACCTTTGGACCCCTTGCTCTGATATGTACACTTCTGTTTTCCTGAGAGCGAAGGGAAGAAGTGAAGATACTTATCTGTTCTGGGCAGCAAGATGGGCCACTGGCTTGAGGGGCAACAGAAAATTCTGTTTTCTCTAGTGGCTGGGGTTGTCTCCCAGCAGAGGTGGATTGGAGTCTCCTATCAGAGATCTTAGCAGATTTGAGGGTGGGGAGCTAAGGCAGGAGACCCGGAGCTGTGATGCAGGTTGGGGACAGAGCTGTGGTGGCCAACAGGAGACACCCTCTCACCACCCTGCACATTGATCCTGCAGCCTCCAGCGTGGTGGAGGGCTCTTGGTGACAAGCCTGGCTTTGCAGCCCCCCATTTAAGGTACTTTTTTTGCTTTTCTGGGTTAGCAGAACACTAAATGATTGAAGAAATGGTAATGAGTGAAAGGAGAAGGTGGTTGAGGTGCCACCGGAGGATGTTTGGCATGTGGAGTGGGGCCAGGAGCCAGAAGGGATTGTTCTCCTCTGCTGGCACTGTGACTCTGAGCACTTGGAGAGAGAAAACCTACTTGAAAAATGACTTTTTAGATGAGAAGTGTCATTTGAGTAAGAAAGCTGTATGTGACTGCTCTCCTTTATGAGAATATGACACTGGCATTATCCTGCAAACACAATTTGGGATGTCCAGAGCTCCACAACCTAGGTTTTCTTCCTCTTTAAGGAGGGAGACATAGTGCTAGAGTACAATAGAGCAGAAATTATTGGGCAGCCCTCAGTTACTCTACACCCTACTTTTAAATAAATCCATTCCACCACAGAGCAGAAGCTGAGTGGGGCAAGAGAGAAAGAGACAGTAGGAGGACAGGCTTATTCATCATTTAATGCATAGTGTTGCATTAATCTTGCAGAGGCATTATCTGAAGAGTTATGTTGTTTGGCTTGAAGTAAAAGAGGCGTGCATGTAAATTCATATTTTGGTGAATTGTCTGCTATATTTTGATGTGCTGTCTAAAATGTTACAGCTAGGTTAAATGTGAACTGACTTTGCTGAGAGATGGATCCAGCCTTCTCAAAGCCCACCACTTGTAGGTGTTCTGGGGGAAGACACAAGGTTTTTCTTGGGGAGGTTTGATAGCTCTTTTTGACAACAGAAAGAAATGTCTGAATATGGTGGCTGAAGAAGCACTTATAAAGTTGACATGAATAAAAGACCTAGCCTGCAGTAGCTGCCGTGTACCCAGGAGCCTACATTTTGATGACAGTGTGTCCATAAGTCTAGGCCATGACCTGATGCCTGGGCAATATCCCATACAGCAGCTGGTAATTCTGAGTGCAAATATGACTGTGGCCTCTCTCCTCTTTATTAAAATCCTTTCCATATTAATTAGCCAAACACACATCCAGTGTAACTGGATGGAAATCCAGGAATACAGTGGAGTTCATCTGCTTACTTCAGGCTAAAATATGGCCTAATAGCCTTTACTTGAATGGGGAATGAGTATTGCCAACAAGCTTTAGAGCTATTGTCACACGTTTGCCTCCATGATTAGGTGTTGTTACCTCTCCCTGTTTTTAATTGAGGGTCACTCTGTCTGAGTGAACCTTATGTTCTTCAGTGTAAGAAGAAAAAGTTTTTAAGAGTTTATTTTTCAGATGTTTAGTGTCACTGTTCTCACTGGATTGATATTCTTAATGGGATACGCTTGGAATGATTCCAAATTCTAATTTTGGAAATTGAATTGTTTTAGTGATTAAACAAAGTAACTGAGGGCATCACCCTATTAAATAAGATATTTCATGCATGTGATTAATTGTAATCTCAATATAAATCCTTTTGATTTAGAGATTAATGTTGATTCTTTGCTTTGAATTTACTGTCCATTTGTTTTGTTAATTAAAATTAAAGGTAGAAGACAGATAGCTGAGGAACCTCTTCAGGATGTTGATGTTCACTTTGTTAAATAGAACATTTTTCATTAAGAGACTCAGAAGTAATAGGCTTGGTATAACCATATTAACCCTCAGACAATAGAGGATAGATTGTATGGGTTTTCTATTGCTGGCTAAGCTTTTCATGCTTCAGATCACTCTAAAAATATTGGTAGCTGATATTCTAGCTTGAATGCAGTCTTTTCCAAAATTAAAAGACAGCATTTGAAAAATAGCTTCCTCTTTTTAGAAAGGAAATTTCTCCATCATGCTGCTTGGAGAGATTGTATTTTAAATTATATCATTTTCTCATGTCAAAAGAAAATAGTGTGTGTGTGGGGGGGGATAGAAGGAACATGTTCTCTTCCTCAGAACTTACATTTATGTGTCTATCTACACCTGGTCCTGGTCTACATGGATCCAGTATCATATCAAGTTTTATAAGTGCTTATCTTTTTGTTACTAAGCTGTTGACCTAAATCCACTGAAATATGTTAATGCACCCTGTGTGTGTTATCTCTGAGCTTGGATATGGAAGCCAGAAACAGTACACGGGTAATATTAATGGAATGTGTGTGCTTCCACTATATGTCAGGCAATCTGTTACCTCAGCGTACATGCAGTCCTTCATAATACACAAAGAAACCATAGAAAAGATTTGTCTTGCTTATGTGGAGAAAATATAGCGTAGGTATTTTAATGTTATAAGATTTTTAGTGCAAGGATAGTGGTTTTCTGTTTGTGTGAAAACTCATATTACTGATAAAGATACAAAGCTACTTTGTATTAACGATGTGTGCCGTGATACAACGTGATGATCTTAATTCATCTTAATAAGAATGCAAATTATTGTGACAGCAAGGCATTATTGAAAATCATTTGAGATCAAATAACGACAAGCAATTCCCATATGTCACCGCTCTTGTGCCTTATAGTGGCTTAAAGCCGGAACATCTCGTGCTTGATTTCTAGAAGGTCTTGAGATAGATTGATAGAAGTGCAAAGATAGAACTTGAAAAAAATATGTAAGCCACCAGAGCGCAATCAAGTGTACTAAAATCGTCCTTGATGGATGTTTGATCTGTTTTTTAGCTGCTTCTTGGTTTATTTTTGGTGTTCCCTCCCAACATCCAGTCTGTCTGTCTTATGTTGCAAGAGAAAGCTTGTTTGCCCTTGAGTGCGTAGACCACATGCCTTGATAAATCTTTTGCACAAGGCAGCTCTTAGGAGCTCTCTATTCTGCTGTGTTCAGAAATGATGTGGTGTTAAGTTCATTATGAATTGTTGTAAACTGGGAATTGTACAAATGCTGTGGCATAGTAGAAATATGTAGAAATTACCTGGCTGACTTCTATAGCCTCTGGCACTCTCCCTGTGTACCTGCTAGTGACCAGACTGTGCCAAGCCAATTTGCCGTTGTGCGCTTTTGGAGCTGCCTTGCAGCAGCCTTGGTCTCATACCAATGAAGCTGGTGCTTACAGTGGTCAGATCAACGCAGTATTATTTGGGCCAAAATTTAGTCACAACAGCCTATCTTTCTTTTTTTC
This sequence comes from Anas acuta, assembly GCF_963932015.1. Taxonomy (NCBI): domain Eukaryota; kingdom Metazoa; phylum Chordata; class Aves; order Anseriformes; family Anatidae; genus Anas; species Anas acuta. The sequence continues at coordinate 112,298,521 of NC_088979.1, read as the reverse complement.
TTGGCTATTCATGTGAGCAAGTTGCTGCTTTGTGCATATGCCTATAACAAAAGCTAGCAGATCAACTTGAGAAAAAACCTTGACTCTGTTGCCTTTTATTTATTTATTTATTTATTTATTTTTTTTTTTTTTTTGATATTTCTCTGAAGACAACTCATTGCTCCCTGCTCTTGTGTCATGGACCATTTCTATACTGCCTAATATGACCATGCCCCTTCTCGCCTGCAAATAGAGGACTTGTAATGTTGGGTTGGCATGGGCTGAGCACCAGTGCATGTCCTGCTGCAGCATCTCCAGCTCCTGGGGAAGGACATCTGCAACAATGAGCTTCTCTAAGTCTGGTCTTAAACATTGGAGCCCAAGGCAAAACCTTTCTGCCTTGGTCCCTAGCCCTGCTTTGGCAGAGGAGGGATGTAGTGGGAAGCTGGCAGCAAGACAGGCCGAGGCTTGCCAAGTGCTCTCAGGTGATATCTGTGGCGCTGCTTGGTGCACTTCCTTCAACAGCATAGTGGCTTCAGTCCTGGGTGACTTGAACCGCAGTTTTATTTGTACCTTTCTGGGTGACAAAAGAACAAATGACACAGTTTCTTGAAGAGTATGAGAAGTAGATAATTTCATAATTCTTTATCTAGCATAAAAATAAGGCCCTAATAGTCAATGTATTCAGATCAAATGCACTTTTAAAACAATGAATTTATTCTAGAATGCTTTAATGAAGTAATTTTTCTTTAAAAACAAAAGGGGGGGGGGGAAGGAAATTTGCTATAAGAATAAAGTGACTGTAGCTATCATTTCAATAACTAGAGTTTACAACTTATTAAATTGTGAATGGTTAAAAATTCTGTTCCATTTCACTTCAGACATTACTCATGCAATGAATATTGTTAAGCATACTTAAAGCATAAACTCAGTCCTTTGCCTTCTAACTACTGTCATGAAAGTATATTTCTCCTATGAAAACTTACTTTGTAGTTGAAAACATGAGTTTATGGGAAAACCCTCCATGAACACAGCTACACGTAACTGTGCCTTCAGTGAGACTCACGATTCAAAGCAACTTCTGCTGCCTCGAACCAGGCTTTCTCATGTGTCCCATATGAATGTAATTTTCTTAAAGATCTGTTCCTGGTTGTAGTTTACCTCCCAGCCCCGTTTTAAACTTTCTTCTTTGTTTTCCAGATGTGCACTATACTGCGTGTTTATGAGGCAAGCAGGGTTTGGGCCCCAGTCCTGAGCGCAGCCAGGAGACCGCCTTGTGTCCTTTTCGGTTGTGCAAACACAGCTGGATGGGAGATGGCAGTTAAACATTTCCTCTCTGTGATTTGGTTTCCCAGAGAAGTCGAAGATAATGATAGGGGAATGCTGTCCTAATTTAGGTTTTATTGGAGCAAACCTACCACATCCTCACCACTACAGAAAGAGATGTGCACTCTTACAGGTCCAAGCAGCATGTAATTTCCTAATTATCCCATATCAATGGAGATCAAGTAGACAGTGAGGAACTGCAGGAAAGTACCTGCCTATTTATCCTCTCATATGCCTCATATAGCAGGAAAAGGAGAGAGAGACAGCAAAGATCAGAAGGGAGGCTTTTATCCTATTGTCACAATTAATTTAGGAATGTAACTTGTGTGAAGTGATCCAACTTATTAATGGTTGGACCAAATGAGTTAACCGTGCTGTGCCGAAGTGATGTGCTTCCCTGGCTGATGGGTGCCCCTTCAGCATCAAAAGCGGCTGCTGTCTCCAGCCCCCAGGATGCTCTCTGTCCTGCCTGTTTGTAAGGGTGCTTCTGTCTGCTTTGGAGAGTGCTGCCTGAAGCTTTCAATGTATTTGGGGGGATTTTTTTCCAAGTCTGATAGCTTGAGTAAATCTTAGCCTACCCAGCCCTCAGTCTGCCCTGACTTGTGCTCCTCTCATGTTGGTTACCCCCAGAGACTGAGGACGCTTCCCCTTTAGTTGAAATCTGTGGCACAAAGGAGTAAATGCTATGTATTTTCCCCTTTGGGAAGAAGCTCTTTCCTTTGCCTCTTGTAAGCTGATAAAGTTGTTCTTGCTGTGTTTTGTCCTTTTCTGGTTATCTTCATATCTTGTCTGTAATGCACTTTGATTGATGTTGGTTCTTTTGCATTCCTTGGTCATGTATACTTGTTTTTGACATGTGATTTATGTTTCGGTTTTCAAGTGCCTTAAATAATTTCTGGCTTGGCCTCAGTGGTCTTGCTATGCATTCTGTTCATGTCTATATTAGAAGAGATGTTGTTTTGCTTAAAACACTCATGTATGTATACACACTTTTTGATTGTTTTAATCTAAAATGTTATTTATTAACCTCATATGTGAAATTCTCCACTGGTACTCCTGTTAGTCAGGACTGGAGCTACAACAGATCCTCTCTAGTATTTCCTCTGCACTTCTTGAAGGGGGGAAACAAAAGGTGATCCCCTTGAGAGGTTATCTCACAGAATTTCAATTTGTCCATGTGTCACCGTGCTGCTTTACCAACATACCTAGCTGAAGTTCTCTGTCCGGTGCATCAGGGAATGGCGGCTTCCCTTCTGCAGTTTTTTTTAATCTTTGGTCTACACACAGAAAGGCTACTCAAATGACATCACTCTTCTTTTTCCTCATTTTTCTTTTCTTATGTGTTCCTGATACTTAATGAAATATCCTTCTGCTTTCTTCCTAGAAAATAAATCATGTTGGGCTATACAGAGTTTGTCTGAGAGTATTTCTCCTAGTACTGCTTCAAATATTAGAGCCTCTAATGCTTCCCTTCTTTTCCACACTTATAGAGTTACTACATAGACATCTAAATAAGTTTCACGAAGTTTCTCACTGCTTCTGCTTCTGCTAGACTCTATTACAGTTTCTTATCACTTCCCCAGATTTCAGCCCTCTGGGCCAGATCATTGCTTTTTGAACAGAAGAATTTTGTTATCCACTGTTATTCAGCCTGGCTTAAAATCTTTCCCACTTGATAGGCAAGCTGATATTTCCTATCATGCTCTTCTTATCCGTTCAGAAACACTTCTTTGTGGGATAACATCCCCTAGCTGAAGAAGCCAAAGATCCCTTGCTGGTGCCATCTGTACAGCTACGCGTTTGTTTCCGAGAGGCATCTGTCTCTGTCACTAGCAACCCGTGGGCTTCGCGCCTGGGCTTCGCGCCTGGCCTCCACCCAGCCACCATCAGTCGTAGGTGAGGGGGTGACTGGTACCCTCTAGCTCCTCTGCTGTGCACCGGTGGGATATTTGGAAAGAAGGGGGCAGGGTGTGTGTGTGTGTGTGTGTGTGTGTGTAAGGGGGAGAGCTTGCTCCGAGTATGGCTTCAGAGGCTTCTGTTTGGTATTAAAATTTGTAAATGGAGGTGGTTTAATATTAGCACGATGTAATTAGGAAAAGTTTATCAATCAGAACATTAAGTCAGAAAGGAAATTAAACTCTTTTAAACTGCCTTAATGTGGAATTCCTAATCGCGGGAGAGGACAGTGTTTATTCAGACCAGACATCCTTCTTCACACCACTTTTCTTATATAGCGGGGAAAGCAGGCATTTTCAATCAACTAAACAGTATATTTATCTTATGTATACATACTTATATTTTTTCCTTATGTCACTGCTTATTAAACTGCAATCCATCATCATAATTTCTCAATGACTTGTAAATTAACCTTATGCTCTACGTAAATATTCAGTTCTCCATATAGCAATCAGAAGAAAGCCCGGCAAAGCTATGAATAATGCAGCATTTAATGCAAAATATGTGCAGGAGATAATTGGTGAAATGACCTTTCATTTGTGGCTGTAACTTCGTGCTCCTGATTGAGTCCTTGCCCCCCCCACCCCAAAACACGTCTCTTTAATTTTATTGTTTTGAATAATGACATTTCTGAACTGGCACATATCAGATTTGAAGAAAAGACAGCTTTCAGGCTGGGCTGGGCTATACCCCATAAACGTGCTTCTGTTTAGGGTGGAAATGTCTGAGAGAGCTTGTAGTTGTTGAGCCCAGGCTGTGAGACATGCCTTTGTGATGGCCCAAGATATGACCATTTTGGAGCAGTGACTTGAACTTCTAAATGTTTTGTTTTGAGTAGGAGCCAATGGTGCTTATCGTGTTTCAGGGGTTACTAAGTGCTGCCGGAGTCTTGGGTTTTCCAGGGCTGACAGTGACATGACTGTAACAAGGAACCACATCCCAAGTCCAAAGGCTCTTGCGCAGGCCTGAAGTACATCTGGAGATGGTTTCCAGCAACCGAAGCTCAGGGATTTAGCTCGTCCGGTGCACCCTTTTTCACAGAAGCCTTCCTGTGCCAGCTGCCTTATCGTATAAGGGTTCTTGTGGAAGGGGAAGCAGACAGGTCTGTGCTTTGTGCAGAGGTAGGACAGGAGTCAAGGCAAAAGTCCAGGCAGCTGTGTCAGATTTGCCTGGAAGGAAGGAAGGAGCCGCTTCCCCTCATTGGTGAGCTTGGTGCCACTGGCTGGAGTCACCACATTGAGATCTGCCGATTCGTGGGACAATTTAATGCTGAAATGCTGAACGAGAGGGAGGGCTATTCCCCATGCCCCTAGTTTTCCAGCAGTGAAGAGGAAACTCTTGCCAGGACTTGCCAAGCACCAGCATCCCTGGGGGTGACTGCACGGGCAGCACTCCTGGGAGCCCAGCCTGCCTGCCAGGGGACAGCCTTGGCTACCCACTGTCGGAGGAGGATGCGGCTTTGCACCACACCTTGCTTATGAATGTTGTGCTGGCAGTAGTCACTGTGCTTAGACAAATGTGAGCCAGCAATGCTTACCGACCAGCTCTAATGAAATGCAAAGAGACCTTTGTGTGAAAACAACCCCATGAACATCAGCTCAGGAAATGGGGCATCTCATAGGCAATTAGTGTATTCAAATGAACCGAGACTTTGCGTGCCTTTTGTACTTGAGGAGGTGTTTGGATGCCGCAGCTTGGGTAGTCAGAACTTAATTGTTTTGTTTTATTCCTTTTTGAATATATATTAGTGGGAAACATATTTCTGAGCTGCTTGCATTTTTCTTTAATGATGTGGGAAGCTGAACTTTAAATAAAATCTTGGAAATGAATGTCTGAGTACTGAATGCCATAAGAACTCAAAAAAAAAAAAAAAAAGTAGGATGAGAAATGGGCCTAAACTAATTGAAAGCACCTTTTAAAGTGTTTTTCAATCAGCATGTCTGATAACATTATTATTTTTTTTTGTTAGAATGGAAGGTAAAAGCATACGTTTGTTTACAGCATGTTAATTTTATTTCCAGTCATAGCATTAGACTCCACTATCCTTCCATTATAGTTCTATTATTTTATATATATACCTATATGTTTTTGTTATATTTTTTATATAAAAATAATCTGTGTTGAAGAGACAAATTTCAAGTTTGTGTTTCACAGTGGACAGAGGGGACTAGAAGGCTTCTTTAAAGTAATTTTCTTATTTATGTTACATTTTGATCTCTCTTGAACAGCGTGAATGACCATGCAAATACCACAAGCAGCAAAGCATTGATGCCTTGGTGCCAATGAGGGTGTGTGGTGCCACGGAGATATGTGACCTGCCTGTTGAGTCCCTGAAGTGCATTAAATGAGAGTGGAAGGGGATCTTAGCTTATGCTGTTTAAAATACTCTGAAGCTGAGAGTTTTTTGTACTTGCTCATGAAACATCGCTCATTGAAGCCATCCATCATCTTCCATGCAACTGTTTGGAGGAGGGGTTTGCTGTCCATGAATTGTGCTAGTACCTAACTAGTTCTAACATATGTGAAACAATGGGATCTAATAGATGGATTTTAAATTTCTAGTGATATTAGTACAGTGTGCTTTCTCCAGGTATGTCCAGGATACTCTTTGGAAAAGATGGATGAGATTTTAGGGTTTTATGAACAAGGTGAAGTTTTTGGTATTTATCCTTTTGTGAGAAGGGAATCAAAGATTTTCTCCATTGTTCTTACACTTCGTAGGTAGCTAATAAGCTACCAGGAAAAAAAAAACAAAAAAAAAACAAGCAGGTTTGTGCTCCTTTTCAGCCATTTACTACCCATACATTTCTTAGATTTTGTCTGATGTTACTGTGTGCTTTCTCCAGATATGTCCAAAGTGCCCTTTTAGGGAACAGGAATATTGAGATCACGGGGTGTTACTATGAGGAAAAGCAGTACCAGATTTAAAACCACATTTACAGACCTGTTCCCAGATGATATGTTCCTGAAACCATTGCAGTGAATCGTGCCGAAGGTTTATATTTATATTTTACATAAACACTGTAGTGTTTTCTTTGGAGCTTCTAGGACAGCCTACGTCTATGAGCAAGCTGCAGCAGCTCTGTGCTGCTGACTGCCACTGTGCTCCGTGGGTGCCCCAGGGCCCTTTGTGGTGGTGGTGCCCTGCAGTAGATACCAGGCATGTAACTGAGGTTCAAGCTGGCCTTTTCTATATAGTTCTTACCCGTGTACCATTGCGTGTAGGTGAAATCATATATTCCTCCCTTCTCCATGAGAAAGAGAAGGGAACCCAAACAGATACAGAAGTAGATGATGAACATAGAACTGGCCACTTGCTCTTAAACGGAATTTTTGTCTACCATTTTACCCTAGCCCTTCAAAAAACCTTTTTTTTTTTTTTTAAGAAAGAAAAAAGACAACATAGATGTATCTGGGTTTATGTGATTAATTTTCCACTAGTGGTAGCAGGTTGTCCCAAAACACATGAAAGTTCCATACTGCATGTAATTCCCATAAAAACCATAACAACTATGCACAGATTAAAAGCAGGGCAGGAAAAAAAGAAGTAAAAAACCATTAAGAGTCTTTGGAAATTAGCTACGTTTTTTAGATGTAGGCCAACTCATTGAGAACAGACATTTGTGGGGAGGGTGAACATTGAAAAGGCAGGAAAGGGTGGAGGTTCACTGCTGGGAATGCTTTAGAAGGGATTTTCTTTATTCAAGACAGCATTTATTATGCATTTTTTGGAGTCTAGTCAACACTATATAATGAAAATATTTGGGAACGACTTGGGGCTTTTTAAGAGAAGAAACTGCAGAGCTAAATGACATAGGTGAACAGACATGATTCCTGCCTCATGACTGGTGATCGTCTCGTAACCACATTTTCCAGGCGGTGGTGTCTGTGTTGTCTTCTCTCCTGGCCTTCCTTCCTTAGGAAGGTATTTGGGAATAATGTGAAAAGTGTGGCCATTTGTTTAGGATTTCTCAATGTCTGTGAATCAAAGTAGCAACCTATGTTGTAGATATTCAGGAATGCTGAACAAATGATCGTTGCACATGTACACATCAACTTAACTGCAAAACGAGTTTTTCAGTGGTGGACAACACTGCTTGATGTAGAGTATACCACATGGGTTAGACATTGCATCAGGAAATTCAGTAGAGTTACACCCTGCTAAAAGAGCAGGTGACTTATCTGGCTGGCTAGATGGGGGGGAGAGGGGGGATTGGGGGTAGGGAGAAGAAAAAGTAGCATAAAGTTGCTTACATGCATAGCTATCTTGCTAAAGAAAGATTATATGATACCATTCTTTTTTTCTTTCCATTTTGTGTATGCATGTGGATGCCACTTGCTAAAGTGAATAATAGTTTGCTATCATTGCTGCAGTTATTCATGACATTTCTTAAGTAACAAGATGTGTGGCTGGAAAGTATAAGGTTACTGCTATAAAAATGTCATTCTTTATTTAAGAAAAAAATAAGACGATACATTGCTATATGATAATGAAGCACTTTGATTAAAAGCATCTAACAGTCTATGATGTATTGGAGCTAGCTGGAAGACCATTGGAGTGTAATTAATTATTAGCTGTTCTTTATAAGGCCTGGCTGCTCTTCACAGAATTGATTTTGAATGGTGACAAAGAAGCAGGCTCTTGTTTGTGAATGCTACACAATTAAATATATGGATGTTGGCAGGAGCAGGTGGCATGTGATGGGTGACGGAGTACAAAGCCTTTCACCTGTAGGCACTTTCTTAATCTGAAGCCAGACAAGTTGTTGAGGTGACAAAGTTGTTGCTGATGGACTGGTTAGAAGCCAATGCAGCTTGTATGCAGTGTTTGTGTAGCCATATCTTAAAAATTGTGACTGTGTGCGGTGGAGAAATCTCAGCAACGGGCTCAGCTTTACCTGGACACGTCCACAAGACGAAAATGTGTTTTCAAGGAGTTTTGCATTGGTTACTATGTCCATCTCCTCTGTTTTGTGATTAAATAGAGGGGTTGGGTTAATGTAGTATATCTACTTTTCTGAGAAATATATGTGCTTTAAATTTAGCTTCTCAGAAAGGAATACTGCTTACATGTATGTCCTGGAAGAGAGTCTTGCAAGAAACGGACTGTCTAAAAAGCTGTTGGATATTGAAAAGGACTTAGAATATTTAATTTCATTCAAGTGTTTGGTTTAATGAAACTAAAAAGAAATACTAAGAAGCTTTTTTTTTTCTCCCTAAAAATAATCCAAACAAACCTTCAATTTAAACCATTTCCAATGAATGCTGCTCTATTCAGCATTCCAGGCAGGAAAAAAAAAAAGATGATAACAGTAAGTCTGAAAAGATCAGGAAAAGATGAAATGGAATAAAAAATTTTGCATAGATAAAAGAGTTTACAAGAAATTAGAGGTGAAGTAGATGATGTTATGGATGGGGGTTTCTATCCTCATTCAGCTGTGGCTGTTTGGTTAATTTTGACTACCTGCGCTGTCACCTGCTGTTGAGGTCAGCTGATGTGAATGAGCTGATGGCTTCCTTGCCTCCTCTTTCAAATTCTTTTCTTGCACTTCTACTCTAGTTGCATCTAGAGATTATACATATGTGTTCATGCAACCACAAGCAAGGAAAAAAGGATGTTTGCAAGCAGTCTTATTCCAAAATGTACCAATCCTTTGAAGAACATCTCTATTTGTAGAGAAGAAAACCTGTTGTTGATATCCAATCCAAGAGAATGGGAAAAGAGATAAATGTGATCAAGGAGAAAACAGTCTAACACACTTTAGTATCTTATTTCAAATGCAGACAAGAAACTTAACTTGCAACTTATTCTACAGCAGAAGTATTTGTATTATTTCAATCTGAAATCATTTAAAGTTGTCAAATGATTTTCAGATGTTCTTTTGCTGAATGCAATTTGGAGAGCTATATCTGACCTTACGTACAGACATATACTGCCACTGAATTCCACTGAAGGCAAAAATAATGGGAAAAAAAAATCAAATAGAAAAAAACACCAAGGCCCCCCACCCACAAAAACAAACAAACAAACAAAAAAAACACAACAACAACAAACAAACAACAACAACAAAAAAAACAACAGACCAACCCTGAAAGCATTTAGTGATAATTTGTAAAGGAAACTGAAAACTTTTGTGAATTTGTGGATTGCAAATTGTATGCCAAATCCATGCTAAGTATATGGATATCCAATGGAGAAAGAGTTCTGAAATGTTGAAATTCTGTGCATGTCCCAGCACTTGCTACTCTTGTTGAGTGCTAAAAGCTGCTTTTACATTATGCTCAGGTCTATATCAAAAGAAGACAATGGTGCAATTAAACTTAAATGTTGTCCTGTTACTTTTGGATGAGAAATTCTGTATTAGAACAGTTTTCTTTAAAAGTAATGCTAACTGAAGCGAGGGAGAAAATGATAGGCATTATTTACCCAGACAGTCCTTTGCACAATGAATAATAACAACCTAGCTAGTGGCTTGCAGTCAGGGTTAAGAATTTTTTCCTTTTTCTGAGAACATCTCTTTGGGGCAGCTGCAAGGGAAAGTGAGCCTGGGGCGAAGGAGCAAAGCAAACGTGGCTGGGAATATTTTTTTTATTAAATATGTGAAGGAATAAAAACCCAAGCAACATTTGCCTGACAGGCTCTGTCCTGCACTGGCTCTGTGAATGCGAGAGCAGGTTTTCAGGGCTCTGTTAACAGCCTGAGCATAGCTCCATGTGTAGGCTTACTGGATGCGGCAAGGAGTTTCTAGTCTTTCAGCCCAACCCTGGAAGCTCCTGGGCTGTAGATCTTCGACAGAGCACAGTGGTTCCTGAAGGTCCAGCTTCAGGGAGAGATGATGCTGGGAGGTGAGGATTTCTTTCCCTTCCTCTGGATAGGAAAGGGATCTGTGCTTGGAGGGAGGTCTCTTCCTTGGTATTCAGTTGGGAGACAACCAGAATCCAGCCGTGGTAATACTTGACGTCTGTTCTTCCTGAAGTATAGTTTTGTTTTTCAGTCAATGCGGTCCCACTGCCACTTACTACGTAGCTTACTTCATATATGAAAATAATAGTTTGTAAATGACATTTGTGGTTAAATTTTGCTTACATGTCATAAAGAGAAATATCCTATAATTATTATGGTCCCCTAGTAAATTCACTATTATTACCTAGTTATTCTGGCCATATGGATTACACCATATTTAAGGTCCCAGTTCAATAAAAGTACATCTGGTTCCTGTGCTGCAAAAACCTATTAAAGATCGAGGAAACCATGCAAATAGATTTATATCGTCTTTTGTTGGATTTTACAGTGTTTAATTGACCTTTCTATTGAGAGTAACCATGACAAAATCCAAATTCTGGAAGTAGCTACTATATGCAATAGTCCTGTAGTTACTACAGAGTTAACGTCTGCCGTTCGTTAGTACTCATTTCAAGGGTCTCACATAGTGGAGTCTCCTCCACTTCCTTTGGGAGAATATTCTATGGTCTAATAGATCTCAATGTCAGGAAGTCTTTGACCACAATTTATGTAACTGCATATGTTTCCTATGGATTCCTTCTTCGCCCATGCAAAATATGTCATGGGGCTTCCAAAAAAAAAAAAAAAAAAAAAAAAAAAAGACTTAAGTGACACTAGAAATACTTTCAAATGTCTATAAGCCTGGTTTATTAAATGAAGTTGAAAATGAGTCGGTGATGTTTTTGGAGGAGAGATTCTGCAGCTGGAATGAGTAGCAGACCTCTTAAAGTTCTGCTCAGGGAGACAAATTTAACAGGAACAATTTAATAGGTGAAATATTTTGCTTCCTTTCCACTGACAGGCTCTTGGCCAAGCAGACTCTCTATTGCTACCACAGTTTTCTAGTGTTCCTGGGCACTTCAACCAAACTTAAATCGCAAAGCAGGTTTTTCCTGATTTTATTTTAATGTGCAGATCCCCGCCCTACCTTCAGAACTTTTCAAGAAGCACTCAGCGTGGCTAAATTTGTTCTACATATTTTCAGCAAATATAAGGGCTGTTCCTACTTCGGGTCAAGATGCTGAGTTCTTGCCCCCTACCAGAAATGCGTGGGCTTCTGTGAACTCCTGCCAATGCCTGTGAAATTGCGTGTGGTCTCTGCTGTCAGATGTAAAATCCATGCTAGAACCCAGAACTAGCACTTCTCTTTTATAAATGGGAGAAGGCTGATCTTTCTCAGGCTCTCATCTGCTGCCTGGAAGTTTCTTCGAAAAATCGCTGCAACTATATTCCTCAGCTCTTCTCTTCCCCTCCTTCCTCGCAAGTAAATCTTTAATGAGAATCTGGCTGATTCAGTATCTCTGTTTTTAAAGCAAGGGAGGAAAGGTTTTACTTATTAAGATATTTGGCTAAGATGGTTCTGGATCATTTTCTTGTCAGTATGACAACTTCTTTTTTTAGCTTTGGGCTCTTTCAGCTGGTATTGAAGTGTGAAATGATGAACTCTTTTTATCTGAAAAGATGTTTGAGACTTAATCCCACAAAGTACCAAGATAATGTTAATTTCTGCTAACCAGTTTTAAGGACTGCAAGTTGAAACTTTTTATTGCATTCTTTGCCTTTCTGCAGGAAAAGGAGGGGGAAAAAATTAGGAGGAAACTTGATCTGGTAACACATGCAGAAAGTAAAATTATAATGCATGAATGATACCCTGCACAATACATCCCAGTTCATATGCAGATGTATACTGTAAATAGAGGTGGAATAGGAAGAGTTGTCTGTATGACTTTCTTTGGGGCCATCACTTTCCTTGGGGCTGTTTCCAGGGATGTCAAAGAAGTTGGACATTCAGGAGAGCAAAAAAAAAAAAAACAACACTGATTTCTTCTCCTGGAAACAGTGTTCAAAAAATTTGCCTCTGGCCTCTGACTCTGCTAGTACCAACACTGTAGTGCCAGTGTATGGAAGGGTATGACACATTTTCTTCTATGTGGCCTGAGAGCACAGAATTATCTGAACCTTTCTTTTTTTTTTTGGAGGGGGGTGGCATCTGAATATAGACTAGTTTTGCTGTGTTAAGGTACGCTGCAGCTGCTGCTGGCATTGCTGCGAGTGGGAAGGGGGGGGGGGAAAGATGAGAGAAGCCGCAGTCAGAAGGAAGATTGGAAGAAAGCAGGAGGGAAAATTGTTATAGGAAATGAGCTTCCTAGGAAGAAAGCTAGAGGCGAGGGCTCCAGCAGCCAGGCTGGGTGCCTTGCTGTGAGCCAGGGAAATCAGTGGAGGGGCCAGGAAGATGCTCCCAGCCCGGGCACTGTGCCACCGAGAGCAGCTGCTCGTGCTCCAGCTTCAGCTCTGTGGCTTTCGCAGGGGAGGATGCTGCCAGGGGAGGGAAGCGGGGAGCCTTCGACATATGCCACGCTGCCAGTGTCGGCGCTTCCCACAAGCCGAGTGGCGTTTCGTGGGAACATACGAACATTTGCCTCCCCGTGGTGCCGTGCGGTGGCCGGGGCTTGAGGAAATGACAACAGTTAGTAGAGCTGGCTGGACCAGAAAAACCATCACAACATGTTATTTTGCTAAAATGTGAATGCCTTGCAAAAACAGTGACCTACTTCCTGTCCTCCGGCTCCACAAATATATCGGGAATAAAACTTAGCCTTTCTTTTCAGGGGGTTTGAGGGATTTTGCAAATCAAAAAAACTCCTTGCAAGATAAGAGCATAGTATGAGTGAAATAAAATTCCTCATTAAAATGAGCATGTCAAATCTATCTTTGTGGTAGTTTTGTTGTTGTGTTTACATTAAAACTGACAATTTCTTTGAAGCATCCAACTTTCACCAGGGTCTCTCAAGCTCACTTTATATCTACCTTCTGTCTCATGCACGAGAAGTAGAAGGTACCAAAAATGTCTTTTTTGTTTGTTTGTTTTTCTTTACTCTATGTACAATGTAGAGGTATACTTTGCAAAATAAAACAAAAAATAATCCTTAGGAAGGCAATATGTTTAGGGTCAGAACATCTGTCTTTAATGTAAATTGGACTATCTTCAGGCATTTTCTCATGTGCTGCCTTTGCACGTTTTTGTTCATTATTGTCAGATGAGCTGCCTTTATAGAAAAGACATGATCTATTAACTATTTACGTACACACATCTGTCTTGTACAGAAATCCACTGGCACTGGAAAATCTGTCATAGCTTATAAGTACAGAGGTTCAACAAGCTGCTTCTCTTGTGAACTGAAAATGACTCCCTTACTAAACAGCTTTTTAGGGGCTCTTATAAGTAACATAAGCTCAGCTTTGTAACTTAGTCTCCCATAACTTAGTCTCCTGTTTGTGTTCTGCCAGGATGTAGTTGTGGTCTTCCCTCTTTCCTAATGTAAATGTTCTCCCAGATTTAAAAAAAAAAAAAAAAAAAAAAAAAGCTACATTTTGTGTTAGCCTGGTTCATCAATTCTAGGTTCAGAAGTCCAGAAACTGTAAGAGGCTCTTACCTTTCTGCTTTTCTGCTGAGTAGGTTTTTAGCCCTACTTTAGTTCATGGTTTTTCTTTTTGAGCGTGTAACCATGTTAAAAAGAAGAAAATCATTTTCAGTTGAGCCCCTGTTTTTGGGGAAGGTCTACCTGAAGCTTTATTAAATTTGGGGTCGACAGCAGTAGGGCGGCTGAAGTGCAGGATCTGAAATCCCATGTTAGGTGGTTTCTAGAGGTACTATGTTTGTCGCTGCATACTTGACATCATTTCACACACAGATACATACCTTCACTGTGCGAGAAATGCCCTGTATGTTGGAGAATAACAATGAGGAGACCAGCCTGGAAGCAGAAAAGGTGTTGCTGACATTCAGAGTAAAAGCAGAAACACCAGCAGCACATCTGTTGGTGAGCTACATAGAAACATGATGAGGCATTAAGGCAGCCGATCTCCACGTTCAGCTTCCTCCCTCAGAGCCTTGAGCCCAGAGCTACTCGCAAAGCCTGCAGGTGGTCATGGAGTCAGGTTCATGGAGTCGAGATCCAGATTCATGCTTGCAGCTTTCTTCATCTTCTAAACCTGCAGATAATAGTTTGCTGCTTTGTTGCATTTCCACAAAATAACACTTTGTTCCTTTCCATATTGCTCTCCCAAGAAAGCATGTAGCTGTGCATTCTGGTCAAAATTATCACTCATGTAAAATCTGTCCATTCCCCATTCCCTCCTCCCCCCCCCCCCCCCCCCCCACACACACACACCTCCAGGTATTATTTTTCTTTTCAAAAGCTCTTTATCTTTGCACCCCCTCTTTCTTGAGAGCATGTTCTGACAAAACACCCTGTTTCCCTTAACTTCTTTGTGACAGGGCTTTAACACAATTTTACTGAAGAAACCTTTAACAGATAAAACATAGGAAGATTTTTTGTAGGTTATGAGGCAAGTTCTTCTCGAGCTATGTTTGTACAATTCTGTTAGACTGGATGGAGGTGGGAGTATTTCTGATGCAGGTACACTGATAGTGGTAGGCTTGACTTGTGAATTACTCCTTAAAGCGTGTCACAAAGAAATGAATTAATGTGTAGTTCCAGTTTTGCTTCTCTAGGGCTTCTGAACACAGGCATATCACTTCTGCGTACAGATAGACTCCCTTCTGGACTTGTCTTACAACAGCATTTGCAGTACAAATCTGGGTTTCTTGTTCAGAGCAGAGGATTCAGCTTGGCTTTCCAATTCAGAACTCCTGTGTGAATCTCATAGAAATCTGCATTCCAGCATCCTAGGAGAAACCAGCAAAGTCAGCTCTTCAGCATCTTCTCTGGCCTTCTGCCATATTTGATCGTGGGATAGCCCTAGATCTTTGTGTAAATATATGACACTGGTTGGTGCTTATGTTTTGGCTTATGAGATGACAGCTCAGTTTTAGAAAACTATTCTGAATTGAAATTTAGCACAGAAATTTTCAGCCAGTCCAAATGTGAAAAAAATATGGTCATAAAATATACACTTGCAATACAGTCACTGACATATGGTGCACAATAAGTATACATTTTAAAAAGTAATAATAAATTGACATTTCAAGTGTATTGATAACCCCACTATGGTATGCCGTAATTTTGTAGCCTTGTAGTGGCTACAAGCAAGCCTGGAGTCCAAGCACTTTGCCATGGAGAGCACCCTAAGCTGACACCGTTATCAACTCCTTGCTCCAGCAGAGGAGGTAGATTGCATTCACAGGCTTGCACCAGCCTGCACAGACCCATCTGCAGTCATTCCCAAAATTGCTAGCCCTGATTTCTCATCTTCGATAACCTGTAACTAAAGTTCTGCCAAGAGGAATTTCTCCCCTCTTTGTCTCCAGTTTTCTTCTGCTTGCTGGTTGCTTGAAAGCAAAATTCAGTTAATGATGTATTTATTTCTGTAGCAGGCTATCAATTCACATATATTCTATTCCGTATTAAAAAACAAATATGTGGTAACTAATTATCTGATACACTTTGGAAGGAAGACTACAAATATTTGAAAAATCAATTGAATTTAGGTCTTGTATTCTTTTTTTTTAAATGTGGATTGAATGCAGCTGGCTCTGGCTGTGCTTTTTTGGCTTGCTTTCAGCCTTTAGAATACCATTCTTTAAAGCTGAATAAATATCGAACAAATGAGAGATAATAAAAGTGTTATTTAATATCATATTCCCAGTGGCTTAGGAAAGGTTACAAACCCTGATATCTGGTTAGTGGCCCCAGTGGCTTTCTAGCAAGTTATTTAACTATCCATTTATTCATTTAATTTATTGCAGTTAATGAGAGCTAAAATGCAGCCACAGGATTCAGGTTCCCAGAAAAACAGACATAAATTATGACCAGGTTTAAAGAGCGTGACTTATCAAG
This sequence comes from Anas acuta, assembly GCF_963932015.1. NCBI lineage: Eukaryota > Metazoa > Chordata > Aves > Anseriformes > Anatidae > Anas > Anas acuta. The sequence continues at coordinate 112,282,456 of NC_088979.1, read as the reverse complement.
CGATCATCCTGGCAAGCACTGGAAGTTTGGTGTCTATGCCACAGATACCGATGGTTATCCATTTCTGCCTTCTTGAATAGAGAATTCTTTCAATCTTTGCTGCTGTTCCACCAGTTTACAGACATCTTCCCGTCCACATGGGAAAAATTTCAAATTGGGCTTTGGAAAGCACATATGAAGAGAAACTGAAAATGCAGTAGTTCTTTGTAAATGGGTGGGATAACTCTGTATCGCATACCTGTTTTCTTTCTGATATAGGTTACAGAATTGTAGACAACTCTATATGGGTTTTGAACAACAGATGACCTAGGTACTTGTTTATTAGCGTATATCAAAGCTAGATCACCAATAAATAGTTTTATATAACATGTTTCTTAAATCTTAATACAACTCCGCCTGCTCTTTGCCAGGTTTTAAGGTCCAGATGGCTCAGTCTTGTGTTTATGTTGGAGGAAAGGACTCTCATTCATCATAATAGTCTTGTAATAATCTTCAGAAATGTTGTATGGTCTTGGGGCTGGCTCCTCTGCGAACTCATAGATGTGCTAATAGGTGTTTGTGAAACAGAGGTCCTTGTGGAGTTGGATCCTCAAAAAGGTGGTTGATTCGATATTTACTTTTTCAAGTCATAGAGGGATGCAAAGGTTTATATAAGATTATGTATAATGAAGTTAGTGGTGCAGAATTATGAGAGATTTGATTAAATGAGTGCTCAAGTGTTCAACTCCTTAAAGACTAGCTTAGTCTAGGTATATGAAAACAAGCATTCTTAATGTAAGTCATTACAGTTTTGGTAGTGTAACCAAATATATCCATGTTCGTAGCAGTTGTAGAATAAAATGAAAAGTGAAAATTAAACAGGAAAAAATTTACTGCTGTCTCAATCGTGCTGAGTTATTGTAGTCATGTAAGAACACTTAGAAAAGCATGAAGTAATATCATAGAAACTTGGCATACTAACTACCTGGCAAGCTAAATGCTGCAGTATTATATAAGTTAATATTTCTTGACACATGGTGACTTTTTAAAGCTTTTAAATTATGTTAGACTTTAATGGGGAGTATGCATACTTTTTTTTTTTTTTTTTTTTTTTTTTTTTTTTTTTTTCTGCATTCCTGGAAACCCTTTCATGTTATTTGGTGTGGAGCTTACTTGGTTGTGACCTGTCTTATATACTTGTAGCTTAGAAATAGCTTAACCTGAGGCAGTTGCTGGCTCTGTGTAGAGGTTGAATGAGAACCTCTCTGACTTGATATTGGTCATCTGACTTTCCCCTTCTCCCATCTTCCTCCTTGGCATGTGATGAACTTCATTTTATACAGTAGGACATTGTGTGTGTAGCTGTGTGGACAGCTTGTCTTGTGCACACAAAAGGATGGAAGCCAAGGTAACTGGTCATCACAGTTCGCATGTTTGTTTCTGCTCCATCCTTCAGCCTTTTGTTTCTTTTCAGAAGCTGACAAAAGGCAGTGCCATTTCTTCTAGGGCTCCTAAAATGAGCCACATGACAGCACCCAGCAATGCGCCTGGGAGCAGTACGGTGATTCTGCGCAGCAGTTCTTGGGTGGAGAGGTACCGACAGTGGGATTGTGTACTTTGTCCTGAGCTTAACAGAGAAGGATTTTAAAACAGGGGAACCTAAGGGTTGCTGGCATTTAATGTAGCCCCTCCAACTGCTGGTAGTAGTCCCTGCTCTAGAGCAGGTACCCCAGATTCAATTTTTTTTTTGTTTGTTTTTATGTAATACTTTCATGTTGACGTGATTATAGTCCCTTTAAACTCCTAGAATAGCTTTCTAGAGAATGATTAATGCTAGATTTTCATAGAGAAATACAGCTTTGGAGGGAATACAAAAACTGTTTTATGAAGTACAATTAGGTGTTTTTGCTTTTTACCTCCAACTTAAATCTCAGGGTGAGTGATGTGTTCAGACAGAATAGTAACTACAAGTTGTTGTCTCAGTACTGTGCTCTTTAAGCTTGATTTTAGGTGTATGTTATAAAGGTCCCTTGAGCATCCTGATGGCATACCAATAGCCTGAATGTCAAATACAAGATGGTTCCAAGAAAAACAAAACAAAACAAAAAAACCCTCTGCATGTGGTGTAGCTGTGGCCAGGCTAATTACTCTTCTCGATACACCTCAGACTGAGGTGAAGATGTCCACTCACGTGCATCCCTGGTAGCTAGTATGACTGAACAGGGTAAGCCAACAGGGTATAATAACCCTTCTGGGCATTGAGGGGGAGTAAGGAGAGACTTACCATCTAGCTTTGGGTGGTCTGTTCCAGATGAGACGGGAACCGGTGATCCACTTCCTTCCCTTGCATTAAGTGACTGTGTACTGGAGAGAGAAACAACCAAGACATCCAGATAAGCATAAGATATGAAGCAGACAAGGTAGACAAACACCCAGAGAGCATCCAGATAGCACTTTCTCCCTCTTACTTTCCTGAGAAGTTTCCATTTTGGGGTAAAGGAGGTGAGAAAGTAGCCTTGCCTTTGGAACAAGGACAAATTTTTTTCTGCCTTGTACAGTGAAGGGTGTGCTAGATGATGTGCAGCGTATGTTTGCACTGATAAGTGCAAAAGGCAATTTTTGTGTGCAGCTCTGCTCGTAAGGGCCAATGTGCCTGTGGCAGGGTTCTGCAGCTCAAATCCTGCTAGACAAAAAGATAATCCAGGGAGATTAGTTTTAGAGGTTGTTCTGCTGCTTGCTAGGATTTGAGGAGGGAATTGAGGGTTCAGTAAAGTGTGGAGTAAATAAACTGAGTCAAGTCCCCCAATTGTTTCATTATGGTCACCACTTGCTGTCTGGTAGATAAACTCAACTGACTCAACCAACTTAATTGCTGCCTGGGAGGTAGTGTGCTGAGCTTGCTGTAGGAAGTGTCCTGTGGGAAAGTGAGATGAGAGTAACTGCATGCCACAGACACGTTCAAATAATGTGATATAGCCTGTATTTTACTTTGTCTTCTGCTGCCCTACTGGTCATTATAGGTTTCCAATGCTTGCTTTGAATTCTAAATATTGTAGTCTTGCAGATGGATTTGGCTTGGGTCTGTGCTTGGTGCTTTGTGACACCTAATGAAAAACCCCACTACAATAGCTAAATACATATGATAAATTTAAGATAGATCTTGGAAGCTGCTAATAAGTTGTAAATCTTTTTCAGTAGAATATATGTACTTGAGCTACCTTGGTTATGTTCGGTTGTAAATATTAAAGCAAATGATTTACATCCATATGAACCCTCTGGCTCCAGTAACAGCGCAGGAAAAGAGCAAAGAGAAAGTTTTTGAGAACAATTTCTGTGTCAGGCTGCATTGTTCAGTAAGTCATAAAATGAGCTGAGCCACACGCAGTTGCTGCTGTGAGGTCTCCGTACACTTGTAATACTGGCTTGCTGAACACCCACATCTTACCACCTGTTTTCATTCAAACCAACCAAAAAAAAAATCAGAACCCCAAAATGCCTTAAACACCCTCCTCTTCTACCTCAGTTATTCTTAATCTGCTGTCTGGAATACTCCCATCAGGAATAAAAGGAGGAGGGATGGGAAAAAAATTGAGAGATGTTACTTACTATTAATCACCACTGGAAAAATTATGCTGCCCATCTTTCATCTATTGTGGGAATATCAAAAGACAGGCTACCATTTTACCTATTTCTGTTTATATTGCAGACATGTTCTGCTGGAGATCTTCATAACTTCAGATTTGATTGCATCTTTAGTTAGGCTCTAGTTATTTCAGTAGATAAAATTCATCTTCTCTATTTTCTTATTTGTGACCTGACTCCAATATTGTAAAGATAAGGCTTATTTATTTTATGCTTACTTTTTTATTAATGTTAATTAACTATTTTCTGAAACATAAATAAGATACAATTAGTAATATATTTAACTGTATTATTTTTGAGAACAGGCAGATGATTACCTTCAAAAATAATAACAGATTTTAATCTAAATAAGTATCTAAATTATAGTTGTTGAGTTGTAGAGAAAAACAAATTCAGCTAATCCCTATTTGCATGTGCCAATTAGCTAAGTGTTAATCAATCTCCTATATAAATGAAAATGAGAAGACTCATCTCTCTGGTAAGATAATATTTCTCATTAACAGTAAGTGTAACCTTCTAGTGCTATTGTAGGAGAAAAGATTTATGATTCTCATTCTTATTTAGAAAACAAATAAAACACAGCTATGAAGTCATTTACGAAACCTGTGTCCTCTGAGGACTTAATGTAGTCAGGATCTGTCAGAAGTTATCCTAAAAATCCTCACTTGTCTTTAAAGTGACATTTTTAGTGCGAGGCATACAATGTAGAACAATGAGGCAAACTTAACAAAGCATACTGGAACCCAACATAACAAACAAAGTGTAGGACTGTTGTAAATTATGGGGGCATACAAAGCAGAATAACTGAGCAGCTCAAGTGGCTTGTTGTTGTTATAGTAGTAATTTGTAACTTAAATTGTATTTTCCAAAACAAAAATTTGCACACTTGGATCTTCAAATATTTTGGGTCAAAATATTGACAGCTTGTGAATAATCCAAATGAATACAGTAACAGTTCAATTAAGTGTGCTGTTGTTCTCCACCTTCTTTCCCCAGTGCTTCCTTACAGTTTTGAACTATATATTTTTGTACAGAGACCATTGCATGGGAAGTATGAGTCTAGTAAGCATGAATCCTTATGAGGGATTGTAGTGGATTCAATTTTTTTTATATTTATTTATTTATTTTTTTTTTCCTGTGGAGAAGCAAGGAACAAACACTTCAGTAGCTTTTCAGACAATGTGTATGTACATGGGGAAAATAATTATATCTACTTTTTTTTTTTTTTTTTTTTTTTTTGAGAGAAGGCCACATTGGATGGGGCTTTGAGCAACCCGGTTTGCTCAAAGGAGGTGTCCCTGCTCATGGCAGGGGTGTGTGGAATTAGATGATCTTTAAGGTTCCTTCCAACCCAAACCATTCTATGATTCTGTGATTTTCAGAAGCCTATAGTTCAGGCTAGTGACATGTTGTTTTTGTTAAGAAGGAAAGTGGTAGGGAAGTGAATTAACCTGTCCAAGGTCAAAGAGGCAGTCTGTCTCCACCTCAGCATCACAACTCATGTTTTCAGGTTATCAGTTCTGGGTTTGGCTCAGTGAATTGCTTTCCCACCCCACTTGACTGTCCATCTCTTGTGCCTTTTTAATGATAGACTTGTTATATCATTAGACTAAGAGATGCTTAGAATAAGACATGCCACCTTATTCTGGTTAATCTCTGGATATTCTAGAGACCCCAGCACAAGTGAAACATGGCTGTGTCTGGCAAGCATTAGGAATGTCTGCATATACTGACAGTTGTCTGTATGAATACACTTGTATTACATCAGGCATCCTATGCTGAAAACACTACCTGCCTTGTCAAGCCACTTCACTGGAAATATGTCTGCAAACATTTGAGTATCCCCAGGACCACTTATGCAAGTTAGCATGAAAGTATTATTTATCTATCTTCAGTCATCTTCTGCACATTCAGCTTTAGCATGCCTTGTGTGTGATTTATTTTTTATTTTTGGGGGAAAGCAAATTCAACTTTTCAGATGTTGTGTTGTGAAAACAATTGGAAAATGAAACTGCAGACAGGAGATAAAACAATTTTTTCAGGGAGGTGGGGAGTGGTCATGAAGTATTCTAGTGTGAATAGATGGACATACTGGCAAACACTAATGTGCCTGTAAATGTGGAATGGCCTCTAGACAGCTGGGTTGTTAGATACCTTTTTGCACTGAGCTGACTTAACTCCTGTAATTGTATTGTCTGGAAATGTATTCGGAGTTGAATGAAGGTTAGCTCCAGGTGTTTTTTCCAGGTCTGTTTGCTTGGATGTTGCCTCTGAGGCTGCTCTCAGTGTGGTGCTAGCACTTGCCAGGCGTGCAGGGCTTGGGCACAGCCTCAGTGGGCAGCTGGGAGCCAGGATGGGCAAGGAGCTCTCTTTGAGGTACCTGAATCTCCAAGCACTGAGGTAAACTGAAGGGAAAGGTGCAAGTTCCGATGTGAGAACTTTTTTTTTTTCTTTTTGTTGTTGTTACACTTGAACACAGCAAATGAGTATTTGGTTAGATGGCACTAAGTAAGCACATGTTCAATGCTAGTGGTAAGCCTCTTAAGTCTCCTTTTGGATGGGTTTTGCTTTCCATTTGATGACCAAACCAATCAAAAAAAAAAAAATCCCTCAAATATAGCCATTTTTAAACCTGCTTTTGGTTACATCAATATAAATATGAAGTGTCTATAAACGTAAGACTGGTGAAAGAGGGTATAATCATTCTCTGCGTCTATTTCAGCATACTGGGAAAATTACAGAATATGATTTTAACTCTACTATGGATGAAGGGTATGCTAACTGACTTCTCATCAAAGCCTTCTAAGCCTGGTTGTGAGTTACCTCTGAAGGTTCACAGCTGTAAGCTGTTGAGTAGCCCTGGAAAGGTCAGGGGGCATCCTCTTGTGTATACAACTATACATGTATGTGCTGAACCAAGACTTTATTCAAAATGCTTCTAAACACTGTTCCTTGAGAGCATGCCAATAAAAGGGACAGTTGGGGAAGCTGTGGGGAGGCCAGAAATATTTTTTTTTTGCAGTCTTGCGTTGGGCAGAAAGCAGCTGTTTCTGGCTGAACAGCTCTCATGGGCTCCGTGCGCTCAGCAGCCACTCTCACCTCGGTATTAAAGCTGGGTCGGGTGTATTCTTGCTCACAGTTCACCCTTTACAAGCATTTTGTAAGTGTGCTGGGAAGTAGTGAGAGCTGGTGTTGGGCGAGTTAAAGGATTTAAGAGTTGCAGTCTAGTTTCGTGCTTAAAACTTTCGGGCCTTCCTGACCTACCTCGGTACTTCTTGGAAGCTGAGCTGCAGAGGGTCTGGCCTGTGCCAGGTTGCCCTTTGCAAGGGACAGATTGTGTCTGTCTGTAAGCCAAACCACAGTGCTGTTGAAGCAGTGCTGCTAGGAGTGCAGTTGGGCTTCCAGCCGGGGGGTTTGTCTGCAGCAGTGGTGGGTGGGCAGGAGTGCTCCGGTACTGCACCACGGGGAAGGCACTAAACTTGTTTAGTGACCCCATTTGCTGTTTCCAGCCTGAGATATGCATTAAATTGTTCCAGTAAATAAATACATAAAATTACAAAGAGTAGATGACGTGCTTAGAGTGTAACATACCATATTTTTCCTATGTTAAGGCACAGAAGCTTTTTCAATAACTGTACTTAACTCCTCAGATCAGACTATGTTCTCGTCAAATTTCTTTTCCATTCTAAAACGTCACAAAATGATGGAGTTTCTATACCAAATAACAGCACAACCATTTCTTCTTCCCTCCTCTTGACCTCCACAAACAATTACAAAAACTTTCAGCAAGAAACCATGAAAGCAACGTTGAAAAATGGTACTCTTTAAGAGACATCAATTTTTCTATTGATATTTTATGGGAAAAGAGGGACTGAACTTGAGCCAAGTTTTAAATTTCTGCAATAAAACACTACCTTTTCCCCTCCTGACCTTCTTTCCTAAAAACAAAAGACCCTACAAAAACTCTATACTATGTTTCATTAGTTCTTGAGCTGGATATTGATCTCACACCAATTTCACCTCAGTCAATTTGACTAAGTTGAACAGAATTGCTCTTGATTGAGAGCAATGGGGAACTAGAGACCAAAGCCATCACCAGTGAGTTAAGTATAATTAGTCATTCTCTTCTCAATGCTCTGCAGTTAGTGTTCAAGTTAATCGGCTACATGGCATGCCTATTATTTTTACTTCCTTCTCCCTTTTTTTTTTCTTCATATTTTAAGATGAGTTAAAGCACTAAAATAATTTCCCCATGTACTTCACAGTAAAGACCAATGTTGCCTTTTTAGCTAGTTCTCTATACCTTGGCATGAAGGGTTCTTAGGAAACTGAAATAAGATATTTTTGAAGTATTAATGTATTTTCTGAATAAAACTACTGCAGCCACTGTTGCCGTGATTGAATCCCAATTAACACCTGATGAAGTAAGTTTTTGAGTTGGTGGTTCTGCTCACAGGAACCTCACAGGTTTACAACCCAGAATTAAATTTCATTACTATACCAAATGAGATGTTGTGTGCAGGTAGCTGATTGCCTAGTGCTCAGTCTGCTGCTTCTGATCAGTCAAGCATTTTTTTGTTTGCTGTTATTAGAAAGGTGAAAATGTGGAGCAGCATTGAGAAGATTTTCAAGTGCTGAACTCTGTGAACATCTTTCCACACTTGCTTGAGACTTGGATTTCTATTAATTATTTTTCTAGAGAGCAAACTGCTTTCAGAAGCATTCGTGAGGTTCCTAAAATAATAGAGGAGAATATGTGTGGAATTTGAACAAGTCTCTACATACAGAGCACTTGGCCACGGTGAAGTGTGATCTGTTTCTGAAGTTCATGTAGTGTGTTGGTGATAGAATTGCAAATTAAACCTCACGCTTCCATACTAATGAACAAACACCAACTATTTTCTATGAGCCACTTAAAGCACTGCCTTGGTACCAAAAGCAAACACATGAAAATGCAGCAAGATAGATCTTTTACCATTCCTTTTTAAATTAAAAATCGATAGCCAACTTCATCAACCCCCCAATTTGTGGTCCCTTTTGTGGTCCCTATATTTGACCAGGCCATTCCTTTCACACTTTTTTTTTTTCCCCTTCAACTGTCATCATTCTCACGATCTGTCATGTTTACCTCAGAAATAGCTTGACATACAGAGACAACGTGCTATGAAGTCTATGAAAGATGAATTTTTGTAAGGATGCAGCTTTAAACTACTTATTTTCCCCAAATATAGTTTGATATTTTCTGAATTTCTTGCTGTAAATGTGCACTGAAAGGAATGCCTCTGTTTCCTGTCATGTGCTGCAGATCGGTGTCTGCAATGGTTAATTAAGAGCTAACGAGAAGGGAGCTCTGTTTCAAGATGCATTCTTTTTTTTTTTTTTTTTTTTTTTTTTTTTTTTTTTTTTTTGTGGTTGGCTGGCTTGGATCTGCTGATTAATGGGGAATTAATCCAGAAAAGGACTTCTGTATTAGTTTGTACAACTGCAGGTGCTTTTATGATCAGTTTCGTGGTCTGCCTGGTATTGGTTGTTTCCCTGAATGTTGCTCTAGCTGCGGAAGACCCTACCCGGGGACTTGAAGTGGGAGAAGTCTTTCCTGGAGTTTATTCCACGTGGCTTCAGCTCACAGAGCAGTTGGGTGTAAAGTAACTGCTATGTCTATCTGTTGTCTCATTGCTTTCACTGATGTTGCTTGAGGCGGTACAGTTATTGATGTCTGTTTTTGCAGGATGAGATCTGAAGTTAAGTGAATGATGTGTGGGAGAATGCTGATCAATAAGGTGAAGGCATGGCAGAAAGGAGATGTTATTTAGCTTTGTAACAGCTTGACTTTCAACTATACAAGGGATTTTCTCAGGTGCCAGTGTTGATGCTATGCTGAAGTGTTTTTAGGTTTTTGTTAAATCCAACCAGCTGGAGCTGGAAATTAATGTCTGGTGTGACAGTGAAACTTGTTGGATGTCTCAGTCTTTCAGCAAGCAGGCAACAATTTCTAAACAATAACATTGGGATATGTGTGTGAGAATCCCAGAAATCATTCTTTACAGGAAGCTAGCTGCCATCCCAGAGATTTGGATCCATCAAACACTTCAGAAAGGGACTTTATCTTACTTTTTCTTGAGCTTTTTGTTTCTTTTAAATGCCACGTTTAGGAAGGTAGCACCATGGCTATCATGGGAACATCTAATATTGGGAACAGAAAGTAGTGATATAAAACTATTTACTTTTTTTTTTTTTCTTCTTCACACTGAGGTCCTTCATGCTATTTGAATGTATAATAGCCAGCTTCGTGTGCTGTGGAGAAGAGGGATGAATTTTCAAAACACAGATTTTTTTGTAGCATCTGGATAAATTAGAAAAGAATTGTTTGTTTCTTACAGATAGGGAACTATCACATAGGTCACGTACTTGAATTCTTTTCAGTGCTTAATCTCTATTTAAACTCGTGTTTGTGGTGAAGGGCTCTCCTTCAGCTGACCTGTAAGCATACAGACATAAACTGTGGCAGTAACTAGACCCTCAAAAATCTGTTTATGCTCTTGCGACACACTGCTCTGTTTTGTAAACAACCTACATTCTTTAGACATATTATGTCCTGAATTTTACAAACCTCAGTGGACTCATAGGCATTATTTATGTGAAGAACACATTTTTCCATGCTGGGTATAGCCTCTAATTACTTTGTGAAGTTTCCTAGTGATCCTGTTTCACTGGTAGCAGCAGAACTGCTAATATAGAAAGAGTGCTGGACTGTTACAACTTCTGTTGCAGGTCATAGCAAGGTAGTGGATGACACAGCTGCTAATAAACCATTACCTTGACTGTTGTTACAAGGGTGTCTAATGAAAATAGACTTGCATGTACTAATGTGAAGTTATGCCAGACAACGCTGTAAGCTGTGCCATGACATGCAAATGGCTATGGTTGAGGGAAATAACCCACTCCCCTGCCAGAAGGCACTCAGCACTCATGGTGAGGAAAGGAAGGAAACGTGATAGTTCCCATGTTGGGTCATATTGTGTCAAGGCAAATTTTTCATTAGTTCCTCACAAACAATGCGGTTTATTTCTGAATTCTATTGCTATGGTGATTCTACATTACTGTTGCTGCCACCTCACATCCATATGGGCAAATGGGCTCCATGGATACATTTTATACATCTATGTTTAAAGAAAAAAATCCGCAGTTGTTTAATACATCTCACAATACCAAAACAAATTTCGGCTTATATGTTTTTTAAGACAAAGAAAGCATTAAAGAAGTTTCATGAAATTAAGTTAGTAAACATCTTATACTAAACATTTGTGAAAGCTTACCAATCCCAGGCTTTCACTCATGATCCAGCCCTATGCCTTCATTAAAATAATGACCATTCAGAATTGGTGATATAAAATAGGTAGAATTGGTGATCTCTTTTTATTTACCTTTAGAATCTTAATGTTGAGAGTGTACCTGAATTAAATTTTGAAGCTCTTCTTTTAAACACAGATAGCTAGAAATATAATAAATATAACAAGCACCTGATTTTATGTTCTCAAGAGCTATGAATTTTAGAAAAACACTTGTCCTGAGGTCATGTGTCAGTAGTAATAGATTTATAACCAAAAACTGTTTTTCTGTTGCTTATGCATGGTGAATTTCCCCTGTATTTTCAGGGGGAAGATGCAAGATGGCTGCATTTCTGTTGAGTCAAATCTTTCATTTGGAGGTTGCCATACACAGGTCAAAATGCCTTATACACATCTAACCAGAAACATGATCCTAGTAGGAAACAATAGCATGACAAGGTTTTCTATTGCCTTGACTTGGATTTCGGGTTTAAAATGTGTAAGGTGGAAAATAGATCAGTTTGTTCCATTTTTTTTTTCTCCATGCATGTCATGCATACCATACTGACTGCTGTGCTTAAAAGATAACCTGAAAACAGAATGCATTCATTGCTGTTAGAGCATGCCAGCTTGTTGGGGACAGCACCCAGCAGTCATATGCTATTCTGGTTAAACGTATTGGCTCATCTATTTTGCATATAACCCCTATTTTTGGTCTAGATATGATGTATGAATCTTAAGTCTGTTAAATAAAGCTGCTGGTTGCTGTATCAATGCCAATTTTGTGCCCCTGAATATACAGGCAGAAAGGAACTATTGCTGTCATTTGAGTGAAATGATGATTTTAAAAATAATCTTTTGGTAATCAGAGAGAGAGATCATGAAGCCTTAATATTTGCAATTACTGTCTAATTCAGCAGCTAAGTATTCATGCAAGACTCATTGGGATACCTTCAAAACTCTTTAAAAAGGCCAAAAAAAACCCACAAACAAACAAAAACATATTTCTACTACAAGAACTTGATCCAGCAGTGATTTTCTATATTAGGATGCCATCCTTGTACCAGTATCCAGCAAATCTTTTATATACATAGGCTGAACAGCATGAGACAGCTTTTATCCAAGAGGAGTGCTAATTGTCAATTTGAGAGAAATGTTAAGTATATCCTCCATTTTTCTTCTATTGTTCTACTTCTGATGTAAAAACATGGGGAGGGATAGAGGAGGAAGGAGGAACCCACAGTTAGCAAACTCGTCACTGCTGGTGTGTCTGTCATGAATTAGATCAATGAAAATTAAGTCACTCCTACAACAATAATTTCCTTGCTTAATTTCCTTATCTAGCATGAGGGTGTCTTCTCCCCTGCCAGCATTAAGAGCAGTAAATGAATTGTGCTCACTATTCAAGGCAATGTTACAGAGGTCCTTATATTCTAAGAATTAAACTGTGATATTTTTCTTTCCTCTTCAGCTTTCCGAGCCTGAGAGGTTCACATGAGCTCTGTGAGAAGAAAAGAACACCAGTTGTGATTCTGTGGCTCTTTTGGTGCAGTTTGCATTTTTGAGAGGCTTCTTCATAATTTTTTTCATATTCTTTGCTCATGCTGCAAACAGTGTTTTGCAAGGATCACTGATAATTTTGCCAAGTCCCTGCCCTCCCCAGACCTTTGTGGGATAGCAGGGATGCCTAGCAGTTGTGCCCCTTTGCTGATATACTAGTAATGGGAGATAAAAGGGGGTACTTTATGCTCTGACTCCCCTGCTGAGCAGTGCTAGGACAACATACGTTGTCTACATTGCTGTGACAGCCTTTCTTCTGTAGTCACTGCTTTCCATTTGATGGAATGACAGTAACATCTTGGGGCTGGAATTCTGTTTTTAAGATAACATCAGCTCAGTGGGTAGTCTCTTTTCTTTTTGAAATCTTATGATAATGTGTGGGCATATGGCTTTTCCTTTAGTATACATCAACAAGGGGACAATATTACATGAATCGCTAAGGCACTGTGATTGCTCCTAAGCAATAAATAAACTGCATATGACTTCACCCCAAATTTTACTTATCCTCTCCAAGATTTTCTTAATGTCTTAATAGCTTAAAAAACATTCTTATAATAAAGTCACATAATTCAGGAGGGTAACTCTTTGCTGCACAAGTTTTCCACACCTGGGAACTTGTGCTACTTGTCATGTGAGCACATCCTGTAACCATGATGGTCAGAATGCAGGAAAAAAACCCACAATGTTTCACCCCAAAATGTAACATCTACACCTTCAAAATGTAGCTGGTATTGGTTTGCAAGGGCTGGTTGGTAGCTTGGCATCAAATATTTTCTTCCAACCTACTGAAAACTGCAAAGACTATGATTAAGCGCTGACATTTCTGTTCCTCAATTACTGTTTTCTTCTAAGCTATCTCAGTGTGGTTACCTCAATGTTATTTGGTTATGCTGACCTATAGGGCTTTCTTAACCTTTTTGTAAACTCAACTGCCAATCACTAGACTGGATATAATTACTGTTTGGTGCTGGAATAGACCTTTTCTCCAACTTCGAAGGCTGAAGGATAGCCTCAGGTATTTAGTTAACTGACTGAACTTTTTTTAATTGGTACAAACTGTCTATAATAATTTCACTTTGTCTACCATGCAACAGCTTTGCTATTTTAAGTTTTTACACATGTGATTACATTCATTGATACATGATATCAAGGTATGGACATCGAAGCAGAGTAAGATTCTGAGACATACCTAGAGGCTGTCAGGCCAGTGTTTTATAGTAATTCATAACTTGGTATCAATTCATTTAAAGTTTATATGATGCATTGTCCAATTTAATGCTTAAAATTGGATTCCTTTGTGTTCTTTTTAAATGCCACTGAAGCATTCATTTCACCTGACCAGTTCATATTAAAAACGTATGAAGGACTTCTCTATTAATTGTGGAATTGCATGATAAAACTGATAAAAGAAAAAGTCATCAAGATTTTTGTATGAGATAAAAAAACATTGCAACACTCACTTCTTTAAATAATGTATTTGCTTAAATAGCAACAAATTTATTTCAGTTCTATGGCGTTCTGTCTCAAAAATAAATGATGGTAAACATTTGATGAATTCCAAAGTACAGAATCAAGTAAGCTTACAAATTAGCAACTTCTCCCAACTGAATAAAGAAATGCAGAGATGCAACAGATCTTTGTTAAAAATAAAAGGAAGACAGCAAAACTGAGAGTCTCGTTTTCATGTGGAGAGACCAATTTAGTGACAATAGGCTATTATGGTTACTTTACTTTTGTTATGTCAAATGATTTATCCTTATAATACAACCACAATAAATAGGACCCATTGGTCTAATAAGAGAGACCATAATATTTAGTTGGACTTATCGGCTTAGATGTGCAAGACATTTTTTTGATGTATCTGATTTGAATACCAATTCAATAATTTTTAGAAAGCTTATTCTGCTTTTTTGAACAATTAAGCTGTTATTAGAGAGAACAGATTCATATGACTCTGGTGATCAGAAATGACCTAATCCATAGAAATGCCTGAGTTATGCATCTCTTCAGAAAATGCATCATTCCTCTCTGGAGGAAGGATGCGCTTATGGCTGGATTAATAAGCATATGGCTTGTGGCTTATGGGATTGGATGTTGATTTAATTCACAACTCATTCACAGGCAAATTCTAATATTGTGTAAGCCTCTTAAACAATCAGTATTCTCATTTCCTTTTCTTTCTGTAAGATGGTGTTGTGCACTCTCCCCTCTTCCTTCATCTTTGTTGCCTATTTACTCTCCAGTTCTGCAACTGATCTTGTTTACTTTTTGCCTCTCCCCTTCCGAAGTCAGACTGGTTCAGTTGGGCTCCTGTAATGGAGTGAAATCTGTGTGGAAAGAGTCATGGGAAGGCATATCAATATTCCAGTCTAACATTGTAATTGCTGTTCTTTGTGTAGTAACTTGAATAACTTATATTTCTTCTATTTGAGGGCAGTCATCCTGTGGCTGAGGTGATGCTTCTAAGTGTCCAAAATCTTTAGAGTTCCTACATAGCCAAAAGTATTGCGATGGGTCAACAAGAAAGTGTATTCCTGGCTTCAAAATTGACTGTTCCTATAGATTAACTCATTGATTGCAGGTCCCTGCAGCATGTGGCAAATCTATAGTAGTATTCTCACAAAAAGAGTTCTTTTATATTCAACACATCTGAAAACTTAGCTTTTGGAAACAGCTTAAAAAGGGCAGGACTACGTGGTTTACACAGGATCTAAGAGCAGACAGAGTAAACCTTAACTGCCAGAGTTGTTGGGTGAACATTTAGTTTCTCGAGGTTAGCTGTCACTTTCATGTGGATTAAGATATTTATATATTGTGTATACTTGTATTAATATAGTGCAATATCATGTACACACACACAGATGTTTAGCACACAGCCTTTTTGTTCCAAGTAGATAACGACGACTTTTGTGGAAGCTGTTGTTGCTAGCTGACTGACTTTCCCATTATCCCTTAAGAAGCAGTGGAACAGTTTCAGGTGCTGAATTACCTTAGGAAGTAGCACATGAACTTAAAGAGGATTAAAGCCTCCATTGGAAGGGACAGTTATGCAGTTCTTGAAAACACTTGGAGGAAAAAAAATTCAAAACGCAAACCCTATG
Organism: Anas acuta; assembly: GCF_963932015.1. Taxonomy (NCBI): domain Eukaryota; kingdom Metazoa; phylum Chordata; class Aves; order Anseriformes; family Anatidae; genus Anas; species Anas acuta. The sequence continues at coordinate 112,266,846 of NC_088979.1, read as the reverse complement.
ACTTATAACCCACACTAAAACTCCTGTGTGACTTCTATCAAACTAATATTTGTCAACAAATGCTTTCTTTGGTTTGATATTTTGGCTAGACTTGTGCAGTCAGGTTCATATAAATGTTTTAATACATTGATCCACTTACAACTGTAAATTTCATACAGTGCCTGAGCTGTGAAGCAACTTGACATGAGTAGGCTACTTTTTTATTATGCGCATTATGGAACTGCACTTACATGGAAAATTTATGGACTTGTAGTTTCACCCTAGTTCTACACCTGTATAGCTTTTTTTTTTTTTTCTTGCCTTCAATAGATGTAACAAAAAATGAAATAAATCTAAAAGGATGTAACCAAATAGAATGAAAGCAAGACTTAAGAAATAAAAGCATTAGTACAGGAAATAGAAGAAACTAATAAATAAGGTTATGGAAATGGTCTCTGTGCTGATGATAGACTAGAGAACTTAAACTACAGCAGGAATGGATGGTTACAGGAACTAAGAATGCTTTTAATCTGCTAACCTCTAGATCACTGGCTCTGCTTCACCTTTGGCTGTAATAGTAGAAAGTATTTAATGGATGACTAATGAGGTGCTGGCTGTACCAGCCAATTCTTTATAGGGGGGAAGGGTTTTGTGACTACAGCCACTGCATTTGGGCCTCCAGAAAATACCCAAGAAATAGTTTCTCTCTCTTGCTCCTTTTTTTAATTTTTATGGGCCTGTGAGTATTCCTGGAGCAATACAGACTGATTTGCTTTCTCACCTATTACTATCCGTCTATGGAACAAGAACTCAGCCAGTTTTACTGTGATCCCAGATGACACACAGGTTGAAGCAAGGCAGCAATCTGTCTGCCAGTTGAGCTGGGAACTGAGGGTGTAAAAGGTGCACGCAGGGGCAGTGGTGTCACTGGGGCTGTGTTGCAGACCTGCAGCATGCCAGTGAGGTGGGTGGGATGGGCTTTGGTGGTATGAACTGTATTTGGGCAGCAGCCTAGTATCTACAAGACACATCCCAAATGACAAGATGGGTCTGCAGCCAGGCCTGCCAGGCACAGACCTACCTACTGCATAGCTTAGGCGAGCACCTGGGCCAAGAGCTGGAGCTTAAAGGCAGATCTGAGTTGAATGGGCATAGGGTGTCTGGGTGGTGGTCCTGAGCCAGGGCTGTTAAGGCTTATCGGCTTCTTAATGCTCCTCACCAACATACTGAACTTTTTAGGCCTTCTCCAACTGTACTGCAGAACAGCACAGGCATAACAGAAGGGCAGTGGGAAGTCCAACATCCACCATTTTCTCTTAAGTGTTAATAGAAACACTAAAATCCAGTGATTGACACTAGGAGCACTGTATAGGCACTTAGAGTGACTTCAAGCAGTCCCACAGTCCAGCAGGTCTGTGGTTGCTGCGTGCCCCATATACAGTGATACTTTGCTGCCACAGGCCCCTTGCATCAACTGTGTGGTATCTCCTTCACAATTCAGGATGAGATCTTCTTGGTAGAAAAGGATAGGATTTATTTTTATCACCTGCTTTTTATATTCTTCTCTCCATGCTCTTTTCCCCGCCAGGTCCCTCATGCTTGAGTGGAGCTCTTCCTAGTAATTCACAAAGCTACTTCATTATTGTCCTTTGAAAACGTCTTTATAACTCCTACAATACTGTGATACTTGACAGTTGTTAGGTAGCACTTTGAAAGCAATTCTGATGAAGTGCTGAAAGCATGGTCTGTCACGCTGACCAGTATTGCCTGTCATCCAGTCATGTATCCAGCCCTCTGACAGATGGACACGGTCATTCCTGAGCAGCTCTGCGTGCTCATACCATACATCACCACGCTCAGTCACATCATCACAAACACCCGTAACCATTTTTGCCACCTCATAATTGAGCTTTCAGTGTGTTTTGTTGGTGTGCCGAGGCTTTTTGGCCAAACGCCACATCTTTCTTGGCAGTATCACTGACCAGACAAAGCACACGTTGGGCCATGAGTACCCATACATATTTTTCCTTTTGTAGCCATTCTGAGGTTGTTTTTCTCCCGAATGAACAATGAGGATGTTGGGTGACTGCCTGTTGTTTTTTGTCAGTGTAGCAGAAGGATGAATACCTCTGAATGAAGCTATGTCTGGGAAGCCTATGCACTGAATCTGGCCTTGCCACTGGTCTTTTGCCCTCCCAACTGGTCCCCTGTGGGCTACCAGGTGGCCATGCGGGGACACCATGCAGATGCACTGAGTGGTGCCTGCAGCAAAAAGGAAGTGGAGGGCATAGGGGAATGCAGCTAGCTCAGGGTGACATGAGAAACACCATGTCTGAATGGTCTGACTAATGGTCTGAAGCTGTGCCCTGGCCAGTTAAGAGTGTTCACCTGATCTTAGTCCACACCTGTGTGAAGGCAGAAGCTATCAACTTGAATGTCTTCAATTTAAAGGAGCGCATGCTTAGGGCATTGGAATGAGTATTAATTTATGAGATTTTTTTTTTTTTTTTATACTGCCACTTCAAATTTTAGCAAGATACTGTCTCTTGCTGTGCACAAAGGCTCAGTAGAGCCAGCCACCTGCAATGCTCTGGTGCTGTGGGATGGGCAGCATGAATTACTTCAGCAAACTTCTTCCTCTCTGGTTAGTATGGGGAATCCTTGTTCTTTGTGATGAAAAGGGGACATCAGTGGACTACAACTCCACCAGATGCATCCAGTGAAAAACAGCAGTGCAAACCCACTTATCTGTAATCCCCAAAGGGGAGCTGAGCAACTCCCCTTCAGGAGTGGCAGATAAGAGGAAGCATTCCCAGCATTTTCTCCAGAGCACTTAGATGAATTCCAAAAACTTTCCCCAGTCTGGCTTGTTGTAAACTTTGTCTCTGGTACAACACCTCCTTCCAGCAGATGTTTAAACTGGATGAATGTTTGCTTTTGTTCTTTGAGGCTGCATTGGCTGCAGGAGGTGGCAATACTTGTTCTGTGCCCCCAGAGAAGGAGGCAGATGTTCCCCAAAGCTGGCCGGGAGGCAGATTAAGCAGGGCACCTGAAACAGGGCTCCAGCTGTGGGGAGCTCAGGAGTGCTAGTGTACCTCTCTGGCTGCCACTCTCTGTGTTCAGATCTGGGGGAAAAAGGCTTGTATAATCTAGAAGCCCACTCCTGTAAGGCTCTGGAGAACTACCTGGTTCAGAGTGGAGGGCACAGTGAGCAAAAGTGCAGCTAGCTCCCCAGGCCTGGGGGCGTAGGCTGCTCCTTCAGCAAAGCAGAAGAGCAGAGTTGAGGGAAGGTCGGAGAGGTCTTTGGAGGTGGAACAGTATATGTAGTCTTGGGCCTAGGGAAACGAGCTGCAGCACAGGATTTCTTGCACTGTTCTATGTGGCAGGCCCAGGCATTATGGGTGGGCTTTTCCCAAAGGAAAGCACACCCATCTTGGAAATAATCCTATTTCCAGAGTCTGGCCAGTTTCTGCACAGGCCACCAGAGGCCAGTGTTAGTTGTCCCATCTCTGAGCATATGTGTCTGTCTATTTTGTATTTCTATAGTGTCTTAGGATGAAGGAGTCCTGGTTTGTAGTTGTACATTATGATAAAATAAACAAGATGCATAGCAATCCAGTCCTGGTCCTCTGTTTTCCAAGATCGTTTGGTGTGATCTATCATTCCTGTAAGCTCAAATCAGAAGAAACAGTGCTCAGAAAAACTTTAAATGTTGTATATAAAATTCAGAACTCAAGAATATGAAGTAGCAATAGAAATGGCTTTCTCTAAGGTGTATTGTGTATCTGCCTAATGCATGCTTTTCTCAGTGAGCAGTGATCTTTCTCCCTTGATCCTTAGTATTCCCTGTTGTATGTGATAAGAGGTATTAAACATAAGTAAGCATGATATAGCTTTTTTCCATTTTAAGAAGTCTAATTGCTTCCTGATAATTTGACTCCAAGTGAACTAAAAAAAGCTCCCAGATTTTGGAGACATAGATATGAAAGCATGAAAGGATCACTTTCAACTATTTTGATCTGTCTTGATGTAAAAGGCATTTGGATTTAATATATTTTTCTGACCAAGCCCCATGAGGGATGGCTGAAGTACAGCACCTCTTTTAGGAAGGAAGCTCAGTCTTGCAGTCCTGATTTAAAAACTTCTACTGGAGGGGATTTTTATTTTTATTTTTATTTTTATTTTTATTTTTTACCTCTCTTGAATCACGTTATAATTTCTGATTTTATTCTTATTTTCAAAATATAGGAAAACTTGACTTTTCTTTCATATGTTTTCAAGAGCATGTTATTTGTCCTTTTCCTTCTCCACCACTGAAAGCATTTTGTGATCTTTCCTTCTTCCCAATGTTCTCTCCCGATGATGGGGCTAGTTTGCAAGGGTTGTGAAAGCAATTGGATCAGGGCAACATCTCAGTATTAGAGCTCTATTTAGGACATATTATGAAGTCATACTCATAATCAAATGACCAAGTGAAGGAACTTAGGTTTTCTGTTTGTAAGTGGGCTCTGCAGCCTGTCTCTCGCTCCTGTCCTGTGTGCTGTAGTCCCTTCCTAGGGGTACATGCAGGTCTTTCCCCAGAACCTGGCCAGGACGAAGGCAGAGCAGGGAGGTATTTCAACAAGTCAAATGCAGCTGTGGGATTTCACCTCAGATCTATGCAAGTGTCATTTCATTCCTTAGCCCTTCCTGGGCCAGGCCCTGTGTATCAATCTTATAAACATAGTCCTGCCCTGTTGTCCCAGCTGAGTCCTGCATTAACTGGAAAAAAATAAACAACAGCACCCAAACCCTATGCATACAAAAAGAAAGTAGAAAGTTAGATATAAAGAGCAGAAATTTCCAGAAAATTGACGTTCATCTTAGAGTACTTCATTGCTCGTATTCATTACATTAAAGATATTGATGTCATCACTAAGATCACCTTCAGTCTATGCATCATGCTTCCTTAGCACATTGACAGGGAAACCTAATTGACCAGACATTAGAGTAAGGCATTAAATGTGGAAGAAAGAGGAACTCTATTGTATGTGGCATGATTCACAAGGTCTCCTTGCCAATCATTAATCTGTGGCATGTCTGCGATAATACGTCCATAATTAAATATGGAAGGGATGCGTTAGTGCCAAAACGGAGTTGCTCCTGGGCAAGCTAAGAACCAAAAGTATTAGCATTACAATTCTGCTTACTTCTTTTACTATTTAAATACCCATCTCAAGGGAAGTATATTTTGCAGGTACCTTGACAAATCTCATTCTAAAATGTATTCACCTTGTATATAACCATTTGGGTCCTCAGTTTCAGGAATATGAATGCTGTTTTTCTCACTTTTGATCTGTAGGAGATTAAAAGGTTTTGTGTTGAGCATTTCTGCAAAACTCAGTCATGTTAGTGAGTTGAACATGAGGATACCAGGACTCATAATGAATTTTAATCAGTGTTTTATATCTTCTTTTTTTCCTAAAGAATTTGAAAGTTTTCTTATCATGTCTCCTCAAGGTTCAGTCACAGATTTTTTTAGTGATGAAATTTGAGCAGATGGTGATGGATTGCCAAAGGGTCTCTGTCCTACACCTTCCACTTCTCTTGTCATTGTCATATATGATTGCAAACAGGCCATTTTTACTTAGCCAAATCAGTGTCTATATTTGGGCAGACAAATGTTTCTGTGCTAGTTCTTTTTTTTTCTTCTTTCCCTCCTAAATTTATAAAAAAAAATTTTGACAGTACATCATATATAGTTAGAAAAAAAAAAAAAAAAAAGAAAAGCGGGGAGGGGGACAAAAAAATTCCAAACAATTCCTTAAACAAAAAAGCCAAACCCTCAAAGAACAAACCCAAAAGCAAAAACTTGCAAGCAACCTGCACTCATTAACTGAGCACAATAGTCTATCTGAAGGTAACTGTAAATGAAGCAGAACTAAAGCTTGTTTCAACGTGTATAGCAAGCTACACGTCAACTCGGTTGGGAAAATGTAATTTCTCATTTCAGTTTCTCAAGGAATAGTTTTTTTTTATTAATTATTCTTCCATGATTTGTCTCCATCTATATAAATCCTTCCGAATTGTTTTGCTGTGCATGCAAATGACTACTGTGAGGTTTTCTTGGTGGGCAAGAAAAGGAGACAGAGAGGAATATTGTACTGTTTTCCTCTAGAGCATAACAAAGCTGCAGATGGCAAGGCACAAATTCTCTGGCATCAGTTAAGAGCTGGTTAAATGATGGTCTTGGTTAGGGAACCAAGTGTTTCAAAACTATGTATTTAATAAAAATTGCTTGACCCAAATAAAGTGCATTAATACCCAAATCAAATAGGGAAATTCAGTTTTCTAGAGAAACTGAACTGCAGCAACTGATTTTCTTTAGAGAGAGACAGAAATCAAAACTCATTTGCTGGGTCTTATTTGCTTAGCTGTCTTCCTTGGGAGAAAAATCTTCATCTTTTGCACGTTAGAGCCAAAGAAAACATAAAGTGAAACTTGGCAGTTGTGCGAGTGCCAACCCAGCAAGGCAGGGGAGTAAGTCCAAGATTCCCTATGCAGGGGAGGGAGGCTGGAGCCTCCCTGGGCAGTGACGAGAGGCAAAAAGCCCCCAGAAAATCCTTTTTCTCAGCACTGTGCACCGACCTGAAGGCTTCCCCTGACTGACAAGTTGCTCTCTTCCAACTGCCATCAAATTTCTATTACACTCGAGATGCCCTAGCTCATTTTCTGTAGCCTGCCTGCTTGAGAGAGCGTGCTTGCGCTAGTGTGAGCTGTCTGAGCCTGACAAGCCTCTTTCCCTGCAGCTTAGAGAGGGAAGGGGGTACATTAGCATACAGTTGCTCTTTGTGTATGGAAAAACATAATAATCCTTTCTCAGACCCAGCACTGCTCAAACGTTGAGACTGAGGGGTTTCTTCTGTCATTTATTTGCCTGAATAATTGCTATTACTAATAATGGAAATAACATACTAGGTGACTAGGTTACCACGCTGATCATAGGAGATTTGTGCAAACTGTTCCTATGGCTCATTTAGTTTGCAAGATTTCACACTCTGCGAGTCTTCTCACACTCGGTAGGAACTGGCACAGCTCTGCAAAGGCATATTACAGGCAAGAAGCAATGATGCAGGCGCATGAATTGGGCATATCTCCTTTAGACAGGGGCCCAGCCTTTCAGGGAGCTGGAGTTGACGTTTGTATAGACGTTTGAATTCGGGCCAGCAGAATTTCACCTGATTTCTTTACTTTCTGCTCAATGTTGTTGTTTTTAAAGCTGTATTATGAACATTTATCAATGCAGGCTGAATCGTCTGTTTAGAAAAACTGGCCTTCAAGTATACATTGACAAGAATATGCTTTGAAGCTTCTTTCCACAAAGACATTTTCCTTAATAGTCATTCTTTTTGTAACAAATCCAGAATGTTAAAGCATTTTGGAGCTGTCCAGCTGATGAAAGCATTCCCTTTGTCTAATTATTTTTTAGATTGGGACGGAAATGTTTTCTTTTAAAAGCAAATGTACACACATCATCTAGGCTATTTGACTGTCCATCTGCTCTTTTCAGATCCTGCAAATATTTATATAAATCTTCATGCTTTCCTGTTCACTGCAAGATTTTACTGTTTTGCTAATCCTGACTATATCTCTTTCACCCTCTTAAATCTTCCAGTTCAGCATGCAAAAACATAAATGGGGAAGGCAAACACTGCACATTTCAGATAGATTTGTGTTTTGTTTTCACTCAAGCAAAAGAAAATCATTGGTTAATGTTTATTAGTTCTAAATAGAAACTGCTCAGAGAGATTTGAGTCGAAAGGCTCAGTTAAACCTTTTCCTTTTATTTCTGTATTATATTAACTGTAGGATATGACAGAAGTATGCTGGCGGCAGATCAACTATCTTTCACTAAATGAGAATTGTTCACTGTAGTATTCAGGCTCTTCCACAATGAGCTGTCATCAGAGTATTTTGATGGCAGGGTGTGAGTCAGGTTCCTGAAATGAGCATGGTGGAATGGACTGTGCTCCCTCCCTTGCAGTTAGGGTGCCTTGTTCTCTTCATTTTTAATCATATGAAGTACCCCAGTGCTTTGAGCAGGCATTTACAGTAGCGTTAAAAGCAAATACACTACTTTTTTAATCTCTTCCATAAAGGATCCCTTTAGACTGCCTTCATATCCGTTTCTGCTCCCTTAACTCATTAAGTCATATGAATACTGTTCTTAAAACCTGAGATCTTATCTTGCTCCCAGGGTGGTGGAGGGGTGAGAGAGGTGCAAACAGGATCACTTTATGAAATCCTCTTTAAAAAATGGACTTTTTTATTTTTAATAAGAGGAAATCTTTAGGATGTTGAGTACAAGTGAGCCTTATGAAACTATATTCAAAAGAATTTGAAGTGAGTTGGAACACATCAGGCAGTGATTGTAGTGTAAACATCCATGCTCTTATGCGGGTTTATCAAGAATAGCACTTGATGTTTTTATGTAGAAACAGTCAGTATAACTTCTAAATAAATGCCCATTTAAATTTAAGATAGGACTTACATCACATCTGCTATACTATGAGTAATTAGTGGTTGTTAATGCATCTGGTGCCTCTTGACAGACAGACTACAGAGTTTTTGCTCTACTGCTGGTTAGAGACTAGCACTCTGGGTAGGTGAAGCCTGTGTCAGGAGCGAGTATCAACTTCAGTAAGATCGTGTGATCAAGTGGGTGAGAAAGCAGAGCAGAAGGCAAGCTCCTTGGTCACCTTCCAGATAAGTACTGCAGCTGAGACAGGAACAGCGACTTAACTGTTTGCTTTCCCCTTGCTACCTGTAAAATGGGTGCCAGCATCAGTAAAGCCGCTATGTGATGACTGGTGGTATTATGAATAATGTGTGGAGGGAATTATATGCCTTGATTTGATAATGGAAACCTGTCCAGTAATACTTTTCCTAAATTCAAGTTTAGACCTAGGAGAATGGGTTAAAATGGACAGAGTAATATACTACTGGGAATTGAAGTGGACAGGGACCCTGGCTGAAACTGGTTCAAAGTGATATTTTCTTCTGTCTGGATGGGACCTTGAGCTGTTCTTTTGGTGATTTCACAGTGCCACAACAAAACAGCTAAACTCTAGTTACTGGCCCAGAAAAAAATCACCAAACGTGAGCTGTCCCAGTGAGATCCCACACAGAAGTGCTTGCCCCTCCTCAGATTTGCAGAGCAACCTTTGTGCACACCGCTGTTGCTTCTGTTCTGTCCTGTGCTGCTTTGCAAAGCCACATATGACCCATTGAGTGTGGATGACCTTGGCACATGCCAAAGGTAAGCTCCTAGTGGGGTAGCTTTCATTCCTCTTCTCTCACATCAGAAATATGCTTTATTACTACCAGCTACGTCCTGTAAGTTCCTGAGAAAAATCTCACTGGTTTCCCATTTAAAAACATTACAATGTACTTCATGCTTTCTGTTGCTCTTTAAGGGCTGGAGGTGCTCTGTCCTACCCGACATACTTGCTAAACCTGCAAGCCAGAAATGGTCATGCATTAGGTAAGCCAGGTGACTCAGCACACATTCTCACCCCACAAGATGCACAAACACACTTATAGTAAGGCTAGTCTGCAACTGAAATGAGGTTTAAGTGAATTTGCAGCAAAGGTGAGATCATTCAAGCTTATGAACATGCATGTAAACTGCTATTGAGGCTCAGCAGGGGCTTTGAGCCTTTGCTGTGTGTTAGAGCTGTAAGTGAGGGTGTGTGAGGGTGGTACAGGAAAGCTGGAGCCCAGCTGGGCTTAAGCTGGAAATCCCACTCTGACCATGGCTAGCAGCCTGCACGTATGGCTGATGGATCTGGATTTCTAGTTGAGAAGAGCGTGTGTTAAATTTACCTGGCTGCTAAGAGAAGAGAAGAACATATACTTAGATTGAACTTGGAATATGTTACCATTATTGGAGTAAAGTTCTGTTGGGTAGCACTTTTCTTTTTTGGAATTAAAAAAAACAACTTTCAGATTTGAGTTTTTGTGATTTCCTTTTTGTTATAGCTGTCGTAGTATGTGGGAAATGGGAAAATGAATACTTTCCCTGCTGTTACCTGTTTTAAGGGAGTGCTCCAGAGTGTTTGCAGCTTACAAAATGGGAGAGAATGTTCAGTGTTGGCCGATTATTCAATGTCAGTCACATTTTTACACATTCATAATTGCCTTGTAAAGTATTAATATAATTTACCTAGAATACCAAGCCTTTTCTATCCCCATTCCTCTGTATGAGTTAAAAAAAGACAAATAGAAAACTCCCCAGTTCTTGAACCCTGCCTTATCACTTCAATTCCCCATGCCATAATTAATATTTGCTCAGTGGTTGTTTGCTTTATTGCACTTTCTGGAAATATTTTAAGTTCCATTATCTATATTTTCAGAAATATTGATACTTTAAATTTAATGTTTTGAATAATTTTATGTTAACAGACAAATGCATGATTTTATTGTGGTTAGCATGACTGTGTGCCTTACCCAGTGCTCATAATAACAGAGGTCCTGTAAGAGGAACATATGTAACTGGACCAATTTCTTAATTTGCAGCAATGTTTGGAACAGCAGAAGAAAAACAAATACCATAGTGTAGCAGATAACTGCCTGTGGATTCCTGTTTGTTTTAAGCATTTAGGGTCTGCTGTGTTACTTTTATGGAAACAGGGAGCTGGTTGTGACATGATGTGACAGACTGCTGCTGAATTCAAAAGCATACGACAAGGTAAACAAGTGGAGGACTGATCTGTTGTACTTCAGTTGTGCTACAGCTAACAAGTGTTCCTAGAGCTTTCCCTAGAGAAGGCTGTTTTTTTCTATGAGGTGCCATTGTTTTAATCGTTGAAAGCACCTCCGTATTTTACCAAACACTATAGATGTCTTATATTTCAAGTGTATATGTACAGGTTTTCTGGGCTTCGTTTGGTTCTGGAAAAGCATGGTGGCAAAGAATACTATTGTACATAGGGTATAGGTATACCAGTGGCAGTTAAGTGCTCTTAGACTTTTCTCATCTTGAGAGATAAGAAATGATTTAGCTTTGGAAGCTGTAATAAATCCTGGACTACTTCTGCACATATCAATCTTAATTTTTCCAGCTATTCCAAACTCCTCCCTCACCCCACCCTCGAATCCCCAACCCAAAACTTTACATCAAACTCTCTCTTGTTTTGTGCAGGAATCTCAAAACCAGACACAAACACCAACGTGCACATAAGTACACACCATATTTTGCAAGTTAAGAAAGAAACGTGGATGGCTTTTAAACCAGTCTCATGGTTTCAAACAGTTCTTTCTAAAGGCAGTGTTGTAGAGGAGTAGTTTTCCTCTTCTGAGCAGTTGCTAGTGGAAGCAAAGTTTGGTTGTATCAATTAGCTGATGGGATTCTTTCAAGCTGCCCTTTTATTAGTAGGTCAGTCATTTTGCTTTCAAAGCCCAATTATGAAAAAGATGTGTAAATATTTTTCTGTTTTGCTTTTTATTGCTTTTCTGCAATAAACACGGGGAGAACAGGAAAACTTCTGTGAGAGTGAATGAAGCTGATGAAAAGGGTATCCATCCTAATGCTCTGATGAGATCACGTTGATGTAACAGTGAAAGGAACAGAAAGGTTTCCATTCTATTTAAAGGAAAAATCAAAGAGGAAATAAAGTATCACAATAAATATATGTTTTACAATATTCTGTAAAATAGTCTTTAATGTTCCTGAACTTAAGGTTCTTTCATTTCACCGGTTCTTTTGCATTTTGCATGGTACTGTAGCTGAAAAACATTCTTTTGTTAATGTAACCTCAATGCTGAAGTAAACCGTGCCACAAAGCCCTCAGTTTTCCTGTAGCTCAGGCAACAAACCCAGAACACACTAGCACTGATTTACCATGGTTCTAATCAGCATTTCGCACATGGAAAACTCACCATGTGTTTCAGAACCCTTTGACACTCATCTCTTTCTAATACAAGTGCCTGTTTCTCCCTCTGCTGGTTTCAGAATAAACGCCTTGTCAAAAAAAGAATTAGATTTTGACAGCTTTTTTCCTATGGTTAATTGAGGTGATAGATACACTTGACATTTATCTCAGCGCAGAAAAGAAGATTAAGACATATTTTTCTACATGCATTCTCTGTATTAGAGGAGGTCACTTTCCAGGGTCTTTTTAATATGCCTGTGCAATTAATAGTGGTGATAATTCCGCTCCATATCACAGTGTCTTTAAAGTTCTCTTTAAAATTGACAGATAAAACTCTCTCTTCTGTATATAGGGCTTGAATTAGACTAATCTTTTTCAAGTTTGCCCTCCAGGCCTTCCCTCTCACAGTCCTGAAAATTAATACTGTCTGAAAAATACAAAAGATAGCATGCTAACTCACTTAGTTCAAAGAAAATGGAAAAAAAAGTCATATTTCAGATTCCTTTAATTATTCCCACTAAATTTTTGAGGGCATCCCCCTAAATTGTTACTTTTACAGTAATGCGATTTGAATTTTCCACTTATAAAGCGCCTGCTCATGTTGTGCAGCAGTTTCTGTTCCTTGTTGTAACGCTGAGTGACTCTTCTCATTTTCGTATGAGTTACAAGATTAATGTGAAGTTTAGATGGCCTGGCTTATGTAACACAGTTATATAACAATAATTTCCAAAGACAAATTAATTAATGCATTTCTGAGGAGTGCTGATTAATTCATACAGTTAAACCCTCTTAAGCAGAGTTATTAAAAGATCAAAGCCCACGTATCACCCTTCCATATACACAAAATGGTGCAAGTATTCAAAGTCTGCATTTCATACACACCCAGTTTGGGGTTAAGAACTGCTAGACATGCTTCTTAAGCAACGCTATTATTTTAAGCTTGGTATTTAGCAGAAACATATTATGCAGTTGTAGAATGTTTTTCAAATATATATTTTTTCTAGATCGGTTGGCATTTTATATCTTCATTAATTACTTGCTTTAAACATCAATATATTTTGTTTTCACTCGTCTTCTATTTTCCTGTTCCATGAATCGTTTTCTGTATGCTAATAGATTCAGTGAGCATACTAGGTGGGCTTTTCCTTCCAAATGCATTGCCTTTGGACATCAGTTGACGATACAGCTAGATCAAGCAAAGTAAAATCTTTAATGCTAGGCTATAGAGTGTAAATATGGTAATGCTCTTGCAGACACGAATGCATGTACCTTGTAGAAGTTATATAAACCCCATGTATTCTGAGGGTTTTCCTCACAAAAGTCTTGCAAAGTCTTGAGATGATTAGTGATACTCATGATGAAGTAAGAGGGAAATGGTTGGAGAATGAAAAAATCAGTATGGATATTCTGTCACCTCATTTTTTTAATTGTATTTTTAGAAAAAAAAGGATAATTTATCTTCACTGAATATTTATAATTGTTGACTCAGACCAGGAATTTGGCAAAGAGTTTCAGTGTGTGTTTGGTTGGTCCCTACTGAGAAAAACAGATGTGTGAAAGGGCTTTTCATGTGAAAAGTATTCAAGTATTTATGAAAGGATTTTTTGCTTTACATTTTTGGTTGAGACCTGTTTTGCTCTGCGTTTTGATTCTGTCAGCAATCCTATGCATATACAAAATGCCGCCTGCAAAACAGTCCAGGCTAGCAAGCTGAGGTCCTCAGATTCTTCCTCCCAAACACAGCTGTTCTCTTTTTGAGATCTACACAAAATACTTTTTGATAAGCGGTTCCTGACTAACTTGATGTCTTCAGACTCTTACTTCTCAATAAGTATGCTTGCATGAATTTTAGTTTAATCTAGCAATTACGTTTCGTTTTTTTCTCTCTATATATTTTTTAGTAAGTAATATTAAAACCTAGAGTCAAGAAATGTATTTGCATTCCAATTGTAACTCCTCTTAATCTGTGTTTCCAGCAGATGCTCATCCATTTCACACTCGTGAAGAAATTAACAGGACTTTGACACATAGCTGCTCGCTGCTGTTTCCATGGAAACTGAACTTTGATTTAAGGGTTAATATATGAACAACAAGTGTATATATACATGTGTGTTGTGGAAAACTATTTGTATCTTCTGTGGAGTTAAACTGGCAAAACTGGCAGAGCTGTTATGAATCCTGACTAGGGACAAGTCAGTGGCAAACCTCAGATCTCTCCATTCAAGGTTTTGTCTGCTGCCGGACTCCGTTGTAATCTGAAACAAAAAATTTAGCATTAAAATTAAGGTTTTACATGTGGAGTGTTTTTTTGTTTGTTTTGTTTTGTTTTTTAAGTATTATTTTCTTCATAAGATTAGCATTTTGTAATCAACACAAAATGAATTATTAATATTTTCTTTATTTTTTCTGCAGAAAAATGTGTTTAGTATAGGTATCTATCTTGTCTATTTGAGTTGTTTTTTTGCATCTGGGTTTCTGTAGTACTGAAAATATCTGGGATTGTCTTTCCCAGGATGTCAAATGAAGGAGCTAATTGACTGAGAAAGATTGGGGACATGTATTAGTTGTACCAGAACTGAGATACAGCGGATGTTTCTGTAAAGTGTTGACTTGCCAATGCACCTAAACATAGGAATAGGAATAAAATAGGAATTTTTCCCTGTCTTAAATATGTTCTCACAGAGGTGCAAAACAACGTCGCTTATTGGCTCGGCTCTGGTCAGCAGTGGGGTTCTTACCAAACATAGGGCAGCTTCTAGATCCTTCTCACAGAAACCACCCCCATGGCCCCCTGCTACCAAAACCTTGCCATGTAATCCCACTACACCCAAGAAGAGTACTATGGTACTAAGACCCCTTTACAGTCTGATAAACTGTCAAACCATTCACTGTGGTTTTTAAGTGTCTAGCAGGTCTCCTCTCTCACCCTAGAATATCTAGACAAAGTTCTGTAGTTACTCACAACAAAAAGCTTTTCTTATGGCTTTCTTGCTTGCGTAGTATGCTAGTTTATTTCTGGATTTTATTTAGATTTTGGGAACATGAGAAAGGTGATGTGCTACTGAACTGAGGTGTGGGGTTTTGTTTTGTTTTAATCTGTGATCTGTTTTTACCACTTCAGCAAGCTAACTAAAACACGGGAATGAGACAATCCCGTGTCCTATCCTAATGACAAGAGTCCTGAAATACTTTGAGGTCAAACTCAATTTGTATTTGACAAAACTAAGAAAGAAATATGCATTTTAGGAAGTTTGCCTTTACTGTATTTACTCTAAGTGATTTAGTAGCCTACCAGTTCACTTAGGCCTTTGACCAAACAACTCCCCCCAAAACAAACAAACAAAACAACAACAACAACAAAAAATACCTTTTGTCGGCATGCATTATCCCTAATAGTTCATTATCTTCTGAGACAGCCATTTATCTGTGCCCTAGCAATCTCCAACTTTTATGAATGTTGTATTCTCTGGTCAGTTTGAATGCATGCATCAGATTAATATTAAGAAATATGGGTAGCTAATGTACAGAGATCTATGCATGTTTATGGCTGTTCTCAAATCTCAAGTCTGAGAAAAACTTAAAATAGAATAAAAAATGTATGCTTTTCAATGTTTAAGCACAATATTTCTCTGCAGTTAGTGCATGTCCAGTTTGTCTGAATTCTTCCAGCCAACGGGCTTTACCTCATTACTAGATCTTTCCCTCATGGTTTTTCTCCTGCTGTCAGACAAAAAGATACCTCCCTACTTTATCTTGCTTCTACTCTGTAAGCAGTGCTGGGAATAGTCTTCATGTTGTTAGTTCGCTGTGGGATTGGTCTGCTATATCAATGTAAGAGACAAGCGCTTGCACTCAATGATTTAGCTTTAGAGGTTCTGATTATAGTTCATGGCTTGCCTCCAAGAAAGGCAGTTGCTTGTTCTGATGCATTTGAAAGCTAAAAAGAGAGATGCCATGTTTTTCAAAGGGAAACCAAATTTCACGTATCTTAGAATAGGTAAATATCTGTCTCTGAAAACTCTGGAGAAGCTGAAATTCTCAAAATTTACCATCAAGCACTAGCTCCTGTGGTTACAGATGTGAGATGACCATTTTTAATTATGAAAGTCTTAGGCCATAGAGGAGGAGAGTGTAAAACCATAATGAAAAGAGAACTTGATGTCCTTTATTTTCCCTTTAAATAAATAAAATTTTATATACATTAACATAAAGTATTATAGTCATAACCTGGAAATGTCCATCTCAGAGGTCATTTTAAGTATTTGATAACTTGTCTTAGAACCATTCTGGATGTAACTTCAAAATTATCTGGTAAAGGATGTCTGGTATCAAGGATCCAAAAATACCTCTAGTGTCACAATCGCATAAGTAGAAGCTAAAGTTGAAGGCATTCAAAGGTATTTTTTTTTCTTTGTGATCAAATCATGGAACTCTTCAATAACGATTTTATGCCTTTCATTATTTTATGCACCTCTATGCCTTAATAATCAAGAAATGTGGTTTTGCAGTTCAAGCAATGTGTTTAAGAATATACAAAATTTGTCAATTTCCTCAATGGAAATGTGTTATCGCCATCCATGGTTTTCTGAATACAAGCATAAACTGTGTTTGTATTTGATACACATGTAGGGAAGAATTATCATACAACACGTCAAAACCACAATTACAAACCCTTCTACTGAATTACTGCACATGCCTTTGCCCAAGTCATTTCATTGCCTTGTTTCTCAATTTATGTTCAAAACTGAGGTAATACTTCTTGCAAGAGATGTAACAAGTTACAGTATTTTTATATTCCAAGACAGAAAAGACTGTGTAAGAATAAGGTATTACACATTCTCTCAAATCCAAGTGCCTGTAACATCTCTGTGGCACTCTGAAAACATTAATCAATTCCTTGCAATACCTGTAAGAAGCATCTTTAACTTGATAAATGGTAAAACAGATGACAATAAAAGTAATTTTATTTCAGCTCCTTTTGGAATAAAATAGCCCTGACATTGAAGGTGTCATATTTCTTTACATGGGATTTAAAAATACCTAACAGATATTAAGAGATGCTGGTACCGTTTATTTTCTTGGTTATATTTAAAATCCGGATGCTTCTGTTTTTGGCCAAATGGGAGTCCTTCCACTCAAATTAGTCTACATGCCATTGCGTGTGTCCCTGGGCATCCAGCCACCTCTGCAGGGTGTCATGGAAGGAACAGCTGCCTCAGTTGGACCTCATTGGAGAGAGTTAAGACTTCTTGGTGGAAAAGAGGAAACTAAATTTCCTGTATTGCAGATGAGGACGAGATTACGTAGTGTTTTGTTATTTTCCTTATGATGACAAGCATAATTGTGTGGCTCAGAGTGCCCAGTTCAACGTAGCATTTCAGGGTAGTCAGAAGTGACACTGTGGCTGCCTGTCCCCAGCACCTGTGGTGCCCACCTGCCTGAGGCAGCACCACTGGCATGGAGGAATGGCTTTTCTTCCTTAGAAAATCTGTGTGAGAATGGTTGGGTGTAAGCTATCATGTGGTGCTTAGTTCTAGTAAGTTGACATAGCAATCAAACAATGTAGAAGGTGGGGCTTTCTAGCTGATGCTTTTCTGGAATGCATTATCAGAGAAGGGAGTGAAAAAACAGATGAAAGAAAAAGCTTTTCTAACCACCATCCTCCTCCAGTCCCTTCAGAAATCTGGAGGATGTATGTTTGTTTGAGATGAGAAATCCTGTTTTGGCAAAATGTTGGCTGAGGTCTCCCTATTAGTCTGTCGTCATGAAGAAACAGATGTTAAGATCTCAACCTGGCAGATGTTCATCTATCCATTAAAATTCCTTCTGTTGGAATAATAAGGAATGAACGCATAGGGTGAAGTTTTAACCATCCAGTGCTGGTTAAAGTGGTAAGCAGTAGATGGAGATGACATGTTCCATCTTTGATGTGGACACATGCTCACAAAGATGTTGTCTGCTTACTTTTTACCTTGTAGTTTATTTGCTGAGGGGAATAACAGACCAAAAGTTTTTATTTACTACTCAGTTCAGGAAATAGTTTTATAACTGCACAGTTTTGCAAAGAGTTTTGACTTAAAATGCTGTTTGTTGTTCAAAATGAATTGAAATCGAAGGCTTAAACATAACCAGAAATGAAGTGTTACAGATCAAGTAAAGTATGTCATTCTGAGTGAATTTTTTTGTTACTGTTGAATTTGGCTCATCAGTGGAAAAATAATTATTTACATAGCTGTACTTGGGAGTATTTCAGGAGAGCATAAAATCTCAGTGAACTTTACACAAAGAAGTTCAGGTCCCTTAAATGAAAGATGCTAAAATTGTGGCCCATACGTCCTTAAGGACTTTATTGGATTCTAGTCAAGAATCTGTTCATCATAGTTATAGTTGTCATAATTCTGGATGCCCTATTCACACCATCAAAAGCTGCTTGAAAAGTTTGACACTAGAAGTTGTACTTCCAAAATAAACTGAAATTCTTTTCTGCCATCTTGGGGAGTTTTTTTCAGTGTGCTCTGAGATGAATTCCTAATTAAAATAAGCTCATTTTGCCAATCAGGGCAAGACTGACAAATCTTGCATTTAGGCTTGGTGTCAATCTTTCCAGATGAAAATCTAGTTTATTGAGCGCCTTGTCTGTAAGTACTTTCTGATCTCTGCTTTTGTCATTAGGCTGATATTAGTCTGCTTCCTTCATTTGTCAGAGATGTATGTAATTTCTAGAGAGTTTCAAAAATACCAAGCTGACAATAGAAATGATATTATCTTGTGTAGTATAGAAATAATCAAAGGATGTTATAACATGTTCTGCAGTCATTGCTTATCTTACAAGCAGATCATTACCAATGCTTCTGTTTTAACCAAGCTACTGCTTCCATTTATCCATGTGTAAAAGATTCAGGCATAACAGTATTTTAAAACAAGGTTTAATCTGCAGCTGAGTGTTCAAACCTTCATACATATCCAGGCTTTTGCTCAATTCATGGGTGATGGTTCAATCTGTTGTATTGCCTAGGAACAGGCAGTGTTGGCCATTGGGATGTCTGTTCCTACTTAGGCTACATCTGTCAACAGAGATGTGTGGCCAAAGATGTGGCCTGGGCTAGTTAAAAAGACTGTTGCGAAGTGTGGCAAGGTGTTGTGAAATTGATGTTCTTAGCCCCAGGATGTTGACCCTGGGAGGATGCTGCATGGTTGGAATTGTTCTGCGCCCAATTGCATCCTCAGAGATGCATGAGGAAAAGTCCTTTACCCTACCTCCCTGATGCCTGAAGTCAGCCTTTTCATTATCTACTTATAAACTGGTAACCTCAATTTATTTCTGTATTTAGAAAAGCATAAACAGCGGTAGTGCACTTTTCATTCAGAAGTGGTAGTTGATAAATTTTGTATGTGTGCTTTAACACTTGGCACCACAGTACCATTTTTCTTGTTGATAAAGGCATGGTGGCATTTAATGTAATGGAAGTCATAAAGTCATTATTGAAAAGCTCCATAATTTGATCAGAGAGAGAATCAGTTTTGAATGCTCACTGGAGAGCCTGGGCTCATACCACACAATTATTTTAGGGCACTTAGTTTACGAGATGACAATATATTTTCTTCAGTCACAGACAGGCTTACTTCAGGTTTTATTTGTAGGATCATGTACTGCATTGCATGATTGTTAGTCTCCAACTATAACATGTATTTTATCAGACAGACAAGTTTTGAAATCAGTTATAGAATTAACACCACTGATCAATAACTAAACATAGCTGGATTTTTGTAAGGCATGAAGGCAATATTGTGACTTAATTTGATTTCCCGATGAAACTTAGCAATGAAACTTCACCTAGGAATTCCTACATTAATGCTCTTAATTTGTGGCTAAACAAGATCGTATGTTTCAGGAATTTCTACAGCTGTCTTAGTGGTGGCTGTGGTCAGGTTTAGCGATCAACATGAGCTCATGGTTTGTAGAATAAATCCTGCATTGCATATCTTTCATTTTTCTTATTACTGAAAGTGAGTACAGATTGATACCAGACAGAATTATACAGGCTTTCCCAGAGTCTTCTCTGCCAGCTTTCTGATGAAAGCCTAGTTCATCTTTGCAGCATATGCCTGTCCCCTGACTATTCCTTTAGGAGTTTCAGGGGTGTTTCTAAACATGTGTCCAGGGTCCTGAAGGACCACAGCCTGCATGGGCTCTAAACTGCTGGTGCTGGGAGGAACGGAAGCCATTCATTTTGTTTAGATGCTTATGACCAAAGTGACCAATTTTTTGTTCTCCTCAATATTGCCTAAAGCTTTCCTGCTTTTCTGTGGCTTTTAGCACCTTGGTTATCTCTGTGTTTTCTTGTGTGCTTTGTGCTACTTTATCAGAGCTGACCAGAAGAAGAAGACATGGCAAGTTTCTTTTCTGTCAGAAAAAAATAGAGTTAGCATGGATTTGGTGAATTTATTCAGCCACAGGGGCAACTACTGTTGCAAGTGTGGCCAGATTATAGAAACTATCTGACCTCTGCACCTTCAACAGTTTGAAGACAAGAGGTTGGGGGTGAAAAATTAGAATCACCTCTTTTAACTATGAATTATAGCATTTAAAAATGACATTGGGAAAATCATCAGGACCCAGAGGGTCTAGGCCTGACTGTCACTTCCCCTGATCCTGTCCGTGGCCCAGGCCAGGTGAGGCTAGGCCTGGCCCATCACTGGGCTGATGTCTTAGCCTGTCCCCAGGGATGTGTGTGATGCCTGGGGCAGGGGATGCCCCCAGTACCCTCAGGACTGTCCCCAGTACCCCCAAACCTGCTGTGCTCCCTGGCTGGGGAAGCGGGATGGACCCTGGCTGCTGGACCCTGACATGAAACCCTGGGGAGCTGTAACCACCAGTGCTCCTGAGCTCCAGGGAGCCCCCAGCCGTTGCAGTGCCCAGGCAGAAATCAGCAGTATGGTGTCTTGCTGCCTAAGTGAGTGAAAGGGAAAGTAAAAAACCCAGTAATTTGCCTAACTACAGGAAAATGTTGTTTAAGGGCTTTGAATAATGTCAGACAGATATAGAGGAAGCAAGGCAAGGGCCACTGGTCATGCGATGAAGCAGGCCGCACAGGAAGTTGTAGTATGGTATAAATGGCTGTTTCAGCCTGAGAACAAGGGCAATCTTCATCCATCTATATTTTTATATATCAGTATTCTATGTATATTGGCAGAACCTTTGTGTGGTCTGCTGCAGGTCATTTCATGCAGGCTGTGCTGGCTGGGTGGCGTGGTGTGGAGCACAGCCATCTCAAGCCCATAGCCTTAAAGGCAGAGGTCGTGCCTTAGGGGCTGAGTGGCTCCACAGGTCAATGCCAGCTCACGTTTCCAAGATTGTGGCCTTATTTGCTGCTTTTACCTTGAATCACTATTCCGTAGTGCTGTCTTTTAGTGTTAATCATTCATTCTGGCTAGCCTGTGTAGCTATAATCTTTGTAAATATTTCAGAACTATGCTTTATTGCTTTACATATTTTGAGTGTGGCAATGGCAAAGCAGAAGAAGAACCTGGCTTCTTCAGAGCAGATGTATCAGCCAAAATAACCGATTTCAAAAATCATACTGAAAATAAAAAAAAAATGAAATTGCCTTTTTTTTCTTATTTTTATTTTTAGTGTTTAAAGCAGTTAATATTCGATAGGATATACTTGCATGTGTTGTTTATGGCTAATGTTAATCCTTACTTAGAAAGCAGGAATTGATCTAAATTCTCTGCAGTTAAGTGCACGTGTAAAATACAGCTACAATAGTTCGGACCCAGAAGCCTCTCAGTGGTACATGGTGGGGAGGGTGAGATAACGGGCAAAGTTGAAACAGGAGCAGTTCACAATGGATCTAAGAAACTTTTTCCCCATGAGAACAGTGAGGCAATGGAGTGCAGCTCCAGCATTGGAGGGTTTCAAGACCTGGCTGGATCAAGCCCTGGGCAACCTGGTCTGATACTGTGGCAAACCCTTCTATAAGCAATAGCTTAGACTTAAAGACTTCTTTTCTGAGGTCCCTTCCAACACTAGTTATGCTATTATCAGAAATCAAGGTAATTACTGTGATGCTAGATTGCTCCATCCTTACCCTATAACAAGATGAATTCATTGTTAAAAAAATAAGTTGCTGATTTACTGTACGTTATTTTCCTACCTCATCATTTCATAGCTTTTTCTCTAATAAATATACAGGAGTGCTATGGACAAAGTACTGTAAGACATGCTGTAAACTGACTTCCAACTTCTTCAAATGCCGTCTTGTACAGGAGGCTACTCAAGTGATTTTCTTATTTAGAGTGGAAAAGAGAAAACAAAAACAAGGAAATGACAAACCAAAACTGTCTTTTCCTACCAATCTGAGAAATTCAGAGAAACCTCTGGGGAATTATATACTTTTTTTTTTTTTTTTTTTTTTTTTCTTCTCACATTCTTATAATCTGAAACAAGTGAAGCAATCCTACACAAATGTCTTTTTTTAAGTAACATCTGGGGTGCGAAAGAAGTCATCTGCAGAAGTGCTTTCTTCTCTTTTGTTTGCTCTCCTCATGTTGTTTCCAGAAATGGAAAGGAGCTGTGCTGTGCATAAGCATGGGTTCATAGCTACATAAAGTTTCTTGTTTTATCAGAATACTTACTGGAGTTTGTCTGTGATATCTCCATAGCCTGGGGAAGAAGGAATGATGCTTTTTTTTTTTTTTTTGGGAGGGGGGGGGGGGGAGGGGGAAGGAGAGGGGGTTATGCTGGTGGTGGTTATCCATTCTCCCAGACCTCTTTCCAAAAAGGCTTGGAATCAAAGTTAGAAAACTCAGTTTCCTAACTCAGTTGCAGTTGAAACTCAGATTGGAAGACAGTGGAAAATACATTTAAGCTTAAAATCAAATTAGAACTTAAAATTAACATTGGCTCTTTACTTAGTACTTGTAGAGAAAATATGTTTTTCAGAGATACTGCAAGTGTTAAAGTGCTTCAGGGCATACTTACTTGCTGGTGTCAATGCCCGTGGTAAAGATGCACTGAGAACTTCTGGAAAGAATCATCTTGGGAAACTTATCTGAGTTTTAATGAATATTCTGTATTTGGAACACCTTGGCTATCTTACACTTCTCTGAAAATTTGCTGAAAATTCATGTTTATCTTTTCTTCTTGAAAAGTATTTTCATAAAGCAGAACTTAAAATTAAGCTATCTGTGGAAAGCAGTCTGGATCTTATGCTTTCTACTCTATTGAAACCAATGTATAAAATCCACCAAGCAGTTTGTTAATCTACTCAATGTCAGGAAACATCTTCTCAGGGTCTGTTCTTTGGCCTTAACAAATCCTGTAACTCAAATCCTCTTCAGAAAGAACAAGCTTTTCCCAAGGAGGAGAAAGAGAATTGACTTCCTCCAGGCTTATCTGTTCTCTTTCATTGAGACTGTCATTTTGGGATGGTAGAATGTCCCTTTATGAATTATCCGTCTTCTCAAGGTTTTTTCCCCAAAAGACCTAGCAAGAGAGTCACACAGAACTATATTGAAACTCAAAGCTTAAAGTTATGTTAACAGAAAGCAAAACAATCTTGGCAAAATATTTTCATTTATATGAGGTCTGGAAGACTATTGAATTGAGTAATGGCCTCCCTGTGATTGTTTTCTTCTTAGGAACTAATCCATGTTTACTTATACTTTCTCTTAATTGGGAGGCTGAATCTAACTTCTGTGGTGCATTAAGTTATGTAATTAAGGTTTGATTAAAGCTTTGGTTTCAGTGTAGGATTCAGCCTGAAGAAACCTAGTCTTCTAATAAATTCATTGCATTTCTCTCTAATTTTTTCTCTACCCCCCCCCCCCTCCCTCCCCTTATTTTTCTATCCTCCTAGGACTGCATTGAATTAAAAATCCAGGGTGTAACTTTGTGGATATTTGAGACTGAGATGTCTGAGACTTCCTGTTAAAGCATATTATCCCCGACTCCTGTTACTGTAGTTGTAGAAACAGATGAGCAAGTGGGTCATATGGAAAATGGATTAAGTGTCTAGTGAGGCTTGTTAATGACTATGCAAACAGTCAAAACTAGCTGTAAAGGGACAGAAATATATTTATTACAAAGACTGAGTAAGGAATTTGTGCAGCATAAGTGTTTCAGACATGGAGGTAGGTCAGTTCCTTCTGGCAGACTCCAATTTTTTGGCAGAAACTTTACCAGATTGCCCTGGAATTTTTCACCCAAGACCAACCACCCATAAAAAGCAGAAAATTCCAAGCCCTGCAAGTTTGTGCTGTTCTCCATTTTTCTTAAGTCTCGAGCTGATGAAGAGACAGTAAAGGAACGTTTAAAAAAAAATAAAATAAGAGGATGGCCTCAAATTTTGAAATTTAACTAACATTAAGACTGAAAGAAAATTAAGATTTAAATAACAACAGAAAGCAAATGGTGGTCTTACAGAGATAGATACTCTCTTAGAACTTAAACTAAAACTACATGAAAGTTGAAGAGCTAGGCCAAAATAAAGCAAAAAAAAACAGCCAAACAAAACCAACAGGAACAACAGGAAAATATTGTGAATACTCAGTTTCTCAGGGGATTTCGGATTGACTGGGTTTGGACCTCTCTTTGCTGAAGGCTGTTTTATTTCCTCAAGCAATAACTGTAGTTTGCATACATGCAAGACTGGTAACTTCCACTAGAAATGAAATGCAGCTAACTGAAAGCTGTATGTGTGGAATAGTTTAATAGTTTAGAATACCTAAAGGCATCATTTTCTGCATTTTAAAAGTGATCTTTTCTCCATATATTTATGATTAAATACAGTTTCCAAGGGTTTAGGCTCTGTTGGGTCAATAGAGAGGACTTACAGGCTACACTAAGGTATGTCTAGATATCGCTGATGAATTTTAAGTTGGTTGAATGGTATCCCGACATGAATCATGACAGCACCTGTAATGGTAATCTTCCATCAAAATACAGAGAGTGTCACAATGGCTGCTGTAGAGGTAACTGAGTGCACCATTAGAGCCATGCATAAAAATCACTCGACTGTGACAGGAAATTATGTAAGTTTTACACAGGTTGACCCATAACTAAAATGAGACACTTGAGTTGGAAGAGATGTTATCTGTATCCCTTAACTCCCCTTTTGATTGCAAAAGGCAGCAACCACTGATATCATGCAGCATCAAAATGTCCTGTTAGGTGGGAAGTAATACCTGAAAATTTAAAAATACCTTGGTGTTGCATGTTTTGAATTTCAGCTGGGTATTATTTGAAAATGCTGATATTAATGTTGACTTCAGGAGATACATTTCTGTCAGCTAACAGATGGAAGACAAAAGCAGCCGCCTACTTATAACTAATTGCCTTGGTCAGGTGTTGCATGTGCTGAAAATTGGACTACGTATAAGTCAGCATTTGACCTTGAAGGCTGCATAATGAGTTTTCAGTCATTTTTTTTTTCTTACCTGCAGAAACAGTTTCCATATAAGAGAAAAAGTTTAAATATATATTTTTTAATATATATAAAAATGCTGAGGTACGTCCTCTCAAGGCACTTATTGATGTATCTGTACTTGAGGTCTTCAAAATAACCCAGGTTGATTTTTAAGTTCTATAGGATGACATCAGTTAAGATGTTGGAGAGAAGTATTAATTGGTGAAATACTACTTTTTTTTTTTCTTTGACAACATCCAAAAATTTCTTGTGAGACTAAAAATTTGAACATTATGATTTCATTCTTCCTGAATGCCTGTATAAACTGCAGCATGGGTAATATGCTATCCATTGAGGCATATAGGAATGTATTAAATAGAAGTTACGGGGGAGTATTAAATAGAAATATTTTTTGGTCATAATTTTAGTTTGTGGTTCAAGGCAAAATGAAAAAATACAAAGTAACTACACTAATTAGTATCAAAGAGACAATTTAAATTATGAACTCTGACTGCTAATATGAAGAACATATTGTGTTGATTCAGACCCTAAGGAAAGGAAACAAGTTAATGCTCTACCCTCAAGTATTGCCCTTTCTGTTTCTTAAAACTGCTGGAAAATAGTTTTTTTGTTTGTTTGTTTGGTTTTTTTTTTTTTTTTTTTTTTTTTTTTTCTCAGAGGAAAATGTACTTTGAATACTTTTAAAATTTAAAATATTTGTAATATTGAAAAAAAAAGTTGTATGTTAACTTGTTTGAAGGTTTCTATTTCCTTTTAATGAGTCTAATGATCTTAGGATTTGTCTTCAATGGAAGTGAATTGATACTTAGTTATTGTGCCTGAAATTACATCAGACTCTCTTCTCATTGTCAAATCTTGGTTAAATAAAATGTTGTATGCTTTTAGAATTATAAATTCCTCCTGAGTCTCAGTGTTGGACGTTTTTGTAAATCTTAGGTCAGGCTTATTACTAATATTTCAGTTGAAAAGCAATAATAGTAACTGAATAAACCTGAGAAAATTAAGGGTCTTGTTCACTGAAAATCAAAGATGTACAGACATTTTGTTTTAGGGACTCATTTTTACTTTTAAAAATAGTTTTTCCTTATGACTATATTTTCTCTTCAATTTTTGTCTTTTAATTCTAATAAATTACTCTGTTAATATAAATAGATCTAGAAAGGGATGTGAATTGCTTTTTTGTAAGGACAAAAATGACTGTTGAAACGTTTTTTTCCATAGTGCTACACTGATTTTAATGCTTTATAAATTAGAAATGAGACTTTTTTTTCTACACTCTGTACATACATACGTAACGCATCTCATTTCAGTAATAATCTTAAGTAACTAACTGCATAAAGATGTTTTTTTTTCTTCATTGAAAAATCTTTTCAGAAGTGTGGCATTCCTGAAAACTGTCTCATTTATGTGAAGATCCAAGTGTTTTTAAAAAGGAAAATGGTTTTGCCAAAATATATTCAACCAGCTCTACTACCAAGAAGAAACTCAGTGTTTCAAGAAAATGGATATGCTTCTTGGTGATATATTGTAACACCGAGCTATTGATGTAGTCTGAAGCATGTGGGTATTTTTGAAATAAGCACGTTATACATAAAAATCGAGCCGTGCTTTATACCTGTATTTCTTCTGGGTATTTAGCAAGGATTGTACATAGCTGTCATTTCACTGTATTACTACAAAAATTATCATACAACAGTTTGATTTATGACAGTGTTTATAGTGCATGCACTTGCATATCCTGCAGAAAATCAATGTAATCATGTCATGAGACCGCATCATAATAGATTTCCTAGCTTACTAGTGTTTGATATCACAGCCTATTTTTTACATGGTATAGGATTTCTTTTTTCTCCCCCTATGCTATGGAAAGAGAGAAGCAGGGAAGGGAAGCACTGCTAACCAGTAGACTTATGACTTTATGTCAACTGTGGGAAGGAAGCAAGCTATTTTGATTTATAAAAGACAGGTGTGAGCTTCAATCATTTGAATTTACCTGACAGGCTGTTGAAATTAATGCTTATATAAAACATTTCAGGCTGTTGAAGTTAATGTTTTTATTAAAAACTGTTGAATACGATGCCTTTTTTTTATGGCTAAAATGTTATTTAAAAAGACAAGAAGTCAAATTCAGCCTTTGATTTCAGAAAGCAATTTGCTTACATCTGAATTTGAACATGCATTTGAATTTGTGGGTAGACAGATTTCAGTTTTCTCTTCTTTCACTAGCATAAATGGGAATTGTTTGCCATATTGCCAATTAATGCTTCTCAGATACACTTCCTAATGTAATAATTTTGCATATAACCCATATAAACTACATTTTGGACAGCCGCTTTTTATGTGCAATTACTCTGTGGAGGGAAGCAAAAAGGCAGGAAAGCTGATAAATATCCTGCATCCAAGGAACCGTTCTTTGCTGGAGTATCTCAAGCACAACCTTCCTTTTCGAGTGCCATCTAGAGGAGGCCCTTCTCTTCCAGTCTCCTGCTTAAAAGTGCAGGAAACACCCACAAGATGGAAAGGTTTTCTCCCAAACCTCTGTCGGGCTTGCTGTGCTGCTCCCAGCCCTGGGATTTGAGCTGCCGCCTTGTTAGCGGGAGCGCTCCCTTCTGTTTTGATGTTTTGGTGGTTTCGTGATTGCTACCAATTTCCTGCAGCCAAAACATAAATTTGTCATAACTCTAAGCCTGTGAAAACTAATTGAAATAAATCAGCCGTGACCACTTAGGGCCAATTGTGACGGTTAGAAAAGGGGTAATGGAACATCATAATTAGTTGCTGTTTCACGGTGCTCACCTGAAATTTTTGCACAGATTGGGGCACACTGGATTGCTTAAGTAAGTATTTGCACGCAAACTAGTGATATTTGATCCACCTCAGTGTCAAGTGCTTCCATAACTTTAAAAATTAAAGAAGCGGAGAGTCTCAAGTGGGTTCCAGTTGGCAGTTTGATTCAGATTTTATTATCAGCAATGGCTCTATAATAAGCATGAACTGTCCTCTCAGATTAGCTATGCTTCAGCAGCTACCCGCTCTGCATCTCCCTCCTCCCCTGCCTTTTGCTGAAAATGGAAGAGGCCATCTGCAGGCTTTAGCTTGCTATTCAAGCTGGCTGCTAGGATTCTGGATGAAACAAGGCAATATATGTGCTTCCCTTCCCACAGGATGATCTTTCTTTCAGGCCTGAAAAAATCCTTCGCTGCCCTCCTGCCCTCTGCTTTCTCCTTTGAGCGCCCTCCATGCTCTTAAACATACAGATCGCATAATGGCAAATGTGGCCCTAGGTAGACAAACATGAAATTTAGCCTAATGATCGAGCTTTTCAGTTGCAAACCAGTGAGATTTATCTCCTCCATAAATAGCAGAATGACTTGTAATGATAAAGCTTTTTAGGTATCAACAAAATCCTTAGGCAGCTGCACATACTTGTTTTGCTGGAATTATACTTGGTACGTTGCTTCATCTGCTTTACAATTTAGCAGCTTGCAACTACTTTGATAAACATGAGCTGTATAAAAACTGTAAGTACAAGAACTGAAAAAGCATTTTCTTTGTTTTGGTACTTTCTATAATACTTGGAGATTAATTACTGTAAGGAATAATCTCTAGCGATCTCTCTTTGGCGAAGCTTGGTATTAACGGCCTCTCACTATGGGCGTTATGAACTTGTTACATGCTCAGCAAGTAGGCAAAAATTCTGGAAGGAAGTGAGCTTAAGAGGAGATGGACAGAAGCATCAACAATGCCTTCCTTCTGACAGAAGGGAGATTTTTAAGTTCCCTGAAGCCAAAATCCCTGAGTCACTGTGTCGCATAAGAGGACACTGAAGTTGCTGAAGCAATGAACTCCCTCCAAATTGCTTAAAACAATACATGTGTCAAGGAAAAGCATTTTGAAATGACTTGATCCATTACAAAGCAAATGGGAAAATCTGATCTGAGGCGATATCTAGGCATAGAATGTATGCTATCGCTTGCAGTTAAGCGTAACTTGTATTAGGAATTGTGGCAAAAAGGTGTGTTGCCACGTGCAGGAGGATGTACTTCAGCTCAGGTGAGGGATCCTGGGGATCATGAAAATCATTATTTTCATGTGGGTACAGTACAAGGGGGAACTCTCTCCTGTGAATCTTGATGCCAATGGTTAAAGCAAAGTTGTAAACTTTCAATTTTCTGTAGCTCTGACATTGGTGTCTATAAAGAGAAAGATGGAGTGTAAATATGTAAATTCTTTCGTTGCATGTTTTTTGTAGGAATCTTTTGTTTTGTTTTGTTTTAAGTACTTAATATAAGGGTTCTGTAACCCGTTTTTGGATTTGTACAGTTTATTTGCAGTAAACAAGTTGCGTTAAGAGAAAAACAAAATATAAACTATTTATACTGAATTTAGAAAAACTGCAAGCTGATGTTAGATATCGTTCAAGAATAAAGCATGTTAAACAGAAAAGTGTACAGTTTTAAAAGAACGCATATAGTCTGTGGGCTACATGGAGCTAATTGAACAGACCAAGCATAGAGCTATAATTTGGAGGAGACTAGAATGCTTAAAACCTAGGATTGTAAGTTCTGGCTTTTAGCATCCAGGGATCTTAAAACCTACTTAGCTATCAACTGTGTAAAAGTCAGGCCTTGGCAAAAGGCTCACCAAAAATATGCAGTAAATGTGAAAATTGGAGGAAAAATAAAAAGACAATCTTTAAAATATTACATAGTTTTCTAAATATTTATCTATAAACACAGAGTTTCTCCTGCTTCTTTCACTGAGGGAAAAAACATCTCTGGAAAGTAGGGTTGATATTTGTTTTGCTTGGAGATGCCAAAGCAGAAACACTTGGAGTTAAGGGATGAATGAAAAGTATATTAGATGCATAAAAAAAAAGCCAGAAAACAAAGTAAAATGCCCTGGAAGTTGATATATTGCTTATGTATATGAGGCTGTTCAAAGAATGAAAAGTCAGGAGACCTGTAATATGTTGTGAAAGCTCTGTACTTGGCTTGATGCAATTATTGGTATTCTAAAATGTATTTGCTTTCAGGATACCCCGTGCAGCATGCTGAAGAACCATTAGTCATTTATCACACTAATACTCTACTGCGACTTAGTTCACAGGGCTTCTGGACTCGAATGGAACAGACTGTATGCTCATATAAATCCTGTGCCATTCATTTTGATTTCGTTCCTGAAGCCCTTATTTTATTTTTATTAAAAATACATGACTAGGAAAGCTGATGTTTTATCCTTGGAACTACAACCAGATG
Source organism: Anas acuta (assembly GCF_963932015.1). Lineage (NCBI taxonomy): Eukaryota > Metazoa > Chordata > Aves > Anseriformes > Anatidae > Anas > Anas acuta. The sequence continues at coordinate 112,236,267 of NC_088979.1, read as the reverse complement.
CTTTGTTTAATTTCCAAATTAGGCAGTATTTCTTTTTTGTTATGTTGTGAGTGCTAATGGTCTTTAAGTGTGGGGGTTTATTTGGAAAGGCAAGGCGGGCAAGGCAAATAATGTAGAGTGCCATGCCTGTCTTGCTGAACTCTCCCTGGTTTACTGCATTATTAAATATTGCATAAATTATTCAATGTCCTTTATATCAAACAAATATTTTTTTGCAAGCAGTACTGTGTGAACAAATGGGTATTAAGTAAAACCCCTAGACAGAAATGAAATAGTGTTTTTTGGTGTTTCTTTTTTGTTTCTTGTAAAGAGCAAGCTTCTCCCCCCTTCTCTCCCCCCCCTCCTCACCACTCCCCCCGCTTTTTTTTTTTTATAATCACTCAGACACTGGAAGGAAAAAATGGTAACAATTATGTGTACTATTCTCTTTTTTGTGTGATATTGAAACACTCCCATTGCGAGCAGGCCAGCGTCTGGAACTTCACATTACGTTTTGGGGAAAGGCAAGCGCAGTGTGTTGGGTCTGGGCTCACCCTGGCAGGTGAGGCATTGAGATTTTTGGTGTTCTGGCAGCAGCAACCCATGAGCATGAGCGTGGCCTCGTTAGCAGGTCAAAGCATGGCCATGCAACCTGCTGCAGAGAAGAGGCTTGCTAAGAGACAGATAATGGCACAGAAAACATAACCATACCTACAGATTCGGTCCAAAGCATCTTAGGGCCAGAGACCATGTTTTCATTTTATTTTTGAATCTCTTTGTGTCAGGCACTCAGCTCCATCATCCTCGGGCACCTCAGGAACTTTCCTCATGTGAGCAGTCACATTAGATCCCGAAGATGACACTCCTGTTTGCATGCACAAAAATACAGGCTGCATCAGGCCCCCCAGCAGAGACTGTTACTGCTGGAGAGGCTCTTGAAATAGGGTTGCTTGTGGAGGAGGGGAAGGAAAAAGAAGGCATAGTAAGGAATAAAAATGTTTTTAATGTGCACAGAGGTGGCTGGGGAGAATTTTTTTTTTTTGTTTCCCCCACCCCTTCCTTTTTTTTTTTTTTTTTTTTTTTTTCCCCAAACAAAGGGAATGCTCCCTGTATGAGGGCTTGTTCTGAATATTGCGTGGTCAGATTAGCCATGCTGCTCTGAGCAGTTTAAGGAGGTCTGGGAACTTGGTGGCGTGTTCCTCTGCCTCCCCTGTCGCCCTCCCCACCCACAGCAGCAGCGAGGGGACGAAGGAAATAGCAGGGAAATAAGGAGCCAGGGATGGACAATGGCCCCCAGGTCTAGAAGTAGGAATTTTGAGTGTGCTGTGGAGTTTTGTGCATCATTCCATTTAAAATAACTGGAAACAAGTAAGAGGAGTTGCGCTGGGGAGCAAGGGGTCAGGGAGCAGGGAGACTCCAGGCTTCATTACTGGATTTTGTTCTTCATTACTTCAGGTTGTCACAAACGGAGGGGTCGGGAGAGGGGATTCAAGCGCCTGATCTGCGGAGAGCTGGAAAGGAAGCGAAGGTTCATTACACCGCTCTTATTGTTGCTTATATTTTCTTTCCAAAGATGTCGGGCTTAGAAAGGTCAAACTTATGACTTTTGTGGAAAATGGTTTATAGTTTCACTGTTTGATACAAAGTGGATCTGATTTTTATATTACTTCATTTTGGGACAGAATTGGTTTAAGCACATCCCTGTTCTTGTGTGCATGTATTCATTTTGCTACGGGTTTCCTTGGAGAAGATGACTGACTTCGGGTTGTTTTTAGCATTTGCAAACATACGGGGTAGATTTTGTCATTTGGCCTCAGCCTGCCCTACACCACATGCAATATTATGAAAACCTTTTGTAGCAGCATCTATATTAGTTGTGCTCGAAGGTGAAAATGAAGTGGTATTGACACATTAGAGGCTGCGCTAGCATCCAGACTTCCTCCAGTTGCATCTTATTAAAGTAAATACTAGATCACCACATACTATTTGATTTCTGAGGAAGAAGCTTGCTGTAGTTGCTGTTATCAACAAAGCCATGCTGTACAAAGGAAAGTGTTTATAATTATTTACTGTGCTGCGGCAGCATCCACAGTGTAGGAGCAGGAAGGGGCATGCTCTCTGGTTTGTCGTGTAAATAGAGGAAATCGTAGCCTTGACTCCTGGAAAGTTTAGAGCCTTAAAGCTTGTGTTTATTTATTTATTTATTTATTTATTTTTATTTCACTCTTTTGCTTTAATCCTACATCATGCATACACACAGAAATCAGCCACATGCATTTTTGTCTTCGCAAAAACATTAGTGCTTGTATTGCATCAGCCAGTTAAGTTTAAAATTGCTTACTAAAGTCATCTATTCTGTGATATGAGGGATGAAATAATATGGAACAATATGAAAGGGAGCATAACAGAGGAATCAGAGACAGGTTTTTAAAACAGACACACAACAAATCGCTTCTGCTTAGAAACTTAATGGAGTTCAATTTTCATGGACATTGTTCAACAAGCAGGAAAACCAAATCATTTGTTTTAGACCACTAATTAGATGTTGTGGACTGCCTCTGTGTAAAACTTATATTCAGAGATGGATTTTGTTTTTACCTGTTTCACTGATCTGAAGTCACTGTTGGTGTAGTCCTAAACTTCCATGCTTTCCTAGTGATCTCCAGGGGAACTCGTTCGATTTCTACAGGGAAGAGGGCTAAATTAAAAACCCATACAAAAGAGCAGCACAGGAAATATATATATATATATAATAATTATTATTATTTTTAAATCGAGAAATGCAAATTTTCTCAACACTTGGTATTGCAGGTCATTGTAATCCTTTCTTTCGTACTTTCTTTCATTTTTTGTTTTATTATTATTATTATTATTATTTTTACTATAAGAAATATGAGAGCAATGAGTTTTTTCTTTTGTGGAATAACTATCACAATTGGTTTACCATTTTCTCATATGTGAAGCTTATTCCAAAGAATAGGCTGTTCTAGAGCATGTGCTTTAGAATATATAGTTAGGAAGTGTTATAAAATTTCTTGTGTTTAGTATTTTATCATTATTGAGAAATGCTGCAGAGACTCGTTGTTCTCATCTCAAATTTCACTAAATACCTTCTTCAAATGGGAAGCCCTACTTTATGGGTTTCCTTTTCAAATGGACCATATTAAAATTCCTTAACAACACCTTACATTTCAAAACTTTTTCTCTCTTTCTGTACGTAAAATTTGTGCACTTGATAGGCTTTCCTTGTATCTCATTAGAGAGTACGGAAGCTCAGTGTTGGATTGTTTTGCCTCTGTTTTAAGAAGGGATGCATTCTAAATTAGATCGTAGTGCAAATCTGTGTTTTTGTGTTACGTGCACATGCACACATGCAAAAGGCAAGGAGGGGGGAGGAAAGGAGGACTCCTGAAATTATAATCTGCCAATGAAGAATCTTGCCCTCCAAATGTTGTGTGGCTTGACCTAACGGATGTTTTGGGGCTTGTGTGTATTCAGAATCACATTCAACGATTTTATATATGAAGACCAGTAATTGCATTTCTGGCAGACAGCTTCAATTGATATTCAACTTGTAACTTTAAAAACAAAACAAAACAAAACACCTCCTAGCAGCATTTTTAAAAGCATTCGTAGAGAGTTCCAAAAATCCTCTATATGCCAGCATTTTATTAGGCTGTAAATATTGTTGGATTCTAGGTTGCAAGTTGTGTTTTGGGAGTAGCCCCACGTGCACATGGAGAATATTTTGCTAAATTATGTGCTTTGAAAATAAGTCTTTTTAATAGGGGAATAAAATGCATTAGTAGTTTGAGACAGCAGTCCGAAGGTTTTTATTGTTTTGTGCAATGGGAAGAAAACATGGAAAAATGCATTAGAAATTAATTTGCTTTTATTATATATCACTTTTAGTTTAATAAATTTTACCTTTCCTTATTGATATTTATTATTGATTTTATAATCTTTATTTTACCAAAAGAAGTTTAACAGCATGTTTTCATTTATAGAAATTAAGTGCGCTTTAGGTTTGCCTCAAAGACCAATGGGAATAAGGAATTATCTTCAGGAATTTGTTATAATTACATTATATCCACATGAGCACCAAAAGAATTTAGCATGATTAATGCTATTATAAGGCATATGAGGGTCAGGAACAATAGTTTGCTCCTGTTCTAAAGAGAATTAAGTACTAGCACAAGACGCAACTCAAAAACTTAAAGTAGCTTTTTTTTTTTTTTTTTTTTTTTTTTTTTATAGCCAGGAAAACAGAAACAGTGGTTGTTTTATTAACTACTTATGCAGCTGCACAATGAGAAGCTTAATAATAACTACTGACAGTTTTGATTTAGTTGTGTTGTAGATGAAAACTGACAAGTGGAATAAACTTGCAGAGAATTATAGAGCAGGTTTTCTTCTCTTTTTATTAGTTCACATTAATTGAAGTGACTCAAAATTTATGCTTTACACTTCATAGCAGAACTTATCTATTGCTTCTGCACAAAATAATTCTCCTTATGTTTAAAATAATCTCTTTTTAGTGATATGTAGTTATCTAAGACAAGACGTGAATCTTTTGCTCATTGAGATGCTAAAAAAGAGAAAAATGGATTTCAGTATTATTTCTGCCATGTAAACTACTGTCGATCAACCTTGCATGCCACTTCATCCTCTGCTGTTGGATATAGTGACACATCCTCTGACTTTATCCTGGTGCTATCAAAGGTGCAATAAAATGCATTACAGCCTATTCTGGATGGTTTTGTGTGCAAATTTAGGGATGATTAATACTAAAACAAAATCTGGTATTAGAAACAAACAAGAACAACAAAACAAAAACACGATCAAAAAATACCAACCACCTATCAATCTCATGGAAATGATGTATAGCAAAGCTAATGCGATGCAAGATGCAGCCATGTTTAAGGAAATGTGAAGAAAGCAGCAATTTTCCTTGTAAGCTTCCAGCTCTAGCCCTAGATTTCACCCCTTTGAGAAAGATTTTTGTTGTGTTGTTTTTTTCTCTCCCACCCGTCTCTGGTGGCCATATACAAAGAAAAGTAGCCTGAAGGGAAACAATAGATGGCAGTTTGACTTGCAAGAATTATTATCTCATGTTTTGATATTTATTCAAGAGATCTGTTGCTTTCATAAGTGCATCATTGGTGTTTCTATAACTATGTAAATCTATATACAGTTCTTGGTGGCACAGAGTTCTTTTTTTTTTTTTCTCAAAAGGTTATGGAAAACATGGAAAAAGGACATTAGGAGCAGAGGGGGACAAAGAAGGTCTTGGATAAGAAATATTTTCTCTATTTTCTTATAAGTGCTATATCGAAGCATGTGCAGTCGTTCATGGTAAAAATACACGTTCTGTGTGTATTACTGTTATCACCTGCAGACATTTGGGAATCCCAAACCAGGTCATACCTTTAGATGAGCTGACAAGTTTTGAGCCTGAATGGCAGGCTCGCAGCACAGATGAGGTTTGATGGGACCTCTGGAGGTCGCCAGGACCAACCCCCTGCTCAAGCAGGGGTGGCTAGATCAGGCTGCCCAGGACCATGAAATGAACCTGAAGTTCTGATTTGTCTATTAGCTGTTCAGCCTCTTGAATTTAAACTTGTTGTTTTTCCCATTGCAATGTCATATTAAACAAACAAAAATAACAACAAAAACCCCTCCTTTTTTAAAAGTGAAGGTTAAATATCTGGCATAACTCCCAGGTCCAAAGACTGTGCAAACCTCTCTGCTTTTCAAAAGGAACATGGGAGAGGCATTTGACATGGGTGTCCGGGGACAGTGAGAAGGGATTGGTACCCAGGGCTCTGTGCATCAGTGCTCAACCAGCACACTGTCATGTTTTTTGCTTGCTTCCCAAGAGTTTAATCAGAAGAAAGATGGCTTTAGGTTATCATTGCTTAGCACATCACCTGCACACACACAAGCATACTTGTGCTTCTGCTGGCAGGAGTCAGGAAGAATATGTTATATCTATTAGTAGGTGCTCTAAGAGGGTATGTGGTGAGATTGCTATTGAAATTGTGCAGGAGACTGCCAATTTCAGTATATTTGAAACTGGTTTAGAGCAGTGTGTGGAACTGCGTGTTTACATGAGTTTGGTAATACTGTTTCCCACTCTATGCTTTTTGCACAATACATCACCCCCTAACAATATGCTAGGCACAGTGGTGAGGTTTATTTGTAAGTATAGAATTTATTTCTCTGCTCTCAGTGCAGGTAACTCAGCTTTCAATAGCTCAGTAAATGAGTTCTGCCTGGTAGTTTAAAAAACATTGGTTTAATATAGAAGAACTAAATAGTGATTATTTTCTCTTTTCTGTCTCGAAATCTGTCATAATGATCATGCTTGCAAATAGATGAGATGTTCATGCACCTCTCGACCTTTGTAACTTGACTGGTCATTAGAGGAATATGGAAAGGGACAGCTTCCTCGCATTGCTACTTCAAAGTGACCACAAATTATATCTTAAGGTTGCCTTTTTTTTTTTTTTTTTTTTTTTTTCCCCAGGAGCTAAATAAAATCTCAATTTTATTTATTTATTTTTTCCTGCTTGTAAAATAGTAACTTGCAGTTGCTTGAGGTTGGGACCGAGGGGGATCCAATGTCTTCTGCTTCCACACCTCCAATTCAGATAACGCATGCATTTACCTAACGTGCTTCTGCGTGCGTAAGGCTCCTGCATATTTAAAGGCTGGGTATTCAGGGATTATCTGTCGTGCTTTTTCTTTTTGTTTTAATCACGCAAGGAGAGGCTACCAGTCCACATAACGAGAGCAGAAGGGTGGGGCTTTTTTCCTGTTGTATTTTCTTCCCTTCCCAAAAGCTTTACTACTGCCACATGTTCTGTCTGTTACTGCATTTGGGGGAAGGAAAAGTTAGCAGTCTGAGTTGTGAATTTATAAATCATGTGTCTGTAGAATACTTGCTTGTTAACACGCACAAGGCATTTAGCTTAAAGGGATAATATTCCTTTTCAGTCGGTTCTCAGCAGTGAGGCAGGAAGTCTTGAAGGAAGGCATGTGAAAGTCAGAACACTGCCGTGAACAACTGCCAGTAGCAGGGAAAGAAAATATTAAAACTATAACTAACATTCAAGGAAAACATAATTACAAAGTGCCTTATGAGGCACAAGTAGATTAAAATTTCATGTTTGTATATCACAAAATTGAAAATCACATTTATTTTTCTAGGAAAGCTAGAGAAAAAAAATAAGAATAACAATAGTAAATAACGTCACTTAATTAGCTCTTAATTGTACAGCAAAATTCTTGTTGTGTTTCTTAAATTAGATTTCAAAAAAGATTCAAACTGTTGTAAACTTAATTAAAAACTTGAGTATTTTGTTTAGTAATCTTGGTCCCTCCCAAACCCCACACCCCCAAGATTAGTAGCAGGTATATTGGTAAAATAAGTAAATAAGAAATCAGCCTGGTGTATCAGAGAAAAGGATGTTTTTGATACACAGTTTAATTAAGCCCCAAGTTGGATAATAGGAGGTTCCATGTTGTCATGTCTCTCTGACTCTTGTTTTCAATCTAAATAACCTTAATTGTTGTTTTCAAATGAATTTAACTAATTTTACAAAGGTGTCTTGGTCTTTCTCTCTTTAATGTTAAATCCTTAATAAAGTTTTAAGTACGATCAGCATTAAAGGCAGTTAGTAGTAATTACTGTATATGTACTTTGATTTAGAAAAATCAGAGGTTTAGGGATTGGTATCACACTACTAGTATTCTTTGTTGCAAATGATTTGCAGATGAGGTTAATTGAGCCATCTTACTCTATGGCTTTTATTCTGACATGTAGGTCACAAATTGAATCATAAACCATACAGTAATAATCAGCACATACCCTTTAAAGACTATCCCTGATGAAATTCAGTATGAAATAAACAGTTACATTTCTCAAAGCCTGCTCTGAATTAGTATCTATAGCACAGCACAGCATATATTTTTACAAAAAAAAAAAAAAACACCACCACCACCAACAACAAAAAACTGAGTATAAATACACACACTTTGTTATATTAATGGATATGACAATTTGCAGTAATTGTATAAAGAGGATTAACCATTTTTATTCGATGTTTAATTTTTAGCAAATTTCTCGAATCAATAAATCAGAAAATTTTCTTCAAGGTAATTGTTTGGCATGGCAAAATTACAAAACCATACAGAAATTAACTGGAGAGACTTTAATGTGGATCTTCTGCTTTGCAGTGCCACAGAATTAGCTTCCCTTGATTCAGTAGGAAAAAAAAAAAACAAACAACCAGACAAACAAAAAACCATAACAGTATGCATCCCAAAGTCCTAGTACTTACAGAAAACAGTCCTTAATGCAATGGAAAACAATAGAAGTGAAACCAGTTTTGATAGTTTCTCATCTGAAACTACTTTTAATGCCTCTCTCCCTGCGTTGCACCCACCATGAAAATTTGAATTATATACTTGTGGCTTAAAAACTTGAGACATATATGTCTTACAATCATTCCACTTCCTAAATATGTTTTACTTCAGAAATACTTGGGGGTGTGCTCACAATATTCAAGCTATGTGGCAAGATACAAATCAAATTATGGAATGTTTAGACTTGCAAAGATTTGAGGAGGAAAATATATATTGCCTAGCACAAATTATCTCATTTATTAAATTGTATTGAATAGAATATACAAAGTAGAAGTTGAATCTCTTTCAGTTGAGTGCTGAAAGAAGCCAATACAAAGTACCATTACTCTATGATCTTGTCTTAATGTCTTTGTTACTTAAAACATTAAGTGCTGTGCAATTTGAACATACGGGGCACATGAACAACCATCAGAATTTAAATAAATTAGGTTTCTAGACAGTACATCCAAAACACAGAAGGTGTATTCTCTCATTTATCGACATATTTTCATCACAATAGAATTAGGATCTTTGTTGTTCAGCTTTCACACTTTTGCACATCAGTTCAGATATATAAGAAATATGTAAATAAGAAATATGAAGCTTCACTAAATATTCCAGAAAATATCTTTGGAGAAAAGAGCCTTTTTGCACTGTGTTATTTTTGAAAAAATAACAAGTCCTCGAATTTACAGTAAAAATACAGTATATTATTGCATTGTGCTTTTTTTTTTTTTTTTTTTAAGTGTAAGGTCAGAGAAATAAAAAACAATGGATGGCACATTCCAGTATAAAAGCATGAAATGTGTGGCTGTGTAACAGAAAGAATGTTGGCTAATCAGTTATTCTGCATTTAAATATGGTTTTAAACAAGATTAGGAATCCAGACTATGCAAGAGATTTTCAAGTCCAGGGGTCAGAAAACATGTTAATGAGATAAGCTTCTGTGAATACTTCCTATTACCTGCATTAGAAATTCATTTCTTCTTAAAGAAATCCTTCAACCACAGTACTTTTGGCCATGTTTTTTGACCTGTTAATGCCTAAATTATATCAGACTACCTGTTAATTTAGAAATAATCTGTCTCTTGAGGAATAATCGGATCCATTCCCCTATGGAGGGCCTTAAATATAAAACTTGATATTTTTTGTGGGACTGTGATGTCTTGGTAATGCACGTGAATATGTGGAAAAGAGAGAGCCTTATTATTTTTGTCTTGCTTGTTTCATATGAAGGGATAATAATAATAAAAAAGTAGTCGTGTCTTATTAACCAGATTGTCAATACTAGCTATACTGAAAGGGTATTTTGATCTTGTGACCTTTACTCGGAGTTGCTTTGGATATTTCTCTTCTCAGGAAGGAGCATGGGTCTGGACTGTAGAGAGGATTATTACAGGTGGATCTGCTGTGTCCGAGGGATACACAGAATATGCTTCTTCCCATTCTCTAGCCATTCCTAAAGGTGAAACCTGAATTCTCATTTTGTCAAACCAAAAGGGATATGAGTTTACAATTCTTAGAGATAAAACACTGATCAAATTTCTCTGATGAAAATTCTGATTAAGTTTTAGGTTTTATGGAAGTGTGTATATTTTGTAGACAAATAGGAATGTTTTTAGCATGCTCATCATCCTGAACGTTATTAAACAATGTTTCCTATTTTAACTCGATGTCATTTCATTTGAAATTTTAAAAAATCTTTTTAAATTGATGATTATTTCGCTTCATCTTAAAAACTTGAATTATCATTTTGAAACAGCGTACTTGTATCTTAAATCAACTCTTTTTTTTTTTTTTTTTTTTTTTTTAACGAGTGTGAATATGCCCTGTTAATTGTAGTGTGCTTGTATAGGATGTCCTACCTTGTGGCACAAAAGTAGGTCTGTTAACCATAATAAAATGACTTGTAGTGCTAAAAATGTTTGGTAATCACTATAGGATGGATAGCCAAGTACTTTCTTTCAGTCTGGCTTGTTCAAGAGAAACTGAGTTGTCTCTGTCATGACGATCACAGAAGAAAAAAAATGTCAGTTTTCTGCTTTTACTTTTACTGAAAATTAGATGTTTGTTTTATTTACGCATTGCTATACACCATTATAAACTCCCCCCCCAGTAAAGTGTTCTGTGAAAATTCCTGCTTCAGTTCAAGACAAAAATGCTTGTAAAAATCGTTTCCACTAGTGTGGAATATTTTTCTTAATCAGCTTGGATGTAGTGTGGTTAAAAATCAGACCAAAGGAGAGGTCTGACAGGACAGTATATCACATTCTGGATAAACTCATTCAGAAAGGTAAACCTGTAGGGAAAAGTAATTACTCTAGGAAATGTATAGCTACTGCTAATCAGACTTTATTACACATAATGTAAAGAGATGTTATTGATGTGTTTGTTTGTTTGTTTTTCCTTGACAAGGAGGAAATTTTCCAAATGTTTTCCAAAGCCACTTTCCCTCCCCTCAGCTTTGTCTCAGGAATGAGATGTCATTCATAGCTGTGTCTGCACCAATTGTGCTTTTATGAGTAATTAAATAATTAACAATGTTGACATCTGAATTATCTTTGCTTGCCATCTCAGTTAACCCCTTACTGAGACCTCTGGGAAAATTATACTTCTCAGAGCCAACACTTCAGACTTGGGCAGACATTTCTGCTTCAATTCTGTGGTTTCATGCTCATGTTTTCTTTCCCGCTGTTACACCTGGAGATTTAGGAGTTGATTCTGCAATGTATTTAGCACTTTGATGCAATGCAGCAAGATACTTCAGTAGCAAAGTCAATGAGACTGTTTGTGCACTTGAAGTGAAATATGTCCTTAAGCAAATTACTAATTGGAGCAGCTTTCTTACTGACTTTTTGTTTGTTTCTTCCTAAGTGAAATCGGTTCAATTTTTCACAAGAAACAGTGCATGTTAAAGATATACAATATTTATTTGACTCTAGTTTATACCAAAAAGTTTAGTATTTTTTTTTTTTAGTATTTTTTTTGACAAAAAGAAGTCAGTGTGTTCATATTAAACTGCAGCAAGGACAGCATCTTGTTGTATATTTCAATGGGTCCTCTTTCATACTGTCCTTGGGTTACCAAAATACAGCCTGGGAATCAAGTGATGGTCATGTGTCAGATCACTTTTTTTTTTTTTTTTTTTTTTTTTTACATCATCTTAACTGATGAAAGTGATGTATTCTCTATTGTTTCAATACACCTTAAATAAAAGTGTTGTGATCAGGCTAAATCAGAGCTTGTACCTCAATGGGGGCTTAAAGAAGAAAAATCCTTCCCTTGGCTTCCACTAGCCATTTATCTCAACTGTGCAGGCTATTATCAGGAAATAAACTCAGATCCAATTAGCTTTATCACTTAATTAGAGGCATATTTTTGGATTTATGCTTTACTGACCTTAGTGCTATGGAAATGAAAATATTCAACTTCTGAAGAAACTCTGGAAGTCTGCACCTCTCCGTTGATTAAATTGTGCTGTTTGATGCCAGTCAACCAGTTGTTCATATGATTCTACAAACAGTAATCTGATAAATGTGTTCAGGTAGGTACTTTACTCAGCTCTAGGAATTCATTCACTGCACGTCTTTCTCATGCAGACAGACATCCCCAGCACCATCACCTTTTGAAAGGTAAGAAAAAGTTGTGACAAACATTGAAATAGATCATTTGAAGAAAGAGCTTATGAAACCATGAGGATCCTTGGAGAGCCTCTCTCTGTTTGGAGAGAGCAAATAACTGTGCTACTGGTTTTGTTTTTGTTTTAAGAATAATTGTTTTTTTAGTTGTGAGGTTTAGAAGGGGTTGTTAGCATTTTGTTCTGCTTCTTAAAAGGTCAGAAGGTCAGAAGAAGTGAGCATAAAAAGATATCTAGAATTCAGCTGGGGCCTTAATACTATAAGAGGTGGCATGCTAGGTTATTACAGTTTTGCTGGGTTATTTAAATCTATATGTATACTCATCATCTTTTCTTGATGTGGTATGATTAATGTTTTAGTTTTTAGTTAAAGTGATTGCTAAAGCTTTTTTTTTTTTGTCCTTTTTTTATTTAATAAAAATAAAAAAGTGGAGGCAGATAAAAGGAGTAAAAAAAAGAAAAAAAAAAGAAAAAAAAGGCTATGCACAATTCTTCACTTACAATCTGCTTTTTGAGATATCCATCCATAATTACCCTGGAATCATGGATGTACTCCAGGGCAGATTAGCATCTGCTAGTGAGAGTTTAGGAGAATTAACCCTGTCATGATTGATTATAGAATGGTCTCTCAAAATCAATCAAAGTTGACCGACATTTTTTTTTTGTTGTTGTTGTTGGAGCAGTGATTTAAGCATGGGTTGAAAGCCAGCAATGCCTGGCTTTTAGTCCAGGCTTTCATGCTCTTCAGGCTTGACCTATTGCTCCTTCCTGTTGTACTTCTTTTCTTCTTCTTGGCATAGGAATGGCACTACTTACCTTTCCTGACATGTGTTGCTATGGTCAATTAAGATTTGTAACCACTCAGAAATCTTTTGCTGAAAGGATATGAGGAATCAAAACTGCTGCTTTTTTCAGCCTTGAATGTACAAACTCTCTTTCTCCTCTTTTCAACATTGTGTTATAATTAACATTTCCCTGAGAATTGTTTTCATCTTTTAGACTTAAAAAGCTCAGAGCCTTGGTTTCAGCACTCTGACTGGATATTATGTTAGTCTTTGAGAAGTACTAAGAAGTTAACTTCAAATGTAATTTATTTTGTTGAATGCAATGGAAGAAAAGCTGTGTTGCTACATATTCTGTGTATTTTAAAAGAATATATTACAGAGCAAGAAGAAGTATTTTTCTTAGTTAAGTTAAATTAGGGGCTAATAAGAGAAGGGCTGTGTCAGGTAACTTGCAATTTACTCCTGTTACATCCTCTTCTTGTATTTTGTCAAAAAAAAATACTGTTAAGCATGGATGATTTCAGCTCCTTTTTAGTTTCTAATAGGCCTTTTGCCAGGGGATATGTCATTATTTGCAATTTTACCCTGATTATTACAGGGTATTACATTCATTATTTGGGACTTCAGAATGATTCTCTGTTTTATCATTCATACATTGCCCATCCCCAGAGGGGTCAGTCCTTTATGCTATGGAAGCAGGAGCTATCTTTTTGTAGTTGTTACTGAGGACACTTCAGGTGAAGGTTGACAACTAAGCGTTGCATGCAAACGTGTGAGTGAAGAAGGTGTTACAGGAGGGAGGGAGGGAATATCAAGCAGGGGTGTATAATTCACTGAGCAATTACAAGCCCTCCGTGAGGGCTGAAAGATGAGTCAACACTGTGTGCTATTTTCCCCAGCCTTTGAAAGGAGCACCTGTGAGCCCTGGCACCACTTCTGACCAGGTCATGTTTGTCTGGCTGCTACACCATCCATCTTGGAGTTATTTAATCCAGTTTAAAAAAGGAAGTGAAGTGTTTTAGCTGATTTCCTAAGGAAATGAGGTTTAAGCAGTCATTCCACAAGCCAAATTTGACAGAACTTTGTGCAGATCAACATCTGATCAGAAGGGACTAAATGAATGTCCACACCAGGCAAAATCACGGGAGTTGCCATCAGGATGATCAGTATGTGGAGGGCTGGAGAAATAGCAACAAGTGCTGTTCTTAGCCAAGTCTGCCAGTAAGCCAAAAATTTTAGGCAAAAGTCAGGAGAGCTAAGAGTATTGAAGTTGTGAAGGGACATACAGGAGAGAGCTTGAATTATGGCAATTACGGGAAGAATGGGATGAGGCACAGAAGCATAAGGGTACTCTAGGAAATATAGAAAGAATCTAAAGCTATTGTGTTGGGAATGATGTAGAAGATCTGAGACAGAAATCTGCTAGTTTTCAATTGTTCTACTAATTCTGAACCAATGTGCTTTTCTCTCGTGAGACATTGACTCACTTTTTTTTTTTTCCACAATATTAGGCAATAATGTACCAACATTTATAGGTAAAATAAGAGGAAGAGTTTCTTCTCAGTGATACTATGGCCAGTTACTAGCAGGAGCATGGGTTCACAGTACTTGAGGTTAGTTTCCAAGTTAGAGCAGCACCTGATGCAAACATCCTCCATATCTGGAAAACTTAAACTGCAATTTCAGATCTGCCCATCTTAATTGTGCACCTGATCCCTTTTCTCCAAAGCACCATCTGCTACAGTACCAGCATGTTGTACGCCTCACGGCATTTCAGAAAGAAGAGGAATTTGGCATGAGGTGGTGAGAGGAGATTGGAAAAGAATGCAGGAATGCATAGGGGACCACATACAAGTCATGTATGATGAAGTACAGAGCCCTGGTGATAGAGGTGATGTAAAGGACAAGCAAGTCAGCACTTCAAGTAGCAGAAATGGTCAACATGAGATAGGTAAAATAAAGATGAGTATTTCTTGGATGGAGTGGGAGACAGAGAACACTGACAATGGAGAAGGGCCTGAATGAGTAATTGAAATGCACTGCTGAACATGGAGAAACAGCCGGGGAGCAAGCTGGGGACTTCTGTTGCTCTGTTTTCTTGTGGGGTGACAGAAACAAATTTATTCAAGTCATTCAAGTCAGAGAACACGTTTAAGTGCCTTTTGAATATTTTCCGTTAATGACTCTCCTGGCAATCCTTCAAAATCCATAAGCTTGTTAGTTTAAAGAGCTCTTTTTTTTTTTTTTTTTTTATTAACACACTCTCCTTAATCACTTTCTGTTGTTCTCCTTCATAAAGTAAAGCACAAAAAAAAAAAAAAGACACGAATAAAAAAAATGACATGAATAAAAAATCCTTGGTCTCTCTAAAGAGAAGAGGATTTGCCAACTACAGAGGTGGTATATTAATTTGAAATATGAACTCTCAGCTGCATGGCAGTACTGACCATCCTGATAGGACCATTCTACTATACATATTTCTCCAGTTCTGGAAAAATGACAATTATTCCTTTCAACTTTGTGCATTTTAAATGCACAGCACTTTAAGCCATAAAAGCAAGACAGCCTTTTAAGATAGGATGTATTGCTAAATACAAAAGAATGAATAAACTAGAGGTGAAGTCCATGTGCAACCTATTAAATTATCCATGATTTAGACTATGTTCTCAAGTTTTACACACCAAAATGTCTAACCTTAGACATGCAACGTAATCAGCAGGTCCCCAAACGTGTAATAATGTTCTTCATAGGGTTCTTCTTCTTGTTTGCACAGCTGCCAGATGGTGTATGGCATATCCCATTTCACCACATTATTATTATTTCTGTCTAAAGGTTGGTGAGTGCTACAAGCCGGATGGGATATTTCACACTCAAAGCTCGTCTGTGGATTGTATCTGTATATTAACAAAGACTGAATCTTTGCAAAGTCCCAGGCTGTGCAAGAAGCTCTTGTTCATGAAAAATGTAACTTCTTTGGGGCAGATGATCTTAATGCCTGTCCATAAAACTGCTAATGAGCTTAAGCCAGTGCCTACCTTTCTCTTCCTTGTGTTCATTCTAACAAACTCCTTTTAATCAAGCTTCCTTTTTTTTTTTTTTTTTTTTCTCTCCCCCCAGTAAAAACACAGTGGTCATAGGCATTTTAAGCTTACTCTTGACCCTTCCATCTCTTCATGCTATTCACTTTTTCCTTGACCTCTGAATTCCTTAAATGACCTCTCCATGACTACTGTCTGTAGCTCTTTCCCATCATCTTGACCTTGTATTTTCTCCTCAGTCTTTTCTTATATGCTTCTCTGAAAGTGCCCTGTCTGCCACTTCTTCCAGCATGCTTCTTCAGTGCATGTTTTGCGGGTGGGCTCTTCATCTTAGCCAAATCTATCTCCAAGCCTTTCTGCTAGAGATCAGTTTTCAGCCTTTGAGACCCATTCCTTGGATGTCGTCTTTGACATAAACTTCATTCTTGACCACGTCTTGTTCCTAGGAACCCCTGTCTATATTCTGACATTTTTTTCTTTGGTCTTGATTTGCTACTCTTAAGCTTGGCTTGTATGAAATGCTGTTGTTAATATAATGCCAGTGGCACATCACAGTGGTTACATTAACTCAGTGTCTTCTTTCTATCAAGGGTTCTCCCCTGCAGCCTCTAGCATGGGCATGTTTCCTAAAATAAGTCTTTTTTATGTCCTATGTACTTGGAGACACATACAGCAGTAAAAGTGCACTGGATCACAGACTTGAGCCATGTAGCTAAATCTGCAGTCTGCTTTTCCTAGGAATAGGAAGAGAATGAATGAGTTGTGTTGTGAAAATCAGCGTACAGATGTCTATGTTGTAGCTGTTTTTTTATGATCTTAGGGAATTCACTTTGCATCTCTACACATTTTGTCATTCCCCTGAATAGTTGAGAGAACTGTAATTATCAGTACTAAGCTCAATTGTGCTCTATAAGTTGCTTCCACAAAACAGTCATAACCATGACAGAAAATCCTAAAAGAAGGAATAAGCAATATTTACAGCTTTTTATAGATGATTTTCACAGTCTTTCCCTCGTGTGTGTGTGTGCCCACTCCTGCTTTCATAGTCAGAAGCATTCTTGGCAAAGGTAATTTCTGAGTGAAGAGAATACCCCAGCTGTTTGTTTATTTTTGGCTTTTGTCACCAGGGAGTCAAAAGTTGGACTCCAGAATAAAACAATCAATTGCATAGAATTTGGCCAATTCTAATGGGAAAGGAAGACAGCATCTATTAAAATACCTATTCAGTAGACAGTATTTTGGAGGGGGAAAAAAACGTTTTCATAATGTACATTTCTGGTTTTGTATGATCAATGTTACTGTTTGTCCACCAGCTAAAAACAGCTCTTCCAAAGAGTTAGAAAATAACAAGATGTCTTAGCCTGGACAACCATCTTTCCCATAAGAAAAGAAAAGAAACAAAAAATGGATTCAGTATTAGAATGGGCTGAGGCTCATCTGTCAGCATATAAGGCTGATTTCACCCATCTTCAATTTCTTATACAGATGCATGTCACTATTAAGTTAAGAGCATCTTACTTCATCTGCTTCTTGTCATCAGATTTCAATAATTCTTCAAAGACAAGTATCTCATTTGCATCCCATAGAATGAAAGAGCACATGACTCCTTGCAAAACAAGTGATAATTCTTTTTAACAGCATATATACCGACATATACGCAATGAAATGAGACCACTCTTTAGTACACTTTTTTTGTAGTTTTAGAGTTTGGGCTCATTTTTCATCTGGTGTCAATTCTACTCACTTCAAAGTCATTCCAGCAATTCCCATGGGATTAGCTTTTAACTTCACATGTTGCGTCCTCTTTTGTGTTTATACAAGTGACAGAACTGTACAGTCTCTGCCTCATACTATGTGGTAGAATTTAGTAATCAAATAATCAGAAGTGTGGACTTCTCCCATCTTCCATCTTTTTCCATCTACATTTAATGAATTCAGTAAGTATTCCCAAATTTTTAGTTAACTGGGGCAAATTATTTAAATATTGTTCCTTCATCTGAACCAAAATTAATTTTTCTAAAAAACTCAATTTAAATTTGGAGGGAAATAGATGGCTTTGCATCAAGCAAAAACTTTTGTTTGCAGTATGGTTGTTTCCTTAGCTGTTTAGGTGCAGATGTGTGTGTTCACTTCAGGCACTTTGTGAGTTGTAGTGATCTTGGGCAAGGCTAGGAGACAATTTAATGTGTACAACAGAAGATGACATTAAGTAATGCAGCAAATACTGGAGAGGGAAAAAAAAAAAAAAAAGAGCAGAAGCAAAAGTCTTTGGTTTTGTTTGTTTATTCCTTGGTCATAAGTTAGTACCAAATCTGCTAATGCCACCATGCTGGACACATCCATTTCCAGCCAGCTTCAACATACCAACCTCAGGATGCAGCCAAGCCCACCAGCCAAGCTGGTGACACCTCTCGGAAAATTCGCTAAGACAGTGCAACGTTTTGCCTGGGAGTAAGGGAAAAAGGAAAATATAAGAAAAACAAAAAACTTACAAACACCAGATTCAGAAAAGAAGGATGGGGAGGAGATGCTGCAGTCTGTGGAGAGTAACTAAATTGTCCTCTTGAGGAGGGGGCTTGAGAGAGTGACTGGGTGGGTGTCTGTCAGACAGCCAAGGTCAGCCCATCACAGCTGGAAAAGACAGGTTGGTTCTGCTTTGCCTCTTTTCCTTTGGTATCACCGAATTGTCAAGTTGTATACGCAGTAGAAACAAAAGAGGTACATACCAATAGTGATTGAGCTACCTGGATCTCATATGCTGTGAATTTAAACTAAAATAAATCTTGACCTCTGGATTATGCCAAAAAAAATAAGCAAGCACAAATTAAAAGCACAAATTATCCCCAAGTACCATTTTGGCTTATCTTGTACTGCATTAGTAGTAAAATGCACAGTCAAAACAGACACAAATTGATTCATATTGTGTTTTATTTCCCCCCAGTCAATAAGACTTGTATTCATTAAAGAAATATTACGTTAGCTTTCAGATATTTTACAGCAAACCTATATCTTCTGGGTCAGTATCCAAGCTTTAATTTAAGATCAGAGGAAGAAAAGAAGTTTTATGTTGATGGATCTTTAAAAGGGACGTCCACCTGAACCCCGTTCAAGAGAAAAATTCATAGACTTAAGTGTGTTATTGATCATTTTTGTATCACAGGAAAAACTTGGAACTTGTCTTGGACCCTTAGAGTGTGGGCAGTGTACGGTTGTAAGGCCAGGAATGTCATTTGTCTAGCACTTTTGATTTTAATTTTTTTTTTTTTTTTTCCTTGCAGTTGAATTGTAACTCCTAATTCAGATGCTTGCAGTTGTAGCTCTATACAGATCGAAGCCATATTTGCAATTACTTTTTTCTGCTTGTATACTTTCTAGTTAATGTTTGTTTCGGTTAGAAAATGCTCTGTTAATAAATCAAAGCTCCCTATTGGAATGTGGGGTTCCTGGGGATGTTCTGATAGCTGTCCAGGAGGAGGGAACCTACAAGCAAGATTTTATGGGTGGAACCTTCAAGCAAAATTTTAGGAGTAGGATCAGAAACACTATCACCAGGTATTGGAAAATGTCTGATTTAACAGAATAGCAATACTTAGCAGTGTTATTATTTATTTATTTAGTTAGTTAAAATATTGTGAAAAATTTACAGGGCACTGATCATTGTAAAAAGAAAAAGAACTTATCTTGACCATGGATGTTACTCTGGAGAAGATTGGAAAGGTGGTAGATAATTTTGAGTATGATCATATGTATGTGTGGCTATCACATTACTTGTAAAAATGGAGTACTGAAGTTTATTTTTTATTTCAACTTATTATTTATCTCACTTGTGCCTGAATATAATTTGATAATTTTGACTATTTGTTTCTGGGCTAATGTTGTGATGAAGATATTAGTCTATTTTTGATTTTTTTTTTTTTTCTTTAAATAGAAGATACTTCTTCAGAAATACAGATCTTTGGAAGAGTCATACTCTGTGATTTTAAGGATTCTCAACCCAAACTTCATTAATTTGTACTCAGAAGACAGTGTGTCAGAACCACTTTTTCAACAATTACTATCAGAAAGCACTACAACTAGATGAAGAGATGTAAAAAGTAACACTTACGTGTGAGTTGATTCTTTGTACAAGAAAAGAGAATTGTTTTCTTTGTGATATGGAATTTTGTTAACATGGTTGCAATATACCATTTCATGTAGTAAAGATCTCAAAAAGTATTTTCTCTTTTCAGTATGACTGTGAAAGTAATTGCATATGCACTCCATGTACTGAATGTGGTTAATTTAATGGAGGCAAAACAAAACCAACCAAAAAAATAACCAAACAGATAAAGACTGTTTCATAAAGTACTTCACCTATGAAGACTATACTTTCCTCATTATTAACTAATAGGACATTCAGCTGGTGTCTTCGTACCAGAGTCACACAATCAAATTAATACCTTTTAGATTTGAAAGAACAGGAAAAATCAGTTTCAGAACTTTTCTGATAACTTGTTTTTATTGGCAAATCCTAATCAGTATCTTTCACATGTAGGTTCAAATGTGAATTACATCATTAATGGGCTGGTTACGGTTACTGAAACCAAGTTTGAAACTGTTCTTTCACTTTCTGGGAGTATTCAAAATGTCAATATTTTGAAACAGGTTGAAACAAACTTTAAAAAGATTTTAAAAACAACAAACAAAGTCTTTTAATGACTAATAAGTGACACAGATACAATTTTCCGTAAACTTATTGCTCCTTCAGTGAAATCAGAGATTTGTGACTGCAAATGAAATGCAGAGAGAGAACTTGTTTTACTGAAAAACTGCACAACTGACCTAGCCAGTGCATTTTTTTTAAGGTAAGAAAATGTTACTAGTCAGAGAAAGATGTATTTACTTTGAAAGATGTATTTAATTTGAAAGATTATTTAAGAGTTGAAAAATAATTTCTAAAATTTGTCTTTGATTTCCATATCAGAAATGGTTATAAATGGTACAGGAAATACAAACAATACCATTTGTGACATAAGCATGTTTTTACACCTTGTAGTTATTGAGAACTGTTACAGTGAAGTACAGATCTAAGCCTAAAGGATAAGCACTATAGAAACTGGTAAAAATGAATCAAGACAAAAAACATAAAATGTCCTTTTTTTTTTCATTTGACATTTGGATATCAAAGACATGGTACTTCTGCTGTGCCTTGAATAGTACAGAAGAAGGAAGCAGAGCTCTAGCCTGTTTTGTTGGACAAGGTAGTATTCACTGATCAGAAATAACATATTTTCTTCCTGTCTTCAGGATTATGATATTTCAGAGAACCATGGCCAACAAGTGTCTGAAAATTATTAATTCCTGAAGACAGAGAACTCAACATAATCTTAGCTGTGAATAAGTAACAATACTACTTCAATTCTCCCCTTCTGGGTACAGTTTGGGTGGGATTCTTTTTTCCCCTCCTCTTTTTCTATGTTTATAACACTGCTTACATAAACGAAGTCAGTTTAGGTGTGTGTATATATATACATATATATATACACACACATATATATATAATATCTATCTATCTAATATATATAATATACCGAAACTGACTATATATATATATCTATATCTTTTTTTCTCTAATATGTATTGTGTTTTCTACTCACTCTCAGTAATTTAAATAGCCATTTTCCTGCCTGGTTGAAGAAAGAGTTCGAAGTTCCAGGGGATGGTAGCGTGTGTTTCAGTGCATGTTATTGTGTTTTTTTAAATATAACCCTTGATGTCTTACTAGAAGAAACTTCTGTCTTCATCTGAGAACCTCCTGAGAACTTGTTTATTGCTCTTTATGCTTTGACTGTTAGGGAAATGATACTTTTTACTTCTTGGAGACACTGCTTCATGAGCACTACTTCTGTGAGCATTGCTCTTTCTCTCTTCTTTCTCTCTTCCAGGGAAATAAGACTTAAAACAAACTAAAACAAAACTGACTATGTACAAGTCAGTTAACATTTCTTAAAAACAGTCTCTCTGAAATGGATACTCTGCCAAAAGAGAAGAGAAACTACACTGTAATTCCCTCACCACACAGTATGCATAATGGTAGTCAATGACCAGTTTCTTGGTTATTATTATGAACTGCTATTTTTTCCAAGTGTGTTATGTAGCCTTAGCGGCCAAACAGTCAGTGTTGGCATTTATCGTGATCTTATTTTCTGTTTCTTTCTAGGAAAATTCTGGTTAAATTGAGGATGAATTGTCTGAAGCAAATCACCACTCCCTTTTAGAAGCATATGAAGTCTGTAAATTTACTGTTCTACAACTTGAAATCTTTGCCTGATTATTTGGTGAGAATACAGAGCGCAATTGCCTGATTTCACCTACTGATTCTTCACTGACCTTTTGACTTTCTTACTGTTGGGGGACACAAATTTTGTGATCCCGTCTTCATGCTGTTTCTTTTTGTCATTATCTATGATTCATCTTCCCTATGACTTGTCAAACTTGAGTTATTTTTAATCCCGTGCTGGGCCTCCCTAAAGGCATTATATCATATCTCTTGACACTGCACATGATCTCGCAGTCCCTATTGTCCTACCCTCTTCAGATTCCCTGTATTTCTTTGCTACCACTGATGTGATGCCAACTATTATTTCTCTTTCATAATAAATCTGCAGACTTGGACAACCTACAGCCATTGTCATTTTTCCAAACAATTTGTATGAACACGTTAAACAGAATCAGTCGCAGTAACAAATCCTTCAGGGCCTCAGTTGTTATCTTCTCATTTGCAGTAGATTGTTCTGGGACACAATTTTATGGCAAAATATGGTTTGGCTGGTTTACTTTAACCTCTCACTTCATTAGTCAGAGTAATATCTGGAAAAAGGTTGCAGCTCTTCTCACTGTTTTGATTAACCATTTATGCACCTTTCAAATGTAGATGTGTTTGAAAACAAAATATTGTTGTGCTGGGTTGTTTTTTTTTTTTAATTTTAATTATTTTTTATCTATATTCAAAATGTTTTATGAGTATTCAAAATTTTGTTATCTCTCAGAATACCGCTGTGTTTACTCAAGAAGTATAGTGTTTACAAGGCTTTCTTCTGCTCACAGTAACATCTTTTGCTCACTGGTGTTGCTATCAATTCTGACCTGTGGTATCTAAGTGAAAGGAGACTGAAGCCTGTTTGCATTAGTCCCAGAATTGAAGTGAATCTGGAATTAAGCCTTTTTTTTTTTTTTTTTTTTTTTTCCTTGATAACATAATAGTTAAACTCTTGCCACTAAAAATTACAAGTATTTTGGCAATGCTACTAAAAGTAATCTTCATAAACCCCAGGAATTCAGAATGTAATCTCATCCTTAATGGAATCAAAGTAGTTAAAAACAAAATACAGGAAACTTGCAGTTTAAACAAGCAACAATAATTTTGTCATGTCATGACTTTTCAATCCTTCTTCTATGCAAATTACTGTTTTCAGGATGTACAAGATTATATGCAAGTGGTAGATAGCGATGCTGACCTTTTTGCATGAGTTTCAGAAGTCACTTTCAGTGACACTAAGTATCTGTTTCAATCACTTGGAAAACAGAAAATAGAACTTAAAAATATAAGCTAATGTGGCACTTTCAGTCTACACCCAGAAATCTGTATTTATTAATAATGTTTTTTTTTTTTTTTTTTTTTTTTTTAATCTAAAGGTAGAGTTGTAAATACCCGATTTCAGCAGGAATGACTGTTTAGACAACTGTGAAATGTATATGCAGTTCAATGGATTTTGTATGGCTATGAAGAAAGCCAAAGCATCTAAGTACCCACATTTTTCCTTGTGATCTCTACAAGACTAGATAGAGATTAAATGGATATAATAGAGTTGTGTATTTTTATTTTTTAGTTTCAGGAAAGTAAATTAAATTTCTCTTAATTGTGGAATAATTGTGAAATTTAAACTTGGGAAAAAGCATGCTGAAGATAATAAGGATGTTAGTTTTGAAATCTGTGTATTGGTTATTCACAGTTATAAAAAGCCATTTCTTTGGGACGTGCATAAATTAGTTCTCTGATTTCTCATTTCATCTGACATTGACCACACAAGGTATTATCCATGCCTGATTCTCAACAGTTTCTGATGTTTTTTTTGACTACAAGTTGTTCTTCAGAGCCTGAAAAGGCCTGAGACAAAATTCCTTCTCTTGTTAGTGACTAGATGGATGTTAGCCCCTGAGAGGGACAGTTCAGGAGAAAAAGGGCACTGCATGACAATATATCCAGCCCAAGGCACAGGCTCAGCTCCACTAGGTTCTAGTCAGGTCTCCTCAACTGGAAACGCTCAAACTGGTTATCAAATTGCCAAAACCTCCAGCTCCTTTATTTATTTTCTATTTTGATTTAGTTTTGTTTTGCTTTTGTTTATTTCCAGTGAGCCAGGGGAACTATTTCTGCAACCTTTGGCCTTTAAGAGGGAAAGGTAAGAGGTGAGGCAGGAATTGAAAGGTTGGACATGTACATGCATGAATACATTTACTTATGTCTCTGAATTAACCGAGTTAGGAAAAGGAACGTGAGAGTTTAAATACTTCCTATACTAGTGAAATACATTCGTGTAAACTTGTCAGTGATAGCTGAACAAATTAACAAATAGATTTCTGGCAACAGGGTAAACAATAAGCACTAATAAGTTTCTTTCCTACTGGCAAGGGGCTTCTGGGCAGAATATAATAGTAATTTTTTGTTTTTCTTTTTAGTGTTCCTAAATCATGTGAATTTATAGATGAGTACATCCATACAGTTTATGGTTCTCATGCCCTGCCAGTAGTATGTTATGAGACTTGCAACTTGATAGATAGTCAGCTGGATATATCTGCTCCTTATTTGCACTCTTTTGGAAAGATTGTTTAATTTTATTCTCTACCTTTCTTAGTTTAGATTTGATAAGTACTCAGCATTAAAATCATATAAATGATGTAAATGTTTATAAGAGTTCTGAAAACTAAAATGTCTGATCTCATCTTGCTTCACTTTTTTCAAAAAGTAAACAGGACACAATGTTTTATTATTATCTTTAGTTCCAAAAGTTCAATTGTCCATTTAGCTGCAAAATCACTTTTGTTTGACAATGTTGTACAAATATATTGAATGGTGGAGATACCAAAATATGTAAAACAAAAGCTTTAAAGTTTTGTCCAATTATTTCAGTGTATACCACATTAAGAAATGTCTAATTTTTGTAGCTTTGAAAGGTGACTTAATATTAAGCATGAGCTACTGTACATGGAAGTGAGAGAACCACTTTTTCTTTCTTCTATCGAATGACCACTTCAAAGTTGAAACTCTTGCATTTGTGTGTGCTCACAGATTTTGGCCACAACCAAAAAAGAGGCCTAAGGAGTATATGTACTACATAATAACTGATGAAGTTTTTGGGAAAAGAACAATGTCTTAAATCTCATTTTTTTGTGAAATTGTAATCTCAATCCTTTATTGTGAGAAATGACGGATTGTGAGAAATGACGGTTTGCTCTTTACAAAATAGAGGGCAGGACTATTTCAGAAAACTGAGTAGCAGACAAAAAATTCCAGAAAAGGAAAAATGAAATATATCTTGATATTAGTCAATTTATTGAATTTGGCACCAGAGAGTAAGAAAAAAAGAAGAAGAAAATTAGATGCAAAGCATTGAAAAAACAAAAAACACTCAGAAGTCTTTAAAAGCACACAGAGCTTTCAGCTTAAAAAATATGTAATATATCCTTCAGGTTGTATATAATGGCAAAATACATTGCCTGGGTCTACTACTATCAGTAGGTAAGACTACCTATTTTGAAATCTACTTTTACTTCAACAGATTTCCTAATGTTGTAGTACACTGGTTATGTTGTTCTGCATTAAAATACAAGTGGTATTCCCTTCCAGCAGTCTGCATTTATTCCTGCGTTTGCAAGGTAGATACAGTTTTGGAATGTAAACTGACTATATCTTTATTCTATGTAAAGAACATTAGAGGAAATTCACTGATTAGCAACTGATTTTATCATGTTTTGCAACTAGGGGACTCTGGAAGAAAAGCTTGAGGACAAAAGTAACAAATAACAGACTATGACAAAAGCTTTTAGATATTCATCTGCCTTTCAGTCAGTATGTGCTCTGTCATCATCGTCTTCCTACACTGAAGATACCTTTCATCTCTGATTTTTTTATTTCAACCCTAATGAAAATGGAACAAAAGGTTGAAGGTTTTAAGTAATATTTTTAAAGAATTGTTTTAAGTCAAAATTGAGTTTAATGAAAGGAGAAGAGAGATTTTGAAATGAGCAATTGAAATACGATGAAATTTGACATAATTGGTTAGTAATAGGTGAAAAGTTCACCTTTTCAATCTTAATTATGTTTTCTAGTAGTCACTCTACTTAAAAGAAAAATAAAGCTAGTAAGAGACATTTCATAGCGTGGGACAATAGGTATCATGATGATAGGAAAAAATATTCTTAGTCAAACAGAACAAGAGCAGGAATGGAAGTACTATTGTGGTTTACAATTGTTGGATGAACTTTAAAAGAGGACACATTATTCCTAGATTATAAGTGTTCATGACAAAAATGTACATTTTCCATATGGACACATATATTTAATATCAAAGATTTATTTTCTTCCCAGTTCTCAGATATTTTTTTAAATTGTTCAGTCATTTTTTATTTTTTAAATTGGATGTGTTTGACAGTATCTCCTGAGTGTGTGTTTGTTTTTTTTTTTTCCAGAAGTGTGTGTGAAATCTAGCTCTAATGGAGATTTTCTTGTTGATTCAATATAATTTAAATATAAAAATACCTGGGTTGCATGATGCCATATGATCCAGAACTTAATCTAATTAATCTCTCTTTAAAGCCAGAAACAGTTTGCTACACAGATAAAAATGTTAGGCAATATAGACAGAGTAGTAGAGAGTTGTTCAGAAATACAGACATTTTCATGGTATTTGGTTGTTCTGTACCCACTTTCTCACCATTTTCCAAATATTCTGAGGAGACCCTAACAGCAGGACTTGTGAATTTCAGTGGAATCAGACTTTGTGGAAGAATGTAGAACCAAGCAGAAATATAAGCAAAAGGGAAACTGTTTTTCGATTTTGGGATAGTTATTATTTCCGATTTTTGTTTTGCGTAGGGGCTTTACTATTCATTAGCAGTCACTCTGGAGCAAAATGTGAATGCCTTGGAAAAGTCTGTTGAAATTCAGCTGGACAATCTGTTTGGAGGTCTCAGCTTTGCTTTTCCTTGTCTTAGTAGACCTGACATCTTGACAGCCCTGAGGGCTTTTGAAGAGAGACAAGGTAGTAACAAAAGAGGCCCAGCATATACATCCCCACTAAGCTTCTCTCTGGCCAGTATGAGTGGCTTGCCAGGGAACGTAAGACATAAAAATGGCTAGCGGAGCAAGTCTTCAGATGAAAGAATAATGGAGTGTAACATTAGGGGAACATCTTCAGAAATACAGAGCTCCTGCCTTGCTAAAACGTGTGCTTTCAGTAATGAAGGAGTACCATGGTAGAGTGGAAACACAGTATGACGTCTTTGCTCTCTGCCTAGGGTCACGAAAGAAATCTGAAGAAACTCTTCTCCTCAAGCACTGATGAATTTTATTTACTTGTAATCTCTTTCCTGGCTCCTAGGCTGATACTGGTTGCTCCTCCTGATTGGGCTTTCATTCATTTCTGTAGTTAATATTTTGATGAAACCTAGAGCAAACATGTAACGCGTGTAATTGCACAGAAGAGGATGAGAGTGATTTTGCCAGCACTGCACTTCTTGAGTGCTTTTTTCTCAGGTGAGCACTATGCTTGGACAACTATTGTTGCTTCTAGCTCTGTTCCAGTTTCTAACTCTTTCTATTTCAAATGCTGGATTTCCTATATAACAGGTCTATTGCTCTGTCCAAGGTTCCTCACTCAACTTGCTTGAAACACACGTTTTCCCTCTTCACCATCCTTTGAAGTATACCCTTTTAATGTGAAAAGGCTGCTTCTAGGGGGATACTTAATTGCCTTTCAATTTTCACTCTTTTTTTTTCTAAAAAAGGGTAGCTATCCCTTTGATTTTGCTGCCTTTGGACGCTTCAAGAGGCTCTGAGTAAGAACATTTGAAATGATGTATTGACATTTCAGATGGATCGCTGACAGCCTTTCATGGCTGCTGTTGCCAAGATGTGATTTTACATAGCAGGCTTCATACAGTTGCTTTGTAAAAACTGAACTATTTGTGAGGCATTCTCCTAATATTTCATATTTTAAGCAAAAATAAGTATGCAGGGAGAAGTAACTAAAGGTAATGTACATGCACTGAGGTTAAAAATGGTGGGACTGAAGTTGAAGATGGATGTTTGGTATGTGGAAAACATCCTGGTGGCACAGAAATAGTTTAGCAGAGCAGATCCCTGCTCCTTCCTGCTCTGCACTCAGGCGTCCCCAGGCTGTGTGGTACCATTACTCCGACTTCTAGCATTTAGGAAGTACCCTGTGTAATTGGCTGAGCTGGTTTCCATCTGTTTCTGAGCTGAGATGATTTTGGCCAGGAAAAGGTGTAGTATAATTTTTCCTCTTCCTTATACAAGCAACCCCACGTGCCACTTGTCCAGAGCTTGTTATTTGGTCTACACTTTCTATAGTGACAGGGCTTTCATGTCCTTTGGTGCAGACAAACTGCTTATGTGAGAAGTTAGTATTGCTTTTCCTGTGGAAATTGTCTGAAGATAGCAGCAATTTTCAAGTAGTGGAGATAGAAAAGCCACTTATTTTGCTAATTTCTGCTGCTTGTTCTGCAGGAATATATACATATATACATATTCACATATGTTGGTATGTCTGCATCACCATATTATTTTAAGCAAGCATTAATGCTAAATAGGTGTTTTAAATTTTGTGTTACGGGAAGCTTGCAAAACAACAACAGAGCAGAAGTAGAAAACCTGGAATATCAGCTCTGTTGTTCGTCTCAGACTAAGTGTTTTCTGAGAATGGTTCCCTGAGGGCAGAAAAGAGGACAGATTGACTTCATCAGAATGATTTTTTTTGACTGGGTGTTGTCAGCAGGTCTCCACATGTAACACATTAATGTCCAGAAAAGATGGGTTGAGACTGAACATTTTCTTTGTGGGAATGGTCATAAAACAGTCTCAAGGACTGGAAAAGATTGGACAACATTTATGTGCTCAAAATAATGACTGTTTCAGGGAATGGCTTTGGTTATTCCAAGAGGAGCAAGTACAAGGGACGATGAGTTTGTGTGCAGTCTGAACTCCTGGTGCAGTTCAGTTGCCATACTGAAGACTTTGGTCATTGGTCTGAGGAAGGGAATGTGATGCATATGATTCCTGAAGGCTGCTGGGTCATGGTGCTAGGTTGTTCTGCCTGGTACAGCTGCTTTACTCAGCAGTAACACATGCTAACTGGAAGAGGCACAGCCCTCTTCTAGTGCTGGTTTCACTTTCCTATGTCTTACTAGAGTATCATCTGTTTTCAAAGAAAATTTTTTCTTCCTGAGCACATAGATGGAAATAAATGCAGAAGTAAGCCAAAGGGAGACAATCTTCTTATCTTATGTCATGGTAAAGACCCAATGAAAAAAAAATAAAATCCTCTGGTGCTTTCCCTACAGCAAAGTGAAGAAATTTTCAAATGTTGAGTTAAACAGATATTCCAATGTATTCAATGAAATAAAAAATACTGAGGGAATGAGTTATTCTGTCTCCCATTATGATTATAAATAGTGAGGATGAAGCCTGAGCATCTCATTTTGAAAATGATGTTCTGTGCCCCAAGTCCAATCTCTACTGTTTAGATTATGATACCTATCTTGGAGAGCTGCTTCGAACTCTGGTATGAAGTAACATTGAATATTCAGGTCCAAATATAATGATTCTACTCTTTGTAAACATAAATGGCAAACTGCAATGCTAAAAAAAATAATAAAATAATAAAAAATATATTTTTATTCTTTCTCTATGCATGTATCTGCATATAGGTGTATATTTTTATTAAAATTAAAAATATGCAAATTGGATATTTTCCATAGCATACGTTTGTGGTAAATATATTTGTACATTTTTTCAAGTTAACAAAATATTTTCCAGTTTACAGAATTTATTCTTTATGCCTTACCCAGCTGAAACTCAACTTTATCGTGTATTCACCAAATCGGGTTTCATATTTTAAAATACTCCATTTATTTTTTTCTGTAAAGTGTTAATAATATGCTAATGACAGTGATATCTATATATTCAGGGTCAGACAAGGACCATGTTCCAGTTCAAATATCACTTTTTATTGGGGGAGAGAGTGTTTTCTTTTTTCTTTGTAGATTTTTTGACAAGGGAAAGAATATAGTTCTGTAATGACATTTATTTGTTTTTATTGTAGTGTTCATTTTTCATTTCTTTTTTATACATGCATGTGCCAGGAAGAGCTAACTGTTTTCATTTTGGTCTTTATTGTATTAATTAATGAGTCCACACTAACCCTAAAAGTAGCATGTGAATACTTTTTCCAGAAGGATTCAAACCAAAACTCTATATTTTTGTGGGCAGGTTTGTGAATTGACGAAGTCCTATGCTCTTCTTGAAAAAAGCCAAGGTAGCCAACCCAGAATACTGGACCAAGCTCTCCTGACTTTTGGAATATTTAAAGTAGTGATTTAGATTTTCTTTTTCAACATACTTCTTCAAAGAATATCTCTCTCAGATAACAGAGTGGTCCAAACTGGATTGGTTTAAGTAATCTTTCTAAGGCTATCTTGGATTTTACACTTATTTCTTAAATTGACTTATCCAAATTGGAGAATGGAGAGTCCACATCGTTTTTTACCATTAGCATAGTTGATTACAACCTCCTCAGGGTTTCATGCAATAGATCCTCTTGGGGCATCTAGTCGTGTCAAAGCAGATGTCAGGACTACTTTTTCAGGAGGATTAAGTCAGCTGGTATTCAGTAAGTGCTAGATTCTTTTGATATGGGAAACAAGAATGATGACTGTGAATTTTCACTGGGGTACCTGCAATTTGTTTTGTTGTTTGTAGCACGTAAGACATGGAATGTCAGCTTTTTCTGTAGTTACTTTTGTGTTTGTCTGTTTAATGTTAATATGACTTTGGATTTTGTTCATGATGCACACTTCGAGCAGCTGGCCAAAATTACTCATCATTAAGTGATTTTAAAACCTTCTGTTAGAGGAGGGTGGTTGGAGTAAAGGCAAACTGACCATTTTAAGTTTTATGTGAATATATATATATATATATATATATATATATATATATATATATATATACATCAACTCCATCTTCTCAGTTACTGTGACTCTACCTATCTTTTGTTTGTAGTGAACTTGTGCTAAATGTTGATCACACAAGCTATAGGCTGCTGTCTATATTCCTCAACAGAGGCTCACTTCCTTTTGTATAAATTTTTACTCTGTGGTTGTTTTTTCTAGGAAGTGATACAGAGACAATTCATCTTCTTCATGTAAAGGATACAATAGTCTAATACATTTTCCTTGTGCAGGATACTATTCTTATTGTGCTACCTACAGAACACAAGAGGTGCCGTTTTGATACGAGTTCTTTATACCTGGGTACATATATTAAGTGCTTCAGTTTCCATTCATTTCCAAATGAATGGAAGTTTTTCCCATGTGGCATCAAAAAACTCTGGAAAGTTGTATGCAGTTGGAGGGTCCAATTAAAGAAGAAAAACACCTTAGACTTACTATGGTTAAAAAAAAGAATGCAACAAATATATGTGAAGAGAAGTATGTTGAAAACCTTTACCACCTATGATGAAACTGAGACAACATGTTGATAATGAGCATGTAAATGGGAAAGCAGAGATTACACTGGTGAATGCACCAGCAATTGCTGTTGCAAAGTCTTCTTATTTAAAAATAATAAAACTTAAAAAAAAAAAATGCAAAAGGTTTGGGAAGGTCTATGTATCTTTTCACACACTTTTCCAAAATCAAATATAGAACATTGTGATGGAAGGTTGAAAGTACTTCAGAAGTGTAACAACTGGGTAATGTAGTCTGGCATCATCAGACAATAAATTGGAGTAAACATATAGGACCATGCTGGACACAAAAATGAATGACAGTGTAGGTTGTAGCTACTGGTTTAGGTAATAGCTGCTTGCTATTGCCCAGGTCCTGCATTTAGTTATCTTCAGGGTTTCAGGGTGCTGGAGAGTACCCAGTGAAATGACCAACCCTCATATTACAGGGTTCTTTTTTTTTTTCTTTTCTAGTGCAAAATCCCACTCCATCAAAAAATTAAGCTGTTAAAAGGCCCTTGTCTGCTGTACATAATATGCATCTGACAGGTGAGGAAGAAATCAGTAATGGAGAAATGCATTGTGGTTCTTTTTGGTATTAGCTGTGTTTATGCAACCACATTCTCAGCCTCTCCCTTTTCTCCTGCTACCACAAGCTGATGAACACACCAGCTGGAATCAAGCAGATCACTCAGGATCAGTGGGTCCTGGAAATGGGCACTGCTCCATGGAGCATGTCACCAGGCAGAGGCACCTCCATCCCTTGTCAGGGCATCCTCCTCCTCACCCTCAAGGGGCAGAGGCAGGATGAGAGCAGGGATCCGTCTTGGAGAGGATGCAATGAGGAACTGTGGTGAAGACTGGGAACAGGAGGGGACTGTTTCAGTGTCAGGTTGTATTTATGGGGCTTTTTATTATTGTTATTATTATTTGTTTATGCTTACATTTCTCATGGAATAACTGTTTTGGTTTTTAATGATATGTGAGGAGTGCTGCCAAAAATGGAAAACATTCATTTGAATTTTTAATGAAGTTGATTGTACCTCTTTTCCATTTAATTTCCATGAATATTCTACAGAATATAAAGTGAATATTCACTGGAGCAATAAATGTTATGCTAATTCTTTGGGACAAAAGTGGGAAGGGAGTTTTGAATTCATAATTGTGAGTATTCACAATGATAACCTGCTTTACACAGTACTCATCAAAAATCATGCTGCTTTTGCATTGAAGTCAAAGATTGTGTGTGTTTCTAGACTTCAGGGTATGTACACAGCTTCTGCACAATTAGTACATGAGCAATGAACCTAAAAATATACCAAGCAATAATGTGCCTTTCTGATGTTACAAATTCTAGAAGAAAAAAAAAAATAAATCTGATTGCTAAAACCAAAACGCACAGTGAGCTGTCTTGATTTTATGAAAGTTTTCATTATTTTTGAATTAACCTTATGCAGTGGAAAAATATTAGGAACTGAAATTTATTGATAGATTTTTGTTTTACTAGCAAAATATTTATTATTCACGCTTTAGTTCTTCTAACCATTACAGCTGTGGAATAGTAATTTCTTTCGCCAGTAAGTCCAGCTTGAGGCCCATCATACAGCGGAAAACAAAGAGAAAAGGTAAAGGAACACAGTGGAAAAGGATGAAAGAAATATCTTCATATATAATAAGCTTCATATGCTTAATACTCAGACCTAACAGATTTAGGACAATGTTCCCGACCAAGTTAATACAAATTCAAATTAAGATTTTCTGAATATGTGTAATTATTGAGAGTATTTTTTATAAAATATATAATGATACCACTTTATTTACTCTACATTTTTGTATATAATCTTCATCCAACTGGATCTGTTTGTGTAGAACTGTTTTCCCTAGTTTTGTCCATCATTTTCCAGTTCTCCTCCTGCCTAGGTAGCCATTTATCTCTGATAACTCTCACAGAGAGATAGCTGTCTCTCTTAACTATTTGAGCTGTCTTATTGACTTGCATAATGTTATTTAAATGGGTAAGGAATAACGTTGAGAAGGCTTACTCTTTGTAAGCTCATGCTGATTTTTGCTGCTGCTTTGGATATTATGCTGGTGTTGCTTTTATTTATTTATTTATGATTTTTCAGTCCTTTGAGCAAGGGGAGATTTTTCCATAAAATCTGTAACATGGAGCATGACAAAAAGTTTTGTGAGTTTGATTCTGCAAGTTTGTCTCTCTGGTGTTTTCCTGCTACCACTGGATTTTCAATAAGTCAGCTAGACCTATTTGCATAATGCTGTTAACAAACAGGGGTTTTATATCAGAAAACAAACCATTATCTCATAAATGACTGTTTTCTAATATGTTCTTTTTTTTTTTTCCTATCTTTTATTTTTATAACTAAACAAAATTTTAATAATGGTAAATTTCAGTGAATCTTCAGTGACTGTTTTAAAGCTATTTTCTCTCTTAAGACATTTAGCAAAGCTTTCCCTGTGAGGCTTTTTCTGCCTAGGAGGCCTCCACAGTGTATGCAGGTATTCAGATACTTTTGCATGTGATGATCTGGGTGCTTTTAAATTTAAATGAATATTGTCTTTAATTTAATTTAGCTTAAGTCTCTTACAAGTATCATAATTTAAAATGAATAGGCCCTCTGAAATCTGTGACAAGCATCCAGAGAGGATCATTTGAGAATCTATTACATGTATCTATTTAAATGCATTCTTTGTGATATTGAAATTTGTTCCCTTGTAGAAAGAATAAAGTGTAATATTTACAGGCTGTAAGTTTTTATTGTATTGTCAATAAAATCCCAATATATAGCCTATGATAACAGATTAACATATTGAAACTTGAGTACCAAAACAGCTTGATTGTCCTTTTTCTCCCCTTCCAATAAAACTGAAAAAAAAAAAAAAAAAAAAGCAATTATTTTGTGTATATAGTTAAGTTGATTTAGCACTTAATTTTATTTGATATGTGTATGTGGCTGGAGGGCAATAATAAGGCACAGTTGATTGATACACTCCTTTCACCTTTGGAGACCTCAGTTTAGTCCTGGCATAGGTCACACAAAATTAGTTTCGATAGGCATTTTATACTCTTTAGTGCACGTTTGTCCACATCATAAAGCTATCAACCAGCATGATGCAGTTAACAGTCAATGCTGTGGACGAGCTGGTGACCAGACGGGATTTTGAAAGGCAATTTGTGTCCCTTAGCAGAATTGTGATAGGGTGGAGCCAAGCTCTTTTCTTCTGAATTTCTGGATCTCACTGGTCACCGAGTTTCTTCATTTTCATGGACAGCAAATGTAGATACTTGAAATGAATGGCTTTCCCAGGTTGCTTTCCTGAAACTTCTTATACAAGTTTTAAGGACCCAAGAGCAGTTCTAGAATGGGCAGTTCAATGCAGTCAGGAAACATCCATTTGAAACCATCTCTTGTTGTTTGTGTGATCTTTAAAGTCATGGTTGCAAAACAAATCCAATCCTAATATGAGCGGATGTTCGCAGAGGCCATGCTATTTTGTATTTCAGTGCTACATTTGCTCCGTTGGACAACCAGGTGACCCCGTCCAAGGTTAAGCATGAATCCCCGAGGAAGAGCTATGCACTATGCTCCACAACAGGAGCAACGCCTCTCTGTGACTTGAGTGCAGGTAAGAGCTTTATTATTTCACACGCTCTGTGCATGGGTTCACCACATACACCCCTCTCTTTCTCATAAACTCACTGCATGCTGAGCAGCAAAAAGGAAAAGTTAAGTGGAAACCAATAGGGATCTGTGTGCAAGAGGCACTTGTGCCACTTACACATGCAGGTGCAATAGTCTCATCAACTGCGGTACCTCTGCTTCACACCATGCCTCCTTGCATAAGGTTTTCAGGTTTAGTTCTTGGCCTTTTATTTAGCTTTTCAAGGTATGCCTGTGTTTTTGACATGATTCTGTTGTAATCATAGGAAGCAACATTGATGGATAGAAGAGGAGGAGAAAGCGAGATGCTCATCGAGCCCAGCTGATGCATATAGGTTCATTTATGTCTTGTCCATAAACATACGAAGTACTAGAAGAGACCCCTGGGAAGCCAGTGACACTAATGGAAAAGTTAAGTGTGAGACTGTACAGCTGGACTTAGATGCCTTTTATTCAGAGTTGTTATTAGTTTAGACAAAGCAATCTAGAGCTGTCAGGGCTGCAACCTCTGTACTCACCTCTGTAAATTTTCATGGATTCTATCACCTTAATAACAGGAATTAAAATCTGGTTGTTTGTCTTAGAGGTGAGTCTCAATGTACTAGGTTAACTTATGATTTGAATGGAAACTATTCATTGCTGTCCTCTAATAAGTTCCCTCTTTACTTTTTTAACATCTTATCTTCTTGAAGCGGTACAAGTTGATATATAACCAGCCAAATATATCCAGTTGACTAATAGTCATTGGTCCCATTGTCTAACTGGACTGTATATGGCCATCAGAGGAAACAATATGAACTCCAAATAATTACTGATTTTAGATATTTTAAAGAAAGGTCAGTGCTAGCAGTGGTGAATTTTTGTTCTCCTGTCTAGTTACAGTTGCATACCAGCTGTACAATGTGATAGTTGCAACAGTTTTCCTTTAAAAGAAAGCATCCTTCACCTTGATGAGAATTGCAACCAGAAAAGGCCATTCTGATTCAGCGGTCCCAACTGTCACCTCCCTGACCTCACAAAATAGACTTTTCAGCTTTTGTATATCACCTCCTGCCTTCTCTGTACCCTCTGTGCTCTCATCACATCCTCCTTCACAGTGACATTTGATTCACTGAGCTGGATTCTGACAGAGAAATCTCATGTTAGCCTCTCTTCTTGTGAGAGTGACAAAACCTTTGTGATAGCTAAGCTTCCTTATTTGAAATTTGAAATAGTCTAGTATATACATGCTTTATGTGTGTGTGTGATTTTGCACCTCTTCGATAGGGCAGAATGCAGCTTAAGAACCATGGCATCTGTTTCATGATAATTTAAAACTCTGCTGTGGAGAAGCAAAAGTGATTTCATGTAACATTAAACAACAGCTATGTCTCTTTATCTAAGGAAACATAACTCATTCTATGATTGTGTCCCTAATTAGTAACACTTTACAAGCCTTAACCTTTCAACAGAGAGCTTGGTTCAGCTTCATCTGTACAGAAATGCCCCTCTCATGTAGCTGTGCATAATAAAAACAATTTAAAACACATTAAAACATTAAAAAGCAAGCAAGCAAACAAAAACACTTAAAAGCTTAGACCTAGACTTTTCCACATTTATTCATGTTGAGTAGTAATTTGCTCTGATAATAGACCCAGCGAGACCATAGTGAGATACTTTGCACTGCAAGTAAGGGAGGCAGAACATTGCTTAATAAATAAGCAGTTGTGTCCTGACGCTTTGTTCTTTTCTGGCTCAATGGTGTTCGTGTCCAGTGCATGATTTCTTCCTAGGACCTGCCTAGTTCCAACAGCCTTTTTCTGTCACCTTACATGTTCAGATGTTATTTGGCTTATTTTCTCTGATCATTTCTCATAACCTGAAGGAAGTAGTAGACGTTAAAGACACATCTACAGTTTAATGGTTTAATGCAGTCTGATGTCACTGTCTAGAAAGACTTAAAATTTGCTTATTTTCCATCTGCCAGTGTAGGCATGCTTATTTTTGTAACAGATTTCTGGCATAGAAGAACTGAGTCCTTGCAAGTTGTGTGAAATCAACTCACCGATGCCTTGATTGCCCATATATTTGGGGAAACTTCCAACTTGTAGAAGAATTGGTCAGACTTGTACAGTCCTTTACTCAGACCCTTTTGCTTCTCTTACCCTTAAAACTGGCCCAAAAAAGCAGTGAGACATAAGTTTGTTTGTTTGTTTTTCTAATGTAAAACTAAGCCTTTCACATGAGTGGTTAAATTGCCAAGACCATATGTCGCAAGGCCCTAGTTCCCTCCTTCAGATGATGAAAGTCTCCTCTGCCAAAATAATTTTAAAATGTAATGAATTCTTACACAGTTAAATGTATTAAATTACAGTTTCTATCTAGTTCAGAAGGGAAAAGATGCAGTGAGACTCCAAAATAGTGTTTTGTCCCTGAGGTGGTCCTATGTTCAGAGGAAGAACAGCTTGGAATGCAGCTCCTGTTCCTCCACACAAGCTAGAGAATTTATCCAGGGATTTCTATGGGCCCACATCTCTCCTTATTCCAAACTGAATTGCTCCCTTTGTATCCATGATACAAACCAAGTGATGAGAGCTTTACAGCTTATACTAAGAGAACTGCAATTGGTAGTACCTTAAATCTACCTTGGGTACCTTTATATATTCCCTTACGTCCACTCAGCCTCATGCAGGAAATAATGACTTTCAGTTTTAGAGAAGAAACGAAGGTAAGCCCTTATACTGGCTAACATACATTTGGTTACTTTCCTTAATATGGTGAAGAAATAGTTTCCACCTGGAAGATTTTAAGCTTTAATGAAAATTTCTGCATTTAACAGAGGTTAAACTGTTCTACCAGCAGAATTTAAAAGATAATTTGTCTATACTTTCTCTTTTTTTGGGGGAAGCCAATAATGTTAGTTGCTCATTTATGTACAGGATAATATTGCAATATGCATGTTGTTATGCAGTTCGCTACCATCTGCTATGAGACTCTTTGCAGTGGAGGTGCCAACGCTATCCCAAGGCAGAAGGTAATATTTAATCTCCCAACAACTTGTCATAACCTCTGTGCTAACCATGGTGCATGTTCACTATCTACCTAATCAAATTCTTGCTATATATCACACTTATGCTGTGCAACATGTACCTCAGGTCTTGGGTTTAGGGGAATATATTTTCTTAAGATTAGAAAACAAAGAAGGAGCTTGACTGAAAGAGTACATCCTTGCCAAAGTTACACAATACCCAACTAGATTGATTCTCTAGTTAGTGAAGTTTGTGGTCTGCTTCTGATCTGGCCTGGGGTAGCAGTGAGTTTGGTAGGTGGTTATGAAAGGATTGTCTTGAGTTTGCTGTTGTACGAGCTGTTATGTGTTACTCCCTTCAATAACACTTCCAGAGCTGATTATTCAAGGTGAATATAGGATAGGCATCATTTGAGTGAGTTGCATTGTTTTAATTCAAGAGTAACAACACCATATTCAAGGGAGTTTTATTTCTGCAAAAAGCATGCAAACACACTGTGATCCACGTAAGAACGAGTATATGTAAACAAAGCTGTTTTCTCTTGGCATGCTTTCCAAAAACCTGAATTAATAGACAAATCAGGTATGCAATACCAGAAGTGAGCATCCAACCAAACAAGCCCTTACTCAGGAGTGTCTTCATGCACAGGTATACAGTATATACCGCAGATAATAATTTCATAAGATTTTTTTTCCCAACAGTCCTTTTCTATAATATTTACAAAGGTGAATGTTGTTCTCTTTGGTCTAATAAATATGAATATTTATCTTCAGCTTCCCCCTTTTTATTCCTAAAGAAATAATACATTCTTTCAGTAATTTATTTTATTTCAGCTGCTTAATAACTGAAATGATGTTAAACCTCCACATGTATTTTTTTGAAACTTTAACAGAAGAGATTAATGTAACTACACACCCTCCAAACTTCTACAGTTATTGTGAAAGCAACATTAAACAAGAAATCACTGGCAATACATTACATCAGGAATGGAATTTTTTGGGGTAGGCGGGTGTGTGGAGCAGGGATTGTGTAGAGAAAATAGGAAAGTACTTTTACAGAGCTGCCATTTCAGCAAAATCAGCTAAATTCCCTTCTATATTGTATACTACCACAGGCCCTACTATTGAACACACTCATTTTTATGCATTTGTATATTAAAGTTTTATTTTTTGCTTTTACATGTAGACCTTATGCTTTTGTAAGTGTGTTTTCCATTAGCTATCATGCATAACATTTATACTACATTTTAGATGTCAGAGATCATACCAAACTCATTTCTGTTAAAAGCCACCAATTCAGTTCCTCCTCCCTGCTACTTGACCCAGGCTCCTTTTGAACAAGTCAGCTGTAAGGGAAACAGATAATGGCGGTAATCTGGGTGTCGTAGTTCTCCTTATGTATGGCCATTGTAATACAGATATAGCAGACCAACAATGACTCATCAGTAACACTAAGCCTGCAATTTTGCTGTGTTTGCAATTTCAGAGAAGAAAAGCAGATCACAATTACATGTATTAAACTTTCAGATGATGCTGAAATTATGATGTACATCATTTATATTATCAGTCAACCTATAGGGAGAGAACATCAGGCCTTTAAG
The DNA here is from genome assembly GCF_963932015.1 of Anas acuta. NCBI lineage: Eukaryota > Metazoa > Chordata > Aves > Anseriformes > Anatidae > Anas > Anas acuta. The sequence continues at coordinate 112,196,349 of NC_088979.1, read as the reverse complement.
TGGCCCAGGTGCACATTTCTTATAATCTAATCAGCACAAAGCACCCTCATTTCACCAGAGAACTCTAATTCACGTTGTGAAAACCACACCGTGCCCTCTGTCCTCCCCCCACCACAGTCTGTAAATTACAACTAACAGTTCATAACTGTTACCTGCATTTAATTTAGTGCCCTTTGCAGTGAGTTCAGCCAGCTTCACTACAAGCCAGTAATGCTATAAAGAATGCCATGAATTATCTTCATGGAGATAATGGATAGCGAAAAGAAACTGCTTAAAAATATATATATATATATATGAAAAACAAACAAACAAAAAAAACACCACCAACAAAAAACAATAAAACACAACTAATAATTGGGTGTAGGCAAATGCTCCATGTGGGAAATGTGTTCACATATGATTCTCCGAGAACTTTGTCCCTCAGCTCAGAGAAGATGCATTGGTGGTGGGAGAGAGCTAGCTACCTGTCTGCCTTCCTCTTTGCTTCTTATTCTCCTTTTGTTCCCATATCTTCTTTCCCTGCTCTTTCACAGGCCAGGGATTAGGCTGATAGGAGAAACTGAACTCTCCTCTTGGCTAGATCCCACCAGCATCATCAAATTTGGAAACCTGGGAGGAGAGGGTAGGGGATAATTTGGGTTGACAACGAAGAGAGTGGGAAGTATTTGCTAGGCATAAAAATGGGAGGCAGTGCTGGGAGGAGGTTTGGGATTTTTTTTCTTTGTTTGTTAGTTCTTCTTGAAATTAGGCTATCAAACAGCTTGCTATCAATGCAGACGTGCTAATTACTCTTGTCAGTAGATGATCCCTAAGAGGGGTGCTAGGATGGGGCAGAGGACTGCAAGGAGCCATCCATCTGAGCCTCGGCTATGTCTTCCCCCAAATGTCCTGTGGGCTGCATCACCCCAGAAAGGTCCTGGTGACTATGTGCTCTTAGAGCTGGAAGTCACCTTCTTTGTGTTACTCTTGTATTACTCAAAAAGCATAATGAGTAAAGCTGGGGCTGCTAGTTTGAAACCTGTCTGAGGAGGATTTAGATGGTCAGTTTTCATTAAAAAATGTTGGGAAAACAGGTACCAAAATCCTGGCCTTTATACCATAAATCTACCTTCACTAGACAAAAGCAAGAGAGAGAAAAGAAAGATAAATGCCTCTTTAGTTGACTGAAACTAGATGATTACATGTCAGGTTCAAGGAATTTATTATTTTCTGTATGTCTTCTCAGTTTTGCCTACTCCAAAGAAGGGTGGCAATGGGGAGAAAAAAAAATCACCCAGAAAGTGTTATGGTTGCCTTTTTTTTTTTTTTAATTACATTCTTCTTTCTATTTAATTCAATTTAATTTTAAAAATATAGTTTGTTAAAAAATAGTGAACCAGTAATAATAATAATCAATTTATTGTGCTGTTCTAGTGAAAGCTGTTTCTGGGTATAGGAACTGTCAGACTTCATGCAGCTTAGTATAAGAAAATAGATGTGTATGAGAAATAGCCTTGTTTCATCACCAAAGGAATAGTTTAATATTTTAAGGGTGGGGAAAGTAAAGTTAATCAAACCTTAATCTCTGCTTAAAAAAAAAAAAAAGTCTCTAGCCACTTTACTTGTATCCATAATTCACAAGAAATGACCACAACTGATGAGTATAAAAATACCAGAACTGAAGAAAACCATTAGCAACGGCTCCTCCAATTAATGACTGGTTTTATGTCTCTCTTTAAGGAGGTGCTGATGAAGACAAAATTTCTGTGTTAGAGAGTATCAACATGCCTTATTTCTGATATAAGAGATATGATATGATATCATATGCTATCATATGATATCATATATGATATGATATCATATCTCTTATCATGATATATGATACTCTTTCTTTTGGTACTGGAGGTAACTAAAGTAGGTTTTAAGGAAAAGTTTGTTCTAAACCTTAATGATTCTTGATATCTCTGATCATCTAAACACTTCTAAATTGAAAAGGCATAGAGCTTCTTTGGAAGTCCTAAGACAACATTCATATTGGTTAGTTTAAATTGGCGTTCTTGCAGAGAGCATGGAACCATCAGGTAGGCACTATAAATCTAAACTAAATGGCACTGTTTATCAGTATTAATAAAAGTTCAAATGTGATGATAGGGAAGTGTCTGATAGTTACATGTGATGTTACAAGCGTATATAGCTACATTTGTTCTAGTGATTATTGCATTGCCCATGATGTTCTGAAGTACTTAAGTAGTTTGTAGTTTCAGTCCCAACCTACTTATACAATTTTCAGTTCGTTTTATACATTTGTTAGTGTTATCACTGCTAAAGATTAGCAGGGCTCATAGCTCATCTTGGGCATACTTGTTCTTTGAGTTTCACAGTCAATGCTGGAATAAACTAGTCCAGATTGTCTTTCCAAAGAGGACCTAAAGTTTGTTTAAAAAATAACATTGTTATGCAGCCTTGCTTTGCCTGTAACACACCTTGCTTCTATATAAGCCTCCTGACTTGGATTTGTATACATTGCAGACGGAAAAGGAATCACCAGATAAGGAGTCTCCTGTTGCCTGTGTTAGCACATCTTCAGGTTGTATTATGCATCTCAGATAAAGGTAGTCCTGATGTCTTTTCTTTAATTTGCAGAAATTTTTGATGGTGTAGAGGTTACCCATATTTAAACTTAATACAGAATGACATAGTTATGTGTTTTTCCTTTGTATGTTTGTTTTTTATTTATTTTAAATCCCTCTGTAGTGGGAAGTCTATTGCTGTAATAGCAGTGGTAGCCAGTATTTTACAACTTAAACTCTGCCAAGGACTGTCCAATATAGTTTGTTATATTGAGTGTTGAGGTGGGAGGTATAGAGCAACAATTTGGGGTTGCATATTCACAAATTTAGATCAGAACATAGAGTAAATTACTGGGAACCCCGTCATGATGGGATTTTCTTACAAAAGCTTTTTATAGATCTGTAAATAAGGCTGAATGCCTCTTAGTGTAATAATGATGCACAGCTCTGCAAATTAGACTAGGTATGTCACAGCAGCTGAATACTATATGTTGTACAGGTTATAGATTTTGCTCAGTATTTATAGAAAGTGAATTGTATTGTCTGATATTTTTTTATGAGTGGTAAATGCTTAGATTTTCAAAAGGGTAAATGCTTAGAATTTCAAGTGAAAGAGAGCTGTCAGTGCCGTAGAACGATGGAAGCTTACTTTTCAGAAAACTTACAGTTTTCTTGTAGTTTCTTTACTGAAACACTTCCGCTTACTTATTTTAGAAGGACCACACATTCCCCCAGACAATTTCTTGGCTTTCCTGTTCTTGTCAATGCCAGATACTAGTGCCAGTGATTTTTCTCCTGCCTGTTGTGGTTACAGTATTTCTTCTCTAGAAATTGTCTGGAGGCCACAGACTAATTTTACTAAAGTCAGTAGATGGGAATTATATGGCATTGACTCTTGGGCTCTCTCCGTCTGTTTCAGATTATAATTATTGACCTAGAGGTGAAAGGCTCTATATCCCATTACCAATTCTCTGAGTCATACAGTTCCTTATAACAGTGCTTTAAAAATATGATGCAGGATGCTAGTATTCAATAGTGTCTGTACTAATAGTGCTTGCTCAAATTTGTTGGCAAAGATACCTTCCAGGTTTTGGTTTTTGAACAACATATAAATGTCAGTGTGAATTGCACTCGTGAACTTCTGGTGCAATTGTGAAATCCAGATGCATCTAAACTTTTCACCGAAGACAAATATTTTAAACAAGAGTCAGAGACAAGATCTAGGTTTGGTTTAAAATTCCGGCATGCTATTATTCACAGTAATATTCACTGGATATTGTAAAAGCCTTGAATTCAGGAAATCCCCTGGTATCATATTTTCCTATTTTGAACACCACTGTAGCCCTTTTCAGTTATGATTGGGTCTTAGCACATTTTCTCATTACTGCTAGCTTAAAAGTTACACATCTTTGCATTTCAGTTACCATAGTTTAAAGTGCAAATGTGACTAGAGAAGAACTGAGATAAAATGAGGGCAACACTTGTCTCTCCGGAATGCAGGTGGAAATTGGCACCATAACCAAACATTATGTATGTTGGTTTGGTAGTTTTTCTCCCTCCCTCCCCCCTTTTTTTACTTCCCTTAAGTGCACCTTTACTTTAAGCATCAGATATTGGCTCCTGTCTCCTACGTATTATCCTCTGACTAGTTTTTGTTTACCTCTTACAACACAAAATAATTTGCTCAACATCTCAAAAATTATTGCCAATTTCCTGTAGTCTTACATAAGCAGTCCATTGAAGACAGTCAAAACACCAGACCGTAGTATGGGAGAACTTGTCTTCTCGCTTCAATATAATTTGATCCCTATGGTGTGACTTATTTTTTCCTTACTTATTATAGAATTCCTCCACTTAAATCAAAAGTGCCTCATCCTCAGAAATTTTGTGTCAAGTCTATTTGAAACATATATCTAAAATTTACTTACATAAATCTCAGATAACCTTCTGTAGAATTATTCTTATATGAGAATACAGAAAGTACAATTTACTAAGTACTGTAATTTAAAGCGGACAACTTCTCATTCATGTTGAACTTTTTTTTAATAATAATTATATTATGAAAAGCAAACTGACTCCTGACACATTTCAGCTGTTGAACTGTTTTCCTGTACTTCAAAGCCATGTGTGTTTTGTTTTAGATATAAAACTTGTAAGTTAGCACCATTTCTCAGGCCTCTATGAACAAGTCATTTCCCATACGATCATGTGGCTGAACTGTTATTTATTGTTGTTTTTCTTATTTGTGTGCTGACAAAACTGTTGCTGATTGGCAATACCACAAAGAAATAGCTTTCTGACATTATCCTTAATATTTGCCTTACAATGAATTATACACTTTTAAAAGTGATTTAAAGCACTGGAAAAAATATGTGAAGATGCATAAAATCTTTAAGCAAGCTCCTGTTGAGCTATGTATTTAGCATATCTATGTTCAATAGTAAGAAACAAAACACTGATAAGAAAGGAAAAATAAATCTCAGTTTCTTAAAAAGGAATGAGTTCAAATACAAACAGGAAAATGTGGTCTGTTTTTCCCAGCACTTCAAATATATGAACTTACAAGATGTGTCTGAGTGTATTTTCATACTTCTCTGATAGCTGCACGTATGGGAATGAAATGGCAATTTACATTTTTGTATCTTTTTATGTATTACTACAAAAACATATATAAGTTGCACAGATGTTGACTGAAGTGGATTAAGTTTTAGTGGGTATGTCAGTGATAAAATTGCTTAAGTGAGGAAAAAGTCAAGATTTGGAGAAGGGAGGAGTTGCAGATGCTGTAACAAAGGTAGCAAAAAAAGATTAATGTGCAAACAGTGAAATAGGAAAACACAGGTTATAAAAAGTAAGAGTTTAAAGGAAATCTAAAGAAAGGGACAATATGGTACACTGAATCAGATGATTCACAGCAGCATTACTTACAGTATCAGAGACAAAATCCTAGGTATAGGGAAAGAAGTGTTATATGTCTACTTCTATTTTGAAATATAGCAACAAAACAAAAGTAAAAGCAAAAGCAGCTTAGCTTTTCTTTGAAAATCAGCATCAAGGAATATTTATACTTTTAATTGTACCCCAATGCAGGAAACAGAATACTTATGTTTAAGTATGTTTTATCCCCCTGTCCTTGTAGGCACTTTGAAGCTTGTGAGTAGAAAGAAGACAAAATATTTAGAAAAAAAAATAATCAGAAACTCAGTTAAGAATGCGTGAGGGTACCAAGTGAGACGTCTGTTGCCAAATGAGAAATGACAAAGATATAAGTAATCTGAACCCTCCGTAGGTTTTGTTGTCATTAGCCATGTTAACTGGAAAGTGGAGCAGTCTGGAAAGAAACGGGCAGATTAAATATAGCTAAGTCTGTCACATTTCCATCTGCTTTTATGTATCTTAAACACAAAAGAGCCACCTGCTAATCAGAAGTGACACATCTCATTTATCAATGCAATTAGTCTTTTTTAGTTAATCATCTTAATTAGTTTTGAAATCTTTAAACATACAGGAAAACAGAAAAAGATCAAAAGATAAGAGTACTACAAATGAAAGTAGTAAAGATATGATGAGTAATCAAATGAGTTCAGGGCAAAATTATGAAAACTGCTGCATAAACAAAATTATGCTAAAAATAATAATTAAAAAACAGCCACCTTCTTCTCCCCTCATCTAAACAAAACATAAGATAAAATGGAAGAGGGAGACAAACAGTAAAAATAGTCTCCCCTGCACCTCAGTATCTTTCTTGCCTCTAAAAATACCACAGTATAAACACAGGCTGAGAAAAGACAATCAAAACAAGCCCAGTTTCACCATATTTCAGTGTGCTGCTTAATTGCACAGACCTTCACATATTCTTCAGCTGCTTCTTTTTAGTCTACTTGTTTGGCTTCTTCATTTATTTTCATATCAAAGAAATACATAGCTATGTATTCATATAAAAATTCGATACCATATAGAGAACTGAGCACTGCCATCAGAGACAATGATAAGTGTGTTTCTAGGTCTTTTCAAGTCTTTTGTCCATTTTTCTGTTTGTTTTTGTTGATTCAGCTTTAAACAAATGAATCCATGGGATCTGTACAAAGCAAAAATCTTGTGGTTCTGTGAAAATTTTCACTGATGAGCAGAGCCCATAGGTGATTTTCAGGCTGCATTTAGAAGTGTAGCCTTTTGGTAGGTACAGGATGGGATTTATTTGTCAGCACTGATTTCAGACTGCTGCTCCTGTCCCCCAATACCCAGCTTTCATCTGGCACAGGAGATTCACCTGAGCTGCCCATCATTCAGAGACAGATGAGCCCCAAACTGCCCACCCTGAGAGCTAGTGGATCTGGCAGGTCTCTGTTTTGTCCTTGACCTCCCTTGACAGCAGGAAACCAATGGCTTATGAAAGAGAGCAAACAGGTAGTCTGCAAGACATTTCTGAAGTGTCAGGGAATGATAGAAAGATTGGCTTTTGTTCTTTTAACAGGAAACAGACTTTTGGGATAAAGATGAGGAAGACTGAGTTTTAATTAAAATTCTCTCAGCTTATCTTCTCACTCAAGGGAACATGATTTTTCAACCATTAAAAGCAACTGGAGCATTGCAGTCCTTTTTCTGGAAGGAAAAATAGGTCCTAATAGAGTTAGGTTTACACCGTGCAATTTAGAAATATGCAAATGTACTTCACTTGCTTTGCATCTGTTACAGTATTGTGCCCTGGATACCTTGTCTCTCCACTTGAACCTTCTTTCAACAGTGGGCTGCACAGGATTGCTAGCCCTGGGGGTGCACACACAGCCAATTTTGCCAAAATACCATGGATAACAGAGGATGTGAGTGTAAGCTGTGTGTGTGTGTGTGTGTGTGTGTAACAACCAACACCTGTCATGCTAGAGAAGATGACCGTCAGCTGGATGAAACAGGAACCATGGAAATATAAGGAAATTTTGGAGAAAGGAATTCACTGGAAGAGGCTGAACACCTGGGGGTGGGGGTCAGAGGGCCATTGGCAGGCGTAGAGGCTGGGACACAACTGTAGCTTCTTGAGGTAAGCATAGAAGGTTTTGGGATGCTTGTGGGTGTGTGCTAATATTTTATGTGTCTAGACTTGTGATTCACCTGATGCATCATGGATGTTAATCCTGAAGGTATAGTTAACAGTCTGGTGGTTATTTACCAGATGTTAATAAATTGATGAACTGGTTTGATTTGAACAAAATTATTTTTTCCCCTGTGATGCTAGTGAACAGCATGATCAGAAAGTTGTGAGTGAATGGGAAATGAGAAGTCTGAACTGTAGAGAACATTTTCTTCTACAATCTTTGACTGTGGTGGGGCTCAGAGATGATATAGCTCCTCCGTGTATTTTTGCCTTAAATAGTATGTGGCTTGTAATGATGTTGCTATTTATTTGCTTCACACTTATAAGAAAAATAATATTTTAGGGTCTCTATCACAATACAGATTGATATTTTTCTCCCTCTGTATTATATGGATTATATAATATGTGAAAGGAGGGGAGGGAAGAGAAGAGAGGTACATATCCACATAACTCTAACCTTTACTTCAATTACTAAAGGAAAAGAAAAAAAAAATGAGCAGGTGTTTGAAAAACCCTGTCATATAAGATATCCACTTTGTTTGTAAAGCAAGAATATTGAAGTGAATCCACAATTGCTGGTTTCCTCAAGAAACAGTAACACTGACCTTCCTGTAATCCTTTTGACCTACTATCTTAAGGCTGCTTATAAACAGAAATAGAAACCACATGCTGTCAGCCAGAGCATCCTTAATTTCTCACCCTGAATAAAATAAAGTTCAATCCTTTGTGAAAATAGCTCATAATTTTTCTCATTTCTTATAGCTAAAAAGGAGCACAATGGGAAGTGACACTGAAAAATCACAAGTGGGTAAAAGTTGTGGCAACACCTTTTAGAGTTGAAAAATGTTCATTCAAAGGAAAAATCATTGTACTTTTATGTTTTGTTTTGTGTCTGTATGTTTACATGCACCCCTACAAACAGCTTCTCACCTATTTGCAAGTGGACAATTTCCCCAGCAGGTAATTCCTGAAGGAGTCTGACACAAATTACTGAACAACAGTTGATCTCATTCATGGTGACACTTGATACAGCCGATGTTTTTCTTCTTGCTCCCCAGTGTGCCAGGGAGGCTGCTGGTGGTGAACATGGGGTGAAGCATGCCTGCATTTGGGGATGGAGAAGCAGAGAAGTTTTAGTGTGCGTGGGGGTATCCAGTTCATTATTTGGTCATCCCAATGTATCCTGTGATGCTTCACTGAGCTGTGCATGGGAACTGGATTTCTTTAGGGGGAAAATAAGCTGCTCCAGGTGTCTGCAGGAGAGGAGAGCATGTGTGTCCAAACCAACAACTCTTTTTCAGCCAGCTCTGAGCCATGTGAAAAATTGTTTAGTCAGGGGACCAGACTAACTGTAGACCAAAACAAAACCCACCATACTGCCTCTAGTGTAGCTATGAGGATCTCAGAGCCACTTATTTCAACAAAATAATCCTTTCCTTTTATGCTAATTTACATGTTAATGGAGATAGAACCCAAAGTAAATTACTATTTGTGGAACTCGATATCCTCATAAACAACTTCTAGTCATGTAGTTAAAAAGTAATGTAAAAAATGGGATTGATAAAACAGCAAAACAATTTTTAAAGAAGTCTTTGTTGCTTTGGATGTCTGAAAAGTATTATCCATGTTAAAAAAATAAATCAGAATTCAAGTTGCATGTACTCATAAATACTCCATTAGAAGGGCTAATTGCCCTAAACCTCTGGAAGATAACCTGATTCCAGCTAACAAAAAATAACAGAAGTTGTAACTGTTAATTTTAAAAAACTTTTTTGTGTATTTCAGCAGTTTCTTAATGCTTCAGTCCTTTAGCTAGCCACAGTTGCCCCTGTACCTTGGGTTATCATCATGCATTATGCTAAGGAAGCATTGACTACGTAAAAGAATGGGTTACACAAACATCTCTCAGGACTGGGTTGGGTATTAATGATCCTGCAGCAGGGTTGGGGGATGCACTAAATCACTGTTATTGATCCTTTGGGGTTCTATTTTTTCATATGATTCTGTATCTTCTTGTTAGTGATTCCTGATAAGATATTATTTGGTATGGTATATATTGAGTCATTGGATGACGGATTGCCATCCCAGATATCAAGCAATTCGGGTGATGGATTTTTGTCCCAATGACAAGTTAGGACCAATTGCTCTAGCGGTCAAAGCAACTTGATTGTGCAGCCTTAGTTCAGAACAAAATAGAGTTAACAAGAAACCTTCTGTTCCCCTGAAGTTCCTCATTTGCCCCCGAGTTCCTCATTTGTAGTAAATATATGTGCCTGGATAATTCATTTCTTACCATGAGAATATTTCACTGTTAAAAAACAGTAAAGAAAATTAGATATGGCTGATAAATATATATTTGTAAGTTACTTCGAGTCCTGTAGACATTAAAATGATCAGTCATTTCTTTTTCAGGGACATGATGTGACACAAAATGGCAGCTGATCAAAAATTCTATTGCTGGTAGAAATGATTTCGGCTTTGAGGATGAGTTGTATATAGAAATGCACTTCAGCTCTGGTCTCTCCTGAAAGAAAAGTAAAATCAGTTAATTATATTCAGAGATGCTTATGCCACAGATGCTCAGTGTTTCAGATGCTGAAGCCACACAGAGAAGATTCGGGTGCAGGCTTGTGTCTGTGTGTGCTGGTCCCACTGGAGACTCAGGACTGGATCTTCCATACCACAAGGTGAGGATCCACTGCATAGTGCTTCCATCTGCTCACGTGTTGACCTTTCCCACTTCTTATATCTTTTCATTAGATCAGAGGCTAACTGTGTAACCCGTGCACCTTAATGGGCTAGATTAAAAGCCTTGCTCTGTTTGCACATTTGTTTGTATGACATGGAAGGCTGTCACTAAGAAATACTAAGACAACTACTAATACTAAGAAATGGCCTAAGAAAAATCTTCTGGAAGATCCTGGTTAGTGTATTCCGGCAAAAGATCTTGAATATAGACAATTTCCTTATTAGACCACAAACTGTAGTGAATTTTTGAACCAAAGAATGTAATTGCATCACCTGTATTTGTGCTTTAAATTTGTGAAATGCCATCAGTTTGGGGAACAAATCTCTACCAAGGTCATTTTATTTGCTGCATAACTTACATTTGTTCGCTTACATCAAGAGGACCCTGCAGTGCACAGTGGTACTTCGAGATGACAATTATTCTGATTTGGAATTTTGTGTACAATAATTAAACAGTCAGGCACCAGCAGACATGTGTTGCCCTGAGATAACATGCTCCTTGGAAGTATCATGAGGCAGAAGGTGAAATTAGTGCCTCCAATGACCTGGGAAATGCATTATCTCACCACTGCACAGGCTTGAGGGTGTATTGTTACTGTATACCAACTATTAGTGTTATTAGTTGCATCATGATTGATTGCACCATGTAAAACATATGTTTAAAACATGTTTGCCCTTGTGCATCATGTGGTAATGATGTCTGACTCTGAAGAACAGATATATCAGGTGTGAGTTGATAGGTGCATGCATTTTTTTTTTTTTTCCACTGGGATCTCCAAGGCTGGCAAAAGTTATCTTGAAAGAGACCTTAGCATCACAGTCCCACAGCTTCAGCAAAACCAACATCCGTGATGCGTGATAGGGAGTCCCCATGTGATTGGCTGAAGTGGAGCATCCACCGCCATTATGTTATAATTATGCTACGCATATATTATGAATATATTAATGTGTCCATGTGTTTGCATGCACAGACTGACTTTCAGAGTGTCTGCTTTTAACCCGCAATTAAATTTGTCTCCCTCCTGTGCTGTCCCCTGCTTCATTTTCTAGGTGAGTGATGGAAGCTCTTTCCAGCCCTGTGCAGCCTGGCAGTACCCGGGATGTGGGTCGGTCAGCCGCTTGATGCAGCTGTGGCAGACAAAGGCCTTTGTGCTGCTTGCTCCTTCTCACAGTTCCGCAGTGAGAGGCAGCATCAGAGAGAGGAGAAAGTGTATCTTGAATCTGAGCTACTCAGGAAATCAAAGGAGGCGGATTAAAACAAGAGCAGTGATTGATTCCTGTAGGAGATCGCTTTCCTGTTCTTTTTGATATAATGAACAGGATAATCAAAGCAAGGTTAGAAATGTCCCGTACCTTTTCTCCGAGGATTTTTGTGATGTCAGTTCACAAGGTAGTACAGTAATTGAACACAAATGTGATAATGATTTTAAAGTTTTTTTTTTTTTTTTTTTTTAAACTTAAGGTAATTTACACTTAGCTGTTCTGGCAAGGTACCTGTCTTATGAGTCATCAGGCTTGTGGTTAAGCATGTTAAACTATGCTATACCTGCAGCTGCTGATTTCTGTGCATCTTAGTGCCGTGTAGTCTTACTAAAAGTAGTCATGGTGCCTACATAAGGACTTGATTTTAAAGATAGGGTGGGATGTTGCTTTTTTAAGTTCAAGTCCAATAATGAAGAAAAAATAGGTTTCATGCTAAGAGAGGAGAGCATTTGATGGAAGGCAGCTGCTGTGGAAAGAGACACCAGGTTTGCTTGGGCTGTAAGGTAGCAGCCTACTGACTCACAGTAATTGCTCTTTTCTTTCAAAGATGACCTGGTGGTTCCTCAGCAAGGATTTCCAGAAGGCCATCAATGAGCAGGTACCCCTGTCCTGGCCACGTGCTGTGGCCAAACGTGTTTGCAGTCAGTAAAGGTGAGGTGGGTCATCCCTGGGCTTCCCTGGCTGCTCCATATCAGGGCCACCCTTTGTATACCTGCCTCTGTGTGCAACTGGGGGTGGCCCACAAGCCACCTCCTGGTGCATTTGCTGCCATAATATCCCCAGGGAATTCCACAGAAATGTTTCCTGGGATGACATTAATGCGGTGATCTTGGGTCCCCCTGCCAGCTCTCATCAGAGCTGGTACCACGTGAAAGCCCGAGTAGTGCTTTACTGTGAAGAGGACCATTATGTCCTTTACTGGCAATACCTGCCATGTAAGTGAAACGTGCTACTCTAATGTGCTTTAGACAAGTTGATTTTTTTTCCTTTTTTTTTTCTTTTTTTTTTTTTTTTTTTTTCCCTCCTTACAATGAGGTTAAGGTGGCAGTGTAGGATCTCAGCTAATTCTGTGCTGGCTTTCTTTGCACTTCAGTTGAATCCACATGGGATGGTGATATTCAGCTCTGCATTACTGCTATTTCTCACTTTAATGACCCTGGTAAATTTTTAATGATTGCCATCACTGTCAGAAGGGCACAAAGGGCCCTCGTCTGTCTTGATGCAACCTCAGAAAATACGCTTACAGATGTCAATTAAAATAATGGCATTGGTGGTAGGTCACATATTTTTATGAGTACCTACCTTTTCTTGCAAAAAGCAACATAAAAATTGCACTCATAATCACTATATCCACTTCAAAAAAAAAAAAAAAAAAAAAAGTAAATGTAGATGTCTTAGGTTTTGTTTTGATTAAGCAGGGCAGCACATTCCAGACAAAATGAATCGGGACAGGCGCTTCATAGAAATGGGCCTGATCATTTCAGTAAGCCAGAGTACCTAAGATATAAGATGTTATTTTAAATTAGGTATTCTGAAGTGTGAAATTTTCATCCTGTAATAGTTGCTTGAAAGTCTCTGTTGGAGAAATTCATTTAACATTAGAACCAAGATTTTTCCACCACTTAAACATTGTTTCATCATGAGTGATTTCTCTACCACAGCATAGCCTTTAAGACATAATTCTCTCAAATTATGGGGTACGTTAGCAGCCCTGTGAGCCAGGAACTGGATGTACAGATCCCCTGTTTTCATTAATAGCAGCAGTTGCATGCCTAATTCACTGAGCAGCACGGAGAAAATGTAGCCCCGTGGGTCAGTGTCAATGGATTCAATGAGGTCTTCACCCTCTAAAAATGTCATTAGTGGGAGTAATAGCTGTCTGTGGGCCCCAGAGCTCACTCCATCTGCAGCAAGCTGGCTCTCTGGAGAGCAGAAGTCTAACCCAGAGGTGCTCAAGCTCAACTGGGGAAGTCCCATCAATCATTGATTGTTGGCCAGCCATGTGGGGCCTTAGGAAGCCTGAAATACCTTTTGGAGAGCTAAGCCTAAAATGAGACTCACTTAGGTGAACAGGGTGGGAGTGAAATTTACCACCCTTCTCCCTCATCTTACTTCTTCTGTATCACCAGCTGACCTGAATGTACGGGTAGATCCTGACCCAACACCAACCCATCTCAAAACTAGATTTTCATGCGAAGCCAACCTAGGTCTTGAGCATGTTTGGTTTAGAAGAGGGGGTGCAGGGTGGTTCAGCATTCATCAGCAGGTGCCCCCATATAGCCTTTCATGCCTTGTTCAGTTGAAAAGCTGAGGCTCAGTTGACAGGTTGTGGACTCTAGTCAAGGATTAAAGAGGTTTGCATGGTTAAGTTTAAGGCAGGGACCTGGTGGCACTTCTGCCTAGAGGTGGTGGAGTGTACGGCAAAAGATAGTCCATTTCCTGAATCAAAATTGGAATTGGATATTTTTTCTTATTGTAACATATTCATGTTAAGATCTAAATTTTTGTAGAAGAGGAAATGAGTGATCCACAGAAAATTATTTTTGTAGAAAATTTAAGATACCATGGCTACAAATATGGTTGGATAAGAACCCACCTTCTTGTGCTGATCTTCAGAACAAAGAAAACTCAAGAATATTTTTGCTGTATGTAGCAGTTAGTATTTTAAGTTATACAATGTCCTGAATGTGGGATTGAGGAAGACTAGATGACCTGGGGAAACTTTGTGTAATCTTAATTGTATTAAAAAAACAATTAAAAATTTTAAGCATTAATATTGGGAACTGTAGGTCATTATTTTATTTATAAAGCATGTATTCCTGACAGATTTTTATTACGTTCTAGTGTTTGTATAACTTTGTAGTCTCTTTTGATTTTTTTTCTTTATTTTTTCTTTTTTTTTTTTTTTTCCTGTAATTATTTTCCACTTCTAAGTCATTTGATCTATGTTTTCTCTTAAACCTCTGCCTCTTTGTATAGATTGCTAGAAAGGAGTTCAATTACAATTTCGTCTCTGATATGGATATTTCTTTAGTGAGGATTGTACAAAGACATCTTCCTCAGGATTCATTTCAAACAGGGTTTCACATGTAAAATTAATAACCATTTAAAAAACAGCCAACCAACCAAAAAAAAACCAAAACCAAAAACAAAAACCAACCACCCTGATCTGAGTAGTCCAAGATGTGCTTCATTTCAGCTTTCTTCAATACGTGCTTGATATAGTAATGTAAACAGCAAATGCTTCATGTTTTTCACTACTATATAGATTTGAGTGGTGCCACGTCTATCAATTCTATATTTGTGAATTTTACATATGTCTCTCTAAGAAATACAGTAGCTTTTTGAAAAATGTAGGATGGTACCAGATTGAGTTGTCACTTTAGGATTTAACATTGCTTTTTACATATGCATTTTTTTGTTTAGGTTTTCTGTCTGTATTTATTTTATGTTTGTCTCCTATAGATAAGCATAACATAGAACTTTACAGTCTTAATTAGAGTAGTATTGTGGGAATACCTATGGATATAAATTTACACATTTGAATATAAACTGTACAATAAACCCTTAGTTAAAATTTTCACTTAAGGTGTTTTAAGCCTCATTGTCAGTTATGAATTATAGAGAGACTATTCACCCTACACTTACAGCACTTACTTTGATTGCCGAGTTCTGTGAGAATTTGAGTAATGATATTAATTAGTTTGGGTTATACATTTTATTAAATATAGTTTTCAAGCAATATAATTCTTGAAATCTGAAAGATGTGTATTAACCTACTTGGAGTTTATTCTAAAGTCAAAGCTATAGTTTTCTCTCTCTCTCTTTTTTTTTTTTTTTTGGTGTATGTATGTATTTAAATATCATATTTTCTATACATTCTACATTGTAGTGTTTTCCTATGAGGGAGGTGCGGCTTTGCAGAGAGATCTTGACAGATTATAGAGCCAGGCAATCACCAATTATATGAAGTTTAATAAGAGCGAGTGCTGGATTCTGCACCTGGGATGGGGCAACCCTGGCTTTATGTACAGACTGGGGAATGAGAGACTGGAGAGCAGGCCCACAAAAAGGGATCCGGGGTTCTAGTCAGCAGCAAGTCAAATATGAACCAGCAGTGGCCAGGAGGGCCAGCCTTACCTTGGGGTGCATCAGGCATGACATTACTAGCTGGAAGGGATTGTCCTGCTCTGCTCTGCACTGGTGTGGCCTCACCTCAAGCACCATCTGCAGTTTGGGGCACCACAATATAAGCAGGACGTAAAGTTATTAGACAATGTCCAAAGAAGGGCTACGTGGAACCTTCCCCATATGACTTCTGAAAAAAGACTAGGTAAGAATACCTTTCCTTGAAGAAGGCTTATCTCTGCAGTATCCAGAACCATTAGGCATAGTCTTCTGACCTAGAAAGGACAATCTTACTGCTAACCTGTTTTCAAGCAATTTGCACCTGTGTCAGTAGGAGGATTGAATAGAAAACAAAACACCATCTCTTTCTAGGCTTTGAATGGCAACTGGTGATGGGAGCTAATCTCCACTTGCATTTTGTGGGAATGGGAATTGTCGTGCTTCCCAGAAATGTTCACCTTTTTTTCACAATATCGAGTGCAAATCTGAAAACCAGTATATGCTAAATGGTTGCCTGGTGTGAAGGAGAGGATGCTTTAATACAAACTAGATTAAGGAAGAATGAAATGGCATTTGCAAACTGAAGGCTAAATCATACTAACCAGCTGCCTGGTTAGTAAGAAATCCTGCAGACCCAGGGAAATCTGTGAGTCCTGGGGAAGGACTTGTATTCCACAGCTTCTGTCAGACAGCCATCTCCTGAGGTACTATCTCATTTTTGTGCTTCTGCTATAAGTTATATTTAGTTATGGATTTTAGTTGCATAGTTAAAAAGCCTAGGCATTTATAGAAACATTTAGGGTTATATAATTGAATTCTGAACTTACTAACAAGGTGTGATGCTGTCTCTAGTTTCTGCTTGATGGAGACAGTGCACCTGAACAGCTATGCGTGTAATAAATTAGAGAAGAGAAAAGAGCTTCTATATAACTTTTCAGATATATTTGAAAATTATATTTAAGGGATAACTTACAACACAAAACAAAATAAAAAACACGAGGTTGAGACAACCGACAGATTTGTATATGCACATTAGCAAATGTTGGCACCTATCCTGACTAATTTATTATTTCTCCTTTGACAGCCTTCAAAAGTTCTTGGTTCCAGAATTTTCTTGAAGATATGTATATTTCAAAGTAGAGGTAAACCTTTACATGCAGGCTTCTCACTCATTTCTTTATTTCAGAAAACACATCATGTTGAATTTTGTAGTAATTTTGAATTATATAGTTCATGTTTTTAGTCTACATCCCTGTATTTATTATTCATGTTGTAGAACTTGTGTAAGAATTTGATGAAAACATTTCACCATCATTTTTTCATGTCTTTCTAAAATTTATTTTGAGCTGGAAGCATGAAAGACATCAGATTACTAGTACTTGATGCCGTAATTCAGCCGCATATTAAATCAAAACAGCCATCAGAAGAAACAATCTTACTCTGCTTCCTCTTCTGTTCCAACTAAAGTGCTTATGACACTGGGTAGTGATTGTTCTTCTGTTCTTGCTGTGGTTTGTCTACAAAACACACAAACATAGAGCCTTCAAACAAGCATGTGGATAGTAAAGTGTGTTGTTTTTCTTTTTTTTTCTTCTCCTCCGGTTACAGTTTACCATGAATTACAGACAGAAAAGCTCTACTGTTGTAACTTGACATATGGAGATTAAGTCTGGTGAATGAATGAACACCTTTTTCAGATTGCCATTGCCTTTCCCAACAACCAAAAACTCATTACATATACCAGTCTTTGGACATTTATTGCAAGTGTCTTTAGTGAAGCTTAGTTTTTATTTGTAGTTCCCAGAAATAAATGGGAATATTTAACTATTTATACAGACTGATCTTAAAGGTATTTCAAGCTGAAAGTTAAACAACAATAATAACAACAAAAAATGAAGTAGTATGTTTGAGATCTGCTGGAGTTGTAAGTCATGAAGCTCTGATTTCTACGGAGATCAGCTGTAAGAGATCAGCTCCAGGGTGCACACTGCTTTGAGGGGTGACCCTCAGATTTTTACCAACTAACTTGCTGTTATAGGTGGCTAGGACACCAGTGAAACCTTTCACCTCTTGTGTTTCTCTTTCTTTTAGGTAATGCTGGAGGCCTTAAACTGAGACAGGGCACTGTGTCAGCCTTTCTGGACTAAAACTCTGCTGTGTAAAGGCCTGTCTTTATGGGAGACCAGACTGATCCATTCTTGTCTTGTGGAGTGGTCTTAGAGGGGTGAGCATTTATTACAGCTGCCATTTTGTTAATTTACAGGTACATTGATTCTTCTTGTAATCTTAGTAATTTTCTCTCACAAGATTATTGTTTTATGTATGATTATGTGACATGTCCAACCCCCATCCCCCAACACACACACCTTTTCTTTCCGAGTCTGGAGACTTGCTAATTGTTTGGTCCTTATGAATATGTAAGAAGCCTTTTCTTCCTTATCATCACCTTACCAGCATCCCATACCAAATGAGCGTAGACCTCAGGCACGTATTTTGCATGAAAGCAATACTAATGTTATTCAGGTTTTCTTGGACAATGGGGTCCTGCAGGATCATGACATTTTGCAAAGAAGATGCTCCATGCATAGCATTCCTCAGTTTGTAAGTGTCATTACAAAACGGTTTCAGGTGTTTGACATCTTCAGTGTTTGGGGTTGAAAAAATATGGATAGCTATACTTAGAATAGTGAATGTGAAGAAAATAACAGATGGCACTGAATTCTTTACATGCAGACAGTGTTTTACTGGTTACCGTCCACTGTGTTTTACAGGTTATATGTAGTCTTCATTCCTATGTTATCATTTTGGGGCTGATGAAATGATGACAGAAAACATCTGGTGTGTGTCCATCACCTTGGTTTTGTTTCTCATCTGTGCCATAAGAACCAACTATGAAAACACCTTAATTTCTGCAGATATGAGAAAGATGAGTTCCACTGACTGTATAGATAGAAATAAGTCAAATATAAGTGTTTAAGTTGATGCAGCATATTTCAGCTTGGTGGATAAAGTAGACTGTACTGGCCTAAGGTTTCTATCTTAATGCAAGACTGAGATCAGATTTCCTCTTGTGGAACCCATTCTGTTGGTGTTCAAGATTACTGCTGCTAGACTGCTCTTATTGCTTGTCTTGCAGCATCGCTACTGGCCTAACAGATCTTGTGAATGGTATCAAGTTCAAATGAGTCTAAAGTCTAGAAGCATTTGAATGAATGGTTTGTCTCACTGTCTTTCTGCTGTTTCTTAAATTTTTGCAACGATTTTCTGTTAAACTTATTAAGATAGGCTACACATTTGATAGCATAACAGGTCATCTCCTTTACATTGGCATACAGATGTTCTTATTTTATGCGATGGCATCAAGTTCTTGTTTTTCTTGCATAGGTGAGTAAATGAAGATTCTAACTCCCTCACATATGTTCCCTTGAGTTTTTATTGAAATTACTTTAATTGATTTAACTCATTCAGTGCTTTAATATTTGCCTATTAATAATTTTTATTATATCAGTAGACTGACACCATAATCTTTTCCATAACTCTGCAAGCCTCCAAGAGTTTGGATGTAGCTATACACACGTTGCTACCAAAGACACTTCAGAATGCTATCTTTTTTACTATTTTATCATTTTGATCATCCGCCAGGAGTGTTTGATAGGATAAGATTTTTTTTCAGTGTAATATCAAAATTACTAAGTAGATGATATGTGCTTATTTCAGAGATAAAATTTTGAGAACTTTCTACTCTTTTAGTATTAGACATGCAGCGCAACTGCAGATATGGATAATTTGTATTGCAGACCTTATATCACTGTTGGAGAAATGTGAGCCAACAATAATTCATCTTTGTTACCTGATCATAGGCAATGGATGCAGATTTTGCTGGTAAGAAAAATCTGAAAGAAAATATTTATATTATTTAAATATATATATATATAAAACATAATATGTATTTATTTCTATATATATTGTGTATATATATATATTATAAAAATATAAATATATCAGTATAAATTGTGAATTTACATTGTTTGAGGAAATGTGATACCACTCAGAGAAAATGAATGATGCATCTGTAGAGTCAATTAGGGCTTGTAGTAAAACATTAACCTTAAAATCTGTGTTTGAAAGTGCACAAATGGGAACACACTTGCTCTCTGGAATTTTTAATAGCCCTTATATAATTGTATATGTGAGATGCTTGTACATGGGCCTGGTAGGAATTTCAGGATTGAAGTAGTTCATGACATGTCAGTGTAATTTGAACTGGAGGTAATGAGGATTACACCCCCTTACACTAGAGATGCATTTGGCCCCAAATCTTTGAATCATTGTATGAACAAGTGGGAAACGAAAAGCGAAATTATCATAACTCTTTTTTTTTTTTTTTACTAACTTTCTAAACCAGGAAATAGACTAAATCTTCATTCTTTTCCCCCAAGATCTTAATGACTATCTTTATACTTTTTAGTGTAGAATTATTATTAGTGTTGCTACTATTATTATTATTACTATTACTGTTGTTATTACTATTATTATAATTAAAACAAGAAATGCGTTTAATGTCCTCGCCTTTAAGACAGCTTGGGGAATTTTCCTGTTTGATCTTCACTTTTATTCTTTTACCCTTATGTAAACTTGGATTTACACTCCATCTCCTATTGGCAATCTGCCATGTCCTTCCGTGCTCTCATTTACTTGTCTCCTTTTTTCACTGCTATCTTCTGATGCCTTTTTCAGTAAAATTATCAAGCTCTTGCTTACACTATGGGTGAGTTTCGTCCAGTAACTAATCTAAATATGCTTTTTATGTCTGCATGTTCTTTGTGCCTGGAACGAGTTCTGCTTTAATGTTGCAATTACCATTACAGCTGGTTGGAAAATCAAATTTTTTCATTAAAGACCTTTCACAAAAAAAAAAAAAAAATCTTTTTAGAAAATACTTCCACTGGACATCATAAAGTGTTCCCATTTTCTCTGTTATGTTTTTTAATATTTTGTTGAGACTTTGGTATATTAAAAAAAATAAGAAATTATATTAGCTTTTTAATATATCATAGAAGGCATACAAATGTGAAAAAATATTTTTATATGCTAAATCTTGTTTTTACATGTATTTTGATGGTGCAGTAATATGTTACCAAAGTATAGAAATGAGTATTGTATTATTTACTATCACAAAGGGTAAGAATAAACTAGTGTGTCTTGTACACCACAGGCTGATTATGGTTCTCATAAAGAACTGCATCATAAAAATTGTTTGAAGAAGAACTGGATGAATTTACTTTATTTTTCAAGTTTTGGGAAGCAATTTTATCTAAATGCTTAAAATATTTGAGTTTTAATACTGTTTAAAATGTTCTTATAGCATGGGGGTTTATTAATTGCAAAGCAATCTGCAAATTAAATTGCAAATATAGGAGTTCTGGCTGACGTAGTTACTTCATGCTACAGTTTTCCTTGTTAAAAATTTGGAAACTATAGCCAAAGTTTTATAAAATAGGTAATGGATTGGAAGGTATATATCATCACTATATATGGTGCTCTGAGTCTGTAAATAACATCCCACTCCCATGTTTCTTTTTTTCACTGTGAAAAATGGGCTCTGTCAAATCTGAAGTTGTATATACCAAAACAAGAGTAATTTTGGAAAACATTGGCTTCACAGTTTGGCTGTGAAAATTGAAATGAAAATGGGTTATGGAGTCTTTATCCATTCAGTGGTTTATTTGGCAGCATGAAAACCACCTGATGGTCTGGCAGAGGGAAAATCCTCCATGACAAGGAACCTGGCATCAAACCAGTTTGATGGTACCATAGCAGAGTCAGGTGGGTAGGGTCTCAGAGGTCATGTCCACATCACACACCACCACGTTCCTCCAGATCATGGGTAAAAAATAGCAATACTTCTATTCAAATCATTCTAATATTTTCACTGTCTACAGAGAACAATGCAGTGTATTATTTCTTCAGCTGAAATAAGAAAACACCCCAATGGATTGTGCTTGCTGAGCAATCTGGTTGTAAAGGCATTATGGCAAACTGTGTGTGCCTTCTGTAGAGAGAAATCTAAGCTGGAAAACATTGTACCCTAGCTTTATCTAACACTGGGTGATGAAAACACTGATCTCAATCATCAGCCCAGTCCTGGTGTATAGATATACCGTGAGGGCAAAAAAAAACAGCTATCTTCTATACTCTTCTTTTCTGTCTCTGATTCAAACACGTAAATTGAATCAAGCACTTTTATGTACATATTACATAAACTGTAACAGAGGAGCTGACAATACAGCCTCACTGGTGCTATTACTGTAGACAGTGTTTGTCATTCTCCTGTTTATTTTCCATAAGATTTTTTACTCTTGGGAGTCATCATAATACAAAACCTAGTATTGTCAATCCTCAGATGATGTTTTGTTTCTTTCTAGCTTTAGTTATGCTCAAAAAAAAAAAAAAAAACGTGCAAATATCCATCAGCCCTCACAGCATCACCGTGAGAAAGCATAAGGAGGAATTTCTGACCTGCTTCACACAAAGGAAAATGAGGCAGTGCAAGAAAGGAGCTGCTGAAGGTCATATACCCAGTCTGTGACAGAAACAGGGTCAGAACTCAAGACATGGTTATTAACTTTATTTCCCCACCCCCTTTTTTTTCCCCTCCTTACCACCTCTATCCCCACTGTCAGTGTGTCTTTGCTTGGGACAGGCTGAAGTGACTGATTTACCTTTAAAATAACTAACTGGACAACCTGTTGTTCACCAGTCAATACTGACTCATATTGGACCATCCTTCTTCATATATTTCTCCAGAAGCTTAATATAATATATTTAACACTTATAATATATATTTAGCACTTATGCTATAGCTGAGTTTTGTCACCAAAAAGGTAGGAAACCCGTTACATTGGACTCCATGAACCACTTACTCAATAGAATCAATATGCGGTTCCTGCCCTAAAATACAATTTTATTTAATTTTTAAAATACTACAACTGTACTACTACTGTTGTAGTGACTGTTCCAAAAAGATCGCATGGTAATTCCTGAAGTTCTGGTCTGGAGCCAAAGAGCCCTGTTTTTCAGCTGTTTTTCAGACACCTTGTGTGATCTTGAGGACTTCGTTTGTTACTTTTCTCCACTGGTAAGAAAGGGCAATAATGATTCTCTTACTTTGAGATCTTAGATGATGGTCTCAGATGCTGTGATGAGCAGGTGAATAATTTGACAAATTCACTTAGAGTTTGTCAAGGAAAATTAACCAGTGAAGGAGGGACATACTTTGCAAGAACTAGTGCCAGACCGGGAGCAGCTATTTTTTCCTTACTTTTATGTTATCCCATAGTGAGGGCAAAATGTCAAGACTTACCTTTACTTTATCTACCTCTTTGGTCTGATTGCATGCTACTGATGTATGACTGTTTAATGTTGCTGTAGTTTTGAACAAAACACTAGCATTATTATTATTATTATTATTTTTTTTTGTGAAGTCTGGTTCTGTAGTTCAGCAACAAAACAAAGATCTGCCAAATTATTCAAAAATAATTAGAACAGATGGCAAAAGATGGCATCTCCAGCCTTCCAGAAAGAAACACCTAACACCCTGATTGCATTCACAGATTAAATTTTAACTGAGATACATGCAGAAAGGCACTTTTTACAAACTTTTATTGACAGTTTTTGTTTCTCACTGACAGAACTATGGTCTAGTTGGATTGTTAGACACAATGTAAGGTAACTTTAAGACAAATTTCACAAACAAAATAAAATAATACAGATGGAGCACCTGTTTAGTGTATTCTTTACATGACCAAGACAGAAATAATTCACCAATGAATTTGTTCTTATTACAGGTTTTTACTTTTCACGGAAATAGTTTTCAGCTCTATCAGCCCCAAACCTCATGGTGATGTCTGTTTGAGTGAGTTGGCTTGTAATGAGAAGACTTGTGAGGAGGTGACTCATACCCTGCAATCTGAAGTAGCTCTTAGGTCCCTTTCAGCTTATCAGATCTTCCCCATCTCCTGCTGCGAGGTAAAAGTAGATCAGCACCTGTGAAGAGGCTCTCCATCACTGCATGGCCAGAAATGGCCTCTTTAATCAGAACTTGGAGGGTATTTCAGTTCCACAAGAGCCAAGAGTTTAAAGATATAAAATAGTAGCATGAAGGAAAGAAAAAGAAGTTTTTCTGTCACTTTAATGGTTTTAAATCTCACTTCAGTAGCATTTTCAAGCTTAGAAGGTGAGATGGAAGGAATTCCAAAGGTGAGTGGTAACTAAAAGGAGAAGGAAGAAGATGGGGTTTTTACTTCATCACTAACATTCAGGAACTGCAATTTTAAGAAAGATAGCAAATGTGAGATCTATCAGAAAAAAAAAAAAAAAAAGAGAGAGAGGGAGAGAAGAAAAGGTGGTGTCAGCAATAGACGGATTCCATTGGTTCCAGTAGACTTTCAATCAGGTAGTACAGAAGAAAACCCATTTTATCTGTAGGATAGATGTAGGTGAAAATATAAATTCTGCTTACTGCTGAATTCTGCTTGTAGAGATGGGGATATCAGGTGACCAACAGCTTTTAAACCCTAGGGACAAGAGTGAAGTTAGCAAGCCCTGGAGCACTCTCTCAAGGTACAGAAGGAAAAAAATGTCAGAAAGCTGACAGTTAAAAAATGAATGGGGATGAGGGGCATCCTACTTTCTGTATTCAGAGTTCTGGGTGCTCTTATATTTTGAAGAGCTGCATTGTTGGAAGATGTGACGCCATGAAAGGAGACAACAGCTACTTTATGAGCTGCTCCTTGTGCTGGAAATACTGAAAGTGGAGATTATAACAATTTGTGGGGGAGGGACAAGGCAGTTTCAGGAGCTGGAATGTGATACTTTGGATGATATTTTCAGCAAGAAAATGTAGGTCGTAAACAGAACATCCAGTGAAATGAGAAGAAGGGGGAGTTAAATCTGTCATATGGGACAAGAGTTTTAAGGTCCTGCTTTGAACATAAGTTAGTAACCTAGGAATTGCATAGCGGGTGCACATTATATACTGTACTATATACAGAAGCTTTCTGAGAGGAAGAGTTACTTACAGAAAATGGAGCAGCAAAGCTGACTGTTTGGCAGGGCAATGAGAACACATCTCCCAGGTATGTTGAAGGCCCTTGTATTCCAGATTTGCTTTGAATCAGGCACAGCTGGAAGAATAACCCAGATCTCCTACATCACGGGCAGGGGCTTTATCATCAGGAATTCAAAAGCTGCTGTATTGGTACAAAGTGACCCTCAAATCAGATGTCAGAACTTTGAAGTATTTTCCTAAAATGGCCTATTTTTTTTTCTGATATTCTGCAAGACATTCAGAAATGACTTGCTGCGGGTTGATTGTTTCACCTGTTGACAGGCGTGGGCTCAAGCTGGGATACACTGAGCAACTCAGGGAATGAAGTGGTTTCAGAAGAAAATGCTTAAATGAAGTGTGTGTAATAACACCAAAGCCTGATTTTTTATTTCTTCTCGGGGCAATCAGGTTTCATCCTGGAGGTGAAGGAGCGGTCTGTTTAAGGAGACAGTCCCATGTAGAAGCAGAGGGAAAAGCTTGTGTGTTTAGGTTCAGAGGAAGGGAAAAGGCCAGGAAATGACAGGCAATGACCAGTGCCATATGGGACTACGGAGGAGGTGAGCCTCAACAGAGATGCAGAAGGATTTGCATCTTTCATGTCCATTTCAAGAGGTAAAGCAGCTGGGATGGGAGTAGGCCATTGGCAGGGAGAAGGAGAAGAAAGGAGGCATCACTTATCCTCTCTGTTGTGCAACAGGTGAGGGAAAACAGTCCAAGCAAGAAGAGACAGATGTCTCCAAATGGAACAGTCCTGAGCCATAAAGTTTTCTAAAACCTTGAACTGTTTGTGCAAAGCTGTAGAGAAATCCCAATTGAAGTGCAATAACTGCAGCTGCCAAACTGGGAGAGGAATTTATACAGGAGGTGCAGGAGGGACTGTGAACCATAGGCTCTGGGGATCCTTCTGCTAACTCCAAGGAAAGGATCTTTATTCCTTTCCTCACTTTTTTTCTCATGATCTCTAAAGCCCCTTGCTTTTGTCCTACATGAACAATTTCATGAGTCATGCAGAAGGAGACCCAAGGAATATTTTTGGGTGCTCTATTGCAATCTCATTGCTTTTGCTGGGAAACTGGAGGGAAAGGATCCCATGTTGAGAGTCAGCATCAGTAAAAGATTCTTGTGTTTTATTTATTTATTTGGTTGTAAAGGCACCTTGGCTAATGCTAGGTGAGGTCTGGGGCTAGGTGTAGCAACAGGGCCGAGAAGCACTGACAGAAGGTTCAGGAGCGGTGGAGGGTGTGGTGGGTACCAAGTCTGTGTTTGTTTTCAGAGTTGGTATAGTTTTAGATGTATTAGCAAAGTATCACCAGACATCCTTACAGTTACTAGAACTCTAATCTAAGGCTGGCATATACTATAGTGTTAGGCCAGTTACAAACTGGCATTATTTTAATGGCTTAGGCTGGAAGAAGCTCAGGTAAAAAGGGGCATAACAGGCCTAAACAGTGCAAAATTTAGGTCTGGTTGTGCCTGGACCCAAGAAACAGAAAGAGAAACATGACAAACCTTCAAAAGGTTTGCCCCACTATATTTTATCACTGTATTATTTTAACTCCAGGTGAATAAATTGATGCTGAAATAACATTACGTGAGGCATAAGAGATCTGATACCACTAACTGCTCTTTTGCTTTTCAGTGTAGCGGCTTATCTGAGCTTGGTCCCAATGGTAAGTCTGAGGCTCTGGAGACAGCATGGTAAATGGTGTGTGGTATACACAAAGCATGCTGCCAGGTCTGCTTTTTCTTTTTTATGGTGTTTAATTTTTGTATTACCGTAATTGAAAACTGCTTGCATTGTTTCCTGAAACCTAGAGAGGTAAGACAGTTGCCAAAGTAACATCATTTTTACATTTCACCAAGTCACCGTAATGAAATTGCCTTGCCCTTAACATCTTAAAAGAGTAGTGAAATGGAATTTTACTTCTGAGGAGAAAATAAGTGCAGGTTGCAAATAGGACAGGATTTTGTGCCGTTAAATGGATTATACTCCTGTCAGGGTACTCCAGATTTTACAGACACAAATCTGAATTTAACATATGGCCCCAGCCTTAGGCCAGGGTCCTGTTTGAATTATTCCAGGCTTGTACGTAGAAAGCTGTGCTCCAAACATGAATCCAATTACCAGCTGCAGTCAGGCAATTGAACGGCTACAGAAGAAATACTCTAATAGATGGGGGGGAGGGAAAGAGGGGGAGGAGAGGGGAGAGGACTATGATTTGTGTGGTAATCAAGAGGAGAAGGTCAATTGTAATAGAACAGGCTGGTTTAGAAGACAAAGCTAATGCAGGATGCCTTCTACTCTGTTGAGGGATGCTATCAATAGATCTACTGCTTTCATTACAAAAAATGTCACTAACTGACAAGATGAATATAGGCAGGGAAAGAAGGGCTTTTGATGGATCAGGTGATTAAAACCTAGACTTTGGATGAGCAATTAACAAACGCCAAACTGATGACCTGTACAGGAACTTAAGTGTATGAAGGGAGGAATGAAGAAGGTGCAGCAAGTGCGCACACGCATGCAGCTGTTTTTGATTGATGACACTGAATAGGCTTCTAAGCATGTTTTGAACTACAGTGGGGTACTGAATAGAACTACCAAAAATGCCTATTGTCCCCTGAAAGTGTATGGTTTTGTTAACTCTGTTACTGCAGTTTGAGCAGCTAGCATTCTGCTTTTCTAGAGGTGACAGGACTAGGAATGAATACCTATTGATCACCCTTTGTATGATGACTGTGCGCAATAGCTGTTCAGAGCCTGGCTTGAAGCATCTGCTGTGTCAGTGCATGAATTGTACATTTCAGCTGCTCATTTACTGACAGCAGCCTGGGCAGCTGACATCCCCCACTCCTAGAAAACTGCTTGCTTTTTTTTTTTTCCTCATCTCATGAAATCAGGAGTTATGAAAAAATCTGAAGAAATGTTTTCTGCTAGGATTGAAAAATATCAGCTAACATTCAGTGCATTCCCATACCCTACAGATCACCCTGTAAATCAGACAGAGAAAGTTCTTGGATTCTTATATTTGGTTTACTGCTATTTACATAATCCTATATATGATTCTTGAGGTATGGCAAATGAGCTAAGACTTCCATTGCTTTTAAAATGCTGGCATTTATCAGTTACAAGAATTGATGGTCAAAAAGCCACTAGAGCAGTGAATATGCAGTTTATGGTTTAAATAAATGGTATGGATTTCTGAAAGTATTTCTGGGATTTCAATTATGTCTAACATAATATAAAGTGCTGAAATACAATGCTTAAGGAGAACATGGGAAAACTTGCTGGCTTTGTTGTAAACATCTGCATTTTCTTTTTAAGAGAAACAGTTTTTTTTTTTTTTTTTTTTTTTTTTTTTTTTTTTTTAAGTGGGGCATCAGAAGTTATAATGAAATGTCAAAAGCTATTTATTCTATAAAAGCATATGGTGTTAATGTATCCATCAGTGCTGATAAATCCATCATGGCTTAATCTGTTGTGCTTAGTGTGGTAACAGGACAAGAAACAGCCATCTGCTTACCATATTTGATTGCTGTTTCTTTGCACAAATACAGTCCTGCTTCCAGCACTTAAGAGTGATTAGCTGTAACTTATGGAGCTTGCTGTGGCGTACCCACTGAGTAATTACTGGAGAAAGCAATCGCAAGAGCATCTGAACATGGGGGCAAATTGTTAGCGACTACATTTGTGACAAGTTTAAGGTCTAACAAATCTTCCTACACATGCGCCATAAGGGAAAGAAATACAGGGCAGAGCACAGTCTGTAAAGGACGGGGATGTCTATTAGAGATATTTTCCAAAGCCTACCCCACAAAAGCTTGAAAAGCCTGATTTCCTTCCCTTCCAAGCCCTCAAGGCAAAACAGTCCTTGATTAAAAAAAAGGGGGGAGTTTTTTAATTGCTCTTTCTCTCACATTCGGAGCTTGGTAATTTATTTTTCCAGTAGCTGCACTGGATCAGGGATGGAGCTTTACACTGCACCTCCCTCACCAGGCAGCCATGGAGCTGGTGTGTTGGCAAGAGCTGAGGCATGGGCAAAGTAAAAGCTCCTGTCCCACTGCTTTAATAGGTTATTTTATTTAGCATGTCAAATGGGGCTAGTTCTCCAAAGTGTTTTTTAGAATGGTTAGTTTGGAGAGACCTACTCCCAGAACATAACCTCCCTGAATCCCTGCCCTGTCCTGGGATTTCATTCAGCCAAATGTTTGTTTACACAGGGGCAAATTAAATGTATGATGAAAGAGAATTCAGTTAGAAGAATAACCCAAGATATTCAGAACAAGTCCAGTGTGCCTCCTCAAGCACCAATTTTGTCCTATTTTAAGTTCTTAAGTAGGCTTTGAGGTTTTCTTAGAACTACTTATGGTACTTAGAGCAATTTTATTTTTGATTGCCTATAACTATTACCCTTCTTCTTTTGCAGCATTATACTACCTTTTCTCCCCGCCACCAATGACCCCAACTCTTCTTACCCACTCTACCACCCCTCCCCCTCCCCCAACTTGCTCTAAGGGAAAATTAACGTGAAATTTTATCTCGCCTGTCACTGGGCTTTCCTCCAAAAAAAGACTTAACTATGACTTTAGAATTGCATTGGCCTGACACAAAAATTAATTTATCTTAAATGCATGTTGTAGCTCTCTGAAGTGCTTTAGAATACATGAAAGATTCTTGATGTTGTACAACTACTGTACATGTATTTTACTTGCTCTGGTGAGGGTTGGCTGTATCTCAAGGTTGTGCTCTCAGTGGTCATTGAAATGGAGACTTCTTCCTGAAGAAGAAGCAATCTACTTCAACCAAACAACAAAGCTGTTAGAGCTGCAGCCGTGTTTGAGGGGACTGCCCTCATGGGTTTTTGAGAAATAAGGTTGTTTGCAGAGCACAGTGAGGCTGAGATCCTACCTGTTGTGCAGTTATGCCCATGCCAAGTGTCTTTCAAGATGGTGACTAAGATTTTCCCTGGTGCTGTGTAGCCAGCTCCATGCCCCAGCACACTTCAGTCAAAACTCCAAAAGGGTGGTTAAACTCAAAAAAAAAAAAAAAAAAAAAAAAAAAGACTGCCTTTTCATAACAGGAACAATTCAAAGTGACTGGGTAAAATGGAGAAGAAAGGAAGAAAAGTCAAAAAGAAGAGATATTTTAAACAAATCTTCCTTTGTTTCCTCCTTCCTGGAAGGGTTCTTGATGTCAATTTTCAGCCCATTTAGTTACAGCAAACTCAGTGTAGTCCCTCTCTGCTTCCTAGGGTAATTTTTTGCCCCACTGAGGAGGTTTGGCTCCTCTCAACTGCAGTTGCTGGCCTCTGGAACCTTTGCAGTGTCCCTTGCTCTCACCAATCCCCTCCAACATGACAGCACTCATCTATGCAGATGTGCTCAGCTTCTCCCCAGGAAAAGACACAATTTTCCTTTTCCCTTCTGAAGGGAGGAACACAGTTTGTGGGCACAGTTGAGCAGACAAATATATGAGATAACTGAGATTTCATGAGTAGGTCTCTTTTGTACCTGTTCTTCAGCAGAAGGAGACCATCCAGGCTCAAATGTTGGCTACCTCTTGGGGACAAAGCAACTGGTCAGCTTGTATGCAAGCATCTCCAGGGGTGCAGCTGTGCAGTGTCAGTGCAACTCCAGAATTTCAAGGCTGGCACAAACATGTTCCACATATCCCTTTGAAAATATCTCAAGAGGAAGATGGTTGGTCTTAGCTTAATGTCTGCTACAAGACCAATTAAAAAAATAATAAATGGGAAGACCTATTAGAGTAGGCTGTGGCAATAATGGATGTGACTACTCCAGAGTAGCCATATCCCTTTAAATCTATTTCATGCAGCAGCATATGCTCATTTTAAGTATTTTTCTGCTTCATACATTTTATTTCAGGGAAGATTTAATCCACTTTACATATATGGCGACAGAATTCATATGTAATCTAGAAGAAATGGGAAGATGCTTACTCCAAGCTAGTCCTCATTCTGTTTTATGGTAAGTACTTTTTCATTCAAAGTAGTTGTGTTTTCTTTCCATGCCATAACTTTGCAGTACGAATTCTATCTTTGCTTTAAGAGCTGAGGTCACCAATATAGAGTGATTGTTTTGTTGCTCTTTACCATCACTAAGAAGCGGTGACTTTGCTGCTGCTGTTGACTGGATTTGTGCCAGAGCCATACAGCAAATTAAATATTATATATCTCCCATATAACCCCTGGCTAATTTAGATCCAATGTAATTGCTTTTAGAGTAATTGATTTACATCTATAGCCAATATTTCCATGTGTCTTTTGTTGTTTTAATTATCTAATGATCTGATTGTGCAAGCAATACAGGATAAAGACTTCATGTTTATTTGCTTTTGCATCACAGAAAGTCAACAATTTGAAAAGCAGAGATTTGCAGTCCAAATTACATAGGACCTTTAACCTGGCCATCAATTTGGCCTGCACAAATCAACATTACCATGCATTTTTATGTACATACATTACATATAAGAAACATCCTCTATTGTGCTTCAAGTGCACTCAAGCTCCCTAATTTATGTGATCAAAGGATTTGCCTTTTGTCAAGGAATGAATTTGTGTATTATTTTATTAAGGAAAAAGCAAAACTGAGAAAAGACTGGTGTTTTCATTTTGTTTTGTTTTTCTTTCCGGTACTACGAGTGATTTGAAGTTGTTTGACCATGGTGGTAGTGATGGTGGGGTTATGATTGTTTTTGTTTGTCTGCTTTTAAAGTCTGATCATTGTGTTTGAGAACAGAGAACACAATAGCCAATTCTTAACTGATTACTTCAGATAGTTCATTCTTATTAAGTTGTAACACAGCAAGTTAGTGTCTGTGCCACACCTCTTTTGCTTCATTTTTCAGTTATAGTTTACGAGCTATGGGGGGATGAGAGGTGATACAGTTTTATCATCAGTGCTGGCTGCAGGATCTGCCTGTGATGAAAGGTGGAAATTGTGTCATCAGCAGGAACAAGAGGGTGGGAGTCCGCCTGCAGGTCAGTGTCCTGATAATGATGTCAGCTGAAGATGAGAGGGCAAAAAGCTGCTCGTGCCTTTGTGGAAACCAGAGTTAGAGCGGACTGATATCCACAGCATGGGGAAACTGGAGACGCAAAAGAGGACACTTGGGATGAGAGAAGGGATGAAGATGATGCCAAAAACTTCTGTGAGAGGCATGAACTAAGCGGAAAAAAAATGCTGTGATGCTCTGGGATATCAAAAAGACTGAAGAGGCTGTGTTCCCTCAAGCACCTTGTCAATAATAATATCTGAAATAATATAAATTTTCACTGCATTGGAACTGATTGGAATATTTATTCAACAAACATTTCTGGAGAGGATAGGTAAGGCATCTGCTCCCAGCAATATTCTAAGCAATATTTCTTTATTGCTGGAACATAGGAACAAGAATAAACTTCTGGTAATTCTGAACGATTAGAGGATGTATGAGGGCAAAATAAGGTTTCTGCAGATCACTTCTGCTACGTAAGAAATCTAATACTATTTCTCTTCTTGCTCTGCCCCTATAGTTTTCTGACTTTTGCACAGAAAGAAAGATATAAGTGTAGTTTATGCCAATATTGAACCTTTCACAACAGTCCAATGCAGGTTTTCCAGAGATGGTCTGTAGCCTTGCTGCTGTTTAATTTCTTTGGCCTTTTAAGTACCTGCTTGTAAGTAGATTTACTATCTAGAACTTCCTTCTCTATCCTATACAGTGCCCCTGCCTGATAATTATATACATATTGCCACTTACTTTATTGGTGTTGAACTAGCTATAGCCTTTAGTTATATTATTATCTTGGTAAATACTTTTTTTTTTTTTTTTTTTGGCTGTGTCCCATTGTTGTATATTGTGCGTGTGTGTGTGTGTATATATATATATATTTTACAAGCTTTAAAAACTACTTCCATAACTGTAAAATCCATGAACCCTAGAGTCTGAAATAGTTACATAGTGCTTTGAAAAAAGTTATTCTCATTTTATAGTCATTTGTCAGGTAATCAATTTAAAGGACTAGTATACTGCCTATTTAATGTGTAGGTGTAACTCCTATAAGCATTAATAAGATTTACATTTCCTACTTACTGGAGACTCTATTCTTTAATTCTCATTCTTTCAGTACATAGGTTACAGTAGCCTGGTGCAGGGTAAAATACTACAGTATATTTGCAAGAATTTTCAATATTCCATTTTACCTGCTTTGCCCTAAAATTTATTTTAGTCTGAGAAGTGAAACATAGATGTGATAAAAATCAATAATTTTATTTCCTAATAACATGTTAAAAAATAACATGGCACCCTCCCTGGGTTTTACTTCATGACTAATATATTGAGAAGGACATAAATCTGACTCTCTGCATTGATTACCCACCCTGGGGAAAAAGACTCAGTGGATTAAAATTCTGACATGTGGAGTCAGGGCCATTCCTGAGGGAGCTGCTGTCAGAGCAACTGTCCAGGCAAATGAGAAGATGGCAAGTTATAAGAAGAGGTGGGGCATATGGTGTCCAAAGAAGGGTGAGTAACCAAAGAACAGCAAACCACAATCCAAGACCTGTGGGTATACCAAAACCAAAGCTCCAACAGTTTAAAGAAGGAAAAATAAAAATTTAACGAAGTCTTAAAAATCCTGGATTAAAGAGATTGAATTTCACCCTGCAGCAAGTGGGCATGTTGTTTGTCTCTGCTGTCTTGCATCAGTGTTGAAATTGGTCCAGGCATCTGGAGGCTACTACATTATTCAATTTTCCTAAATTTTATATATGTATAAATGTACTTATATATATTAATATATATTAATTATACATATGCATTAAACAAGTGGCAACCTTGTTTTCTTCCATAGTGATCAAAATCTTCTGTATTTCTGCTGCACTTTTGCATAGACGAGTTTCTTTTGGGAGACAGAGATTTAGGCAGATATTTTGGGTATAAGTGTGTGGAAAGAAACAGCAAAGTGAGTTTAGTTGCTGTTAAAATTGTAAAGAGGCAATACTAAGACTTCGAAAAATCTGCCACATACGTAATGCTAATAAGTTTAGAGCTTTCTACAGACTCCATTTAGGACAACATGCTTGTAAGGACCATCAGACTCTACCAATGAAAATTCTTTGAAAGCCATAACATTTTTATAGTATGACAATTCCACAGTCATATTCAGGCATTCTTATTTAATATCACATATGGTAGTAGCTTGCTTTTCTTTTGGTTCACAAAGAAAAAATATGCATTTACTAGCAAACTCTCCATCCTTGCCTTGGAGCTTGACTGATCATTTCTTTCATCAGAGGTCATGTGTGCTTCTAAAAATGAAACCTGTGTGGCCACTGTTTGTTCAGTTGTTGCATATTAGCTCCTCAGTGGTTAAAAAGATCTGAACAAATAAGAGGGCTTACCCTACATTATATTACCCTTTATTAGTAGGAAATTGAAGTCTTGAGATTATTATTAAGCCTCAGTCACTGAAGGCTACCCATAGTCTGATAAAGACCTTTCAAACTGACCCTTGATCAAGCTGCATTAGGAGGATTTTACCCTTGTTACTAATTAAATAAACAGTTCTGATGGTATTATTCTTCCTCATAGCCATTTCATGACATCAGCTCTCTGTTGCACCCACGGACAAAGAGAATCATGTTCCTCTTTGAGATGCAATGGTATATTAAGGGCCTGACACTGGGCCATCCAGTGGTCGGCTGCCCTGTTATGTTTAACACGCTGGTGTATCAGGTGTCAAAGGGCTTCTCATTGAAGTTCAGGGAATAAAGACAAGGTTTCCATTAAAATAGAAACTTCACAGATTTCATTTTTCAGATGGAAGAAAGGCAATTTAATTTCTACCTTGGTGTGCCACAGAATACAGAAAGGAGCGGCTTGGTGAGGCAGAGGCACAGGCATCAACAAAGAGGTATTTGGTTAATTTTGGTGCCTTTCTGTTACATCATTTACCTTTTATTAAGACTGTATCTTTGCAGATAAGTTTCTTCACTTCAAGGTAGGCATAACATTAAGGTAATGAACCCCTAAAATTCTGCAGTGCTTCAGATGTAAATTTCATTTTGAAAGGCATCATCTCTGTGCCAATGTGACCTAAAAGTAAATTAATTCCAAACAGACTGTTATTTTCTGGGAAAAATTCATCTGTACTTTAAACAAATAGAGTTTGCTGGAAACAAAACAGAGATGGATCTGAGGTTTATTTTGTTTTTCTGGTTTTGAGTGCGTGAAGGAAGCCCTATGGTTTACATGGAGCTACAGTCAGATCATAAGGTCCAGCCTGGATAACAGAAATTCTTGTCACTCATAGGATGACATGAAGAATCACCCCATCGTTCTGCTACTGACTCTGCCGCCTTCCAGTTCAGATGATGGAGAACATACGAGCAGGAGCCAGAAAAATAGATGTGTGTATAATCAAAACAAATATCCACTTCTTTCCAACATTATTAGTTTATCTCTATGATACGATGTACTATTGGGGAAAACGTAGGTGAGGGACTTGGTTCTCCAAGCATGGAAGACCTGACTTCAGCTTTGATTTTCTGATTTATTCAGAAGAATAGAAACACTACTTAGCTAACTGAGAAGGAGGTATTATATATTTGTTTGGTCATTTCACATAACAGTATAATTATGACTTAACCCTATTTGAATTAGAATGCATTTTTAAAAAAATCAATTGGAATATTAAAATTTCTAGCAAACAAACAAACGTGTTTACAGCTGTTGGAAACTTGATCCAGTGGTTATTTTTCTTCATTGTTGAAAAGAATTTAACTTATTTTTTTGATCTTAACTTATTTCATTAGGTTCACACAATTGTTATTCTTTTACTTTATAAGTTACAGACTGTAAGCATTCTCCTCAAATAAATTTCTGATCCTCATGAGTGTATATGCAGCCTGGATGCCCCATCTTTCCCTCTTTCCTATTTCTATGAATGTGTACACATAAGCCCCTCTAGCAGGAGGGCTGTGAGTAGAGGTCAGTGAGCTCTACTCCTGCATTGGAGTCACCCTCCTCAACGCCTCCTTTTGCAGTAACCCACAGCATGAGAGAGGGCAGAGACTCTCTGCCTGCTTTTCCGTTTCCAGCATGCTCATCTTAGCCATTAAATTTACAGGATCACAAAATGCATTTTTCAAAGCAGTGGGCACCACATAGGAATTGTAATGTTTTAAACTTCTCTGTGAAAGATGGATTTCCTGAAAAATTACTAACAATCTATAAATCTTTATAAAAACAGGATCAATTCTGAAGTAACTCCATTTATTTTATTGCTCGTATGTGTCACAGTGGCTTTTGATGACATAGAAACTTGAATTTCAAGACAAATATTGTTTGTCAAACCCTATAAATTGTCATTAGCATGGCTTGGAAATTTTTCTTTGAAGTGCCTCTTATTAGAAAATGAAATCTTGTGGAAAGCAAAATATTTTGTAGGAAAGTTAACTTAGATCAATCTTTTCTGCAGGAGAATGGATGAGAAGAGTAAGCATGAAGGCTTTGATTTCAGTATTTCTGCAATCAACATGTCATTTCTCGGGTCTTTGGTTACCATTTTTATAGTATATAGCTTTATTAAGACTTAAAAATTGAAAAAATAAATTCAAAATTTATAAAAGCAAAATTCATATCAGACCTAAATATGTTTGTTGTTTTTGTTTGTTTGGGTTTCCATTTTGCAACAGGAAGTCCTAAAAAGAAAATCACATAAAATGCTCTTCTTGGAAATCTTCAGTTCCTTAATCTGTTGAAGTTTTGACGTTCGCTTTTGCTTGAGGCTACAGTGAGGCTGAGAAACTTGGTTTTGCAACCTGCTAGCTGGGAAAATGAGACACAAGAAGGGAGCTAGCTCAAATGTGTAT
The DNA here is from genome assembly GCF_963932015.1 of Anas acuta. Classification (NCBI taxonomy): domain Eukaryota; kingdom Metazoa; phylum Chordata; class Aves; order Anseriformes; family Anatidae; genus Anas; species Anas acuta. The sequence continues at coordinate 112,159,586 of NC_088979.1, read as the reverse complement.
AATGTGGACATCAGAGAGAAGACTTGCATGAGCCTCACAGCACGGTGAACCTGAGCCTCTGCTCATTTGTGGGTGGCACTACACAGATTATTTTAGAGCCTCTGCATGAGGCTAAGTATACCTATACAGTGTATGAGATTGCTTCCTTGGGTTTTCAAGAGATCAAAGAAGCTTCAGGTAAGAGAAAAGAAAGAATTGCTTCCTATGGATCCAGTATAGAAAAATTAAGGTTATACTTATGCTCATAGGAAATTTACAGATGAACTCATGATTAACCCAGTTTTCATTCTGTTCTAATCAATTTTTAAATCAATGTTAACCTTCTTCTTGGAGGCATATATACCTATGCATCTTTTTAGGCAAATACATTGTTTTCAGTTTTTGTTTGTTCATTCATTTGTTTTCCCCGTTGTTCTACTAGGATAATGATTTCTTCAGAAGAATCAGCATTCATTCATTCATAATTACCAAACCATGGCATCTGAGATACTGCTGCAATGATTTTTCTGAATACAAGTTGCCCTTTGAATAGCAATTGTCGTAATTGTGTACTGATTCAAGTAATAAATGGTACGAAAATACCTTCTCTAGAGGCATCCCGTTTTGACAAGAATCATCAGTGTATATTTTTCCCGAGCTTAAAACTGAGCACATAGGTTATGTCAGAATAGTACATAAATTCTTGCTACGTTATACAGTGTTATGGTATAATGTCATATAGGTTGTACTTAGATTTCATAAATGTCAGACTCTGTCACAGTGGTGAAAACAGTGGCCTTGTCCCAGGACAGCCTGTGCATTTTTTTTTTTTTATTATCCGCCCCCCCCCCCCCCCCCCCCTCCCCCATGTATTTCCCATGTATTTATTCTTTCTTCTCCCCTTCATGCAAAGGAATCCCTCTCTGGACCCATTGACCTTGCAGCCTCAGAGGCATATGCACGTATGACACATCCTACTACTACAAAATTTGGTGCCCTCTATGTAAATTCTACTTAAAATACAGCTGTGCTGTGAGTTGATATGACTGATGAGATGTTGTGAAGCAAGAATAAATCATAACAAGGTAGTTATAAGGGATGGGAGAACATAAATAAATCAAAGAGATATTAAAGCATTCTTTGGCCATAATATTTACAGAGATTGAAAGATAGAGGGAACATTGTTGGAATTATTTTTCGTTTTGGTGTTTTTTGTTGTTGTTGTTTGTTTGTTTGTTTTACTCCTTGTGTAAGTTGTGAAACTGTCTTCCAAGAAAACCTCATGTATTAGGTTGTGGTGTTTGAGAGAGCTCAGTAGTGCTCTTCCATGTCATTCTTTAGCATAGTGTTCAAACATTTGGTCTAGAGCACAATTCGCTGTATGTCATAGGCAAGGAAGAAATCTCTGTTTTTTAATAAGATTTGCTCCTATTGCAAAGCTCCTAGAATGGCACCTACTGTACAGAAGCATTAATCCCTTTTGTATAATTGCAGACATTTTATGTAGTATGAAGAACGGGTTGTATGGATCTGGATTCTTTGGCTTGAGCCAATGCCTAGTTCAGAAGGAAGCCTACTGCAACTGTTGAGAAGTCGTTGCCTGGAAATTTTGTATTACTTCACATTGAGGTCTTGTCTTCCTTAACCGTAGCACTTCAGAAAGCACAAGGTATGGAAAAGATGACACACATTTATAGCAGTTACCCAAATACAATATTTGTTTTACTTGCATATCTCAAGGGTAAGGGCATTTCTAAGAATAGTCTTCTGTCTCCTCTTTCATGCTATGGTAGATCAGTAACTGTCCTAAATTTCCTTTTCATGTTTAGCTTTTTAAAGTATCTATGCTCAAAGTTAGTAGAAAAAAATATAATATAGGAGTTTTTTTATTAAGCAGGTGTTTGTTGGTTAATGTGTAGATATTTTTGAGGTCTCTTCCAACCTAGAAATGCTGTGGTTCTGTGATATATATGTGTATAAATACATATATCCACGTAAATATATATGTATGTGCATATGTATCTATCTGCTCTCCCCCCCACACACAAATGTGTGTATATGTCACTAAAAAACATGCAGTAGGTGGATGGAAAGCATGGTTCAATAACTTCAGTAGCTTAATCATTGTTTTCTCCTTATCCCTGCTCAGATCGTGGATTTCTGATTTTGTCTGTTTTCTTGTATAATGACATTGCCTTTTGCCATCTGTTGATTTGACTCTGTTCCCAGCTAAATCATTTGGGGAAATAATTTGGATATTCTCATATCGCTTGTGTTATAGAAGAAATTGAAAGAAAGAGAAATTGCATTAGTTATGTGGCTGTTTACTTCCCTGCATGACTCTATGGTTTCTTCTTTACAGGAAGATTCCAGTCACTACATTATACATTTTTAGCTTTTTGGAGCAATGACAAAATAAAATTTTATATTTCATAAATACAAAGATTATACTTTCCAGAGAAGCTTATTCAGGTTTTCTTTCCAAAATCAAATGCTGTCTTTAAACTATGATGCTTAAAATGATGCTTAAGGATTTTATTTGATGTTTTCAGCTACTGAGGTTGGATTAACAAGATGCTTAAATAATAGGAGAAGGAAAATCTCTTGTGTGTATATATATATTTATACAAAAACTACTTGGCAGTTGCAAAGTAGATCGTATGTTTTGAATTACTTTCATTGCCTGTAACTGTACTTTATTGGTTTCATTTACTTATTGTATTGGCCTTGGTGCACTGATACTTTGTGGAGACACATACTAAGTGGTGACTGACAGATGTTTTAATGCCCTGATTCAATAGCATATTTTGACACATGCTGATGACTATTCAGGTGAAAGTCAAGTAGGTTAAAGCACTGCCTTGAATGGAATGAAGCATGTGCTTACATGCTTTCCTGAATCACGGTCAAAATAATATTCCCTCAAGGTAAACCAAATGCGTTCCTCGTTATTTTAGCAGTGAAAAATGTAGTTATCTAAGCTTAATCATTCTGTGTCTGAGTGACTTCATTTTATTCATAACAAAATAACTTTTCCAAAAATTATTGCTATTGGAAGGAGGACAAAGTATTTGTAACAGGTCTTTGATCAGTCCTGAACAAAACATAAGCAGAAACATTAAAAAGAATGACTTTCTCAATGAAGTTGCTATGGAAATATCAATAAGCAAGGAAGTAAATTAAATGATTTTGTTAGCACCTTTTGTTTCTGTAGTTCTTTCCTGGCTGCATATGCAAAAGAATATATCCAGAACATCTTAATTTTATGGTATTGACTATCACTTGAACTTACAAAATGGCCATTAGATCAGTAGGTCTGCCATGGAAGAGGCAATTTTCTTTCTGTTCTTAGAAGGAAAGACTGAAAATCAGCAGTGTCTCTTCAGAAAAACTATACCACAGCAGAGATCTCCCTGCCTGAGAATGAGTGGTGCTGCGGCATGCTTGGAGGCAACCCTCAGGTCTGGTCCCACCACTGTGGTGGCAGGCCTTTATTTCGGCCTGCCAGTGATGCCCAGCCTGGAGGGTTTTAATTGCTGGCAGTGACTGCCCTTTTGTTTTTATGTATTCCTTTTCTCAGTGTGCCTTCCATTATGGCTTGTTGGCAGCTCTGAAATGCTCATAGTTCCAGCCGTGATTGCTTTCATAAGAGTCATGAGAGAGTGCACCTTTAATATTATCTGCACTGTAGGTAGAAAGCAATAGTTATCGTTGGCAGCATGCCAGTGAATAGAAAGTGACATTTTAAATGGACACTACTGGTGCATCAAGCAGATGAAATTAAAGGGAGGCTGTGACAGCTAATGAAAGGCTGGTATGGGAAATGTCCAGGGTGAATGTGTTGTTTACCGGCAAGTATACCTGATTGGATGGGGATACAGCTGATTGCAATTCACAGTGGGAATAAGGAGCTATTGCGTGACAAATGCAGCTCTCCCAGGATGCAGTTAGTTAGTCCTCGCCTGTGGAGATTCGTAGGTTAAGCAACATCATCTGAAGTGCCATCAGAAGTGACTGGTGTTTCTTTGCCTGAAAAAGAAATTTTTGCTGCTTCACATGGGGAAAACAGCCTTTTGCAGATTATTTCCAGATGTTAATAGAGAAAATGGACAAACACAGAGAGCAGTGTTTTTTTTTTTTAAAAAAAAAAAAAAAAAGGAAAGCAACTTGGTATCTTACCTTCATTTAAAAGGTCTTTTTAAAAATAAATTATTTAATTAAAAGTCACCATAATAATCACTCTTAAAATCATACAATAAGTTAACTGCGTTTGCAGAACTTATATCACTTGCCAGCAACTGCTAAAAGTAGTTTATAGAAGAAATGTTTCAAATTTTAAAACATTAAGGAATCTACATGGGCATTTGAACAAATCCTATGTGCCAAGTTCTAGTCCCTGTGAAGTGACTGGGGCTTTAAACATTGGCCTCAGCGTGAACAGGAATTGGATCAAATTGACTCTCCAATGATAGACCACTTCATTCAGCAATGTACTGACAACTATTAGTCAGTTTTGAACACACCTATTTTTACAGATGTTTATAAAAATGATTTTGAGAAAGGTCAGAAAAATTCAACATAAAAATTTAAAATAGAACTTATATTTATTGTAGCCCCTCTGCATTTGTTTTTCAGACTTTTCAAGTGAATGTATTAGGTTTTTTGGTTGTTTCTGAGACCATTTATATATAATCACAGGTCAGCGTTAAAATAGCAAGAACGAAGGAAAGGAAGGATTTCAAAAAATTTCAAGCACAGCTGGCATTTCAAAGCTGATTTCAAGCCAGAGTTCCCAGCACACAGATTCAGGCTGGATCTGCAAAGGTATTTAGCAAATGTTAGGAATGAAGACTAAGTGTGTTCTAGCATTTTTGAGTGCTAAAATAAATACCGTTGCACTTCATGAGTTCTCTAAGAGCATCTGCTAAGAAAGAAGGTGCAATTTAAAAATTGCCCTGCCTGTTACTGTTTTTGGGGTGAGCATTTGTGTGTTTTCTTATGTGTACATACATAAAACATAAATTATATTTTGTTCTCAGTTGGAAAATCTACAATTATTTTAGATGTACAGCTTTGTCATTTCTTTACACAGTGGATTAAGCCAGGTAGTTGATTCAGCAGTATTGTTTTTTTTTTCATTGACATAAGTTTCATTCTTCCTTTGTGGAGCTGCAGGGCTGGCAGATGTTAAGCTGCTGGGATTCTGTGTGTTCCTAAAAATAAATAAATAAATAAAAATTACTCAAAGAAAATCCATATCTGTGGCATTCCAAGAATCCTGTGTGGTTATATTTATCACTGTTTCAAACTGTAACGCATTAGTGGCAACTATAGGAAGATCTAAAATAGAGACAATGATGTTAAAAGCTCATGAAATATAGCTATCACTAACAGTGACAGGATTGATTCAAGGCATGATGTGAAAGGATTTGCAGGTATGTTCTTATTTTCAAGCAGCTTCATTCTTCTCAACAGGGACATTTTGCTACTGAATTATTTAGGATCAAGTTGTTTGTTGTGATTGAAAATTTCAAATTTAGAAACCAGAAGGCCAACAAAAATGAAAAACTGTAACTTCAGAATAAGTGAGGTTTTGAGTCTGCAATTGAGTCCTCATCTTGCCTATTTCCTTGCTTGTAAAACTCATGAGCACAGCTGGCACTCAGAAGGTACTGTAAGACTGATGATTTAGATTTCCCAGCCTTACAGATGACTTTCCTTGCAAAGGGCAGGTGTTGAGACTAGTAGTCACCACATACTGTTTATCTGGAGCACTGAGAAGAAATCCCTTCTTGATTTCCTACAACCTCATTTTTCCCTGACTTGATAATACAGTTGGATTTGATGATCTCAAAGGTCTTTTTCCAACCCAAGTGATTTAAGTATTCTTTGATTCAAATTGGTTCCTGAAAGCAGAGGGGGAAAATGCCAAACCCGAAGCTGATTCCTGGGCCTGGCAAAGGCTGATGATGCTATCCCAAGGGCTGCTGTGAAGGGAAGGAAATCCCTGCTCCCTGGGAAAGGGAAGGCTACAGGACAAGATTTAGGGATGTGTTTGTGGGGAAAGCGGATATGGGCTTGAAGATACGGTTTTCTCTAGTTGCGTGGTGACCACAGGGCAGAGGACAAGACAAATCAATAGATGTGAAGATTCAAATCTGAATTATCACTATATCTTAACAACCAGCAAAGAATTTAAAGGCATCCTTCAAAAGGACCAGTGTCCTTTGCAGTGGACTGCACTGAGGGTCACCCAGCTGAGCTCTAGGATGTATTTGGGGCTGGACATGGTACAGACTGCAGCTCCATGGTGTGGGATTTTTTGCTTCTGTCACACACAAACTGTTGAGTTGTTTTCAAATGAAGATGGATTTCTGGGACTAATTTCTAGTCACTTGACATTTTTAACAGAGAGCTAAAAGATTAAGGTCTTGTTAAAGGCAAACAAAATTCTTCTTGATGTATGCCTTGGGATTTGGGAGCCATGCAGGGTGATGAGGTGTCACTTGTCTACAGTATTTCAGGAAACATATAGGGTGATGAAAAAGTGCAATGCAAGCATTTTACTGGTACAAAACTGTTTTTTCATTTACAGAAAAACAGCAACTTGCTCTGGAAACTGCCAAATATGAGTCCAAACTTCTGCAGTAGCATAGCACTTCAAACTGAAATTTTAATGGTATTTTTGCTATGTTTCCTAAGGATGTAGAAGACCAAAGACAACAGGATGACATGGAAAGTGAGCAGGTTGAAAACTTATTCTTAGCAGAAAGATTGTACAAATTCAGTTTAATTTAATTTAGAGGACCAGGAACATATACAATGAGCAGAAGTTATAAATTTGTTTTCAGGCAAGCCAGGTAGAAGTTGTTTTCCTTTGCTTTCATTGTATAGAAACCTGAGATGCTTTCTGAGCATACATAACAAATTGAAAGTATGCATGCTTATATACAGTCTGCAGAGACTTATGCTACTATTCTAACTGCATAAAATGTTTGAGGTTGGATGTTGCAGTTGGAAAATGTCTGTGAGTTGCAGGGGGCAGGTAAATAATTATCTGGGAAAAGTAATGTGAACCATCTACTCAGAACACTTGGATTGCATTTCTTGCATTTTTCAAATGTATGCCTTTCCATGTGTATGTATGTTCACTTCTCAAATCCAAAATCCTTTAGTTCAGAGGTAGTGTGTGCTTTTTGATGATCAAATCTGTATTTAAAACAACAACAAAAAAATAATCTCATCCGAAACCAAAATCTTAAGTAATTCCAACTCATAAGCAAGTAGAAATATCAGTTACAAAAAGTCAGGGCAGAAGGATAAACATGGACATATGGCTTCTAAGCAACACCTATTAGCTGTAGAAGTCAGGTAAAAACATTCAGTCAGTTACTCCAGAAAAACAGTTCATGAATTTGAAAGATCAGAAGGACCCTGAAATCATACCTACTGATTCCTGTAGGGGAGGAAGGTCTAAGGACACTTTCTCTATGCTCCATGCCCTACAGACTCCCTGCCTGTCCCATGTCAATGTGCAGAGTAAAATAAGCATGCTGGGCAAGGGCAGGGAGAGGGAAGAAGAACAGGGATCTACCATTTTAGGAAATGACACAACAGAGAGCTAACAGCTCCCAAACAGACACATATCTTTGTGAGCTTCTGCAGTGTGTCTGTGTGTCTGCAAACATGGCAGCATGTCTAAGCAGGCCTGTGGCAAACATGTGACCTGTTATTGTAGAATGACAAATGCAGAATTAGCTATTATAAAATAGATGACAGTAAAAATCTCTAAACAAGTCCCAGATAACTCAGTTTACATTTCTGTTCATTTACGATTCCTCAGTAGTGTCTTAGATTCATGTGCAGTTTCCATACTTACGTGACTGGAGAAGACGCTAGGAGAATGTCACTCATAGCCTGATTTGCATGAACTCCTTCAACTTAAAGCTTCATCTTTGACAACTGTGATATAAACTTATTCTTCCAAGAGGAACCCGAGGACAGGTACCTATAGATGTCATCCATCACCTTCAGATCCACTGACTTACTTGCAACCTGCCTTCCATAAACTCGCTTTGTATTCCATGACCTTGGCTAGATCCCTTTTTAAGAGTTGGAACTCTGTGGTGGTCAAGTTCTGGCCTGAATAAGAATTTTCCCCTCCTTACAGGGAGCTGTGGAGATATAATTATTCAGATAAAAACCTTTAGCTAGATGTGCCATGTGCGCGTTTTTAAAATAAATAAATAAAGGCAATAGATAAGTGCTGATAATTTACAAGACTTTCTCCAATCCCTGACTATGGCATCAGTTTTTTCCCTTGCTCTGACCGTGTGTCTGGTCTCCTTGAAAGCTGAAAAGGATCACACAGGGTGTAGGGAAAACAATGCTGAAGACAAGGATGTTTGTGATACAGGAAGCAAGGCATGACCTAATATTATTCCCTTTCTCCTTAGGACCACGAATTTCTAGAAAATTTGAAGCAAGATTCAGGCAATTCTATACATAGTCTGGGTAAATATCTGATAGTAATCCTATCTCAGGCATAGCTGTTATTTTGCAGATGGGACAAAATCAAATAACATACAAGATTGACTAGTTTGTGGGGTTTCCTAACCTTGTTTTCAGTGACTTGGATTTCGTTTTGGACTGTTGTTAATTCATTTTAAGAGCACTTTGCACTTCTGAAGATCGAATGATCCTTATTTCATGCTGAAATATGAAAATGTAAGGCACCCCAGAATAGTGAGGCTGTGGAAATGTGATTAATCTAAATTTCTGCATCAAATAGGAGTCAGAAATAGAATCACAGTCCTGGGACTTCTGTTTCCCTGTTCAGGACTTGGTCTTGTTCTCACCAAAGTGAATAGTGGAAAACTCTTGCTCCTTTGTGAAGGGCTGAGACACATTCTCCTGATGCTGTGTGCATGATACAACTCGCAGCACAGTGGTCTCTGCATCTGTCTGCCAGCATAAGATCCAGGCTCATAATGTTATTCACTCTTTCAGCATTTCCGCTAGTCAGTGTGGCATGAAGGTGCAATGCAGAATGTTGCCAAATACCAGGACATGGACTTGGCTGGTTCCTGCCCAAACCCTGCCAGCTATTGCTATGAGTGGTGCTCTGCACAGCCGTACATGCTCATCTGAATTTCAAAAATGGTTTATCCTGTTGATAAAATAAATGTACAGACAAAAGTAAAATTATTCATTAACCATAAGGTGGGACATGAAGGGCCCTGCACCAGCACTCTACTGAAATCCAAGCTCTGTCAGCTGCTCAGACGACTGGTTCCTAAGTTGGTGACAGACACAGAGTGTCACCAGGTATGTAAATAGGTCTAGGCAATTGTGACTGCTTTCTGAACAGTAAATCGATGTCTTTGTGAATGTTTATTTCACATACATGCCATGTAAGTCTTTTCAAAACACCATGTTTATGAGTTATTTCACCTCTCAACCCATCTTTTACTTTAAACAACACCAAAAAAAGTCTGGATGAGAAAAGAAAAAATCCGTTGGAAAATGAAAATAAGCATCTGTACACAATCATGTCCTCCATCAGTGTGAATACAAGGCACTTGAGTCTTACACAAAGCTGTGAACATTATGTGCCAAATTTGTTGCAGGTGTAGGCAGAAGCTAGAAAATATTGAAAGACAGAGAAAATAGGGTTAAAATACAGGCACACAAACATTTATGGAAAAAAAAAATAATTCTGAACATGTTCCTTAATATCAAATGTGTTACAGCTCTTTGAGACAGTTAGAGTAACAGCTCTTTTTTTCTGCCTGCTTATGAAATATTTTACAGCCAATAGACACTTAGTGGAAAAGTAACACAAAGACAGATGGAGCAGATGCCTCCAATGGTACAGCTTTTATCCAGATGTAATTTTTAAAAATGCATGTTTACAGGCATGAAATGTCCTATGGACTAATTTTTAGAGAAATTAGTTTCTCAGCATATTTCAGCTTGCTATAAATTGTGAGGTTGGTTAATTTGATTTTTTTTTCTTTCCCCTGTGGCTGCCATCAACATATTGTATTATTTTAGCATACAACATATGCTGTATATCATATCCTATATTTTAAAATCATTCCATAGAGGAATTTACAATGAGAAGATTTCATAATTGCTTCTTCAGTCTTCCAAATAACCTGTCTTCTTTTCTTACTATTTAAAATAATAATAATAAAATCAACAGAACACACCTTTGTGTGGACCTTAAGCTAGTGAAAACAAAATAGAGAAAAAGGTTTCCCCCACCTTTTTTCATTTAGACATTTCTGTTTGTAAGAAAGACATAATTAGAGAGAGCTGGCACCAACAAAAAGTGAGGAATTAAATTTTGAATATATTAGTGGGTCCTGATCCTGTAGTTGATTTTTTTTTTTTTTTGTAAGCAGAGTTGGAAATGTAATCTTGATGATAGTAACTTTAGAACTTGTAATGAAACTCCTTTCATACTTAGAAATTTTAAAATGTACTTTTAGTCATTTTTATCTCCCAGAGATGTATAGGATAACTCTTCCTTTTTAAAAATAGAAACAAACAAAAAAATCATTTCGAAAGAAAGGAGATCTGCTTTTCCCATGGGAAAAATTAAAATGTTAAAAATTTTGTCTAACAGTTGACTACGCTATGGTTAGTGTCCAAAAACCTGGTAATTACTTACTGCCTGGTGGGATTTGTGCTTTGGTACTTAGTGAATACATCTTCCTCTCTGCATCAGGCCTTGAATGTGGTTCCATGGCTCAGCAAGAAAGGAAGTGACTTTGGGGGAGCCTGGGAAATGCAGTCTGACCAAGAAGTTCAGTGCAGAAGGGAAATAGAAAACTCTTCAAGCTCTGACATTCATAAGTTGCCATGCTGGAATTCACTAAATTATATATGAGATCCAATTTTTTTCTCTCAAAATGTCAATGCTGGTGCATGGAATCCTAATTCTAGATGGGTATGAGATTTGATCTATTTATTTATTTTTTATTAGTAGTACTTTTTATTTTTATTATTTACTTGTTTGTTTATTTATTTATTGCAAATATAAAATTGATGGAAGCCTTTACAGGACTGCAAGAGCTAGCTACCTATGCATGTACACTTTGCTGTTCAGTTGGGAGTTCGTAGAATTTGCAATAACCACTGATACAGATCTTTGGGTGTGTAGTCTCTGCCAGTGGAGTCCAGTATGATGCTGTGAAACTTGTACCTTTTCTATCAACAAAAAATCATTGTACTAAAGCCTGAGTTAAATCTGCATCTGGAATGTTTGCAGACTCTTGGAATCCTAAATCTAATCTGGAAGATGAAATGGGAAAGGATGGAGATGGCTGATATACTCTGACTGCTGCTTTCTGCAAGGTCCTCTTAAGAGGACTGAGAATACTGGAATCTTAGTCACCCTATTTAATGTTGTCATTGTGGCTTTGAAAGAGCAGATAGCTTATGCTTTTTCAAATATAACAAACTCACCAGAGCTGTCTCTTTGTCTGGTGGTTAATTAACATGTTCACCTCTCCCCTATATGAACACCACTGAGAGGACTAACTGGTGTAATGTGTGAGTATGAGTAGCTTGGCGGTGTTGTACGCATGCTGTCTTAATTCTTCTGATTAGGGATTTAACCCCATTTGTTTACTTTTGGAAGTACACATTGGTTTGTAGCTGCCTGCATCTGCACGGGCACATAAATATGCAAATGTACTCTCAAGAAGTTCATTTTAAATTCCAAATGTAATTTTAAAACTGAACGTCTACAGAAGCAACAGGAAATCCATTGTATTATTAAGGTTTATTATTGCATTACAGAATTATGCTTTCTACAGAATACTATCTTTTTATGAAATGCTCTTTGAGAAGTGGTTTCCTTTATTCATAACACAGTCTATTGATTTCAATGGTACTGCTTCTGAATTAGAGAAATGCTCAGTGTAATAGATTACTGCAGATCAGGCAATAATAAACATGCATGTACCTGTATTTCCACTCATTCACACACACACACTATTAAAGATTAATATTGTTAAATAGCGTTACTGGGGACTGAATCAATTAGAAATGTCAGTATTTGACTGTTGTGTAATATATTTTTGCCTGACTGAGCATATATTTTCCTATAGCCCTTAATTATACGTAAGTACATAACGTTTTGCCTTCCTATTACCTTTCTTTGGGCTGAAGATGCTTGATGGGCAGTTACGCAACTCTCCTCAACTCGGCATGTATGCAGCATCACACCTACTTTACAGAATAATCTTCAGACCTTTATGTGCCAACTATGGGATTAATTTTCTCACTAGTTTTTCATCCTGGCACTTTGGGGCATCGCTCCAAGTTCTAGAATTCACAAGTAGTATTTCAGATAACTATGGGAAAGTATTCACTAACGTTGAGCTCTTGATAGTTAGAACCCAATGGGGTATGGTGTAACTTACACATCATGTAGTGAAAAAGCAGCTCCCACTCTATCTCACTGAGTAACTCAGATTTTTTTGACATTAGATAATAAAAATCCAGCACGTGAAGACCACAAGAAATAAATACTGTGTAAATGATCACTCGTGAAAGCTGAAGCAAGAATTTCAGGAGGTGCAGCAAACTTGTTTCTCTTCCAAAGCTTGTTTTCGCCATTCTATTTCAGTTCCTGTAGTACTAATAACATTGACTCCCATTGAAATAAGAATAAGAGATACTAAATAATTTTGTTTTTCTCCTCTATCAGTATGTTTGATTTTGCATCTCTAATTAGAGGGGGTTTTGTGTGTATTATTTTCAAGATTTTTAATACCTCAGACTCATTCCCTGGAAGTCTTCTCATAGCATCCTGTTGACTTCTGTTCCCATTTGGGAAGCTAAGAGTCGTTGCTCCATTCAGTGTGAACCAGTGCTGGACGGGGAGTGGGTGGGCTCTTTTTCTAGGCAATTCACCTGAGTTTGTTGACATTAGAATTATACTGCAACCCAGTCTGCTGTTTAGACCCAGCACAAACCTCAGGAGTTTTAACCTACTGCTGATAAGAAAAGTCAAAGTGCCTTAGCTTTGGCAAGCTAAGCTGTAATGTTCTAGTGGTGCTATACTCAAATGTGTTTTTTTCCTTTTTTTTTTTTTTTTTTTTTTTTTCCCCTGAAAATCTTATTTCTGTCTTGGCCTACTGTTTTTTTGGAGAAATGTCAAAAAGAATACCCCTGACATGAAGGTCATCATGGCTGAATCACATTTGCCTACTCCGAATCACAACCAGGGATTCTCAGAAAGAGCACTGCCGAAGAGAAGGTACTTCCTTGTATAGACTTTGACGGAAGGAGCTGGATCATTCAACTTAAGTGAGTGAGGGGCAGAGAGGAAGCAAACATTGGCTAAAACTGTCCTGTAAATTATCCACCTAAGTGGCTAAGTTTTCACTAACATACAGTTAGCTGAAAATTGTGGATTATAATTCAAGTGTTGGATAACTTCCTAGTTAATAGACTGGAGCACATGTCCTGAAACTGTTCAGAGTTGCATAGGTTTTTAAATCTTCTATTTCTATCATCAGACAGAGAAATTCTTCAAGGGGAAACAAAACGTAACAAAACAAACAAACAAAAGTAGTGAATTTTAAACTCTCACAGACCTATTTTTGTATTTTTACTTATTTCTAAAAGATGCGCATTTCCTGGAAGGGTCTGTGTGCTATTCTGCACTATTGCCATATGTGACCCATGTGAAAATAATTCAGTGAGAGTAGTTGTATGTTTGTATGTGGTGCATATGTATATATGCACACATACACATATATATTCTTATTTATATTGACAAAAAAATTCTTGACAAATAATTTCTTTCAAGAACAGACGCTTTTCTACTTTTCTGTATCTTAGTGTTTCTACACTCAAGAGTGCCATAATTTGGAAAAAATTGCAACTGTCACAACTCTGCTGCAGTAATGGTTTTGTAAGAACTGGTCTAATAAAAACATCAAGTCTCTCTGTTCCAAACTATTTTATTATAGTTAACAACTCAGCCAGTTATCAAATATGTTGTCACCAGTGCATTCTGTCTCCATGAATGATGACATGGATGAGTTCTGGATGTCTGTAACATCTTATGCTTATACACACTGTCTTATATCTGTGTAGCAGTCTTTGAGGAATAAAACCACAGGGGAATGATGGCTAGGCCTACCCTGCAACAGCTATTTAGTGATGAAAAGGTTCCAGAAATATCACACTTGTTTACCTGAATTAATTTACAGGAAAAAAAAATATATACGTGTGTATGTATATATATATGTGTGTGTATGTATATATATACACACACACACACATATATATACATATATATATTTATATATATATATATATATATATATAAAAAAAATAGAAAAGCCCACTTTCTGGATCTCAGCTGTACACGTCCTTGCTTTTCTAAAATAAGTATAGAATTTTTAACAACTGTGTGAGCTCCCTTCCAGGAATCAACTCTGACCTTCACCTCTCCAAAATGTACTCCCTTCAAGGTGTTTTCATGGGTAACTTAACATGAATAATCTCCTTAATATAAATACTGCTATATCTAAACTTCATAGACACTTTTATTTGCCTTGTGTGTATAATTCTTATATATATAAAATGTGTTCAGGTAAGATTTATAGCCTTTCAATTAATACTTTTTTTTTTTTTCTTTTAAAAGCGTGGCAGTGTTACTTGCACTTTGCCCACTAGTAAGTCTCTGCTTGAACTGTACTGCATTTTTATTGTTGTTTTTCAAGAAAATGCTACAAAAATGTTCTCTGTGCATCAGGTGAATGTGCAACTGTCTATAATGTTAGTCAGCCTTGTACAGATATTCAGGTTTGCTCTGCTGTTCCTATGTCCAGAATTTCAGGGTTGAGTTGGCGTAGAAATTGAAGCTGAGAAATGTTGAACTGGGAGACGTGACTTTTGAGTGATATAGAGAATTTTGTAACACACAGATCCTTGCATCTTACACTGTTACTTATGATGCTAAACAAAATATCCGTTCTGTAGAAGTTTACTTTTAGAAAACAAAACTGGGGTTGATTCCTTGAGGTTTCTGATAACCACTGAGTACAAAACATATTCTTCCAATAGATTTATTTATTTATTTATTTATTTATTACTCTATCTTCAGAGACGTGTTAAGTATATGGTAAATTAAGGCCATTATATTTTTCCAGGGAACAGATGTGGCAATTAAGAACAGGAATAAGTTTCAAAATTCAATGAAAATATAGTTGTCAAGTTTATTTCTGAAGTGAAGCACAAACAAAATGTATTGCCAGTGTGTGGATGATTAATGGGGGAATGTAAAAATCTTTCCATTAGTTCTATTGCTGTACACAATCATGCATGCTCTATATGACCATCAGAATTTTACTCTACTAAATATACATGACGATAATACCAATCAATAGCTTCTCTTGGCAAATAAAAAATGTTAAGAGCTTCAATGCAATACGACTTCTCTGCTTCAGCTAGGATAGTACAGTATAACTGTTTGTCATTATTTGTTTCCTCCTCAACCTGCCAAGTGTGCATTTAAATTAATTCCTGTCACTTAGGTGGTCCCTTGATAAATATGTTATCTATATTTAATATCTTTTTTATTCTCATTTTATTATAGTTCTGTGCAGTAGTGACAACTAGAAGATAACTTACAGTACAGTGTATCACAGCAAGATAATTTGCAATTGTTTCTTTGCGCTTTTTGTTAGAGTGGTTGTATTTAGAAACACAAATTGTCAGCAGTGAATTGTTTACCTATATGCTTACCTTTTTTAATCCACAGTATAGAATAAATTCTTTACGCTGTTTTGATAAATATCCTCAAGTTTCACCTATACAGATATGTTTCCATACTAATTGACTAATTTACAAATTTTCTGAACAGAAAGATTATTTTGGAGAGGAGAGGTGTAAATTCAGTATAACAGGTGCTTGTGTGGGTTCTATAAGGCTTTTGTTGCCTGTGCTTTAGTTAAGGAAAATGAAAGGTTGAAACTCATTTTTTTAGGTGAGGAGTGGTTTATAATTGGAAACATAAAGAAATGTAGGAATCAATATAATAAACGTTTGCATGCTCCTCCATTTTCTATATATAATTACTTCCTGTGAATAGCATTAATGTCTCACAAGTAAGAAAGCTTCTCATGACATCCTCCTGCAATGTTGCTGAGCTCTCCTATTGAATAAAATTGTTTTTATAGCGTTAGTTTAAAAACAAACAAACAGAAAAGTACTTTGTCTAAAAGGCTATATAGTTTTTCTATTATGGGCAGGGGAATTTACAAGTTCCTATTGTTTTTCTGTGCAGTAAAAATATATTGAGAACTTCCAGTGATAAATGCATATTGCATTTAACATAAACAGCATTCACAAAAAGCAGTTCAAAAGCTTGCTCTTTGTGCGTGAAAAATTATAGAATTATTTTTTGTTGTTGTTTCTTTCCAGAAATAGGAAGATGTTGCTGACTCTGCAAGAATAGATTTCCTTGCAAGAGTGTCTTTTAAGCTCTTAGTGTTTATAATCATGTTCTATTTAGTTGGTGTGGAGTTGTAGTAACTCACAGTGAAATAATTCATGTTTCCTATCAAGTTTATTTGCTTTTAAAAAAAAAATCTACCTTTTTCCTCACTTAAATATTTTGAGTCTCTCCCTGCACATAGCATTAATGATGTGTTTTGTTTCTAAATCTAAAGTAACAGTCCTAACTTTTTTATTTTCAAAGGTATTTCTGGACAGAAGTAATGAGGAGAATATAAATGTTTCACCACATTATGAAACATACAAGTAATATGGATTTCAAAAGCAGTTCTTGCAGCCTGTGCTTTCTATGTTTATGTGGTCAGGGTTTGTGGCAGAGGTGAGTTCCCTAAGCAAACTATAGGTGCTGTAAATGCCTAGTGCAATCCAGCCAAATCTCAGTGAACCCATTCTTGCAGAGATGGGCACTGCAGAAGAAAATAGAGGAGAAAAGTATATCCTTGTGTGATACTTCGGTGCTCCAGGAAGATTCCCAAAATCCTTATTCTTGATGTGGGTACCTCATTCATGTCAAAAGACAGATAGATATATGAGAAAAACATGAAAGAATTAGGGGACTTGATTTTGGGTGGTTAAAGACTCATAAACCATCATGAAAAGTTAGCAGTCAGCAAGCAATAGAAGAGATATAAGAGAAAAAAATGGGGGGGGGGGGAGGGGAGAGGATGAAATGTACAAATAAATCATTATTTTACAAGACAGCAAGGTTTAACAGGTCACACCATCTTATGTTACTGTGTGGTTTCGAAAACAGGATAAAAAAACAAGTATCAAAATTTACAACTGATATGGAAATAAATTGTTATATTGGGATAAGGTAAAATTCTCCATTAAAAAGTGCAAAATAAAACTATTTGGAAAATGAATCATTTGAATTCAGTGAATAACTACTCAAAGAGCATCACTTTAGGTTATGAAAACATAACTTCCCAAACTGCTCAGAAAAATAAAAAAATATGGGAGATACTAGAATAGATAAGAGTTTGAGGCAAGTTTTTTTTTTTTTTTTTTTTTTTTTTTCCCTCCCCCCCTTCCACTCCCCAGGAGTTGGGAAAAAGTGGACATGATTTTGAAATTTCTGCTTTAGGCCACTGTTAATGGCCAGATCATTATGTTACATACGACCTCATCTACAACAATATGTTAGTTCCAAATTTTTTCTTTTATAATTACACTGGCACAAGAACTAACCCCACAGTATTTCTTTAATAAATCTGTCACTTTGCCTAATTCAAGACTAACTCAAATAATGTGGAAAGTAACATTTAGCATCTATGCAGCTCTTACGTACTAAGAAGTTCATGATGACATATGTTTGAAATCTGAAGTCTATCAAAAAATTCCTCCCAGAAATATATGTGTAATTAAGCCTGACTGATCCTGCAGCCAGCTATAGTAGGTGCCACAGTTATTTTCCTCCCTGACAATAGACAGAATGGACAAAATCCTTTCAGAGATTTCCTGATAATGGGGTGAATTGTGTCTTTGAACGAGAAACCCCGAGGTTATACAGCACTGGTACTCCAGCTGTTCACCTTCTAATCCCCCAGGTCAGGAATTGTTCAGTGTTTCATAGGCTTCTGCTGTCCATAAGCATGCACAAAACATACAGTCACTCCCCATTTTGATATGAGGCTGCTTTTGTGCTCATGGATTGAACCTGGTCTCCTGTTGCATCTCTCTACAGAACACCTGCAACTCCTTTGGGTTGTTTTAATTCCACAATGTGTCATGTTATTTTGCCAGCAAAAATACTGAGTTCAGCCACAGCTGCATCAATTAGCTCCTCAAGTCTGCAAATAGTGATACTGGTGACACTTTTTTGGATGAATGAGGGACCTACTGGCGAGTACATAAATGAAAAGATCAACCTTCCCTTTCATGTTTCTTTGTGTTTAAACATTCTTTTACCATCATGTGTTTTGAAAGTGACAGTCGTTTGCCCTTAGCTCATAAAACACTAACAAATATTTTGCATCTGTCATAACTATACTTCATAGATACACAGATGTGCAGCTGCACAGATGCTGGTTAAATATATATATATTCCTCTTGATCAGAGATAATTGATATTTTGTAATATCAACTACCGTATTTTACAATTGGTATCTTGTGGTTGCTGCATTTCATTGTGTTATTGTTATTCTGTGCTTTTCCAGATAATGTCTTTCACCTTGTATTAAATATGTGAGATCACCTGGGGGAGAGGTGAGGAGGTTGTCTTTATAACCTCCAAATAAATACAGAACCTGTTTTTATGGGGAGTAGGTTCCTGAGGCACTAATACTTGATAAAATATTAAAAAATCTTCTCACCTGACTTCTGGGGCTCTAAATTGGTCAGTGTTATTCCAAAAGTGAAGGACAGTTTCTGGTCTCAGGGTGTCTAAGTGCCTGCAAATTGTCTTCTTACCCAGTCCAGGCTGGCTGTCTTTCCACAGATACCCAGTCCCAAGCCAAATGAACTATTGCTCACTGTTACATTAAAAGGATGAATTCCTCCTGTTCTTTCATCATTTTTTTCCCCTCTCCCCATTTTTTCTTTTTATTGACCAAAACGCAGCTCTCCTAGGATGTGTTTTGCAGAATAGGACTGTAAGAGATTGTTGGAATAACAGGGAACACACCCATTAGCATGATTGGGAAAATAGTACCAGAGCCCAGTAGAAATGGAAGTCAGCTTTGAGGGTTCTGCAGGTGGATTAGAACTCCAGTAGTAGTAAACACTAGACCTCATGGGCCAGTCACCGGGGCTGACAAGTGAAAAACAGTACCTGTTTTCCTGTTTTTCCTTTTTTTTTTTTTTTTTTTCCTTTTTTTTTTTTTCAGGTTAAGATTGAAACAAAATAACCTTCTGAATATTTTACCCTAGCTGGAGCTGTGGGAGAGAGGAGAGTGTACAAGCATCAGTCATCTACTTTACCAAACTGATTTCAGGCAATGGTCTGGGACAGAACAAATGCAGACATGATTCCTGCTTGGCTTGACTCAGAAAGGTGGTTTTCAGGTGAGATCACTGTTGGGCAGAACTGGTTGGAGCAATGAATGCCTGTATATCAACAGATATTTTCATTAAAATAACAGATAGAGCTCTATTTGTTGCAGTAGTTGCAAACTGCTTGTTTACATTGTCTCTGTTTTACTTTCAGGGGAGGACCATCCGGTTGGTCCTCAGGCTGTCTAGATGCAGGGGAGCCATGCATATCAGCATGTGTGTATGTATTCCTCCATATGTTAAGAAATCATAAAGGGAAACATAGTGAAGTGGAAACACCAGAGGACTTGTTTCTGAATCTGTGCTGTCATCGTTCTGTTCATGTTGGTGGAATTGCTGCTGGTTGACACCAGTGTGGTGCCCAAGAGGACAACCTCATAGCACCTGAAGTGCCTGGGCTTTTCCCACCAGGGAGGCTTGGCGGACATCTTCCAGTTGCACATGAACATGCTGTGTCAGGCCTGTGTCTGGTGACCTCTAGGCCAGAGCCCTGCACAGGCCTCGTGGCAGTGTCTGTGGTAAGCAGGTCTGTGGAGGCCAGAGTCAGGGTGCTGGTGGAAAACAAGCCTAACAAAAAGGAAGTCAGGCTGGATGACCACCCGTAATGTCTTCCTCTCACAAAATGTGACAGGCACACCAGAAAAGGCTGCTTTTCCTTCTTATCTTTAGCCTTTTGCCTGGGTTTGTTTTTTCCTCTGTCCTTGGGGTTTCTTGTCAGCTTTTTCTGCATCCTGACTTCCTTTCCCCTGAGCCCCTTCTGACAGGCAGAGGAGCAGGGTCTGAGCAAGGGATAGTGGGCAGCAAGCGATAAACTTGGCAGCAGTTATGAACATGCTTTGGAGTGCTGTGTAATTTGTAAGGCAAAACACCCGTTTTAAGACCAGCAATGAATCCGTGTATATCAAAAAGCAGGAGACAGAAGAATAGGCTGCTGCTGCCACTTAACAATAACCCCTCCAGAAACACATTGTGCGGAGAGTCTTGTAACCGTCATTACAGTTGTTTTCTTTTACACCTTAGCTGATATGTACCATGTATGTATTAGAAGTTATTGCTGTTATGACTTTGCTGATAGAGCTCCATTGTATCTAGCATGAAAAGAGAACAAAAGATGTAATATTCTCTGGCATATCATGCAGGCTCTCATTGTACAACATGGACTTCAAGGGACAAAAATTTCTCTGGTTACATTTTCTTCTCTGCGACTGAAATCCTGACAAAATCAGAGCTCAAAACCTGAACTTAAAACTGAAGGGGAATTGAGCACGTTAAAATGCTTTATAAACCAAAGGGACAGAGAAGTTTTGGAGACAGCTTTAAGGTATGTGTATTGCTTTAATACACAGAGAGACTGCTGTCAATTTGGGCAGACAAAAATTGCCATATTGCCTTGCCCTGCTTCTGCATCCCAACCCACATCCCACCAGGCTAAGCTTGCCCTCTTCTCTGTGAGGGAGAAGGAGGGGGGCTATCTTTGGGCAGCAGTCAGAGTGTTTTCTTTCCCTTCCTCCTCTCCGGTAATGACAGGTACTGAAGGCCAGGACATGAGGTGAATCTGATTGCTATTTAATCTTCCAAGCTACCCAGGAGATGTTCCAAAAGGAGGAGCTACCCAGAACTGAATTACCCAATGGGCTTGCTCTTGAAACTGTGAGCAACTTGGTCTGGATGATTATTACCCAAATGGAGGAAAGACATTTAAAAACAAAACAAAAACAAACAAACAAACAACACGTCCCTGTGGAGGCTCAAACTATTTAAAAATGTCAGATGCAGAGATGCAGACTGGAATACTTGAGATGATAAGGCAAGAAGACAACTTCTATAGTGCCTCACTAACTACAGAAAAGTGTTGGATTAGTGCAACAGCCAACAGAAGGCAACATAGACATGAGAAGCAGCAGCCAAGATTAAATACCAGAGCTGTGCTGAGGGCCATCAGAGCCACCTGTAAAACCAGAAGCAGAAGTCACTGCAAAGCAGGTAGCAGAAAACAGCCATTTCAAGAAACCAGAGGAAATTTTTTTCAGTGGAAGACATTACATATGTCTTGGTATCAGCTGTGACCAACATGCGAGGCTAGGGGACCAGCATCAAGGTCAGATTGGAGATACTGGACTGATGAGCCATATGGGAATTTGGGCTTTGGTACATGCTTGCCAAATCAGTGAACTGTGAGGTAAATAGAAAAATATCCTTACAGTATGAAAGACATTTAGTCATTTCCTCTGAGCTGCATCCTGAACGTACAGTAGACCTCAGCGAGGTCTACTGTAAGAACAGACTCAATGAATACTGGGGTCTTAATAGCCTCCTCAGGATCAACATGTAGAGATAACTCCTTATTTACAGCTGCCAGGGAAGTACAGTTGTGTTATGTTCACCGTGTTTTTAAGCAGTGCGTGCAGACTTCTGAGAATTGAGGGGTTTATTTCCATGGGGAGAACAAGTCAGATATAAAGTCTGTGGTTGTTGACTTCCTTCTCTTCTACAGGACATTGCTGCAGGACTGTTACTGTATTTTCCATATGACACTGGTGCAGAGGCAGGCAGACCAGGGCTGATGAGGGATGGGAGAAGTATCTGGTACACAAGTCCTTTGGGAGTGTACCGTCTAGAAGATGGAAGAGTGCCAGGAGAGATCAAAGGCACAGTATTTGTTAAAAAATATTGATCACAGGTGCGCATATATATATATATATATATAGTTTTGGGAGATAATCTGTTTTCTGTTTTGATTTGCTTATTAGTCTGTCAGAAAATATAATTTCAGTTCAATTTCCAAGCTGTTTTTTTTCAAGATCAATATTATTTTGTACTTAAACATAAACGTGTGTTTATATTTATGTAGTTGCAGAGGCGTAGGGTCTCACTGTGACATTTTAAGGGTGAATTTATTTCCTTGTGCATTTACATTATGAAAATGTGTGTAAAACTGAAATAGTTTACTTAAAAAGAAACCAAGAAGTATGTATAAAGATTTGTGATCCCTTACTGGTCTTATTTTAACAAGAAACTATAAAAGGAAACATTTATTTTCCATGTTAAAAGTAAAGGTCACTCAGTAGCTTCTGATTTTTTTTCCCTTTTTTTTCCCCTTCTTGGCACTCAAGTTGGTTTCTGAAAATATTTCATTCTTTTTTCTTTCATTTTTCTCCTTTCAAGCTCACCATCTTTCACTGTTAACAGCGTCTTTCTTCTGTACTGTTATTTCCCAGCAAACTAATATCCTTAGGGGTTCTCTTGCCTTTTATTGCAGAGAGTTCATATCATCTGGCCCTATGAACTGGAGGGCAGACAAGAAACTATTTTCAGCCCTGTAATGTTCTGGAGAAAATCTGAACACCAATCCAAAATAGACTTGTTCTTCAGTTATTGCTAAACTTTCTTTTCCATAGAGCTTCTGGTGCATCCCAGACAGATGGTAGAGAACCAGTGGCCACTTCTACAAAATGACTAGGAAACATTAAATATTATGTACTGCTCTTGAAAACACAGAAGATACTGGCACTTCACTATTTTATTGAAACATAAGATTGGTCACCTTATTTTTAAGAGGTCAGCTGCTCTGATTAGCGTAGTCAAAGGATCTATAGAATAAAGAGCACTCTAACCTCAGGAGTTTCTTCTGGGTTTTTAAAAATCAAGGAGTATAAAATATTTTAAGTGGCCACTTTTGGACTGAGTTGCTTCCTATTCCATGACCAAACTCTATGCAGTCAGGTCCTAGACTATTTAAATAACTTCTGCCTTTCAAGTATTAAAATTTCTGATAAATGGAAGCCATGGCAAATGGCAGGCTCTTTCAAGGTGCAACAGCTGACTTCATTGGAGGTGTCCATCCAAAGTCCTGTATATTTTTAACATGTTTTGTGCCATTCTGTCTTGTAGAGGTTTTCATGTGGTTTTCAACACTAAGAAGATTTTTACTTTGTAGGCAGTTGACAGGCTTAACAAGCTAATGAGACTACTGACTCATTAGGCATTACCAAATCTTCAAAATCTAACATTAGCATGAGATTTTTGTCCTCTCTGAAGATCAGCTTGCTTTCTTTTGCTGGTGTCCTATTCTTGATGGTTAACGTTCTTGAATAACCTCTGTTAAGAAAAAACATCTTTTTTTACATTTTCCAGTCCGGTTTTGGTTTTGTTGTTTATATTTTTGGTAAGAAGTCTTTACTTTAAAGCAATATCATATTGAATTTTCAGTTTCCTCTCCTGTTCTAGAAACATTAGCATAGTGTGTGTGGCAACTAATTCAGAAACCAGAGTCCTGTTACAGCGTCATAAATTTTACACAGTAATTTATGTTGTGCTTTTGTAAAGCTGCAGACAGCTAGAACTACTGCAGGTGCACATGACAAAATTGTTTCTTTCTTTCTCTTCCATTTGGAATGGAAAAGCTCTTCCTTATTTTTAGTTTATTTCATTAATTTTATTCAAGCTCCATCTAGTTAGTATTCTCATCACCCCTTTCAGTTGAGTACTCAGGAATAAAAACCTCTCCTTGTTATTCCACAGTTTAGTTTTATTTATTTATTTATTTATTTGTAATAGAAGAAGTGCTTGGCTTGCTTTTTTTCTACAGAAAACCTTAAATGTTTCTCTCTTTCTCTTTCTTTTTTCTTTTTTTTTTTTTTCCCCCCGGTTAGTTTGGATATATATACATTTAAAAAATAATGCATGGCAGAAGATAAATTCTAACAGAATTCTATCTAGAACAAACTAACAAGTAGGCGATTTTAATTCCTAAGCAGATTTTTTCCAGAATATACTTCTAAGTCAACTGCTGGATGTTCTTTGTTGATTGGTCTCTGTCACTGCTGTAAGGTTGGTACATTTGTAAATATGTTCTACCTGATGCAGGTGATCTACTTGTTTGTCTGATTGTCCTGGAAGTGCCTGTGGTATACCAACTTCCCCTCCCCAGTGTGCAGACTGTTTCTGCTCTGTACCACACACACTTGTGGCATTTGTTCATCTGAACCCCCTTCACCGTGCTACCAGCATGGTCCCTACTAACTGGACATCTCTCCTTCCTTTCTTCCATCCTGCCCTTTAGCAGGGAATCAAGCTTCCTGAGGGTGAACCTGGTGATAGCAGGCATGGGAATTTCAGTGATTTTCACTGTTAATCCTTTTGGAGATCCTTAGGCTATACCAAGCTATTTAGCAAATATCCTTCATGACTGTACTGTTTGCTGCTTTTTCAGGCCATGGTGCCACCTGCTATCTCAGATACTTTCGAAGGGCTCTGGCAGGATTGCTTTGAACAGACCAACCTTGGCCGTGACTCAGCTGAGACACTGGCCTTGATGGTGTGGTTTGCCCTTTTGGTTACAAAAGAGGAATGAAATCACTGGCACATGCTGTTGCTAGCAGTGGTTGCCAGTGCTTTGATGGACATCAGTACATGGTACTTTGTTTCTGTTTTGCATAGAAAATTGCATCTGCTCCCAGAGCTCATTATGATCTGTTTAGGGTAACAGTGTACCTATTGCAGGGAGACTCCACTAAATTAATAGACATGATTAATAGAAGTACTATAGAAATAAAGTTACCTCCATGAAATTATTTCATGACTCGTTTGGCAGGGGAGTCTGTTCCACGCACACAGCTCTAGATAACCTGCAGAGACTGGATCTGAAACTTGTAGGCTGTCTATGAAAGATTCACTACCTGCCCAACAGAAGAGAATTTCCAAGGTGATCACTTTAAAGATGAACAGTAGTAATACTTTTTTAAATACTTGTTGCTGAGAGAGAAAATTTGGCAACTTTTAAAAAAGTCTATGGCTCCACTCTATATTATGCCAAATAATCTGGTCTTAATCAGCTAAAGCAGTGGTTTATCTTTTTGAGCACATTACTTACCATGGTGTTAACTGTAGTGCCAGAGGATGGAGGGACTGCCAAAGTTAAAGGACTGTAGCAGGGATCCTGGGAGCTGTACCCTGTTGAGTCTGACTTCTATTCCTGACTGATAAGATGGTACAATCTACTGTAAACAAGGCCGCTGACCACAAGGATAAAATCTGTCTGATGGTGCTGAGTTTGATATGGGCAATTAGAGCCTAGGAAAGAGGTCACAGAATCAACAATGGTAGCTCGCAGAAATCATTGCCCTGACCTACAGCAGCTGCCAAAAAGACGGACATCTCCAAGAAAGGTTTTAAGAGCAAGGCAGAGGGTCTCATCTTGCACCATATAAAATGTATTTTTGTTTTGTACTGAGTGAGGTTCTGGTGCCTGTGCCTCAAGAGAGAACCACTAGAGTTAGAGAAAATAAAGAGAAGGGCAATTAAAATGCCAAAGGGGATGGAAGAGATGCTCTTAGAGGGGAACTTAAGAAGCTAGAGCAAAATGCACTTCTTACCCAGAGCAAAATACACTTCTGAAAGTCATTGCGACAGGAGTTTGGGGAGACAGGCTGTATCAGCAGATTTGTAAAGGCATTAGAGATTTTCATGAAAAACAGGCCCATTAAGAGATTGTGGAAGGAAGGGACTCCACCATTGCTAATCCACTGTTTGTGGGTGCTGGGGTAGTGCAAGAGGAAGGGACTGCAGGCAGTGGTAAAGGACACAGGGTATTTCCTCATAGCATTCTACTACGTCTGGGCTGGACAGTGCTTTGGTCTGACCCAATGTTGCCTCTGTTATAGGTAAGCTACTCACATCAAAGGGTCTGCTCCTAAATTCAAGCCTACTTAAACATGCAAATATTTTGGAGGACTGGGCTTAATATAACGCAAATTAGTGCAGAGTATGAAACACATCACTTTTTGTTTATCATAGCTTTATATTTCTTCAGAAGAGGTATTGTAGAAATCTGTCTAGCAGTCTGATACTAGCAATTGTAACACAAAGAATATTCTTCACTAGTATGGAGAAAATCTACCCAGTTGAAATGCAGCTCCAAACTGTTGAGGAAATTGGGTAGGTGCATTGAAGCAGAAATCACTGACAATTTTGGCAACTTCTTCTAAAATGCCTCTAAGTAATGCAGAAGAGAGCAGAACAGATTTCTTTTGTGCAGGCATGTCTTCTTTCTTTCTTTCTCACAGCTGCCTTTGTCTACTCTCTATGCAAATACTTATACTATATGCCTCATGAGTTTTCTGTCCTTTTGTGCATTTCCTAGATACTTCATTATTCTAGGGAGGTTGTGGAAGTGTTTGTGTATGTTTGTATGCACAGTGTACAATGCTATGGACTATTCATTGGAGTGATAAATTGTGTTCGCTCTGATGTCAGGTACCTCTCATTGACTTTAGTTTCTTTCCTATTGGCTATGTTTAAGATTAACCAGGCATTAGCCATTAGTCAAGGAGGTATCTGCAAATAAATTTTTCATCATAATGAGCTGTGCAGTTGAATTAATAGTATTTGCACTTTCATTATTTCTCATGATGTATGGGTATGGAACCAATGCAGTGCTTCCATCTTAGCTGTTGGTGTTGCTGTGATCTCAACAGATAACTTAGCAGCAAATAAAATGCTCGTGTAACATGTCATTCCATTTTTTAATTACATACAGAATTTACTTCTAATGTTTTAGGCACTGTAGTACAGTATTCTCATAGTATATATGTGTATATATCATATACATATCTTTTAGCTAGCCAGTTTTCTGGTATTGATGAGGTACTGTATGATCAAGCAGTGAGCCAAAACTGAGACAGGAGAAAAATAGGTATGTGGAGGTTATGATACAGACCTTTACAAATATCTTTTAACCCTAGATGTATTTGTTATGTTATGCACATTTAAAGTTTCTGATTCTGCAAGTTCTGTTTGTAGGGATGAGTAAACAAAAGGCATTTGGTAGGAGTTTAGTTTTTACAGCCTAGTGTTGGCTTTCTTAATCTACTGATTCACCATGTTTTAATTCGTATTGACTCTGCCTAACAGGCAGGTAACAGAACTGATACTCTTCATTAAATACAAACTACACTTTCACAAGAGAGTATCATTTCTCTTATGACTGATTGAATTTTAGAAAAAAAAAAAAAAAGGATGTGTGTAAACAATTAGTGAATGCAGCTCATAACATAATTTTGTTGTGGATAATAGCATTTAGTATTCATTTAATATTCAGTTTAATAATGTAGAAAAACACTCACTAGAAACATTGTTATTGCAAATAGTAACCTGAGTGTGTAGATCTGTTTGCTCTCAGAGTGCTCTAATAGACGTTTTAGGAAATTTCTTTTTTTTCCACACTATTTTCATGGAAGTGTCATAAGTAGTCAGGCAGACAATGAATGATAGAAGAAGGGGGAATGGTTTTAAACTAAAGGAGGTAGAGTTAGATTAGATATTAGGAAGAAATTATTCACTCAGGGGGTGGTGAGGCCCTGGAACGGGTTGCCAAGAGAAGCTGTGGATGCCCCATCCCTGGAGGTGTTCAAGGCCAGGCTGGATGGGGTTTTGGGCAACGTGGTCTGGTGGGAGGTGTCCCTGCCCATGGCAGGGGGCTGGAACTGGGTGGTCTTTCTGGTTCCTTCCAGTCCAGCTGTTCTATGGTCAGAGAGGGAACCTGTTGTGGTTACTCATCAAAAGGGTGAATGCTGATGGCATATGGCTGATCTGTCCTATTTGTAAAATTGGAGGAAACCACAACAATTAAACTATCAGCAAATCCCAAACAGCTGGTAGAGAGCTCTCAAATGTAATGGAAGCATGAAAAAAAGTTACATTGGTAGAACAGATTAACTGGGACTAATATGCCATTCTCTGTGTTGTATTACAGGATGCCAGGAAAGACTGTGTCTTCATGATCATATGGAGCTATATAGCCTCATGACCCACTTCACAACAGAAATGTGCAGGAGCTTGACAATACTGACAGTCTTCATCCTCTCTGAAAACTTCATTTACTCTAGCACAGCCAGTTCCAGTGTCTTTGTCGACATATAAACGAGTGATATGATTGAGGAGAGCTTGTCCCATGGTACCTTTATGCCAGGATTTCAGTCCTGTTGTGGCACTGAAAGATCACTCAGCTGTAGCAGATGAGGCAGGAATACCCAGTGCCAGGCATAACTACTTGAGGTGTTCTTCAAAAAATATCGGGGTCTCAGATGTTTTCATCAGCAATTGATTCTGACCTAAGCCACAGGATAAAATTAGCTTACGTTTCTAATTTGTATCCTGAAGCGGGTGGGTTCCCCAGAGCAGTATATGGGCTTCACAAGATATCATTGGGTTGTCTAAAAGGGAAGATCTCTCTAAGGATATGTAAAGATTAAATCCATTGAAAAGTGCTGTTTGATCAAGCTAGCTCAGCAAACACAGCTAGTTACTTTGGGATGTAAATGAATCTAAATTTTCATATAGAACAATATGAGCCCTTAAAATTGAGTGAATTATCTGTCAAATCTTTAACTAAATACACAGAATTTGCTTTGCAAATCAGAAATCCCTTTCACTCCTGATACCTCTTCCCCATGACTATGACTTAAAATGGGGTTGCCCTGTTTGCAATGTCTGTGGCTCTTCTGGAGCCTTTGTCTGATATCCAGTCATTTTTTTTGTAGTGCTTGAGAATCGATGACACTTGCAGTGATTAAGCCTTGTCTTCTTGTTGTGTGTTGCCTGAGCACTTGCTTTCCAGACCCAGCATCATAGCCTCCTGTGTTCTCATGCTGGGGGCCATGCTATCTATCTGGCTGACTGCTATGGCCCACCAGAAGCAGTGTCCCAGATTTGCCCCACATGATCTGCCTGGCGGGGAGTCTGGGGCTATGGGGACAGCAGGTATGTTTCTGGAAATCTCTGCTTACAGTAGTAAAAGCTACAGTCTACCAAGAGGAATAATAGTCATAATTATCACTGAAGTGTTTTGACATATGTTCGTAAAAATCCTGGAGAACATACAGGGAGTGTATTATTTATTTTAATGAAATTCTGTCTAACCTAGACTATTACTTGCACTTCCGTCTTTGATTTCTGTGAAATGCCAGCTCAGAGTATGCTTTTAAAGACAAGCCTGAAGAGCTGCTTTGGATTTGCAGACATGAGCTTCTCCTAGCATGTCTGGGTTTTGATAGAGAGATATTCCTGAAATGACAGAAAAATCGGAATATGGATGACTGCCAGCAGAGAGGAACTCTCCCAGTGACATCGCTGTATTTGCTTGTAGGGAAAAATGAAATAGAGGAGTATACCTGGTATGTGTTACAACTAAGGGACACAGTATGGGTGAAAGAAAGAAAATGGAAAAGTCATTTTGATTCATTTGAATCTCCTTGCCTTCGGGACAGAGCAGTACCTGTATCCACATTATAGCTCGTTGAGTGCTCTGAACCACAGTGTGTGAGTGAGCATAAAATGACAAATATCTCTCAGTTGCCACAGCGGTCTGTAGGCTTTTATCGACAAAAGGGCTCCTGCCGTAGGAACAGCATAGCGGGCTATGATCACGCATGCCACGCAGTCCCTCTGCCTGGTGCTGCAGCTGATGGATGGATGGCTGTGCTAGAGAAACCCTGAGCACAGAAAGTGTGAGCTCCTTTCTTGCCAGGGTAGTGATGCAAAGAGCTAAGGCCGGGGCAGCTGGTTCCTGAACAAAGATGTCACCTTGTTGAACGGGATTTAAATCAAAGCAAAAATTAAATTCCAGCTCTGATTCAGATATTTATAAACCTGACATCTGCATTTCTGTAGAAGGAACAGTTAACGGGTTGACGAATAGCCAAATTGCTGCA
Organism: Anas acuta; assembly: GCF_963932015.1. Lineage (NCBI taxonomy): Eukaryota > Metazoa > Chordata > Aves > Anseriformes > Anatidae > Anas > Anas acuta. The sequence goes on along the minus strand of NC_088979.1, from coordinate 112,129,356 downwards.
GGAAATGCAGAGGAAGAACAGTTGGAGGTCAGATGATATTTAATCAGGAAACTTTTCAGCACATCTTTGATGTTCCTATTAATTTCATCTTTTCCCCAATTCATAAATAATATCCATCTGGAGAAACTTAGACACATTTAGTTACATTTTATTAAGCAGGAAATAATCCACTGGTCACACATTTTTAGGAAACCACACTCAGCTTTACGTCCTCTTCCCAAGGAGACTAGAATACATACGTAGTAAAATCTCCTCCCAGTTATCTCAGCTACAATGATAACACAGATTTTTCTTGTTTTGCTCTCTTGTCAGATCACCTGAGAATAAACCCAAACACCAATAAAATTTTGTGTTTACCCTGGATGTCTTGAAATACCATGGCTCTCAGGAATTACTTTGTTGTTTTACTTAAAGGGTATGTACTACGATTGATTCCACTGCATCATGACATTTACAAAAGTGCTTCTTGCAAGAAGGCTACTAAAATAGGTGAAAAAATAATACATCCATAATTTAAGGTAATTCTTGCCATTTTAGGGTAAATTTTGCACATGTCAAAGAAGTAAGTCTTCTGGAAGGCAAGGGGAGAGGCTTGTGGTGGGTGTGTGGCCAGGCTCAGGTGTTCCCCATGGGACAGGATGGCACACAATCACCTGCACTGGTTCCAAATCTCTATGCCTGCTGACACCCTGCACATCCTCAGGGGTGGCTTTAGTGTAATGCCACATGCCCTTTCTGTGGGATGCAACATGCTTCAGCCCTGTTGCCCTTTCAGCGTGTTTTTTATGAAATCTCTTACACCACACTTGTCCTTGCAACAGAAGCTTTCTGTGGCTTAACTGGAAACAGCAAACCCATGCATGGCTATAGTGGATCAGATCATACAACTTACCAGGGCCCAACAGCCCTACTTATCCCTGACCAGGTTTGTTTTTAAGCAGACAGGTAGTTACTATATAGAATAGCTTCCATTTGTTTAAAGAAAGAGATGATAAAATTCCTCATTGATGTCTGCTTCCCCTATAACTTATTAGGACTCAACTTCAGAAAGATGCCTAAACAGTTCAGGGCGTTTTGGAAGCTGTGGCAGTTACAGAATCACAGAATTTCTAGGTTGGAAGAGACCTCAAGATCATCGAGTCCAACCTCTGACCTAACGCTAACAGTCCCCACTAAACCATATCCCTAAGCTCTACATCTAAACGTCTTTTAAAGACTTCCAGGGATGGTGACTCCACCACTTCCCTGGGCAGCCTGTTCCAATGTCTCACAACCCGTTTGGTAAAGAAGTTCTTCCTAACATCCAACCTAGTTCTTAAATTAAATCTGAATAGAGGTTTTGTGCTTTGAAATAGCACTTTAAACAAGGTACTTTCCTCTTTTCGGTTGTTACCAGAGGGATGAGAGCAGTCAATCTTTTTAGTTTTCTGACATATGAATGCCACTCAGTGGTCCATAGTTAAGGTTGAACTGAGCCACTTTTTAAAATAGGAGTGATCCATGTGGCCAGCCAATTTGGAGTTTTCTTTCTGTTTTCCTGAATTTACCATTTAACTATTGTGAATTAAAGATAAAATAGGTTCATAAAGTCTTTTGCCATCCATAGTCATACTATTACTATGTTCAATTATTAGTTCATTTGTAAGTTCAAAAGAGTAACCCTTTTAAAAACTCTTATATTATAAAAACCTTGTGAATGCTATATTGTGAAATTTTGAAAGATGAATGATTTTCAAAAATAAATTTTGAAGTGTGAATTTTCAGTTTATCAGGAACTGAACAACAATACTCTCCTGTTGTAAAAAAAATACTTGCCATTTGTTTCAGAGAAATGAAGATGCAGTTGAAACCTTATGTGGACTTCAAATGTAAGGCAGAAAACTTATGCTCTAGTAATTGCTAACAAGATACGCTTTGGAGAGGAAAATGCTGTAAATTCAACATCAAAATATAGATAATGCAAAGGTTACAAGAAAACTGTGCAACTTGTGGTCTGCTTTCCCACGGCATTGTGGGCACATCAATACCAAACAGCCAGCTACCTGTAGGAGCTGCTGCAGTAAACCAAACTTGGTGTGTGGACAAACCACTGGGACACCCATCCCTGGGACAGGGAGGGGTGGCAGGCAGAACAAGGTGAACTGCCAGGAGCTGTTGTATGGCTGTCTTGTGCTACTCCAGAGGGGACATGGGGTCTGGGTGCTAGCACCAAGATCAGTGTGCTAAAGACAGCTCCCAGTTCCAAACCACTGGACAAATTGATGGAATAGTTTAATAATAAACAGTCCTAGTTAAGTGCTTTGCTTAGATCAATACATCAGTAGGTTCTATATATATATGTATATACTAATATATTTTAAAGCTCTGTATTTCAAATCCAGAAGATAATGCTGGGACTGAAGGCAAATACTTTAAGCTATGAGAGTGTGTAGCTTAAGGCATCCAGTCTGGTTTAACTTCACTGTTGAGAAATACTACTGCCTTACTGAAAAAGAAAACACCCTAATATCCTTTTAAATTCTCAAAATGAACCTTTTCCATTAAAAAGTTATTGTTTTGGTCTAGCTTTGAAAAACTGTCCAAGTTTGCTGCTCAGTACTGTGTTTTTAGGAAATATTTTAGCCTGCTTTCTTTAGGGAAGCAAGGCTTACGTACTACGACCCTCTTCTTCCCTCCAACCTCTTGTCCCAATAGCTTTTAACACCAATTTTTGGTCAGGTATTATACAGGTGTCCTTACTTTCCTATTTCTTGAAGAAATACATATCAGGACAAGGGGAGAAATCCTAGTCACGTCCCAGGTAACAACATGACCAACCTTTTCAGGCATCAGCAGACCCACAAAGGAACTTACACTCAGACCAGAAAACCATAGGTACCTGTGTCTCTTTTATTCTGGAGACCTGAGCTCCTTTTTATCACTGTAGGTTACAACAGGAGATAGAGTGAAACAGTCAGTGCTGAGATCCATACTGCATGCGTTTTGGGGATTTTACCTTGTGCAGTAGGCTAAAAATTCTGTGGTCATTGGGGCAAGTTTGGGCATCAGAAACATTCCAGCCTTTACCTGCCCAAGCATCACTTAGTCTGAACCAAGGTAATTTGGGTCAGCCAGAAGTCCTCTTCAGGAGCCCTACAACACAGATGCTGCCATGTACACCCCATGCGCTGCTATGGAGGCATGTCCTTTCCCTTGCCTCAATGAACCAGCCTGCTGTGAAAGACTTAATACTGGAACAGGATCATCGATTATGTGGCACTCAAAGTATTTCACAGAGACCAGCACTGCCGTTGCATTTCATAGATGAAGAAATGGGGAAACATCTTGGTCAGGGTCATCTCAAAAGATGTTGATAAGGAAAGTTGCTTGCCAAACTCTGTCCAAAGAGCTACTTATGTCAAAACTTTATGCAGACAAGACTAATTTACAATTCTATTGTTTGAATGGCTCATCTGTACAAAGTTAAATAAGTAATTTGTGGATGCAGAACCAGTCAGTACTGTAAACGCACAGAATATGTTTAGCAATACAAAGCAAACAGTTGTCTTTGGGAAAGCTGCTCTGCAAAATGAATTGTAAGTAATGTTTTTGTCTGACCTCATCCTCTGAGGCACATTTTACATTTATTTATTTTTAAGTGGTAGATGGCTTTTCTATATTCCCTTTTAATTTTCCTGAATGATAATTCCCTGCTTCCAACTGGCTCTAAGAGTCATTAGTGGGTGACAGCTATCTGAGGAATCCATATAACTCTTCTGTCCTGTCTGTTTGAGCTGCCATGTTTCAGATGTGTTATCAAGACATTGCTATTGTGCAGATACAGATTAGTTCTTGAGACAGATTTTTCTGCTTCACCAGTTCTTTTGTAGCTGCCAGAACTAATTGCTTACATTACATTACCAGTCTATGCCTCTATCACTCGCAGGATGATGCCATCCTTTAGAATACAGCTGCATACTTAAGTGCACTTTTTCACTACTTCTTACTATTCCTGCCTACATATACGATTTACAGAATTGTGCCTGATTTTTCTTTGACCTCCGCTACTTGCCAGAGATTGTGTAATGGCTACAGTGATTTGTTTGCCTTTTCTATCTCTGAAATTTTCTTTTTTTTTTTTTTCTTTTTGATCACTTACTTGTAGTTAAACAGAGTAGCCTATAAATTCTGGAAAGAGAATATTTCCTTTCTGAGACTAGCTTAGTAACAATGTTGTAGTGATCAGATATATTTAGAAAATTCAAAACTTAAGAAAGGTAAAATGAAGAAAAAAAAGGAAATATGTCAAAGCTTATCCTGTCTACAGAATAAAAGTATTTTTTTCCATTATGGTCCAGCTGTATTACGTCTTAATTCTAAGATATAAAAGCCCAATATTCACTGATGGTGATATGCTTTGAGACCAAAACTTGCTGTCAATATAAACTGCTGGATGATCCGTGCATGTGCTTAACTGTTCAGGTTAATGTTAGCTGAATGTTTTCTTATAACTAGAAAGAAGTATTTTGTATGGTACTTACTATTCATACTGAATATTTATTCAGAATGAACATTTTAGTCTATATGATCCAAAGTAAATGAATGTACGTATATCTGTGATTTGCATTTGAGAGGGAAAAAATGTTCCAGTGTTTTAGTGCTACTTTTTAGATTTGTAGAGTTGTTTGGGACTATTGGGATATGAAGTACTCCATTTTGATCTTCTTATGTTGTTGTTTTTGTTTTTATGTCACTGGTACATCAGGCCGTTGTTTTAATGCTCTAGATTACTCATTAGTAGTAACTGTAATAATGATAGCAATTATGCAGATTGACACAACGTGAATAAAATACAGTTCTTTAAATAGCATAAGAGTAAGACTTTGGTGACTGGAGATTTGCTGCAAGTTGTATATCTTGAGTATTCATATCCAAAGTACTGAAATGATGGAAGGATTCTCTCAACCACATGAACTGTATTCTTTTTCATTATTGCTATAATAAAATTTTTGATGCCAAACAGTACCTTTTGTTTGTTTGTTTATTTCCATAAATAGTGATACAGAAAAGCTCTTCAATGTGAAATATTTATTTGTAATCCCAAATTTCATCATTGCAGCAGGTTCTGTGGACACGTTACTTCTTATATTAAGGGAAAGCCACCTCCGTTCTATACAGTACATGATGCTTGTGAAGTAACTTAACTGTGGCACTCTGACGACTTCGTTCTAGTGCTGACTTTTGCAAGTCATTGTGCAGACCAGTCAATCAGTGGTGGGGAGGACACAGCTGAAAGGTTTTCTCTGGTTTATTTGGTAAACAAGATGAACGTTTTTTGCATGGAAACATGCAAAACATTTTTACAGGGAAATCAGTTTGTTCTCAGATGAGGATTGGATTGAAATAGTTGAAAATTTTGGTTTCCAAAACTGCACCCAAGGAAGTTCAGCTTTCCGGTGGAGGGGGGGGGTGGGAGGGGGGGCGGGGCTGCTATATAAACAGGGTCTCACCTAGACAGTGGAATTCCCAGCATTGACTACACTACAAAAAATACAGCACAAAAATAGAGGAGGAGAGAAGCTGAGCAGAACGAAGTCTGCTGATGTTGTGAAGTTAAGGGTGAGCTAGAGAGAGAACCCAGCTTCACAGCTAAGCTGTACTGTAATTTCCTACAGACTGTATCTGCTCTAAAATCACTGCAGCTATTTCCCTATGGGAGGTGGGGAGTGAAATTTATTCCAGTAGTTCCAGAATTAGATTTCTCAAAGGGAGAAAGGAGTGGGGAGAAACACAAACCGCTGTGGTTATATTGGATGCTGATTTAATTTACATTTGTGGTGATTGGATTGCAGTAATTTCCCCGGGGAGCAGCTCCTGAGATAATAATTTCAAAAGAGAATCTTAGCAATGGTGAGCCAAGAACTTCCTGAAACAGGATGGTTTGCAGGAGAAAATCTCTTTTTACAGGCATGTGGGTTCAGCCAAATTTAATAGGAATTCAAAGAAAAAGAGAGCATGGAGAGGTTGTCTTGCTGGCAAAACCGGTTCATTTGTGGGAAAACTCTGTGATTGTAAAATTGTTTGCTATAAAATGATCTTACAGGGAATTACATTGTATATTATTTAAAACAATCTTTGGCAAATTTGAGTGAGAGACTAATAAAGAGCCTGGTATGTTTTGTTTTGGGTGATCTGTGTCAAGTATTAAAAAAATCTGTGCAGCCATAAAGTCTTTATAGCACAAGTGTGAGCAGGGCTAGGCCAGGAATCATATACTGGAATCATATACTACATGCCTAGGAGGAAGAGATAAAGGCCTGATTCTGATTTTGATTTCTGTCTCAATTTAGTGCCAACATTGTCACCTGTTATCCTACAGAGAAGGGGGTTCAATTCTTTCTGTACAGCCAGAGGGCTTCAGTCTAGTCCAGAATGATCCATCTCAGCAGTTATTAGACACTGTTCAGAATAACAAAGAGGGAAAGGCTGGAAGTAATAAGGGTTCTAATTAATGCTAGGGCAAACAAGGAATGAAGCCAAACAAAACACGGAAACATTGTATTATCTGTCTTGAAGCAGGATACGTTAGAACGTGCTTGATCTGGATTTTCAGGTATATTTGGGCTGCCTTTTCCAGCTGGACAATACAACAGAGCTGCCAAATCCGCCCAGTCTGAAGGCCCGGAGTAGCAGTCATTCTGGCTTTGTTACAAAATCACCTTTGGTGTCTCTATTAATTAGTCTGCAAGGCTGTCATGCTGACTTAGCTACAATCCATTTGTTAAACTCACTTTCATGCTAAAAATAGTCCCATCTTGTTAGCCGTGGCTTCTATAGGGTAACTTTTGCTCGATTTGCAGCGCTGTGTGAATAGACAGAAAGGAGCCAATGTGACAATACCGGATGTCAGCTTGCACAGTCAAGCCATATATACTAGTAGAAAGCAAGGCGGGGAAAATGCTTTCTGTTGCAGGTGAGAAAATCATCAGAGAGGCCTTACTTCATCTCACAAAGGAGAAAACATTCCCATCATGGTCAGCAAGCACTCACTCTTCTTCTGTTCCTCAGCATCTGTAACAGATGTGCTGTGGTATCTCAGTCTCCACAATAGCTGGTTAGCTCGCCCACCAGCTAGCCAGGTGCCTGGAGCTGGCAGCTGAGAGTCAGTGTGAGGCACGTTGCATCCTGATAGATAGGGAAGCATCCATGTGCTGTGCATACAGGTAGTACGGGTCATGCAGCATCTTTCATGCTCTCCCTAGAACTGGTCCTCTTGATCAACCCATTCAATCCCTTTTATTAGCATTTCTACAAATACGGCAGTGTAAAGGAGAAGAAGAAAAAGAATTAGTCAAAACCTATGTGAACTATGAAATATTTTTCTGCAGTTGAACTCATTATTTGTAAACTCATACCCCAAATCAAAAAGCAAAATCTTAATGTACAAAATTTCCTGTGACGTGTGACTCCAGCTATTGATGTGCGAGACCTCCCAGGTTCAGAGGCTCGCAGTGCAGAAAGATGAGTGTCCAGGCAGGATTTTCAGATCAGCCATTAGTCATAACTGGGCTTTCTTCAAATGTTTGCTTCTTGTAAGCCTTACAAACAAACAAACAGACAAAAATAAAATAAAATAAAAATCAACCATCCAAACAAAAAAACTGATTTCCCTTTATGAAAATTAGGAAGACTTTTTATAGAAATAGTTGAAATACTGCAAGTGTGCTGCTTGACCATTAAAAAAAAAAAAAAAAGAACTAGGCTTTAAAGGTTTCAAAAATACTTTTGAGCCCTTTGATAACTCAGTTAAGAGAACGATAAATGCCATCCTCTGTTATTCCAGCTGGGACTGTGACAGCACTCCTTAGGAGAGACATCATGACAAACCAGCAGCCTTACTAAAAAACAGCGGGATTGTACTGGTCAGGGATCCGGCCACCACAGGGCTTTTGCTTCTGCAGTTGAGAATCTGGGTCGTGCTGATTTTTAGCTCTACTGATTTTGAGCACAGACTGTGCTTTTATTGAGTGAGAAGAGGACTGCGCTTTACATAATTATTCTCTGACCATTTGGCTCAGGACCTGGCCAGAGCACAGCATACAGACCACAGCTGTGTGGAATTCCCAAATTCGTAAGACAAATGACTCCCAGTGAAGTCATTCTTTGCTGAGTGCTGTTGTCATGCACTGCTTTACTGTTACATGCACTGTTTTACTGTTACAAAGGCTGAGTCAGCCTTAACTAAGCATTTGGGTTGCTGTCTTGAAGAAACTCTCTGAGAGCATAAAGCAGATATGTCTGCATCACCTTGCCTGAGGTATGTCCAGTGGCACTCGGTATAAGACCAGAGTCTGGCCAGATTTCTCCTTCTGGATTATCAGACAAATGCAAAGTAGGCCATGAAGCAATGCAGCAGCTGCAACTCAGATAAGCCCAGCGATGACCCTCAATTTTGCTGTCACTTGCAGGATCCATGAGCAAATCAATTTGGAGAGATCACAGTAATGACATTTTCTTTGTGTTTTTTGTTTTGTTTTGTGTGTGGTTTTTTTTTTTTTTTTTTTTTTTTTTTTTTTTTTTTGGTGATGGCTATGGAAACTGCTGACACTGGATGTAAGAAAAGACAGGCAAAAAGGGGAAGGAAGGAGTCAGGATTAAAAAGGGATACAATACACTGGTGTTTTTCTTTATCTGTTCTATTTTAGTGCAGATTTATCAGGATCCTTTCTACCTGACCCCATGCAGGTATGATAGCTTTGAAAGAATGCTGACAGTTACACCTTGCTGCTCTAATGAATTTATGCTAGGAGAACCACAAAAATGTCTTTAATAATCTCTGCTTTGAAACATATTTGACATTAGATGTTTCCTGGCTTCAGCATATGTAGCACAGGAATTACATATGCAATTTAAAGGAGATTCTTCATCAAAGCTTTAATTCCAAGTGTCTTATTTGCCTAGGTGATATGATCCATCCAGGTTGTTGGATAGCAATGCTAACAATCTCAAAAACATGGTTATGAAGAAGAAAAAAAAACACATGCGATCAATCTCTCTTTGCCATCCTGCTGTCTTTTATGCTCTTGCTGTCACTTAAAAATCTTAAGATGGAGGTGTGACCCTTACTAATACATTCCCATACGTGTCTAACACTTCTGCTTAACAGCCCCAGACTTCCTCATGCACAGCCGTCCCTGGAAGTGTGGATTTATTCTCTTCTGAAATGTTAGAAAAAAGGTGCAAACTGAAGTGTAAATAACATTCATCTCACCAAATCGATTGGAATATGACTGCTGCTTTTAAGGTGGATCAGAGCCTAGGGGAAAGTTAAAAATTTCTAACTAATGTTTAGACTGGGTAAGGGAATGCTAAAGTAGAGAGGCCTCATTTTAGCACAAACTAATTTGGCTCATAGCTTTTTCTGTTGTGTGGTGGATGTTATTTGAAGAAGATAAGACTTGGCTATGCACAAGAATATTTCATATTATAGATGCAAAGTGTGTTACTTTTATAACCCTGTTGCTTTTTATTACTAATCAATTGTCATACATACAAAGGAAAACCATTTGGCGAGAGATGAGCCAGAAACATAAACACTAAAATGAGAAACTGACGCTGACAGCTCAGAGAAAATTTCCTGACATGGAGGAGAATGAAGCAATGGTATCTCTTCTGCCACAGTGTCCTATCGGACCTTGAATTTATTTTCATATGGTTTCAGAGCATCTCTTTAGCTGTCAACACATCAAGCCTGTTTCAGAGCCCATTGATGTCAATATGAGTCTTTCCATTCACTCTGCCCAGCTTTGATCATACCCTTAAAAAGTTCAAACCACATAAGTGCATTTTGGGCCTTTTTACTTATGGGTCTGGAACACTTTTATTTCCATGTTTATTAGTGCTGTACGATAGAGCTTTAGCTAGCTGTGAAACCTATATCTTATTATAGGGAGGATAAATGTCAGAACATTTGGTATCAATTGAATCTTAGGTTCAGCCCACCCAACGTTTCTTGAGTTTTTGTCATCATTTATGATATAGTATTAAATATCTTCCTGTAATTTGTCATTCTACAATGACATGCCACCGAGGAAAAATGAACTCAGTGTAAAATCTGTTAATTGGCAATTTCCAATAGGAAATCTGAAACCTCTGTGACCCCTTCTGAATTACCTACTGTGCAGAGATGCATCCCATGTTACAGATATTTTCAACGGAACACGAAATAGGCCAGTATTTATAGAAATTAAACCTTCCATGATGGTACTGGCAATCTTTATTTTCTTCTGTTTAAAGATGTCTTGCCTTTTCATTTTTAGAAATGAATTATCTAAGTTGTTGAATACCAGAGACCTAAGCATTTACAATGAAATTCAGGGAAAATTTGGAAAAACAAAACAGTTTCACATCAAAGTTACATGATGCTCAGACCTCAAATGATTCAAAAACAAAACAAAACAAAACAACAACAACAAAAAAACTGTATTTCAAATCAGGATATCCTCACATGCAGTATAGATTCTATAATTTTGTTACTGAGCTGTGGAACATATTTTTACTGGAATTTCTGACCTCCTGACCTTTATTTTACACATAGAGACAACTGAATTGCATGCAGACACTGTTGTAGCCTTGTAACACTTTTTGCTGACTATCCTAACCAGAAGTCATAACCTTACCCTGTTAATGAGGCTGATAACTTAAATCATTTACAGCAAGTTACAGTTCTAAATCAGTGAATTATTCCACTGTGGACGGTAGAGCACTTTTCGTAAAAATCCAGATCCCTTCCTTCAGTAGTTAGTGAGGATGTTTCAGAGATAGATTCCCAGATAGACAGATCAATAGAGAGGGAGGGAGGGAGGGAGGAAGGACGGAAGGACGGAAGGACGGAAGGACGGAAGGACGGAAGGACGGAAGGAAGGAAGGAAGGAAGGAAGGAAGGAAGGAAGGAAGGAAGGAAGGAAGGAAGGAAGGAAGGAAGGAAGATAAATGATTAGCATTCTCTTGTTCTGGTAAATGAATTTTAGGGATACAAAAACCTGGTTGAGGAGTTGGTTTAGGAAGATACCATATATATAGTGGTCTGAGGCTTTCTGACTGACATCTTTTCAAGCACTTATAGATGAAACATTTTTGCAGTGGGCAACATAAAGTATTATAAAAAATCATAGCAGAATAACATGAACAGGTTATAGCAAGTCTGGAAAGAGCAATACTTCTGCATGGACTTAACTCAAGGTTCAGTTAGAACTCACAAACTGGAGGTGGCAGGAGAGGAAAAAGACCAAGGTGGATTGACTCATTGATTTGAATTTTTTGAGGATCGCAGAGCTGCAAAATAGAGCTATAAAATTCCAGGATAAATCACATGGTTTTAATAGTGTTCATGATACCTACATGTAATTGTATAGTATATTGGTAAGAACAGAATAATTTGAAATATATCTAATTCTGGTCATCAGTACAAAAGAAAGCTAAATGGAATCAAAAGAGATTCAGAGAAAATCTCATCAGATGAAGAAATAAATGGAGCTTCTCTCATTAAAAGAGAGCATGGTTTATGAAACTAGACAGAAGAAAGCTGAATGAAGAGTTGTGGGTATAAATCTGGGGTTTAGGGACAATTTTCACCATGGAGGAAGAGACAGATAAGGAATAGCTACTTATCAAATAGTAATGAACAAGTTTAGACTAGAAATTAGAAGGTTTCCACTCATTAGAAGAAACCAGTTTGGAAACTTCATTTTAATTTGAAAGAGAATAAACTATTTCTAGATAAAGACTTTGAAGGAGGATGAAATTTTATTGTTGAAAGGAATTTAAAGCAGTTGTGATTCATGTTTATTTACTTGTTTGTATTGTACGAGTACTAATTTTGAAGGCTTCCATTGGCTGTATAATTTGCCTTTTCTCCCCTGTTTAAATCCTTGGAACCTTTTTTTCCACCCACTCTTCTGATTCACTGGAAGAGCTTACAGAATCATGATGAAAGGACAGAGCTTCCCAGTACTCCTAAGAGATGCAGGAATTCAGACACTGATGACTATTTTGTATCCAGTTCACATAGCATAATTGTGAAATCTGGGTCTGGAAGAGGATTTTTCCTTCTGCTCAGATTGCTAAGGCTTTATATTTTGCTAATTTTTTGCTGCCTTCTGTGGTATAGAACATGGTAGTCTGCTTAGAGTTATTTGGGACTTTTATTGATTTTTTCCCTGTTATGTCAGGAAAGTGGCTTCTTGGCTTCTTGGCAATAATTCCAGCTTTGGGGTTTAATTGTAGGTTTTAAGTTTGTTAAGGAAGTTAAGAAAGTTTTATGGTTTATGTCAAGTGAAATAGATGTTTTAAAGTGTTGTACAATGAAACATCTATTGGCATAGTTACCAGGGATAGAATTAATGCTCAAGATTTTGTATTCTTAAATGTAACCAATTGGAAGATTTCAGAAAAATAAAACAACCTGTTAAATTCAGCCACACCACTAATATCTTCCTCATTCACTTTTTTTTTTTTTTTTTTTTTTTTTTTTTTTTTTCCTTGGAGCTTTTAGCTGGACAGCTTTTAGTGCTTATTGTTCACTTTGTATTATTTTGTCTGGCACAAAGATATTATATATGGCTCCATTTCAATCTAAAATATGCCTGACAAGCTGGTTTGGAGACATACTACATTTGGTGATAAAGGTCACAAAATAATAAAATTAGTCACTAGTAAGAGTGTTTCAGTTTTGTTTTGTTTCCAATGGGATAATTTATTTTATTATTCTTTGTGGTATGAGTGATACTTGTTAAGGATACAGTGAAATATCTTGCATAAAGAGGGTGTTTATTGATTTATTTATTAATGACATGTACAGAGATTTAAAAACAGAAGGAAATAATGTGAACATGTATGGATTTAGTGGTTAACAGTTATCTCATTCCCTATCTGTAGCATGTGAAATTCACTATTGGCTATTAGGGTTACAACCTAGCAGCTGGGACAGGTCTCTTCCAGGTGGAAGACTCACGATCTAGGCTGAAATAGTGAGCTTCAGAGGTAGAGGCATGGGATTCATGAATTTGTGCTAACTAGAAAGCTGCCCCTGGGAACAAAGTTGTGAAGTTTTTTTGTTTGTTTTTGTTGTTTTTTGTTTGCTTGTTTTTCTTCTTTTTTCTTTTTTTTTTTTTTTTTTTTTTTTTTTTTCTTTTGAAGAATACTAAGCTTTTTAACCTATCACATGTAGTGGAAATTATTCTTTGCTTAACTGTATGAGTAGAAGGACAAGGAAGCAAAGTGTCTTTCATCAAAAATATTGTATGCATCTGGATACACAGATGCACATGCACAAACAAGCTAGCAGGAATCACAAAATATAGTTTCTTCCTTTAAAGCTGTTTCCCATTTAATTTCTGTGGTAAACTAGCTGAAAAGTTAGGTAGCAATGTTGACTGAAAGACAGGAATTTTCAAATCAAAACCAATGAAGGTGGAAGGCCTTGCAGCAAATCCTTCAGAGCACCTTTAAATTCTTAGGAAAGCAACTTTTATTCTTTGGTTATGTACTAGTTCAGACTAGAGATGCAGTAAAAATGGAAAACACTTTTCAAATATATTTATTGCATGAAGGTAGTTGAGCCAAAAGGTTCATAGTCACAAGGCTATGAATTACCAAGTCATCATCCTAGCCATCTGAGTTTATTAGAAAACACTTCACTCAGGTGTTTCTCTGTGAAAGCTTTGTATGAAAAGGAATCCATCAGATCTCTAAAGCTGAGGTAACCAGCAACGTTGCAAACTACTACTCTGTGTTCACAGATGTTTTCTCTAGCCTGTCTGAGTTCAGCTTCCTCACCCAAGTACTTGGGCTATCTTTGTGATCTTATCTTGTTGGGTATGTCTGTGCTATCCTGTTAGTACACCTAAGCATTATATGTGGGTGGCTAAAGGAAAGACAATGGATCCTTTCATCCTTAGTCTCACAGATCAGTAGTAAACTGCAGGAAGCTGCATGCTTGGATGCATTCTTTGAGGAAAAAAAAAAAACAAAACAAAACAACACAACATTATTTTTTTCTCTCTTATGCAAGACAGAAGCAGCGTATCATGCCCAGCAGTGCTGAATGCTGCAGAGGTCCAAGAGAAAATTAATGGCTGTCCCCCTCCAAAGTGGTAAAAAGAAGACACCATCCTTCATTACCAAGGAGGATATATATTTTTTTCCCCAATACCATGTCCTGGCCTGAGTCCAGATTTTGCCCGGCCTAGAAGGTTACCTTATGTGCTAAGATTTTCTGTAAGTTTCCTTCAGGAAAGAGAATTTAGGCACTGAGATTTTGGCAAAAGTGTTTAGCTAGGATTCCTGCATCTTGTCCAGGAGGTCAGATCCAGCCAGATCAGGCTGTATAATGAAGGTGAAAGTGAAGTGTCTCCTGCCAGTGCTGCCAGCTTGTCTTGATCCAGCACCCAACAAGTACCACTTTACAAGACAGAAAGATTTTCACAAATCTTGTATTGCCTCCATTAAAGCAAAGGCCTTTCTTGCTGAGTGAATATAGTAAATTTGAGAATGCAGGAAATAATCTTAACCAAATTAATTTATATTTATCTTAAAGAAAATTATTCATTTGGCTAGCTATTTTTTCCATTTGATTTTGACATGCCAGTTTCAGAAAGATTTAGCTACCATGATTGTAATGCAAATAACCTCAACATTTGTATCTTTTTTTTCTGTTTCTGTTTTGTCTTTGAAAACAAACTTCTCGGTATATGCTGTATGCATATATATATAAAGATTCTTGAAAAATTATTGATTCTTCAGAAAAAGGGTTGATCTTTTAGCATTTTGTCCATGGTGTTGTTTTCTAGTGATCGGGATTTTTTAAAGCAGCTTGAAAAGTGTTGTCTTTTTAACCTTCAGCTAAATCTTATTCAGTCTACTGGTTGCTAGTAGGAAAATTAGAAGAATAGGATGTTATTTGAGATAATGCAGGTTAAAAGACCTTATTTCTTGTCAGAGCAGTTAGTTAAGAGCACTGTGGCTTTCTATTAGTCTCACAGTCTGAGAAGGTGTCTCTTGCTAAGACTTTTTGTAGCCAGTAATAGTGTAATCAACTTTGGTTTAATTAGCAAAGAGTAATAATAATAATATTAATGATAAGGTTGCAAACATCTGCTTGGAGTCCTTGACACCTTGAGGTTTGGTTGTTGCAGCCTGTATCACATTGTCACCATTTTCCTTATCCATGACAGTTAAACAAACCTAGTATTGCACTGTTTATGTGTACTTTAATCACATTTTCATTTATCAGCAAAGCAATTCATTTAGGGAAGTTCAGACATTATCCATTCAGTCCTCTATTCCTGTGGTAAAACTAAAAATCTCAGCCCAGGGCTGCATTTCATCACAACTGGTAAGAGACCACAAACTCATTTCAGAAAGACCTCTGAAAAGCCAAGAAAGAGATTCCCATCCCTGGATAACATTCAAACAGCAAAAAATGACAAGCAGCCTATGTAATGTTTCTGTTTCTCCCCTTTGCTACACTGAGCAACTATCTTAACATCAAACCTTCATAAAAGAAAAGATGCTTTTTTACTGAAATATTGTAGGAACACAAGGAAGGCAGAGAATTACATCTCAGTGTGAACCTCAGAACCTCGACTGTCCACTGCTGGAAGAATCAGGCTGCTTACTCAGTCTGATAGATTATTATTTTTTCTAACTGGAGGTACTCATTTCTTGTATTAATCTGTGTAAACAAGAATTAGTCTTGCAGAACATGCCTGGAACAAAGAGTGAGACAGAGACAACACACAGTCAGGATAGCGCTCCTTTAAAGATGCTCTAAATAATAGTCTCATTACTTTTCAATCTAGGTTTCTGTGCCTCTCAGAGGGGGAGAAATGCAGACGGGAAGGTCCCAGATACTACAAAAACAACAAAAAAAAAAGGGCTGAAATGGAGGGATTTGGCTGCTCTGTATGTTAGCAATGCATCAGCATGCCTCAGAATTGATGTGGATATAGCCAGGAACAAGACCACAGCCCAGTGCCAGAGGTGGCACATTTATAATGAGACCAAATGAAGGGGCTCATTAATTTCACAAATGGTGAAGAGCTGCCTGTTCCCTCTTTTATTATCTCTCCTCCATCTCCATTATGAGTGCATGTGTGTGAAGGGGTGGGGAAGAAAAGCATGCATTACATGTACAGGCTGTGAGCTGATCTGCATTGCCCTACTGGGAAATTAATGAACATCCTGGTGACTCCCTCTCTGAGCTCCTCCCTCATCTCAATGGCAAATTAGAAATAGGGAAAGCTAAGGGAAGCAGAATATTACAGATAATACCTTTCTTTTTATCAGAGAAAGAGAGAGAGAGCGCTCTACAGGAAAACAGAAATAAAAGGCACTATGTAGTTTATTCTTTAATTTAGATGCTTGATGATCTGTGGATCTGGGACAGGTCATAACATGCAACAAAGCCACCCTGGGTGTGATTTACCAAAACAGAAATTAGTTTTGACCTAGAGTGACTGGAAAGCTGTGTGAATGACCCTTGGATATGTCAGAATGGCACTCAATAAGTAATTGCAAACATTTTTTTTTCTTTTACAGTTTTTGTTCAGAGCTAAGCCACCCAAATACTCCATACTAATCCCAGCACAGAACAAATAGTAAAAGCAGTCTTTGCTGCTAGTGCTGGGAGAAAACATTCAATTAAGTTGCTGTGGTGGCTTAGTGACAGCAGCCTTTCACCTTTGGAAACCTAGCTGCTAGTTATCTGTCTTGGGTCACTAAGGAAAATGAGTTGATGTTCTCAGGCTAAGCCCTAGGGCACATTCTGCTCAGAATCACCAGACCACAGTATAATTTGGAGCTTTTGTCTGTGTGTACTTAGGAAAGGTCTAGGCCTAGAAGAAAGCTGAAATTCAAAATTAGGGTATGCTAAGAACCAAGTGGCTTCCCAGAAAAATTAAAACACCAAGATTCCCAGCACTTTAATTGTCATTAGGTTCACTAACTTGTCAAAGCCAAAAGAGAACTATGGGCAAAGCAGCAAAGTGGGAATTGTGAAATATTCCTGGCTGCTGGAATCAAAAGGAAGCATTCACAAATGGAAGGAAAAGCTTTATTACATGAACAAGGATTTTAGGCAGCCAGAGAAGCAGAACCTGACTGCCTTTGGTGTCATAGTACTGAAGTTTGCAGTGCCTGAGCTAGTTTCAGTGTCTCCACATCTGCCAGTGGGATGGATGTGGTTGTGCCCTAACCATCCCACCATTCCTGTCTGAGTGGAAGGAAGAGCCAGGAGAAATGCTGGGAGGGAGGGAGGGAGACCTCTTGACTGGTTGCGTTAGGAATGGCCATCTTACACCCTCTCCTCAGCTCACTCATCTCCAGCATTATGACTGGGGACAGTGGGACAGTGAGGGTGGCACATCTAGCCCACCTTCTCCTCCGCAGCTACTGCCCACAGGGAGCAGTTAGGGCAGCACTGCTAACAATCACCCAGTTTTGGTTGGAGGGTAGCTGCATATGACCGATCCCCAGAATCAGCAGAACCCTGGAATGAGCCTTTTCTTTAAAGTGACCTCATTGAGAGGCATCACAGACTTCCTAAGTTTAAAGCTGCATCTAGGGCAAAGGAAAAGCACCAAGTACTATAGCAAGGAAACCATGCTCAAAGATTAGGAATCCGGAGTTGCTGAATGAGGCCAAGCAAGCCACAAGCTGGAGAGAAAACATCCCCCCGAGTTCCTGGGGGACTTCTTTCCTGCACGCTCAACATTTACCCCAGCAGCTCTGTGTTTTCCTGGTGTGCACGTGCACAAACCCTGTGGATCTCTGCACAGGACTTATCTTTTTGCTACCTTGGAGACTTGGCTTTCTGCCTGTCACAGACCAGGCCTCACAAAGCTCTCCCACCTGTGCTTCAGCTGGCCCCCCAACACCCCACACCTGCCTGCAACTTCATCAGGTGTTACTTATAAAAGAAGGGAAGAAGGTTATAAATCCCCTTTTCTTAGTCAGGGCTGCACTTATTTCAAGTAGCAGCAGCAGCTATGATCTGTGCCAGCCAGAGGACTTCACTTCGCTTATGTTCAGTGCTTCACGTGTGGTAAGTGCTGATGCTTGGCTGGGTGATGGGACTTGCTTGTCCTTTTTGTCTCGAGCCCAACAGAAGCAGAGTGAGCTCTTGCTGTGGTAGAAGCAGGAGACTGCTGTCCCAAATCTTGGTTAGTAGAGAAAGGCAGATACCTCTCAGAGTGCTTGAGCACACCCTCAACCCTCTGCTGTTTCCCCATGTCATGTACCATGCTGGCTGTGGTGAAGAGCAGACAGCAGGAGCATGGCTTGAGCACATCTCCTGCTCAGGAGGTATTGCAGTCCTGCGCTCTTAGTATGGGTGCCACCAGCCTCTAAGTACTTTTTCCCTGTGTTTTTTTTTTTTTTTCTCCTCACTTTAACCTCCCCTTTTGGGAGAAGAGGTGATGTAAGTAATTACAGTATAGAATTTTGAAGTTCTTTGGATGATAAATGCTGTGGTGGACTTAGGGTGGGAAGCAGTCTAGAGCCATAGTTGTCCGTGGTGAACTGGGGACTAGGGGTTGTCCCATTTATCCTGAGTCCTGTTCCATGCTTGTTCATCATTTGGATGGCTTATGTTATCATTTCCAAGGCTTATTAACAAGGCAGAGAAGTAGGGGGTAGAAGGCTGTTTAAACGGGAGGACTGCTCTTCTTTTCTCAATTTACTTGTGGTTTAAATTAGCAAGTTTTCCTCACTATAGAAAGTCCATCAGAAGTCTTATTTATTTTGTTATTTAGAGATAAAAGAAAAATCAGTTTATATGTCTGCGTATTACAGTGTGTAGGTATAAGCTAGAAACCAATGTGTAATGATGCTAGGTACATTTTTTTTTTTGGTGTGTATGTGTTACTTAGATGCCCAAATCTCTTAATGTTATTTTTTTCAGTGGTATTTCCCTTCTTGTGCAGAGCCCAAAGCTCTTTCTCTATCTTGTATGCTACTTTCACTAAAGTTAGAATCTACTGAGGCCTTCACTCTTAAGGCTCAATTTCAGTCTTGTGCTGAAGATCAGGATCAGGCATGAATGTTTTCTAGTCATTTCAATGGCTGAATTTACTCTTTTTTCTGGAAAGCATAGGGAAAACATGGGCTGTTAATGCAATATATCTCTAAGTAATTGTAGGAGCAAAGTTTTATGCCTTGCC
Source organism: Anas acuta (assembly GCF_963932015.1). Lineage (NCBI taxonomy): Eukaryota > Metazoa > Chordata > Aves > Anseriformes > Anatidae > Anas > Anas acuta. The sequence goes on along the minus strand of NC_088979.1, from coordinate 112,110,157 downwards.
AGCTACCTATACAACACCCCACTTCCAAATGATCTGGTTATGGCATATGGTGATTTCTGCAAAGGAAGCAATTTGGCAGGAACCAGCCCTGCAGGAAGGAGGGAACCGAACTGGAGTATTGTTATCGTCTTCTGTTACGTTTTGACCACAGGTTGTCAGTAAATAGCCTTTGGAGTTTAATTACATGATCAAGATTGCTGAGGAGCATGGAAGACGAAAGAATGAATAGGTAATGGAAAGCAATTTTTCCCCTCCTTTACTCTGGGGCAGCCATAATTAAAGTTAAAGTGCTGCTGGAAACTGAGTTAGGGGAGTGAATTGTAATTGCAAACACTGTTTGCTCAGTCACTCTTGGCAACAGTGTCATGTTAACTCAGTCTTTGTGTCTCCTGTGAATCCTCCAGATTGACGAAAACATCTTTTCTTATCCAATTTGTTATCACTGACATCAGAAAGTCATTAAAGAATATCAGCAGAGTAGATTGGGATCTGGAATAAGAAATCAATTATTGCCAGGAAGTACCTTTATAGACACTAATTAGGCCTTGACTGACATTTACGGTATTCCTTTAATGGTACATATGGTCAGTTTTTAAAGGTACAGGGCAGCTATCAGTGTTTTAAGTAACACCCATCCTTTTTTTTCCCAGCTGTCCATATGCCAGCTCATGCTAGATCAGATGCATGCTGCAAAATCTATGAAAGAGTGGATTTTCATACAAGTAAAAATAAAGTCGTTGACCTGTTCATTTAGCCAGAAATTAAATGTTACCCCTGGCACCAGATAGCTGGTGTTGGTCGCATTTAGCAGGATGGTTCCTGCCTTTCATGTCTGTTCTGCAGATTGCCAGTGGCAGATAGATTAGACTTTCACAAGAAAGGCCTAATAGATATACAACAGGCATATATAGGTTTAGACATCTGTGCAAGCAAGAAAGGCCATGGATAAATAATCTTACCCTGTGAAAGATTGGAAGCACTATAGAGATCTATAATAAAAACAGCACAGACAAGTATAATTTAATAGGGAAAACACAGAGATGGGCCAGTCAGGGGACCATGTCAAAGGCAATGTGGGAGCACGCCTTGTTTCTGCTTTCACTGTGGCTGTTTGCAAAACTGTCAGCATGATTCTCCATATGGATGAACATTAAATTGCTTTGCTTTCCCTAGCCTCAACTGGAAGAGTTATCCATCTCTACATTAAACTGAGTCTAATTCCTAATCTCTTCTCTTTCGAATCCCACTGAGGTATATATCTCCAGGTATTTTAGTATTTTATGATCCCTTCATGTTGTTAAAATACACCCAGTGCTATTAGCTTATAACCGCTCATTCTGTAAGTAAAAACTGAAGACAACTTCCCTCTCCTCCCTGCCTAAAACAAACAAACAAAAAGCAATAAATATACCAAAACTTTGAAATAATCATGCATGGTAAGAACCTGGACCATTCAGTACAGAAATGAAGTAGTTGCAACTTATGTCAGGGTAGATGTAATCAGTACAATTTGCATAAGAGCTTGCAAATGTCATCTTCAGTTTATTTATGTGGCCAGCATGTAATGACCTCTAATAAATATTTAGGTGAGTTGTGTAAAGATGAAAATTTTAAAGGACAAGTTAAGTCTATATTCTACAATTCTCTGGGACTCAAGTCCTGAGCTTCTATATTTGCTGTAGTTGCATTGGTGCTAGATGACTGTAAAATTGTATAAATCATAAGTCTCAGTTTAGATTTGATATCAAATTTGGTACCTGTAAACAATCCTAAAAGATAATATCATACATCTTACTTGAAACATTTTCTAACACTGGTGCTGCAAATCCTCATATATTCTTCTTATATCCTTCTACAAGTATTTCAGAAAATGAAGTTCCAATACTAAGTCATCTTCCGGGAGTAGTTCAGGAGACTGAAGTTTGGGTCTATCTCCGTTGATAATATATGAACACGAAATCTTGCTGTCTGAAGGTAGATAATGTAACTGTTAAATTAAGAGAAAAGGACATCATTTCAGTACTGTGAAATGAATATCTGGCCTGTAAATGCTTTCATTTATGCAGTGGCTCCTGTTACCCTATGTGATGAGTACTGCTAAATGAACAATTGAAATACAACTGTGCTGCCTTCATACAATAGAAATAATAATAAAGGTAACAGCTTTCTTAAAAACAAAAGCAGAATATTAATGGAGTGAATTAGACATGTAAGACTGAACTCAGTTGACTGTTAAAATGATAAATTATTTTTACAGTATAATTTTCTATATTCTACATAGAACTTGCGATTCTATGTAGAGTAGAATGTCACTTTTATAAAGTGAAGAAGAAATAGTTCCTGTGGGATTTTTTCTTCAGAATCTTGAATGCTCACTGGTATTTTGCAATGATCTAACTGGTTCAGATTTATAATCTCTCCTGTGTTATCTGCATTACCCTAGTGTAGGCCGTTTTTTGTTGTTGTTTTTGTTTTTCTCCTTGCTTTATCCTGCTTAATCTGGAGTGGGCATCATACTTGTCCATGGGCAAGTCAAAGGGTCAATCATACCTTCACTGCACTGATGTTTATTTCATCCTTCCATGGATTTTAGTCTAGAGAGGCTCTTCTGGTCTCTATTTCCAGTCAGTTATTAACAGCTCTATGTAAGTAAAATATGTTGCAATACCAGTAAATTTCCTTCCTTAATCTGAAATAAAAATTATGGTCAAGTACTGAATCCAAAGCAATTATCCCCCTAATACATCTAATCTGAATACATCTTGGTGTGTGTTACGAAGTATTTCTCTGCAAAACCACAAGCAACAATGAAGGATGCAGGACCATTCCTCCTCAAGAAAACTAGCATCTTGTCCTCAGGATAAAATGTGAATTTGGTGCCTACCTTTAGCTGTATGATACTGAGGCTTGCAATGCACAGATAGGGTGGTAAAATACCTCAGAAATACTCTGCAAAATCCAGAATTCCAATTCACATAGATATATATTTCTTTTTGCATGGACATAACAAAGCATTGTGCAGTCCAAAAGAAAGTAAGTCACAGTCTGTAGCTCCACTTCAGAACAGTAGCAAAAGCTGCAAGTGACAGTTGCAAGACAAGAAACTAATGCAGAGAAATTGAATTCTCAGAATCTAATGATCTCATTGAATATGAGCTCAAGAACAAGTCAAAGATCCTGAAAAAAGGGGGGTTGAATTTGGATAGTTTCTCTTCTGCACAGCACTCAAAATATTTTGTCTCACCTTGCAGTGTGCTTGCTCATTAGATGACATGTATTTTCTTGGCACTACTTGGACTATTTCAAGTAAACCAGCAGAAAACATAATTGGTACTTTGAGTAGCCTTGTCTCAAACCATAAGAAATTTCTGTGGTAGGTGTGATGAGAGAGGAGCAAGGCATCAGAGGGGGATGTTGCAGCTATAATTACTGTTACAACTGTAGCTGTAACAAGGGCTGTTACAGCTATAATTAAATTGTTGTGACCAAGCACAGGTCAAGAAGCTTGAGGATTCCGCTCAGGATGCGAAACTGTAAACTAGCCTGCTGATATGAATTTGGATTTTTTTCCATCTCACTGGAAGTAGTGAACATAGGGAGTGGCTGCAGCCTCCTGAACTTTGATAAGATCAAGTTCTCTGAAAAGCAGGAATGGTTCACATGTGTGCAATTTCTGGGCTCCCCTACAACTTGTGCAGGTAAATATTTTCATGAGGAACTAAGAGATAGGAGCATGTTCAAAGAGGTGTAGCACTTCCACTACCTCCATAAGTAGTTGAAAACAGCAGGTACAGAAGCTTCTGGCACATGGTTTCTGTAGTTTACAGTGGAAACACTTATTTATTTTGTGAGTTTATTAGACTGTTCCATTAGTCTGTGTTTAGGCTGGAGAGCTGAATGATAATTGGTCCTTCAAAAAAAAAAAAAGCATGTATCTTGAGAGTATTGGGGGAGGGGGAGAAATGGAGGGTGTAAAAAGGTGTCTCTAACCCAGAAAGTATACAGTGTGGGCTGAAGCAGTAAACCACAATTTCTGGAAGCACAGGAGTGTTCCTGGCTGTACTGTGTGCCTCTAAAGAATACATTAGAGCTGCACTCTACAAAAGGGAGCACCTGAGATAGCGGCCCTGTTAATTACACTGCTGGTTTCCATTGCCTTAATTCCACTGGTGTATGAGGAAGCATTGACAGATGGGCAAGCACAAAAGCTGTGATAAGTCAGCAATGCTTGGGGTTCTTGCAAGTGTGATAATGACCTCAAGATAATTCGATTTTTATAAAAGAGAGGCTTGTTCTGCAATTGTCATCACCACAGTCTCACATCAGAAAAGGCTTGCTTTTTGTATTTATATATCTTCACTTCCTCTCTTGTTTTTTGCCAGCCACATTTGCCATACTTCTAAACACTACAAATGACAAAACCTAACATTAATTCCCTGTGTGTCTGACAATCAGAGTAGGAAGATCTGTGAACAAGTTCTGTTTAAGATTACTCTGCTGAACTGGGGGGATGTGATTCAAGTTTTTCATCTGTAAAACCATTGCCCATCATAGATTTTTTTTTAAATGAATGGTGATGTGCAGGTGGAAAACAGAAATAACATTTAAGAGGAAAGCAATGTTTTGATTGTAGTTGGACGCTTCATATTCAAACAGGAATGTATTTTGTGTGTCCAGAATGCATTGAAAAGAAAACCACTGTCCCTTTCCAGAGGAAACTCATAGTATATCTCAATCAGTGTAGAATGCATTTAAGAACACTTTAATTCATGTTCTTGAAGTTTCATTTTGTCTGAAGATAGATAGTTAAAAATTAGTACTACAAACTACTGTTGATTTGTATTTTTATGTCAGCTTTGTGTGGAAACAATCAAGCTTTGTACAAATATACAAATCAAATAACTAGTTTGAGTAACTGAATAATGGTGTGCAATTAACAACCATTTCAAAATCTGCTCTGTCTTTTGATTGTCATACATATAGCAGTTAGGATGAACACAGATATTTGCTGGTGAGATATTTGCTAAGTGTAAGGAGTCATCTATGGTTTGATTGAAGTGTAGTAGGACCAGCAGCTGGCTTGAGGTCATACAGTTCCTCATGTACTGTATTGTAGGTGGAGTTCTTTTTCTTTACTCTAGTCTCACTAGACCAGCCCCTTAAGTCTTGCCTTGCTAGGGCCCATGTTAATTTCATGCTGTTGTTGGCTTACACCACTTCCTAACTTGATACCTGTAATTGCTTGATGGCTTTATGAAGGCCATAAATCTTTGCCTGAAACCAAACAACTATCTTAGAACTCCTTTTAGGTCTTAAGCTTCTTCTGTCATCATAATTTAAGGGTGCTGGATGGTGTTCAGAACATGACATGCACATGTCAATACTTGACTAGATCAAGTTGCAAAATAAAATATGTTCCAAAGCAATGACTTGCAGTTGCTACCGTATATTCATAAATTACCTTTGATCACTGAAGTCTGATTTCCCCATGTTGTAGTTAGTGTGGGCATTGATTTATTTTTTCACAGAGAGAGATCAGCACCCTTGTTAGTCTTCTCCAGCAATGGTTTTCACTCTATTGCCCTCATTGGAGCAGTGGAGATCTGGGATCTCCTCAGCTCTGACCAAAGCTTTCAATTCCATTTGCTCACACCACCCTGTCAGGATTGTTGTGTTGTATGTTGTGCTCATTAGGGAAAAGTCTAACGCCTTTCATGGTAAAGCATGTGGGCTTTGGCTGCTCTCGCTGGCCTTAGGGTTATGCTGTCATTCGTACGGAAGTTGGAAACAGTATTTAGTAGCAAGAGCTTCCAAAAATCATTAAAATTTAATTTGCTTGTGGTGAGGGAGGCGTAAAGCACAGGAGATTATGTTCAGTTTATGAGCCTTGACCTTTCATGCTTATCCATTTCTCTAGTTTAATTTTGGTTCATGAAGTACACATTTCATATGGCTCTGGTTATTATTACATACTTCTTATTTTATTAATATTACTTGAATGTATATGGGAGGCTATCATTTCCTTTATTGCTGTGGGAGACAGCATCCTGTATCAGTCAGGAAGTACGTGGGGGTAACAGCTAAATGTTCTCTGTACTGAGCCTATGGTCAGCATCAGAAAAGGGAACTAAACAGACTTTCTGTACCTTTGGATGTGTTCCTCCTGTCAGTGCTGACGACGTGAAGCTTTCTAATAGCAAAAGCATGCCTGATTCCTCCCCAAACCCTGCTGACTTTCCAGCCACCTGAGTGGATGTTCAGCTGCTGTTTGCAGCTGAATCATGTTTCCCTTTTCCCAACACTTTCATAGTTGCTGGGTAATGATCATCATGGGTCACTTTTTATTATCCCAGCTTCACAGTAATATTATTATTCACAGTTGCCCCCCACATGAGTGTATTGTTTCCAGCCACTCTTTCCCTCTGGACTTTGAACACTTCTTAATCTAAGATGGGGGAAGGGGGAAGACAACGAAGTATAGAACCCATGGACTATGCAAAAAAAAAAAAAAAGTCTGGCTAATAGCCAGATCCCTAAAATGGTTAGAAATGTGCCCTTATGTGTTCACACACCTAGTTTCTGTCAAAATCTTCCTGACCTGCCCCAAACAGCTACAGCCAAGTGAACAAGCTACCTGATTAAGAGTTTTTCCTCATGCAGTCTTTGCATCTGTACCCATAGTGAAATCTCCAAAGAAGGACCAGAAAGGTTAAGACCAATCATTTGATCTAAAACGCAGCTGGTAAAATGTTAAACAAACCCATCCTGGTGTTAAATAATACAAAGAGTGACACAACTGCTTTCTTCTACAGATAGCTCTTTGTGCATAGTATGTGTGTATATGTGTGAGGGAATGTTTCATTTAACTAGGAAGGTAAAGGGGGGAGGCTATCAGAAGTAGCAGTACTTGCATTAACATCTGTTCTTTGGACAACTGTCTCCTATCCACGATTATAGATTTCCCCAGCAAATTAACAAAGGGAAAAAAAAGGTGAAAGGAACTCAGTAAATAAGTCTGAAATCAACAGTCACTGTGCCTTGTGGAGCTGGAGGCAGGAGATTAAGACCTCCTTTCATAGATATTTGATTTACACCAGGCATTCTTTATTTTAAGTAACTTCTCTCTGTATCTTGACAGGTGGGTTGGCTGCACAGCAGTCATCAGCATAAAACCCTTCTTTGCTGGAACTGCACTTCAGTGTGAGTTGGCAAACTACATCTTTGCATATAGATCTGTGCCTGTTTTTGACTGTCTTCATTTGCAACAGAAAACATAATGCTCTTTACATGAGTGGCACGTACGGAGGAGCAGCAGATATTTGGAGTTCCAACAAAACAATGTATGTAATACCTCCTGTGTCAAAATCACTCACAAAACATACCTTTTCAGGAACTGCAGTTATCAAGTTAAAGAAAGATTTTGTAAAAAACTATCTTCAGTGAATTTCCATATGCCTGAGCTAGTCAACTATGGCAAGAATATACAGCTTAGTTTATCATGAAGGATTTAAATAAAAAATAAGTACAATAAATTAATAGTCAGGGCCCTAAAAGCTCTTCAGCCTCTTGGACCCATATCTTTAGTTTAAGTTTCTTGATTCTTAATGTTTCAGGAGTGCATCCCCGATCAAGATGGGGTAATGCTGCTTGAATTGGGACCTGACAGTAGAAAATCAGGCTGTCAGATAATTTCAATAGGTACAAGAAACTTTTCAAGAGATCATAGAAAGGTTTGTAAACAGTTAAAAAGACTTGCTTCTTTAATTTAGTGGTAATACAACACAATTTATTAATCTGTTTTTAATCTTCTGAATATTTTATTGACATCCAGTTGCTGTGCTGAAGCTGTGAAGGTGAAGCTTAAAGCAACAGTGGATTACTACCAGTAGACAGCAGTTACTTTGGGAAGACTCCATGGGTCTGTAAACTAACACCTGATACCATAGATGTGTGAAATCTAGGGATGATTCCTTGTGATGTTTCAGTTGTGTGTGTGTTTTTTTTTTTTTTTGCTGAGGCTCTTGGATTGGGAACATGATCTATTCTTAAAGAAAAGCATTTACCTGTTTAAAGCATTTGGTATGATTGGATTTGATTTGAGCTAAGGGAATCCATCAGGGCCACAGGACCAAAAAGGGAGTTCTCTGTACTTGCTTGCTGCAGTACTGAGAATATGCCTCTTCCCTCCACTTTGAGTTCATCTGTGGTGTTGATGTTCTCTGTAGGCATAAGCAAGCGACAATCCATACCTTCTTAATCCCTAGGCATCTATGGCAACTAATCACATTTTGTGATGTGGAAATTTCTTTGCCTAAGTAAGCAGTGAAAAGGAATGCCTAGGAAATGTGCAGAATTCCCATTGCTAAAACACTTAAGATCAGTTCAAACAAACTTCTGTGAGGAATGTCACAGCTCAGTCTTGTTTTACACATTTCTATGACTTTTTGGAAGTAATCCATATTACCAATGCAAGTGAACAAGCAGTGTCAAAACTCATGGCTGCTGTGATTCTCAGGGTGTAAATGACGCAGATGCTTTTTATTTTAAATTGTTCTTCCTGCTAACTATGAACTAAAGTAGCACTGATTCAGAATTGCAATGCTTCTAAATGTGAGTAAACAAAACAGAGCTAACTGAAAATTTTCTTAATATAACCTGAATTCTTACCATTGCTTTTAAAGTGCCTTCAGAGTTGTTCTCTCATTCTTCACTGCTAGTGCACTCTGCAGTCTCGGAGGCTGGGTCAATGAAGGGGCACACTGTATATCTTCAGAAGAGATCAATTGCAATCCCCCAAAGACTATGCTGCATTACCATTACAGAAGATCACTAATCAGCAACAACTTGCTATATGGCATTGGACACATGTAACTTATCTCCCTGCATTATCCTCTTTTTTAAAAAAAATCACAAATCTCCAAACAGCTATATGGAGGATTGAATGAGATTATGCTCTTACCCTGCTAAGCCTGGGGTAAACAGTGACGCAGACACAGGAGAAGACTGGAATTCTTCTGTCTCTCAGAAACAAGCAGTATTTTTTTCCCTTTTTTTATGCTTGCTTCTCAATTGGAATGAAACAAATGACATTGATTTGGGATGTTTTAGGAAATATTTCAATTTTAAATAAAGCTTGTTTTATGTATTTTAAGTTCGAATAAACTTAAAATGCATGCAGTATCTCAAAACATCACCGTCCCTTAGATCCTCTGCAGAGGTGCTAAGGGCAGCATAAGGGAAAGCAAGTAATAAAGAAGATGAAGTCAAATGTTGCTTTGGCTCCGGTGGTGTCCCGATATCCAAACCTCTATGCCATGACCCTGGCTGGGGATGCTTGCATGGCTTTGAGTGAGTGAGCTGTGCATGTGAGGATGCTCTTGTAGTGCATGAATTAACTTGATATTAACAGTGACAGCTATGTTCTGCCATTTGTAACAGCTCAGTGATAAGGTCAAAGTAATGTTGGTTGTGACTACTGCTCTCCACCACCACATTTACTTAATCCTGTCTTCAGGAGCACAATCTAAACAAGGCTTCAGGACATTAAATAGACACTGAAGGGGCAATACTTTCAGCTATAGCTAGATGTGAAGAAGTATTGTGATTTTTATCTGGATTTCTCCAAGCTTCTGTGTGCTGCTGAAGCAAGGAGTTTTGAGTTCTCTTCCCTTCGATGAAATAAGCAAGTTTTTTTCTATTTATGTTAACTGTCTCTTAATCACTCTTCCGTCCTGTTTTGTTCTACTTCATGTGGTGTTTACATGAGCTTTTGAAAAATTTACTTGCTTTCTCTGTTATAGTAGGCATTAGACTTGAGTTGTGTTTGAATGTAGTAACTAAACAACATCAGCTAAGAGCTTCTCACACTCAGCTTCATTCTCTTGGAAAGTAATAGGCTACCAAATATGTTGCCAAAATAGAAGCCAGGAGAGTTTAAATAGCTGATATTTGGTATGGAAATATATTTAAGTGATGAAGTTTACCTGCTTTCAATCTTTTTTCATATTAACATTAGAAAGATAATGTTTCAGATGGCTAGGTACCTTACCTATTTTGTACTGATTGAATTGCTTTAGTTATTAGATGCCCTGTTTGCAGTGGTGCTTTGCTATTAAATAAATATATTTACTCTTGTCAATTTATTTTTTTAAACAAGAGTACAGAAAAGGGAGAGGGGTACAAAATCCATTGCCTTCTCAACATCACTTAAAATACAAAACATCACTTGACTTAAAATACAAACTTGATTAGTCAGAGGATTTGTTGCAGTTACAGGGATAACTGCACTTCCAGCTCACCCTGGTACCCTCCAGAATAAATAACCACAGGCATCCATCACCTCCCAGCTGAATCACACTCTGTTCCCACCAGTCTCCTGTGATTCATCACAGCTGCCTCAGCAGTACTAAGTCAGCTTTGTTGTCTCTAGCTTATTCCCCCTGGAAACAATATTCGTAATAACTAAATACTAAATCACCTTCTTAAAGAAAGACTTTTATTTAGAACCAAACCATAAAGAAGCAGATGCACTTCAAAACGGGGATTGGACTTTTTCTCTTCTTGTATGCCTGCTTTTCTTCATAGTTTACCACTTGGTGATTTCCTATCATTTCTTTTCCATGTGGTTTACAGTGTTGGTCATACTGTCTCTGTGTGAGCTGCTGTTGGTGTTTTACCAGGTACCTGGTGACCCCTTGAGGTTTAAAACAGGTCCTATTCTGTTCCCTTATCTCCCCTACTTCCTTTGACAAGACTTTTAAGTAACATAGGGATCTCTTTCATCCCTTAGCCGCTGCTACTATGGTAAAATGAGGAAACTGGAAACAAGTTGAAGGAATGACAGCTGGCTGGAAACAACACTGGAAGCAAGATATATTATGTTAACAGTTCTTCCTTTTGTCTTTGAAGTGTGTACCAAGATGCTCTGATCTGAGGAGACATTGCACGTATTGCTGCTTGTACTTTCAGTGACCCCATTAGGATTAAACAGTATGAACACAGTGTGTGCTTCACAAAACTAGCCACAGCATCAATAAATAGGCCAAACATAGTATTCATGAAATGACTGTGTAGCAGTACCAGAGTGAACTGAGGGCTAACTTCACTGCTTTCTAGACTAGTTTTGTTGATCAAAAGAACAAATATTTTCAGGTACAATTTTGATTGGAAAACCTGTGCTCATATCCATGCTTGCTTCAGTTGCCAGTTATACAGTGGTTATTGCAATGTTAAATTGTCATAAATTTATCAGAATTGTTTGTCACTATTACAATACTTGCAGGTATTAAGCAACAGTTACTAGTATGCAAAATCCAAAAGTAATAATTTGTCATCTTACAGAAAATGTATCATAACCTCAATACCATATGTGAAGACTGTACTATAATTTCCTCCATTTTCCCAGGTGTATGAGTGATTATAAGACCACTTGTTTCAAAAGCTAAGGAATTTTCTAATAAAAATAAACTTTATGCATTTATTCATAGGTCAAATATGGTGCAGAAAGTGTGAGATGTTTAACCTCTATAGCAACAAGAGAAGTAAAGAAAAAGTTTCTAGCAGAAGATACTTGTGTTGTTTTTTTTGTTATTGTGTGTGTGGTTTACTTTTTAATATCTACCTATTTTTCTCATTTATTTCAGTGAGGGAGGTACACTTCAAAGTCAACAGTTTGCTTCTGCAAGTTGAAAATTGAGGCTGGTTCACTTCCTAAATCCATTGCCTTTGAGAAAAAATGTGGAATGCACTAGCCTGATTCAGAGGGAAGATTTTGCTAATATTTCTTGAGGTTCAGTTGACCTCCTTCCTGGCTTGCAGCGTGTAAGTTAAGGAATGCACTCATCTCTGTTGGAGGATCAAGTAATGATCTCTAAAGGAAAGAGCTCTTCACCTGATACAATCAGTGATTCTCTGACACCAGCTAAAAGCAGTATGCATATGTTCATCTGGGTCTTGTACACACAATGCAGATCTGTGTCTCTATTAATTTTGCATGTATTACTTGCACCATTCAGTAGATATGAGCTGAAAAAAATATATTTTTCATCTTGTACAGAATCTGTTAAATATAGGGCCAATCTTTTTTCTTAGGGTTCAGACCTCACAGTGAATACACTAAATACACACGTGGTCACATAAATTTTCACATAGCTGACAAACTACCGAAAGCTACTTTATGCAGCAGAAATGATACCATGGCATAAAGTTGATACTATGAACTGGGTAGAAAGGTTATAACACTTCCAAGCTGTTTGTACCATCTCTTCTAATTCTTCAATCTTCATTTTCTTTCCCTCAATATAATCATTGCAATACTTCGATTTTTCTTGCATTTTTCCTCATCAAGATGCTTGCAACACTTGATTTAATAGTAGACCAAAGTATAGGACATTTTCAGAAACATACTGACCATGAGAAGCGTCACATCTAGAATCCCTTTTTAATCCTTTTTAAGTTTAGGCTCTGAGGTAATTTTGACTATAAATCTCTTGGTTTTTCATCCTGCCCTAGTAGACAGTGTTCGTTGCATGTAGCCAAGTAGCCTGTTCTGTGATTCTAGATGGAGATACAGAGATGGACTCTGTGTCCTGTTTCTGCGTTCTGTTTGACACAATTGTTTTTGAGAAATTAGTTATGAATTTTTATTATAGTGATGACAAGAATTTTAATTCATTGTATTTCATAGCCTAACAAAATGTGGGTGGGGCAGCCAAAAGTATATTACCATCCAGTAGTTCACTCTTACAAATACAATCTGTTGCACAATGCCATATAGCAAAGGCAGTTTTTCATCAGCTGCTGCACTGTTGTTTTGATGCCTGTTAAAATGTGAGCCTCTACTATACCTGATTTCGTCAAAGCAGGACTTTTGTGCAGCACTTGGACCAGTGGAAGACCCAAAGCAGATGTTACAGAGCTTCAAAACTGTTTTTATCTGAACACTGTTTCCTGTCTCTAGTTCTCATTTTCATATTTGGCAGAAGGTACTATGACCTTTACTCCTATTCTTTAAAGGGATAACTTTTATAGCAGTGTAGGTGATCTGGCCTCAGATGTTTAAACTTCTGAATTCCACTTGCACCATATGTGCCTATAATGGTGCATGTTGATTTAGTGTTGTGATCCCACTCTCCCCACCTTCCCATCCCATATGAGCTCAGAGAACACTTGCACTACTTAATTAAATACTTTATTACACATAGCTGGCTGTAACCAGGGTTGTTAGAGATCTACACCCTCCCCCTGCCCACCCTGATTTTATTACTAGTAAATGTTCAGAAGCTTCCATTGCAAATGTCTAGAAAAAATAGTGTTAACTTTAAGCATTCTGGATTAAAGATGTGTACTTCACACCAATGTCTTTTCATTCAGGCATATTTAACCTTTGGGATATGTGGACTTGTTCTAGTAGTAAGAAATTGAGCAAAATAGTCACTTTTCTAGCCTCACTACATACACATTCTTGTTTCCGCTAGAGAAGTTTTAGGGATCTGCAGAAATGAACAAATCAAACTCCACTAAATTGAAGACACTCCTCATGTAAAGAGTATGAGAGATTACTTTTTTTTTTTTTTTTTCCCCTAAAGGAGGTAGTAGAACTCTACTTACTCTATTTGAACATTTCCATACATAAAGTTCTCTGACTCTCAATCTTATTTTAAAACAGGTAATTTTGTCTAGTTGGGAGAGGAAAAAAGATGTATCATTACTCAATTCCACGTTTAACTTGCTTGAGACACAAATATTCCCTTTCTCCTGTAGAGATCAGAAAAGGTGTTACAGTTATGCTTAACATTCACACACCTCCAAAGCATGCTCTGCAGGCCCAGTTTCTGGATAATAGCTACATTCTGAATCCTAGCCATGTCTTGTCACTATAAATTCTAGAATGCCAAGTTTTTCTCTGTTAATTATTCACCTTGTCAAAGTATTTTTGGCTCCCAGATCCTTCAACCAAGCAAACCAATGACAATTGTATTTAAATTCTGTTTGTCTTCCCTTGTTCTTTCACTATTTGTTGCCTATTGCCTCTTTGTTGCCTTTAATCCATTTGTGAGCTTTCATTGTCGTAGGAACATCATTAATGTTGGCACATAAGCATGAATGAGGCTATTTCCCTGAAATGAAACAGGTTCATGAAAAGAGATGTCGTTCAATGCATAAGATGCAGGTTTGCATTGATTTCCTGCCATAAAAAGCTATTTTAAGCATTGGTTGTGTTGGGCCAACTGGCTGCATCATTACATGTTGCCATTTCCCCTGAGTTCCATCAAAATGCCAGGAACAGAGGTGTGACTGTCAGCCAAATATTGCAGCTATCATTTCCAGTACTGGGAAAACTGAGCTAACAGTTTGGATATCAGGATGACCAGAAGTTCATTGCTGCTACTCTAAGGTCTGTCATATCTTACACTGCCTCTTCTTTTATTTGATAATACATTGTGGACTGGCAGAGCTGAGGTGGTCTCAACGGCTTCATGTAGAAGCAGCAAGATTGCTTCTTTTTCCTACAAACTTCCCAGGTTCACCTTCAGGTAACATTAAGGACTGACAGTCTCAGGGCAACTTACTAGTGCTGCTTGAATGTCATATAATTTAGACAAACCATCTGTCTCCGCTTTCAGTATTAAAACAGTGGGATGGTGTTCTGCAGACTGGTCTATCCTCTGCATGTAAAAGCCTTCGGTGTGTTTCTATTAAAAGCGGGAGTCTATTTATAAAGAAAATGGGTATGCTGGTACATAAAGGAAAGGACTAAACGTAGAGAAACATCATTTATTCTCTAATTCTACATGTGGTCTCTGAAAATCAAAGCATGAAATCTTCATGGAGCTTGGAGCATGTAAAAACCACAGGTTATTTTTAACCATTTCCTGTATGTCCCACGATAGCTTTTTAAAAGATTTCTAGAGATTTTTGGGTACTTGTTGGATCACCTAGGCAGACCTAGTGAAGCAAATGAGTGCATGAGGACAAGTTCTGGAGTACTGCTTGGTTCTGAAGTATTTCAACTACCTTTCTGCTGGCTAAGGTAAACCAACAGATAACAGAGACCACATACTGCTGCAGGGAAATGGGAGAGAGGTCCTTTCTGATTAAAATCTGCAGGAAGAACTGGTATTCTCTTATGCTTATATGCTTTAGAAGCTACTTTTGGCTTCTGATCTGTAAAAAGGTACTGTCCGCAACCTGGAGTTCTTGGCTGATATTTACTTGCTACATTAAATTAGGATGTCTGTCCATCTCCCCACAGCTCTTTTTCACATCTCTATGATAATCCTAACATTTTCAAAGCACCTGTATCTCATTCACTTAGATAAACAACTAATTCATATCAAGATAAAAGTGGTTTGTTAAGCTTCATATGTAGAGAGACTTCTGCAGCCAGACATCTCAACCTCTGGGTTGCCCTTTGTGTGTGGTGGTCATTGGTCATTTTGAAATCTAAAGCGTAACTTAGAATTCTTTTTTTTTTTTTTTTTTTTTTTTTGGTGGTATATTTCTACTTTGATTTTTGACTAGCTATTGAGCTGTTCAGGACGTGAGTCTCTCTTCATTTACTCATTTACTCTGCTGGTATAAATAGTATAAATTTTGCTTAAATAAGAGAACTAACTTCTAGATTTCTGAGAAAACAGGAATAGTTAATAGCAGAGTAGCAGACTTCAGTTTAATAATCACGTGGTCTCTACATAGAGCTGAGACAGTAATTCCTAATCCATAATCTGATCCAAAAAAGTATTTATACCATGAAAAACATTTTTCAAGATATTAACACAAAAGGTTAAGAATGATTTGTGAAATGAAATATAAAGCTATATTATTAGCTAAAATGTTCATCTTAAAACAGTAAAATCTTTGGTCAGTGCTTAAAGATCAGTTGTAGAACTTTTACTTATATCTGTATTAAACCACTAAGCAGAATTATGGCATTGGAATTCAAATATGCTGTTGAGAAAAGAAACTACCTCTTAAAACAACAACAACAAAAACACCTTTCTGATAGTTATTTAAAGTAGCAATGAAGTGAGTTAAAATTGTGAAAAAAGCTCTGTGTTTGGGCATTCAGTCCATTTCCAAAGCCATTGTTTCAGTAGTTGTTATGGGAGCACAGGAGAAACATTTCTAACAACATTCAGTGCTAAAATCTTAGGTAGCAATTTGGAAAACCTGTAATAGCTTTTTTGTCACCAACATTTTAGAAAATATTTTGATGTAAAATCTTTGGAAAGTGTAATCTTTAAGTTTGAAAAACTTAATTTGATACTTAAAAGATTTAGGAATTCACAGCCTCGTTTTTATCCTTAAAATGGTACAAAATAGTACCAAATCTTCAGCACTAAACGCCTCAGAATAGCAGGGCTTACAGAAAGCCACTTCTAGCCTTCTACAGCATGAATGAACAACTTTTCTATGTTGCTCTTCAGCTGTGGTTTAACTGATATATGACTGATGCAGTCTTCATGCTTTCTAACAAACAGCTAAAATTAAACTGTTACAGAACAAGTCTGTCAGGGCAAAAAGGATGTAGCATGCCCTGATAAACCCATGCCCTTGTTCATCTCTCATAATTCCAGGGGCTGATGGATTCTATTGCCAAGGGATTTGGGTATGTAAATCTCCCTGACTAAAGCTTTGCTGAATTTTATAAGAACAGAACATTGTCTTTGTGTTACTAAACACAATGGTTAGTGGGTCTTGTGACCTTACTCTCCGGGGATTGGGTCTTTTTAAAACGTAATGAAGAAAAGCCCCACAATGCACTGTGGAGTATAAATGAGTCCCCAGAGATTCCTAAACCAATCTAGGAGTTTACAATAAAAATTTGCAAATGCAAAAGAAATTTTGACAGAGAATGAATAGATGATGACTGGATATAGATATAAAAGGAGCGGGGTTTCCTAGTGAAGTTTTCATTCATGTGGTAAAGTGCTTGAGGTGACAGTTCACGAGCTACACACTGTCTTACTAGCAGATTGCCTTGGACTTAATAGAGTAGTCAGGGCAGGTCAGGGGACTGCAATAGTTGATTGCTTAAAGGAGTTAATGCAGCAAATAAGTAAGGTCACTCAGGCATGTGGTTGGGTTGTTTCTAAAGCAAGATACAGAATGAGTGACTAATTTCTTTGTACTGCTCTTCCCCTTCGTCTCATAGTCTGAGCCCCTTCATTTCTGAACAAATATTGCAGCTTCAGTGCAAATTAATCTCCCTGTGGCTGCTCAGACACTGGCTTTATGTCCTTGGTTGGGTTTCTCTTTCCCAAAGGCAGCAGGTCTAAATATTATTGACTTGCAGAAACCAAACGTTGGAAGTTGAAGCTAAATCTTTATATTTGAAAGCAAAGGTTTTTTACTGTGTAAAATCTAGATTCAGTGCTCAGAGAATGTGTAATTAGTGTAAAACTTCAGCTTTTCCTTACTTACTTTTCCTTCTTTACATTGGAAAACATTCCTTTTATAGAAAGATTAAAAATTACCTTGTTGTGTCCCATACCCCTCCAAGGTATAGTTCTGAACTGGGGAAGTTGGGAGGTTGGCAGAGCAGCTGAGGTCCTTAACAGGAAAAGGAAAAGTCCTACTCAGAGGCAGAAGTGGTGCAGCTGGAGAATCTATTTTCAGATGATTTTAACTCACTGTGTATGAGAAACATCTACTCCTGTTACTCCTATGCCAGTCCCTACAGGCAGGGATTTAAAAAGGCTTGAAAACAGAACTTCTTCCCCCAAAGCCTAGGCCAGAAGAGATAGGGAGCTAAGCTCCTTTCTGCCTTAGTAATGACTCTGAGTCCAGTACTGGGTGTACTTTCAAATAGCATGATTTTGCATAAAAGGTTACAGAATTGTTGCATGTTCTAAAATATTTTTTCCAAAATATTTACAATTTATTTATCTTTTTTCTGTTCTTAAAACTGCATCATTAACTTATGTGTAAATGGAAGAAGGAACTAGAAGGTTTTCTCCCAAATAAGCATGTATAAGAGGAACAAAGATATATTTGCAATTGTTTGTGTAAAGATTGCTGAAAGGAATGGTCCAGATTTTTAATAAAGAGATAAAAAGCCTTCTGAAAAAAACTTTTGTTCATTTATTTTTTCTTTACAAGTTTTTTTCATTCATAAAGCTGTGTAAGAATATTTTTCTGGTATTTGATACTTATTCACTCGAAAGAGTTTTTTTGGATAAGACCAGAGGGAAAAACAAAAAACTGTTTATTTTTTAGAACAGTAAAACAAGCCTTACCAAGTGGCATGAAGGGAAGAGAGAAGAAATAAATAAAACGGACTTCTGCCAGAAATAAGCTTCTATTTTTTTTTTTTTTTTTTTTTTAATAGGAGGGGGAGTTTTATTCAGTTTTATGCAAACAACAAATTTACGCAGAATCAGTATGCATGCTATTTATAGTAGGTCCTTACATTTTCAGTTTTCAGTTATCTGGTAGTGAGTTGTATTGTTCTGCATGTTAGATACTACTTTGATGAGTAGTTGTTTAATAATGAGGAAGGGCAGTAACTTCTAGATGCTCATGCTGGCACTTAATCTTGTTAAATTGTGCATATGAAAGAGATTGTACATCTTCATATGGGATTGTCCAAGAAGCTGAAGAAAAATGTTGAATTTCTAGGGACATTCCGCTCAGTGTGTATCCTCAGCCCTTTTTCTAAAGTCTCCAGCTAAATGCAGAGAATTGATTTGCCTTTTATTTGTATCCCTCTTTATAGCACTATTTGCTGAAGAGACATTAGTATTTATCATGACAGGTTCAGTCATCAAAGTAAATATCTGCTGTCTGCCTCATTCTGGTTTTGACTTATTTGATTTATGATGTTGTAGAAACACTAATATTAGCATTTTAAAGATTAAAACAATGTTTAGACTAGAGTAGACAGTAATCACTATTTGAAAAGGTTGAGTACTGTGATTTATATGATTCATTGAGAACAAAGATTTATCTTTAATACTTTTATCCAGTTCCCATGTCTTATTAATGGACAAAATTAAGTTGAGGGCATTAGCATATGATTGGCAATACAAAGAAATGAAATATACTGTTAAGTGGTTCTGAATGAATGAATTACAGAAATGTTAGTTTTCAGAGAATCTCTTGAATTTTCTTCGTAATCCACTGTTTAGTAAATGTAAGCCACTGCCCTAGTCTTTTTTTTAAACTCTCATATATGGAGTGATATGAAAATATCTACACAAAAATAATTTAGTTCATGAACAAAAACCACCAGGGGGCACGTTTTTTGTAGCTCTGATGAGCCTGATCTCCAAACTGTCTTCCAGTCATGGAACTTCACTGGAGCTCTTTTCTGAAACAGGTCCTGAGGCAAATGTTGTCCTCAACTTTGCTATTCTGGTTCTCCTAGTTAGATTTACATGAGCACAAGATGAAAGGGGGAAAACTGAGTTAAAATTTCAGGATTTGGCCTATGCTTTGGACATGTTGGCAGTGCAGAAATGTGCAGCTTTCTCAGAGCAAAGGCAGTAGGTATGATAAGCGTATAGCAGTAGCATACTGTCTGTCTTTCCTTTTTTTTTTTTTTTGAAGTGCATTTAATATTCATGAACAGTGCCAGATTAACAGAAAAATAGCTTCCCCCTACCCACATTATGCAAAAGTCCTGCATAATTTAATGCAGACTAAACAGATATGGCTATATATAAATTTATCAAAAGAAAACAAACACAACAGTAATGCTTTTTTAATAGTAATGAGAAATTTTTCTATAGGTTTTATGAATCAAACTGTATAATTCAGTAGTTCAAACTGCCTGTATGAAGGTTATTAATAATTTAGTTGAGTGAAACTTTTTGTGAGAGGTTCCACATCTAATCCAGGCAGTACTTACAAAAGTAAATAATAAATTCTTCCTTGTAACTGTAGTAACCAGCTAGTAGTTGGTACCTCTCTGAATTGGATGTCACATGTCAACCACTGTCCGTTGTGATGATGCCCTTTGGGGAGACAAAAAAAAAAATTTGGCCAGATTGTTTCAGTTGTTCAGAACCTGAATACATTCAAATGGATTAATGATTAAATCCAGATTGATTCCCACAGTAGTGAACTTACAGGCTACAGACTTTATGAATAGAGATTGAGGTCTTAAGTAGATTAATTAAATTATATCAGGAGGAAATATTTTTCAGTCATTTTTTTTTGTAATATCTTTAACTTTACCTTTTGTTTCTATTGATGTTTAAAATTAATGTTTTGTGAAGAGTCTCTCTGTAGTGCGAAGGACTTCATCTTCACCTGCTAACCCCAACCTTTTGTATGTTAGTTACGTGCATGTGTTGAAACAGTTATTTCTACTGTTAATTATCTTGATCGTGATAGTGTCTGAATAGCCTGGTTGGGACTGAGACCTTGCTGTGGCAAATGCATACAAGGTCTCTATCCTTGCCCTGAAGATAATAGCTCTAATATTTTTGTATTTCAGATGTTATCAGTACATTATCTGAACAAATGTTTATTTCTCAGCACCACTGTGAAGCAGTGGAATATAATCCCCAATTCAGAGATAAGGAACTGAAAGATTATGATTTGTTGAAGGTCACATAAAAATTCTGTGGCAGAGTTAAGAGGCCAAAATTTCTGATCCTGACTCTTTGTGTTACGCACAGTACCACTGTTTCTTTCTGGTTTCAATTAGAAATAGATTATCTCATGTTGGCTCTGAATTAGGAAACCATTGAAGCAGTTATTGCAGACCAGTGCATAATGTGACCTGGGTATTTGTCCATTATAATTAACTACTAATTTCTACTTTTCATGGATGTCTGAATCCTTTTCTTTGTCTTGACAGCTACCTTCCACCACGTCATTACCTGGCTTCATTTAGCGTAACTCCATCCACCTCAGGATCTTCCCCTGGAGTTTCTCATTTCTTAGCAGTTGAAAGCACACTCAAGGTTACCAAACCCACTTAAGGAATGAGTTCTTGGGACTTAAAGTTAAGTCATCCTTATACTGGTGAGGCTTCCCTAAGCCAGTGGATTCCCATTACCGTGAAATCAGTGTATTGAATCAGACTCAGTGTGCCCAGCAATCCTTGGTGCTCTTGGGGGAGGCACCCTTTGTCCTTTTCACATCTGGCTAACCACCTTGAGTCATGACTTACCATGCCTGCCATGTTTCATCTTTGTTATATCTTAGTATGTGAGCCAGATGCTGATCTGACAATGTTGGAAGAATTCAGCATAGCTAATTTACTCAAGATTCTTTGATTTTGATTTTTTTTTTTTAAACTAAGAAATGTCTATTTTTATTAGATATAATGCAGATCCCCCTTTTTTAATTGAACTGCAGTTGTGTTTTCTTTGTGACTTAATACACCAACAAAATTAAAATCCGTGCAGCTCTTCTGACACTACCTTTCAGCTGAGTTTTTTAGGAAGTAGTAAGACTCCATGAGCACAAGAGTGATCATGTAACAAATACTAAAGTGGAACATTCTATATCATTGACGGAATTTTATTCTTATGCCTATATAAATAAGACTGTGCATTGACAGTAATTAGTTTCTACTGAAGTGAAGCAAAACAGTGTGCATGGACATATCTAAAAGAAATATGTAGGAAGCTCTGCCTTTGAGGCAGTGCAGTCTGGCAGGTAGAGAGCTAGGTTAGGGGCTCTAAGAGCAGCAGTGTTATTCCTGCTGCTGTGCCTGACCTGATCTGTGACATGACAAAAGTCACTTGCCTTTTCTTTGTTCACGATCAGCTTTGATATTCAGGCATATCTTTCAGGCTACTTTGCCTACATCTGTACTATCATAAACTTCTTGATCATTCTCAAGGCAACTATACAGGAAGTCTACGAGGACTGAATCATAAAATAAATAAATAAAATCAGTTTTTAATTTACCAACCAGTATAGATGACAAATTCTCACTGGCTTACAATAGAAACAGCCTCTACTGAAATTAGACACCACATAGTTTGTGGCCAGACTAATTTCTTTTCTCACCTTGAGCAGTGAAGGGAAGAGGTGGACTGATGTAACCAGTAGCTATATCCATATGGCCATAACACAAGGTGCTTGCCCTACCTGCACCCACCCCAGACAGTTTCTGCGCAGCACCACAAGCCACTTCCTGGTTCCTGCCATCAGCTGATACAGCTCTGGTTCCCCCCCATAATCCAGTCTTACTCAAACAACAAAAATAAGAATTAGCAGACAGTGGCTATCAGTCACTTAATACTCAGTATATTGATGAGGTATGTTCAGCTGGTCGCTAAAGGACCTTGGTTGCTCTAAGATTTGCTGTGGACGTGTTATACATCCTACTGCTTATTTGAGCTGCACATTTAGAAACCTTTCCTTCCGCACTCAAATTTGAAAGAATATTTGTAGCTTACGTTTGTCTCTAGGGACAGACATACTTGGAAGAGCGTCCTTCTTACCTTTTCTTTCATTAACATCTGTCCCCCAGATGGCATTTCCATTATAGGAATATATGGTTTACTGGTTTAACTTTAACCCAGTACTGTTGACCCTTACTATAGATGATCATGTTTTTTTACCACTTTTTTTTTTTTTTTTTTCCCCCACAAAAAATTACAGACCCTCTGTAAACCATGATACGTATGCTGTGGAATTTTTGTTGCAATTTCCAGATAAACACCTCATGCTACACAAAATCTAAACAGCAGGTTGAGGAAATGATACTTTCCTCAAGTAAGAACAGAATATAAACAACTCTGTGCTGTTTGCCTCCACACCACGGATACCTATCTCTTCCATACCTTCTCTTCTTCACCAGTTTCAGACTTTCTAGCAATATTAGTGGTCTTCCTATTCATTCCATAAGTAGTGTGGCCATCTTTCCCAGTACTCATTTGCTCTTTGCTATGTAGCCAACAGAAAGTTACAAGGAGTACCAGGAGGACACAGTTCTTGAAGTTGATATCATCTTCCAAAAGTGAATATTCCTCCCTAGTGTGCATTTTATTTTATTTTATTTTATTTTATTTTATTTTATTTTATTTTATTTTATTTTATTTTATTTTATTTTATTTTATTTTATTTTATTTTATTTTATTTTATTTTATTTTATTTTATTTTATTTTCAGAGGTGGCATGCTTGTTTGCTTGTTATAAAACACAAACCAGAAAAAGAAATATATGCTTACAGCAGTAAATCCCAACTTTCATCCATTTACCTTTGATTGTTTCAAAACTAATATCATTGCATAGTTTATCTGCTTCTAAGAATGAAAGATTTCTTTGTGTCAAACAGCATGAAAAATTTGCTGTACCACAGTACATTTCTCTTAAGAATAAATTAGCCTCTGGGCTAATGCTACGGTTGTCATCCTCTTTGCTTCACTATGCAAACTCTTCCAAACTATTGTTATGTTCTGTAGATCTTGCATGATTTTCCAGACATTGGCATTGCCTTAACTTTCTGTGATTCCCACAATGTTGATCCCTATGATCATGCTACAGTTAGTGATTTCAGACTTGGATCACCACAGATTTTCAGAGAGCTGTGATTTGGAAAAATAACGTATGTTCTCTGTCACATCAGTGCTAGAATAGCGCAAAGAATCAAATAGCTTCCTTTGTATTGATCAATCAAAATGAATATGTTAAAACTAGTTTTCTGTCTTTCAGTAGAATCTGTTTTCTCTTTTTGTTTAAATCTCAGCCCATTTCTTGTTGTCAGTTAACTTCCACAAATTGTTTTCAGTTAGACTGCAGCGTTTAAAAGCATTTCTCCATTTTAACTCCTACTAATATAGATATATTTGCTTGCTCACATGTGTTTACATATACAGATACAAAAAAAAATCTGAGAAACAGTTCAAGTTTTGTACTTGAAGTGGAGTATTTTTTATTCTTCACAGCCATTATGAACTTTCATAATTTAATAAATATAAAGCATGTGATTAACTCTACAACCAAAAGTTACCTGAAATGACACTACGCTCCAAATGTCTTTCCAAACTTGGTACTATTGGTGCTCACAGTAAGAAATAAAGAGCAAGGCGCTGTTCAGATTTATCCAATGGTTATGAAGTAATTTCAAAAACCCAACAATTGTTCCATTCTTCTTTGGAGTAGTGAGTTCATTTCATACCCAGTTTATACCTATTTATACCCAATATCACGTGTTAATCAGTGGCAATGACAATGACAGAACTTTCTTGTATTTGGTGTCTAAGACTTAAAGAGGTTGGTATTGGATGCCACAGGGGTTATGAGTCAAACCAAGGCCTCAGATTTCCACCTCTCCACAGTACTATGAAAAGGCTTTTTCTCAGACTTGCTTGTTATTTCCACAATCTTTTTTTTTTTTTTTTTTTTCCCTCCACTGGCACCATAATAATAATAATATTTTCTGTTGTGTTCTAATATAGTACAGTAGCAAAAATCCCCTCATCTGCCAGCACCTACCCTGCATAGAAATAGTATCTCAGTTCATAACTGCTTGGCTTCTGGAGCTTTGGAATCTGAAGTATTTTGGTATTTCTCATAAGAACAAGGGCACTCTGTAACTTTCCCTTTTACTTCTATCTTGTGTTTTTGAACTTTGTGAATTGATGTAATCTCTTGCTGCTATGGTGTCTTTTCCCTAATGTTAAACATTATTTTAGAAAGTGTTGTTAGAGAGTGTTATCTGGTTTCTTCTTGATTTATTAGCTCGTTTGATGCTGACCTTGCCAATTTACTTGATCTTGTATGTCAGCTACCCTTTGTGTACTAAAAAACACTTTCCACCTAAATTGCTCATAGGTTAATCCCTTTCTTATAACTCCAGTCACTGACATCTTGCTTTTGAATTAGTTACTATCATTTTGTTGACCTTTTCAATCTCAAGCGTCCTTCCCTCTTCTAAAACAGCAACCAGAATTGGATGTTATAGCCTCAGTGTAATCTTGAATGTACCTCAAAACCAAATGATAGCAATTCCATTTACTCTCCAGGCTCCAAAATAAATGCCTATGATTCTTTAGTCTTTCTTACTGTGCTGCATAGCAAACTGCATGTGCCAATTAATTAATCATGAATACTAGAGAGATTTTGAGAGGCAGGAGTAAAGGGTTTTAAGTCATGCATGTCTTGGTTATAGCATTAAGGTTCACCTTCCTACTGCAGAGCCACACAATATAGGAGGGAACAATTTGCAGATCTAAGACACTCATTTACTGGGCCAATGAGGACTATGAATATTATGCAAGCAGTTCACTTGACCTTAGGGAGGACTGTCTGCTGTTGCTTTACAGTACCTGATTTCATGAACAGAATTTATTTCTAAGAGCTGAAAAAGCAATTTTCCCCTTAGCCAGTGAGGGGGGAAAAAAGAGGATCCCTGCAGGGGATATCTTCCCAGAGATAAGGCACAGCTGTCTCTTCTGGAAGTCAAAACAAGGCGTGTTCCAGCTCATGGCTATCACATTCAGTATAGCCAACTTGCATGAATCTCTTAAGATTGAAGTCTTAGTTGAAGCCCCAGCCCAAAGTCTTACTGTCTTACTTGTCTTCAGATGAGGTTTACTATTTAATTAAAAAAATAAGGGGGGGAAGGGGGGGAGGGGAGAAGGAATCCTTGGCTTTCTGGCTCATAGCTGTGGAGGAGAGTTAAATTCTGTGTTGCTAAAAGATGATTTACAGTTTTAAAGTCACAACAGTATTTTTTAAAGAAACAGTTGAAAGAGATCTGTCCCAAGATGTTTCTATCTATATGTAGTTGTCATTAGGCATGACAGTACTGCAGGCTATTTTACAGTATTCTGTGCCAGGTTCCACCTCAAGCAAAATCAGTATGACACCTGTAAATTTTCTGTCATAGGAATAGCATTATTCTGAAAATGTCAGTCTCAGTGATTGCTGTCTCCAAAATCTTAACACCCCACCCCCTTCATGTTACCTGCATGATTATCGGGGATTTTTTAAGTGAGTTGCTGGCAAAATTTCAAAGGAACAGTGAAAGCAACTCTTTTCACAGCAGGAACTGAAGTTGCATGTGGTTATAAAATTAGACTGATGAAATCCTAAATTATAAAATAGGTAGAAGGAGACATGGACTTGAAACAAAGTATTTGTTCAAATACTCTTGAACTTCGAATATTGAACAAATGTACTTCTAATAACATTTCTTTCCTCTTACAGTTATGAATCCCCTTAAAGTGTTCTTTTGTTTGTTTGTTTGTTTTTTAAAGCCGCTGTATTTATACACTATTTTATGTTTGTCAAGATGGTCTTTTATCAGAGTACCCTGAGTTGAAATCCATCTAAAATCAGGCAGCATTCAAAAATTTTAATGGAAGACTACATTCAGTGTGCAGTGAGATTATAATGCTGCAGGAAATAAGTAGTAGAGACAAAAACAATTTAATGATCCAGTAACTTAGAACTGAGGCTGAAGCCCTTCTGTGCCCACAGATCTTCAGTATTCCTTTGAAGAAAAACAAAACAAACAAAAAATTGTCTATCCATGCTGTTATCCCTTGTCTAGAAAAGTAAGAGATAAATATTATTTCTATCTTAGGTATGTTGCAAGGATAAAATTTATTGAGTATGAAGTGATAAGGGTTGATGGATAGAGGAGTGATTACAGGAAAAGGGCATACAAGTTAAAATAGCATACATTGCTTCTATTATGTGGGTTCTAATTACACTGAACAAAAGAGAGACTGAAGCTGATACCAGGTGGATACATGTAGAAAAAGATGAGAAAATGACAGATGAAAAAAAAAAAAGATAAATGAGCTTTTAAGTTTGGTTATAAAAAATACATCCTTAGTTGATATATCTTTTTTTTTTTTTTTTTTTTTTTTTTTTTTCAGATGGAGAGAGGTAAAATCTTTGCACTAGGTACAGCAACAACACAATCAAAGTGTTGGAGTATAATGCAAATGCTGCCCATTAAAGTACCAGCATTTTAGAAATTTTCTTCTACAAATCACGCAACTGTTCCAATAACAAATATCAGAAAATATCCTTTTACTGTAGCCTCCTTCCTAGTATGCCAAGCTATAAGGATATTGTTAGCTATTCCGATACTATTGTGTGACAAAAGTTTATTTCTAGGGAACTTTAAATATTATGTCAAGAGCACTAGAAATCCTATTAATATAGTCTTTCTGGAGGTAAGCTCCTGCTATCATGAAGCAATTCTTAGAGGCTACATCACTGGTAAAGTATAAGAAGCCCACAGTCCACAAAGCAGTAATAACACATGTAAAACTGCCTTGCAGTAGTATCTGGCTATTCAACCCCATGCCTGTGACAAATAAGCCCCCTAATAGTCTTAAGTTACTGCTTTCAGACAATTTTAAATGAATAATTGCTCCATGACAAGATCTTACTTAGCAAATTGCAGAGCATCCTGCATATCAGTTCAACAGGAGCTGCATTGTGTGCTCAGTCTCATCAAGGACTCTTTCACCTTTCACCACAGTTGCTTTGGGATAATGAAAGAACATCATAAACACAGTTTCCTGGAGGCAGAGATAAGGATGTTGGAAAAGTGTTAACATGATGGATACATAGTACATGAGATCATACTGGTGATTATTTTTTTCAGAGGACGAGCACCATTCAGTAGTCAGACACAAACTGAACTTTGACCTTATCATCTGACATTAGGGAACTGGTAATGTACACAATGCTGTTGAAAGTATGAACATCAGCAAACATTATCCGCATTGTAAAAGAAATCTAGTAAGATGGTAAAATGCCAGAAACTATAGCCTGTGAGGCTTGAATGTAAGCCATATGATATTTTCCTCAAGATGAGAGGCAAAAAGCCCAGAGGATAGTGCTTATGTTATGTGTTTTGCACTAAAGATGCTGTTTTGGCAAGAACCCTTGCTGACAAAAATCAAAGTGTGAAATTATAAGATAATCTACACCCAACGTGGAAAGGTGCTATAGAATAAAGTCAGGTGTAAACCACAAGTGTTGCTTTTTTTTTTTTTTTTTTTTTTTTGACACATGTATTATTTGGGCAATTTAACAGCAATAAATGCAAAACCCAAGAGTAAGTTCCACTGTTAAGCACTTAGGAATGGAAGAACTGGATTGTTATGGGAACACATCATTTGGAAAATCAATTCTATCCTTGTACCCTGGCATATGAAATTTGTAAGTTGCCCAAAAGTAAGGGCCATAGGGGGGGGGGGGGGAAAGTCATTCATAGTGTTAATAGACTTTTCCAGACTTGTTGCAGAGCAAGAGGTTCTAATCAGATCCAATCCAAAAGTTTGATATTACAATATATTTAGCAGTGCTAAGCTTCGGGCATGTGTTGTGTATGGTTAGATGTAATTGCTGATATTTTATCAACTGTGAAGTTCAGAACACCATTTAATATTTGAAAACAAAGAGTAGACCTTTTTGGTTTTGTTCAAAAGCTAGACTTCAGCCTTGCAGCACTTGGACTATGGTTCTGGCCTGCAGATATAGAATTAAAACATATACATCAAGACTCAGCACATGTAGTAAAAGCCAAGATATTTAATATATATAAGTATGGGATCTCTTAATTTCTTTTTCACAATTTGCTGTCTTTTTCACAGTAATAGATTTGATAGGTTGCTCTATCCACAATGAAGCAGTTTCTGTGTCTATTAGAGTAGAATGCAATGGTGTACCTCCTGGGTCTAGAGAGAAAATGTCTTGAGCCTTTAGTATGATACATTTTCATTCTGCAGAGCTAAAAGGCACAAAGAATGCTATCTTCAATAGTAAGACAGAAAGCTTCAGGTACTACTTTGGAGCTGCAACCTGGGATTGTAATTCTTTCCATGTCATCCTCTTGTCTCTCTTAACTTGATATTTTTAACCTGATATTCATCTCTTTATTTATTTTCCAATTTATTCCTTTTGTCTGTCACAATAATCTTTAATCATTGGAAAGTTGATATAAACAGTGCTTTGAGAGGGAGACATCACAAACGTTACCAGGTGCCTGTGAGCTTGTGTACCATTCTTAGTCACTGCTGCTTCTTCTCTTCTTTAGTTGCTGATGGGGACTGTAGGCAAAGCTGGTGAAACAAAAGTAATTTACATTTAACTGCATAAAAAGGGAAATATGGCTCATTGGTTATATGTTCTTCCAACCACAGTTTTATTCCTGAACATTATTGCAAACATGGAAAGCTTAAGCAATTATAAAATAAGCATCTATTCAGTTGAAAATTTCAGTGTGAAGTGCTTCCCTGATAGCATTGGTTGCTTTTCTACTAAGCAGAAGAAAAAAATAAATAAATAAAAGTTTCATAGAGAAATGGGAATAATACCATGCGAGATGGGTCTGGTACCAAGTTCAGCAAAGGTAACTGAGTGCACCCTTGACTGGTCACTTTGTTATTACTAGTGTTGCATTTGTAAAGGTTTTATAAGGGGTTAAGAAATCATTAACTACTGCTACTGACATGATAATCAAACTCTTGACTTATTAGACTCTAACAATGAAAAATTGTTTTCCAATTTTCTGATAATTAATGGAATCTTCAGCATGAGATCAAGATTTATTCACCAATGGTCTGTGAACAAAAAAGTAGGCTACATTTGTTAGCAATAAATATAATGACATGAGCAACTTCATGGGTACATGCTGTGCATACTTCTACGTAATAGGATGTAGGTCATTTGTTCAAGTAAAATAAATCTCATCCTCCGCTTGTCAATGTAATGAAAAAAAATTAATAGGCCTTCTGCTATAGTTGCAATGAGAAGGGTTTACTCAGAAAGAACACCAACTGCAAGCTCTTAGCCATGATCAGTAAGGTAGAATTTGCTGTGGGTGAAAAATCATCCCAGCTGCAGGGAAGGAAGTTTCATGGCTTTTTTTTTTTTTTTTTTTTTTTGTCTGGGTGGGTGGTGGCTTTTTTGTTTGTTTCTTTCTTTTTTTCCTGGGGGAGGATGGATTTGGAATGGAAAGCAGTAGGGAAAGAGGGGTTTCCTTTCCAAGTGCCTAGAAGAATTGTTTCATTTTGTCTGGTACAGAGTAAGTGAATTTCTTACAGTTTTAAGAAAAAAAATGCTAAATGTATATATGTTGATGAGGGGGTTGCTTTTCTCTTAGAAAAGGGATTATGTTCTGTGTGGGTATTTTTATTTAAATTAAAGACATCTTCCTGAAGATATTTTTGTCTTTTGTTGGTGACCAAAAAATAAAAAAATAAATCTGAAGATTATAATATCAGAACAATGATGTAAAGATGAAGTGGCTTATTGTTTTCTGTCTTACGTACTAACTGGACTACATGGGATAGAATCAACAAAGGAACTGTGGGGATAGGCTTGTATAGTTGTTATAGGTATGTGTGTTCAATCTGTAGATAGTAAGCATTAGTGCAGAAAAGTGCTGAGCTTATTGCATTCATTTTTGCATTATTTCATTTATTTTGAACTGTCTCAATATTCGGTCTGTTTAAAATGCACTTACTGAATGTAATATGAATAGAGAATAAGGAAAATGGGCCTGATGGACACTGAACAGAAGTAATATGCTGAGTTTTGTACTATTCTCTATCTGTCTTCTGAAATTTGTGGTTGATGTTGGACTGACAGAAAAAAGTATGCATATATCTTTAAACTTGCCTTTCCTGTCAGAACTGGCTGCTTCTTTGGGTTTGGATAGTACTCAATGTATTTTTTGAAGCCATTGCAATACAAACAGTAGTAAACTAAATTGTAAAATTAATGCCACTAAGAGTGAGGAATTTTTACATGGACATGAAGTATTAGGAGTAAACTGTATTTGCAACTTCAGCATTGTATCACAAAGAGGGAATGTTCACCCAAAACAAACTTTCTATTTACATAAAATGAAAAATATCAAATGAAAAATATCAAAAATATATCAAAATATTGTAACCTTGCCCATATGTTTTATTATACATATACTAACAAATCAGAACTTCACATTCAGAAATGTCATGCAGAATGTTAGAAGAACTTACTCTGCTAATTAGTAAATTTTAGAGAATCTTCAGAAGCAGGACAGTATTGTTCCAGAGAAAGAATTGATTTCCTTTCACTTCAGCAATATGAGTAGGACTATTGAGTCCATCATTTTAATCTTTTTTTTTTTTTTTCATAAGTATTTTCAGAATTGATCTTCACATGCTGTGATTTGAATTAGAAATACATGCAGAATTTGTTGTCTTATATGGGTAGTAAAGATGCTGCAGAATATTGGTGTCTGACTTTGATGCAAGTGTTCTGGGTGTGTTTCTCTACCAAATTCAAGATATATAATCTTCGCTGTTGTTGTTGGAGCTGGCTGCAGGTCCTTTATGAGACCAAAATATTTGAGACTGAGAAACTCACTATTTCATACTATATAACCTGCTGGTTAGGGCATTAAGCTGGAATGAAAGGGCCCAGGTTTAAACCATTGTTCTGAGAGAATCAGTGAGATCAAGGATGAAAGATTTTTGCTTTAAATCAAGCTGAATGAGAAATTGCAGGAAAGAGCTCAAAATACTTCATTCGCATTTCAGCACCTATTTCAGAAATATAAACCTCAGTTTTCAGTCGAAAATGGGCCATTCTACTTCCAGAAAACTGTGAGGTTTTGTTTTCATTCCACCATGGTACATAAAGCCTTCGCAACCTGGACAATTGCCATGCAATATAACTGTGTCCTCTGTCAGCTCTAGTCCATGTTAATTAAAGTTGCATTTAACTGGAGATGAATGCATTTGCCAG
Source organism: Anas acuta (assembly GCF_963932015.1). Classification (NCBI taxonomy): domain Eukaryota; kingdom Metazoa; phylum Chordata; class Aves; order Anseriformes; family Anatidae; genus Anas; species Anas acuta. The sequence goes on along the minus strand of NC_088979.1, from coordinate 112,078,483 downwards.
AACAATCCAACAAATATTTGTTGATGTTCTTGTATCAGATCTTGCTCATCATAGAACAGTTTGGATTGTAAGGGACCTGAAGACCATTAAAGACCACCCAGTTGCAACCCCCCTGCCTTGGGCAGGGACACCTTCCACCAGACCAATACCCCATCCAGCCTGGCCTTGAACACCTCCAGGGATGGGGCATTCACAGCTTCTCTGGGCAACCTGTGACAGTGCCTCACCATCCTCACTGTAAATAATTTATTTGGAATATATAATTTAAATCTACTCTTTTATTTTACAACTTTTCCTGTCACTATGCTCCTTGGTGAAAGATGGTGAAACACTCTCCTTTTGTAGGCCCCCTTTATGCACTGGAAAGTTGCAAAATGTCTCCCTTAAAAATAATAAATAAAATAAAATTGAACTCCCTCTTTTCACTGGGGAGGTGCTCCAGCCCCTTAATCATTCTGTGGCCCTCCTGTGAATGTGCTCTAACAGGTACATGTCCTTCTTGTGCTGGGAGCCCCAGAGCTGAAAGCAGTGCTCCAGGAGGGGTCTCATGAGTGCAGAGGGGGAAAACCGCCTTCCTCAAGCTTCTGGCCATGCTGCTTTTCATGCACCCCAGGATACAGGTGGCTTTCTGGGCTGCAAGCACACATTGCCACCTCATGTCAATCTTTTCATCCACCAGTATCCCAAACTCCTACTCCATGGGTCTACTGTCAATGTATTCATCATCCAGACTGTGTTGGTGTTTGGGATTGCTCTGACCCAGGTGCAGGGCCTTGTTAAATTTCATGAGGTTCGCATGCCCTTAAGACAAATTCATGTCCTTTTGGGTCTGTCAGAGTTTAGGTGAATTAGTTTTTCCGGTGTCACAATTGGGAGATTTTTTATTTTATTTTATTTATTTTTTTTTTTTTTGCGTTTTACACTCTAGTATAATGTGTATGAATATTTTAGTTGAAATTGGTTTTCTTTGTTACCTTTTCCGTTCCATCTGTGACTTTTTACTATTGGAGCTATCTCATTCAAACCAATCCAAGAAATTCCTGCTTCTGGATTACCTCTCAGGTTGATTTTCAGTTAGCTTTCAGAGATTACTAGAATCCAATGTTTTGAGATTATTTTACATATTCTGAGATTATTTACATATTTGTACATATGCTTAATTCCAGTCCAGAACTTTGCTAGTCCAGAACATAGCAAAGACTCACATTCCATCAGTGGTGTATTTGGTTCTCTAAAATATTGCACTGCTGAGTTTTCTGTGGTAGTCCTCACTCAGCTTCAGAATAGCGACCTTGAAGATATAGAAATATTGAAGTCTTATGGAGCAAACTCCAAGCTGAGGGACAAGAAGAGGTTATATCTCCGTGGCCACTTCCTACTGTTATGTGTGCAAATTAGATACATGAATGAAAGGAGAATTATATGCTGGTGATTGCATGTTATTCCCAGGAAAAAAGGAGAAAAAGATGCACTTGTTAGCACTCATATAAATCTTGCAAAACAAATAGATTTTTAAAGTTATGATACTGTGGTTGCCACCTTGCTATTGAAAACTTGTGTAGTTTGTTCATTGTGCATTTTGCTGTTGTCCTGCCACTTCAAGTGAAACTGAACTTGTGACAGCAGCTGAGCAACTGTGGAAATTTAGGAAATTAAACAGAAATAATAGAAGAGGTCAGCAGGAGTTCAGAATATGTTATAAGAACCTGTGAGGGGGTGTAGAGGAATTTTGGAGGAAAGGAAACTGTTAAGGGGTTTATTCCTCTCTTGTGGTCCTGTCACCTTCATGCCATCTGTAACATTGCTGCTGTTCTCCACCTTACCCTGATGCATAACCAAAAGATCTGTGATATCTCTGTCTTGTGCTTTTAAAGCTCTACTATGGAGACTAGAGCTAGGGCAAGAAGAGCTTGATCTTCCTGCAGGCAGATGAGCTGTGAGGGAAGTAGGAGACGTTTCTGTGAAGCACAGCTATCTGCATGGACATGGGGCAGGGAGTGTTTTTCTTTCTGCTCTTGGAATCATCTGCCGATCTTGGCTGTAATATCATGGCTCTTCATCTTTCCACTGCAGCAGCAGGAGTGAAAACAGGAGGTAGGTTGGAGCTGTTTAAGGCATAGGGAGCTCCTGCTCCCTTTTTATACAGACATAGTGGGTACGGTAGCTATCCTAAACTGCCATTTATTATATATGCCTTGGTCTGCCTCTGAAATCCTGGGGTGGAATTGTAGGTTGTGCAAGAGGTCCATGGGAAAATAACTCCTTGCACATTTCTACTATTTGGGTAATGTGAAAAAAACTTTTATCCCTCATGGTGCGTCTTTGAAGTGCTGAAAGAAATAAATCAGGACACAACAACAAAGGTTATTTAGCAGTTGCTTTACTCAGGTTTTACTACTGAATCCTTAGATACTGCTACAAGTACAAAAATTCAGTATTACCTTTAAGATGGCTGCTAGAAGGACTATCTCTAATTATGTCACATCAAATTACTGTCTGCTGCATTTGTAGCAATCCTGTGAAGTTTTATTGTCAATTGCAACTTGATTTAATTAGTGTGAAACAGAAACTAGGCTGAAACATCTGTAAACTGTTGATTTTTCCCTTAAGATCTTTCACTGCATATACCATGATGCTGGTCAATGGATATTCGGTGATTTACAGTATATCTAAATGGTTCCATCACAATAAGGCGGTAGCAGTAGGCTTCAATTCTCATTGGCTTGACAAATAGCATAAGATGGCTGAAAATAGGAAGCAATCTGAAATTTGCAAGTTGAAAACTCACTGTACTAAGCGTTTTCTCCCTAATTTAAGACCTGTTCGCTAGTACATGAAAGTGACAGGAAATATCTCTCTATATCTGAGTATGATGAGCTGTAAGCTTGGAGTGACACATGAGAAATTCTTCCTGTAATAAACTATTGATTTTGTTCATAATCAGGACATAAAGAACAGGATATGTAAGCATAAGTGTGTCTAAATCTGAGTAATAATAAATGTCTGGTTTAATGTTTCAATACTTGTATTCATTGCAGAAAACAAGGAAGGTGTTGGGGGAGGTAGGGAAAAATACAGATGGCTTTTTGAAGAAAAAGTAAAAAAAAACAAATAACGCAACACTTAAATAATTTCTTGTAGTTCTTGAAATATTTTTAGTCAGAGATTAGTAAGCAGAGCTAAACATCTGGTACAAGCAAACTACCCCAAGAGCAGTGAGGTGTCACTGAGACAAAAATGCACTTTTAAGTCATTAGCATCACCCTGAATGAAATAAATGGACCAAATGGTTTCAAATACTAGACAGTACAGTGTCACACAAAACATGTGACATCTTAATCATATAGCAACATTCCAAACTGTATGGGCAGTAGTTCTTTAGCAATTTATTTGCTTGGTTTTAAAGACCATTGTTCAGACCTCCTTCAGGCCCAGATACACTGAAATGCAAATAAATTCTCAGTGGATACCTATTTATAATGTTATTCTATCTAAGTGTTCCTAGAGGTTCTTAAAGTAAAACATTAAGAGGATTATCTCTTTTCTTTTGAATGAGCTTACTGTCTTAAGGGGAAAAATCAATAATTAGTTTACATGTTGTTCAGAGTTACCCAACTTAAGCTTCGAATTATTGCTGAACTTCAAAACTGAAGTTTTAGAAAGCTTTGAGCATAAGGCTCTTATCTTGAAAGTAGAAATTAATATTATGTTGATTTTTACTTCACTATTATTATTTTCATTGTCACCTTTACTGAGAAGTATGCGTTCTGGTTATATACTATGTTGACCCTATGTCCTGTGACATGACCTCACCCTATCTTCACTCCAAAAAACCTCCTAAAGCACATAAGTTAAACAAAATCAATACAAAATGGAGGAAAGCTACACAATATGGTATTGTTCTCTCACTATTGCTATTAATTTTAAATGAAATACCCCTAATCAGCAACCTAAATCTTTCCAGTTTATCCAGGTGATAAGTCATGTGAAGAGGCATAAGGTAAAAGACTGGACAGGACAGAGTGGGGGAAATAAAATTAAAAAGGGTATTTTGAGTTGCCTGGCTGCCTTTGGAGTAAGGGATTCCATGCCGGTCCCGTCATTTGAGCTCCTTCTGAATATGTACTTACAGGCACAGGCCCTAACAGTAATCCAACTATGTCTATGCTGCACCCAGCCTTACAGGCCTCCCCCATCCAGAAGGGCTGGCTAGCTTGATGGACTCCAGTGAAGAAAGGTTATATGTGTCCAATGTGGGTGTTACTGAGACAGGTTGCGTTTAAGGCTGTAATACAAGTAGCCTGAATGCTACCTGCTTGTGCCTAATTTTATTGTTATAAGCATCTATGAGTAACAGAGTGTACAGAAGAACATGCTTAGCAACACTTATGGCTAAGCATAGCCTCTATTTGCACTTGCATGGTTTTATGTAGATGCCGCATTGAGGATGACCATAACAACAGCTCAGATGTAGCTGTTTCTATGCTTCATGTGAATACCGGTTCTGAAAAGTCATACTACAGGTAGAAAAGAAAAACACCAAGTGGTGTTTAGCCTGTCTTTATTATTTTTCCTTGGTTTTAATTTGAGAAGTGTTATATGGAAATGATGATGCTACCACTCATGTTGGAATGGTGAAATGATACAATACTTTCCCTTTGGTATCAATGCTTCCTACCCTGCTTCCAGATGAAATTTTCATCCCTGTTTCAGGACTTCAATGTTCACACTCTTAATCTATCTTTTCTATAGGTATTATATAAACCATTTAGCCCCTTGTACCCTTAGGTGTCTTAAACCAAGATTTAGAAAGAATACTGTGAGATATGGTGTTGGGTCTTAGGGCAGCAGGAGAATGAAGCAGAATGCCATTATGTTACTCAAATGTTAGTCGCAATATCCAGGCTACTGCTGTAGCGAGTTCAGTTACAGTAATGGAGGTGGGATCCTGTATAGGCAAACAAGAGTTAGCGCATGCTATTCAAGTGAAAGCCTTATAGACGTGGTAGAGACAACCAAGTTGTCGAACCTGACATTCCAGCTCTGGAAGTGCTCCTAACTGACCTTATTTTTCTCTTAAATAACTTCTGAGAAATGGAGAATTCTGCAGAACAGCAAATGAACCTGACTTTTTAGGACTGTGGTGTAATTGCCTGAAGTAACTAGGAAAATAAAACTTAAAGAAAATGTACAGCATTGAAGAGGCTTTCAGGGTAGGGCACAGCTGCATTACCTGAGTGTTCCCTAGGCTTCCAACCTTAGATGCTATCGCGCTGGGGAAACTTGGTGTGCTAGCCCTAAGGAACAGTACGGAGTGTAGAGTGGAGTGGAGACACCATGGCTAGGCTCTGTAACCAGGTGGGGACTCTCTTGTTCTTGTGCACGCCAAGACCGATAAGCTGCACTTTTGCCACCCTAAGCCAAGGACCTGTCATGTTTTGACAAATGCTGTACCCTAGTGTACTTTTTGCTCATTATAATATCATTATAATACCAAAACACACCTCCATCCCAAAAGCTACCCGCCTCCAAGGTGCAACCACCCCTCACCGAGCATGTGCTCTGAATTTCTCGGAGCCTATTACTTTAAACGGAGACAGGAGAACTTTTCACCAATCATAACTAAGATATGCTTGATTAGAGCCACTTAAGCTCCACCTAAAGGATAAAAAATAATATAAATTGGCCCAAGAGAGAGGGGATGTCAGGGGAGATACCACCGTCAGGGGAGATACCATCCCGAGGAAATACAACATCCTTAGGACCTCCTGACTCCTGGGATCAGTCGACGGGCTGAGCCTCTCTTCCCCCTCCACATTGGGACGCCTTTGGGTGAGATCTGAATACTTGATCCTTTTAATGCGTTTATTTCTAGGCTGTGCACCTGTAACACGTGTGCATTTCATGCATGCTAGCTTGCTTCTGCAGACAGTCACTATCGCCGGCAATCCAAAAGAACCTGGTAATCTGTTGCTGTAATAAACCATACTTGATTGCATTGTGATAGCTCTCATTAAGTGCAACTAGGGTAAGGGTGGTTATCCGTGACTGTGATAGTTTAGTGTTCTGAATCCAACCAGATCCCCAGACGGTTAACATGTTATTGGTGAAGGTCTGACCGGACCCCCAGACGGTTAATGTATTATTGGTGAATGTCCCCAGACAGTTAACGCATTATTGGTGAATATCCGACTGGTTCAGTACCCTGAATCCGACCGGGTCCGTAACAGTTAATCAGTTACACCCCTTAACGCGACAAGGGCAGAATAAAGAATGGGAATGACTCAAACATTAAGGGAACCAGGAATATGAATTGAGCCATGAGGGTTAATCTTTTTCATAGGTGACAGCAGAATCCATCAGGAGCTAATATTGGGTGGCAACGAAGTCCTTAATACTTGAAGTTATCTAAGGAAGACAGAAAAACACTTAGTAAGTAAATAATGAAAATGAGCAGATCACAGACAAGATAAATATACTGAACTGCCCACAACCTGGCTTTTTCTCTATGTTGTACATCACATCCAGATTGATCCACCTAGGATTCAAGGATAAGGAATATAGATCCTTGTCTTATTATAGAATCTCAGAATAAGTTGTGTTTACGCAATCTGTGTTTAGAACCAAGTGCCTAATATTTCTGAGCAATTTCTAAGTAAGAAAAAGGGACTCTGCATTACTTTGTTCCTTTTTATCAGCTTCCATATTTCTTTTTCTTTTTTTTTTTTTTCTTTTATTGTGTTGTCCTGTGCAATTTAAAAATGCCAGTATATAAAATGCTTATGCCAAAATTAAGGTTGAGAGCTGGGAGAAGTGTTCTCATCACCTGAGGAAGCAAAAGACTGCAAATGCTTCCCAGTGGGGTAGTGGTGACAGGAAAAAAAGTTGCTTAAGGTAGCAGTTGATACTCTTACAGAGTAGGCTATACAATAAAGTAGGGAAACTTTTAGAGATGACAGCCTAAACTTGTGAGACAAAGAATGTCTTTGTCCAGTATGCTGATATATTTAAGGAGATTTCTGTTATTGCTATAGGTATATTCTGCTAATCCCAAGATTTATGGAAAAAGGAGGGTTTTCCCCCTCTTGATGAATAATTTGCTGTTTAATGGAGGTTTTCACTATTCTTTGAAGCACTGGAAACAGACTGCATCTTAAGCAAAGCTGTTGTGTTATTCATAGTGAAATTAAATTCCCCTGGCTTTGGTGTGTGTATCCATGACATGCAGAAGATTATAAATTGACAACCAGGCTTAAAAAGCAAGTAGTTTAAAAAAAAGAAGAAAAAAAAAAAAGGAAAAAACAAAACAAAACATGAATGAGAGTCTCCATGGTATTAGCTTAAAAACTGTGAAATATTAAGGGTACTTTTTATTTGTCTTGGAGATTAGAGTTCTTGGTGTTTTTTGTTTTGTCTTGTTTTTGGTTTTGATGGGCAAAGGAGTGTGTGTATGTGCAGAGGGGAGCATGTGGAATAGTTTTCTATTTGCCAAGACTAGAAATTTCTAAACACCACATTGTTTTATGTTATATGTTTTTTTGTTTGTTTGTTTCTTTTGTGTTTTTTTTTTTTTCTTTTGTTGTTGTTGTTTTTTTCTTTGTTTGTTTTGTTTTGTTTTTTTCCTTTTTACTTCAGCATTTGAAGTACTAAAGACTGTGTTGGAAAGTCAGAAGAACTGGGGATGCCAGAATTAACTTAATCTAGAATACTATTTGGGAACCTGTGTTTCTGACATTTGTAAACATATCTGCAAATTTGGCAGGTTATTCATTAAGCTTTTCCACTCAAAACCCAAATACTTTTTGCATGCAGTTTAAGTAGTAGTGGTTTACAAAATATTACTTTTAAAAATATATATATATATTTGTATTTATTTTTTATAGAGGATGGTTTTGTGCTCTGTTTCCGCTCTTCTGTAAGGAACAGAAGATTTCCACGTCATTTGAGCAGAAATAGTCACTGTGTATGGGACAACTTCTGGTATGTCTTCAAGTGGCTTAAAAGAGTATAACTTTCAGTTTTAATAAACATTTCTGCCAAATAAATACAGATTTCTCAGTCCTTTGAGAAAGTGCTGTGCCTATGGCATGCAGCTGAACAAGACTGACTTGGTCAAAGTTTGCAGTGCTGGAGATAGCGTTAATAGATTTCTTTCTTCTGCTAACAGGAAAAAATTTGGGGGGGGGGGGGGAGAATGTAGGGTTTGGATGGTAATATCGGAAGTGAAAGTGGGTTAGAATAGGAGGAAGGAGTTTCTTGACGAGGTCTACATAACCACAATTTGGTGATTGTAACAGGGTATCAGGAATACACTGGGAAATAATTTAAAATGTTATTTCAGTTAGACTAGAAGAAATATCTCTCACATCTGGAAATGGAATTGGGAAAGGTAATCAGGTGTCTCTTTTCTGCTAGTATGTCTTGTTAGCAGCATGAAACAGACTGACCATTGGCTTTCTTGGTAATGGGTGTTGTTTAACAGCAAGACCAGAGGATCATTTATGGCACAACAGAATAATAAAAACCTATGTGAATAGATTGCCTTTTTGCCAAAATAGTTTAATATGAAACTACTTCCAAAATTCTTTGAAGCAGTCTTTCACAAATAGTACTTTGCAGTACTAGCCTCTTTGACAAATACACCAAATTTGTTGAAGAGGTTGTTTGGTAGGTAGCTCTGCTAGTAGAGTAGGAAATGAACCAAGCTTGACTTTTACAATTTGCAGTTGTAGTGGGGAGGCAGATTGTTTTTGTTTTTAATTCAGTTATGGTTGACTGATGCACATTCTCCAAAAAGCATGTAGGCTTTATGTTGTTAACAGAAAACAAAACACAGCATTAAAGAATAACAGAACTGCCTGAATCAGTCCTGTTTTATGTAAAGGCATATCCAGCTTCGCAGCTCATCTGTTTGCCAGAGTTGCATGTACAACCATTTAAAACACTTTGATAAGACTTACTGCCCTCAAGTTTCCACATTCCATATAATTAAAAAACATAAAAGGAATGTGGTACAAAAAAAAACTATTTTTTTGCATTGCATTCCTTTTATTTTCCAGCATAGAATTTGTATTTGTACAGAGTTCTGCATGTAATACCTGTAAAGAAACTGGAATGAAAGATAATAGAGATAAAGGAGTCAAGTAATTTTTATGGCTGATGACTAATACGGATGGGTGTCAAGCTGCCCTGTCTTCCATCACAGTCTTGCTTGTATTTCAAAAACCAGCTTTGCTACCTGTCTGCCGTAAACAAATTATCTTAGCAAATCCTTTTCTATTCCAAGTTAAATTAACAGCTATACATATATACCTGTGAAGTCCATGGAAATGACTAGTTGTGAATTAATGAGCTGAATATGTATCTAGCTATGAATCCAAGCTTCATGGCAAAGGATCTCTCAAACAGTAATTGAGATAGAAACTACCACAGGGGCCAGGATTATCAGCTACTACTAATTTGTGGTGGAAATGGTACGCTTAAGACTACCAGCTGGTGAGGAAAAGGATGAAATACTACTAATGCCAGTCTTGAATGGATTTCTGACCCTTTTAGAGTTTAATAAATAAATAAATAAATGCATTATTTAGTCAAATATATCCATGAGAACAACTCATTTTGTCTGTCGCTTGACTCTCTCAACCCTAATTCCTTCACTGCCTAACTATGCTGTTTTTTTCAAATATATTGTAGTTTTCTAGATTGCACTTAGCAGTTGTCATTGATGTCTCAGAATATTACCTTTTCCTTTTGTTGAAATAAAACTTCGTGCTTGTCTTTGTAATGGATCAGGTATTCTAAGATGATTGTTCTGTTTCATCTACCTGTATTACCAGATATCATGGACATAAATATTCAAAGGTTCTGCTTTTTGAAAGCAGTAATTTCTGACACAAAGAAACCTCTATATTTAAGAAATAGTGCTCAAACTACTAAAAAATCTCATTGTTTTGGCCTCTGGTATTTTTTCCACAAATCTATGCACCATGTTCCAATTTGGGGTGCCTTGCAAGCTAGAAAAGACAAGCTTTTATGCCTGATTGTTGCGGATAGGATGTAGCCCTACCCTGTATGGAAAGGAACTTGCATCCTATGTATGTTCTTTGTTTTGATTTTCTGTCAATACAAATTTTCTTTTGATTTGAAAACTTTGAAATTACTGCTTATTATTTCTACTGTTACTTCACCATTTTACAGACTTATTTACTTATCTCTCCTCATTACAACGTTTTAGTGCCAATTACATAAAATATGATCCATATGTGGATTGTGGTTCACATTTGTAAACTATGTAAACACTGTCAAGCCTTATGAGTTTAAACAGTGGAGCTTACTTCTACTAAGATCTATTCTTAAGTCCATTATAAACAACATGGTTTTAGAATGATAGTAGTTTGTGCAGGAAAAAATGGGAAAAGAAAAAAAAAAAGGAAAGAAAAAAAAAGGAATCCTAAAGAAATACTTTAAAAGTACAATTGACAGAAGGTGCAGAAATAGCCACCCAATTTTTGGCTTTGGGATGCAAATTAAATTTATAAAAACTCAAGCTTATAACAAGTCTTTTAAAACCGCCAAAAATGTTGAGTAGTTTTAGCCTGTGTCAAATGATGCAGCTTCACAGCTATTTTCTCAGAAGTGTGCTGCACAGCACGTCGGGACCTGGAAATATGTTGCCTGTGTAATGTCAAGACCTGACTCAATCAGCAGTTTATCTGTTGGCTAAGAACAGTAGGATCAAAACACCAGGGTGGTGTGCCCTGGCACCTTTGGGTTGTTTCAGAGCAATCTCCTACTGAATAAGCTAAATCTGCTGCACCTCTCTTTCTCTCAGCTATGGTTCAGGGCCCGAGGTGGCAGGTCCAAAGGATGTGTATGCATCCACCTACACCTGCCTCTTTAGTAATGTGGAAGGATACGATGGGAGAATCACTGCAATTTGTCTGTATCTGGTATTAAGCTGTCAGTGAATATCTAAATCACTTCCTTTTCTGTCACTTCATCCCTCCACTACATCCTTCGAGACACAACACCATTCAGAGAGAACCACCAGAAATACCCCCTGAAATGATATGTAAATCCGGCAATTCATCATGCTCTGTGTAGTACAGGTCTAATTCTTCCTGCTAGGCCCCAATCTGCTGAAACATTACTCTGATATACAGTACAAAAGCAGTAACAAAGATGTTCATATCGGCCCATTGTGAGCTGGTGGCAGGGAGAGAAATCAATGAAGCCACGAGGACAATGGCTGCCGTTTAAACAGGCTGCAGAAATTTGCTAAGGCGCGGACAAAAGGCCTGCACTGAAAAGCGGGCTGCCGTGGCATTCCTCAGGCCCCATTATGCTGCCGAAACAATCCCCACTCAGAGGGTGGATTTGCATCTCTAATAGGGTTCAGGCCCTGTTTGTGAAAGGCTTTCGCTAGGCCTGACCCCGTCTCTCAAGACCACATTGATACCCGGCGCCTCGCCTTGCCCCGTCCCGCGCAGCCTGCAGCAGTATCATGGGAAAATGCGCCTGCTTAAAGGCAGCAGAGGAAGGCAGAAAAAATTAAAGGCTTGAGGCAGTTTTGGTGGTACTTAGCAGGGAAAATTACTTTGGCAAATAATGGAACCTACTGCTGGTAATTACTGCTAACAAGCTTCCCCCAACCCAAATGTGACACTTGGACTGATGTGAGAAAAGCTGATATAGGCCAAGCTTATTAAGCCTGAAAGAAAGGAGGCTCTTCCCTATGAAAATACAGCACTTGGAACCTGCAAATCCTGTAATCTAGTGTTACCAATTATCCATTAAAATAGAAAATAGAGCTGTAATATTTTAGGCCCTTTCTAATGTGCACAGTGCCAGATGCTCTAATCTGAAGTGATTTTAAATGGAAAAATATTTTGTTTCATTCATGTGCTTCTGTTTAAATTGAACTTGGCTTTCCTTACTCCATCTTCTTCTGGAGATAGACAACAATCTGTCTTTTAATGGGGCTGTGTTAATGATATTGTTCTAAGTTTTCTGAAAACACAACGGTCTTTACTCCCAGAAAAAAAAATATTTTGAATCAACTGAAACCCTCTTCAAACCTTCCTGTGCATAGGTTCCTTACTCACATGGACCTCCTTGTTCTGTCTCCTAACGTGCATCACTTAAGTAAAATAACCTGTGTAAAAATAAATAAATTGAAACTACACTGATGTCTTCTACAGTTACCTAGAGTACTTTAAACAGTTTTTCAGATCTGAAGGTAAAGTTTCAGTGTTATCCATGCTTTTAAGGAAGACTATCCAGAAATAGGACTTAATTCCTTATTAACCTCAACAGCTTACATTTAATACCAGCAGAGGGTCATGAGTAATGTTTTTTCCCTGTGCACTTACCAGTAGGTGTTGTCTTAGGTACCAACATCTTTGCATTAAGATCAGCTCATCTGCACAACACCAACTATTTCTGGAGGTCCCCTTCTGCTGTGTTGATCACACTGTGTCGGACTCAGTTAACTTCATCTACTACCTAAAAGGAGGAGACATGTACATCTTGGAGGTGCCTACCAGAGGCACCATTACAGGCTGTTAAAAGGGAAATTCTAGTTGAATGCGAGGAAAAAAGGAAGGTGAAGCCCTGAAACAAATTCAAAGAGGCTGTGAGGGATCTCCATTCTCGGGAGAGTTTCATAGCTTAGCTACGCTGGATACTGAGCTTTCTGATCTAACTTTATAGTTGGCTTTCTGCTTGGAGCAGGATTTTGGACTAGACAACCTGCAGAGGTCCCTTCCAGCCTACACATTGACATACACCTATGGAATTTTCCTCTCTACAGTTTGTTCATTATTCTAATTTTCTCTCCTGTGTTGTGATGATATCTGAGTAGGAAGGCTACATCTTTGGGTAGCACAAAGAATGAATTAGAATCAGTAGTTGAGAATTAACAGCATGAATATTCACACCTGAAACTTTTACCGAAAACAACCTCTAGTGTTCAATAATCCACTGCATAAAACCTATATTATTGCTGCTACAAGAAGACACTGATTGACATCTGTTTTTTGTTGTTGTTGTTGTTGTTTTATTTTAGAAAATTGTTTGCAGACAAATATCTTTAAAAGTTTGGATTTAATAATTTTTCTGAGGCTAGGATATCATAGAAGTTGTACTAATATTTATAGGCCCTTTTTTGGACCAAAGAGAGCAAGCTGAGCCTCTAAGACTGTTATGAGTATCATTTTGATACAAAACCATGTAGAAACTCTCAACCTATCTGGTCTTTATGATTTTGTGAAGCTGTATTCTCTTCTTCAGACCTTGGATAAAGTCAGGCACCGATAAAACTTAAGCAACTTGAACATTGATTAGAGGGAAAAATGTAGACTACAAGGCATTGCCTTTTAAATAACAAGGCAAAGTGTACTCTGCTAGAGGATTTCAAAATATTTTTGGATGCCTGAACTATTAGAGTACAGAATAAATAAAACATTCTTGTCTATATAGGATTTGGTTTATGTTGTTAAATTGCACAGTACATATAACATTAACTGTTATTTTGTAGAATGTTTTTTTCTTCCAAGGCTTAGATTTGCAGACCTGCTCTTTTCCTTTGTGTTTGAGGAAGCTGTTATATCTATACGATGGAATCTCATTACTGTGTATAATTGTAATTATGTAAATAAGGTTACTTCTGCCTGTCTTATGCTCAAAAAGCCAAAGGAAAATGTCGATGTTCTAGTTAGCATCTTGCATTCAAAGTGACTCAGAACATGTCTGCTGAACTTTTCCATAACATTTCCAAAACCCTTCCTTTTCTAAATAGAGTTCATACTGACCAGCTGCTATTCTTAGTTTTATTCACCTTGCACTTCTGGAGAAGAGCAATCAATTTACTCATCTAATTAAAACAGTGTTGAGAATCTTTGCAGAAAAGTGATGACAAGCATATATATACTGTGTAGAATTTCAGTGGTAGTTTCTTTCATATTTTATTTTATTTATTTATTTTAATAGAGAACACCAGAACTGTGAGAGGAAGATATGTGATAGCACGGGCTTCACCCACACTGAGCAGTGGAGAGGGAAGTCCAGCTGCCCAAGCCGCTTGGTGCTAGCATCCTGGCAGCATGCCACAGCTTTCAAGGGAGCTGCAAGGAAGCCTTCAGCTGTGGGCCAGGCCCTGGCTGCGAGGCCTGGCCAGGCCCTGCCTTGCTGGGGAGTGGAACAACCCTAGGCATGGGGCAGTGAGCCAAGGCCAAGTGGGGATGTGGGCCTGGTTCGTGTGAGCTGTGCGGGGCTACAGCACGGTGGGGGCCAGGCCCCTGCCAGAGCAGATCAAGGGGCTGGGGTGGCGAGCCTCCCTGAGGCCAAACCTGGCCAGGGCAGGCAGCGCTCAGGGCACTGGTGGAGGATTGCCTCAGCCTGTGTGTTTGTAGACACTGCCATAATGAGGGGTGTTGTAACTGACACAAGTATTATGTATGGTTATAGAACAACCCACCTGAACCAGTAGGTCACTTTTAGTGACTGGCATAGCCCTGTGGAAGCCCAGCCACTGAATACTTGACCTGGTCGCTGGGAAGGACCTGGAGTGGGGTTACCACACAGCGTTACACATTGGCAGATTCTATCTGTCAGCAGTTTTATGTTTGATGCCTGACTGTCCCCTCCACCTTTCAAGAAAGATTAATTGTCTAGTTGGGTTTGAATCTCTTCTGTAATTGTAGTTGCTTTTGTGAGGCAACTTTATTCCAGTTGAATTATATCATTATATCACCTGGGTTCAACATGGAATTTGTTTCCAGTGATACCTTGACCTTAAAGTACTTTGTAATAGGGAATTAGCATTGTTGTTTGCTTATGCAGATGAGGAAACAAAGGCACAAAGAGGGGAAATCACTTTTCAAGGTCATTTGAATAAAGCTGTGGTTGCGTTTGGGTATAAAATCTTATCTCCTCACTCCATATCTGTCTCTCCAATCATGTCCCTGCCTAAGAAACTCCATGAGATTCAAGTGTTTTTTCCTGTAGTCTCAGGAAGCCCACCAATGCTGTCTTCCTTGACTTTTTATGTGAGGGAAAAAAATAAATCCAGCATGCCTAGTGATAGTTTAACTAGTGGAAATTTTTCCCTAGTGTTAATTGAACAGAGAAGTAATATGAGCACAGCTTATTTGGTAAGGCTGGCAGATTAAGTTATATGCTGATATCCCCGAGCCCAGGGAATGTGTGCATGTTTATTGTGGACTGGTGTAGCATACTGATTTGAAGTTTCACACTTATGTTAATGTTCTTAGTTAAGTTTGCATTGTGCTATCTGTAGGACAGATTGCACATTTATTTAACCTTCCCTCCCCCCCCCCCCCAGTTGTTTCTAACTGAAGTATATATGCTGCACTTCTGCATGGCCTGTGAAGGGGGATATCTGGAAGGCTGAAAAAAAATGGATTCCCATGAAAGCAAAACATTTTGTATGGTTTTGATGAATTACAGGCTATTAATATATCTTAAAATCATGCAATAATACAAAAAAACTGTTCACAGATTATTTTAATACTTTTTATTTGCAATCATTTTTATTGTGTATTATTGCAAAATCAAATTTTAAGTAAAATGTAACTATCAACCTCATTAACTATGCATGAAAATTGTGTGTCTATTGTACATAAGTCATAGAAAAATATTAGTCTTCCCATGCTAAAAAACTAATTCAGCATCTTTCTACCTGTATATATCCTAATGTGCAGCTTTACAATAGCTGGCCACTGGCAGAATACATGAATCTTCAAGATTTGATGAAACGTTTTGAGTTGTTGAGGACGTATTTGAATGGCCTAGAATCAATGTAGAGCTGTCCGGCAGCAAGAATCGCTATTTAATTCTGCAGCAGAGGTAGTTACTTATCCATCCTTCTAATACAGAGTTATTTCTGTCATAGATAAATGTATGATTCAGATGCCTCTTAAATTAATTCAATCAAATCTTGTGTATTCTTAAAAGCAGGCAAAAGGGGAAAAGAATTATCTTTTAGAATCTTCCACACAGAAGTACATCAAAACCAAAAATGCTCTCAAATAGAGCATGCTTACCTTCTAGTCCATGCTTTTAATTGAAGTTATGAGGTAGTGGAATGAACTGTGCTGCGTACTTTGTAGTTAGCTGATGGAGTAACTGTCCTGTCCTTGGAGAGAGAATCTTTGTACTCTAACCAAAGTGAGAGTGAGTCACAAACCTGGTGAGTAGCTGCTGGCGGGAACGGCTCTTTTGAGTGACAGTTTAGGCTTAACATGGCTGATGCAGGCTGAAATCTGAGATGGGGGGCTTTTCTGGGATATTCTGAGTTCAATTTAAGGGGAGGGTGTCACTTATTTTTATCCCCTCTTTCACAGTTCTTTTACAGGTATATTCTTTAGATCATTAATTGTATTTGGATGTTTGTCCATATTAAGGCTTTCTCATCATAACGGTTTGCATGCAAACTGGTCATGGTTCCTAGAGGTTTAGCGAGAAGTTTTGTTCTCATAAATGGAAACAAATATAAAATAATTTACATTGATCTTACCTGTTCATGAAGTATACTATTATTTTTGTTAGTAAAGCATTAACAACACTAGCACACACACACACACACACATGCAGTATAGCATTTTTTGAGGTCTTTGTAAACCTAGCAGTTGAATTGTTTGCATCGAGTGATCTAATAAGACATTGATTTTAAGTTACCTGCAAATTTAGTCTTTGGCAAAACAGTAGCTTTGGTGACAGAAGAGTGAAATTTTTATTGAGAGATTTTTAGTATCTAAATGTATATTGTGAAGTCCTTAACTAGTAGGCATAGTTTATGAATCCATAAATGAGTTAAGTAGTCCAATGATGATTTAAAGCAATAGAAAAGAAAAATGTCTTTCAGAGGACAAGATCTCCAGCGTCTTTCTCTCTCTCTTGTTTTTTATTGAGTTACCACAAGAAGCTGCAAATACGCGAAATAGCAGAGGTTATGTTTTGACTTGGGGGGGCTGTGGTTGATGGCCCAACATGGAAAGCAGCCCTGTGAAACTGCTATGTTAGGGATAGCTCCTTAGTTCCTTGTTCTTTCTCCCTGAATTGGAAAATATTGAAATAACCAAGCTTTTGAAAAATTCTAATCCTTCCGAATTTAACCCTGCTCTTAGGCTTACAGTCTCTTTTACAGATTTTGTTTTCATAGTGTACTTGGTGATAATTACATTAGCTTGGAAATACGGATAGGAATTCCTGTATTATAAAGAAAACAAGCAGTAGTCACAGGAATTCTTTCCAGGTAAAAGGCTCATCAGCAAAGGAATGTTTATTACTAGGTTTGTTGTATGTAGAAATGATCTCAACATGTGAAGTAATGCAACAGTTAAAAACATTTGAGAGATTTTGTTTACCTGAAAGTCAGTCCTGTGATGTTTACCAAGTGTTTGTTCTTTCAGATGAACTTCTGTTCTCTGAGGGCATCAATGGCCAATGCATTCCCAGCTAAATGGCAACCTGAGCCCACACTCCTGGGTTGTTCTCCAGATAGGTCCCTAGTGACAGCTTTGCAACCCTTAATCATCTCCTGAGGGGAACTGTGCAGAGACAACTGATTGCCACATAGTATTATATTTGATATCAACATGGAACTGAATATGTAACCCTGTTTTAGCAGCCCTATGCCTCATTGAATTAATAGGAGTAAACAATGAAATCTTTAGCAGATTTGAAATTGTGTTTTGCTTGCCCTGCTTTATTAGTTACTTTAAATATGTGTTGTAAAAATCTGAGCACAGGAAGAGGTGCTATGTAATTCTTAAAGTACTTTTCTGGCTAATAGTTGTTTAGGAAATGAGACTTTTGGTTCCTCAGGGTTCATTAACAAGTTGGGGTTGTCCTGGCTATCAGAAGTGTTTATGCCTTGCTGGGTTGAGTCATAGACTAGGTAATATTACATGTGGGGAACAAAATTAACATTCCATTTTCTGCTCCTCTACTCTAGTGATACTTGGGAATATAATTTCCAGTAAGCACCACCACAGGTTTGACCAGTTAAAGGAATATATTGTTGGGATAAGTAATATTAAATAGATGGTAGGTTACTGCTCAATTAAATGCTTTAAACCCATCTGAATTATATTTTCCCCCAGCACTTGTCCCATTGCGCTTTTTATTTCCTTCCTTCAGACATGAGAAATGGCTGCACTTGGTTTAGTTTGTAGCAAACAAGAAAGCCAGCGTCTACATATGAACTTGAATTTTAGATCATAACAGCATTTCTTCACTTTGAGGATTTTTCTTCATACAAACTGGACACCTTTGTTGAAGGGAATAAAGGGAGAGGGCGTCATACCGAGAAGGGACTGATATCATTGGAGAACAACGCTCTCTACAAACGACATATTGTACAGGCAGACACAAAATGAGCTTTCATGCAGGGTTCTGTCAGTGTCATTCAGCCCTGCCTGAATGGACAACCCTCTTGTGATTTATCTTCCATTCATCAGTCAATACCCGGTACTTTTTCAGCAGTGATGGATAAGATCTCTTGCTAAATTGACTACTGCCTGCTGAGCATTGTTGAGCCTGAGAACTGAACAGGAAGGCGAAGCTTAACATATCTCACACATGGAGATGCAGGTTGTGAAAGTTACAGGATGACATTGAGGAGCTTAGAAAAGCACCTGCTTGATTTTGGATCCCACAGGGGAAACAGAACTGTCCTATTCTTCTAATGGTATATAAACTGATTTGCGTTTTAGCTGATATCTGTGCAAGAAGAATGTACCAAGGCTTCAGTTCTTAATCCCTTTTTAAAACTTCTGTATTTACAAAATGTTCATGAGTAGTGTAGCCCTATATTCTTGTATGTTGCAAGATATGAAGACTTAAGATTTCAAGATATTAAGATATTTCAAAAATTTCACATATTTTGTGTCTGAGAAGAGAGACAGTAGTGGTGATGAGACAAAAATAAAAATATTTTTCTAAATAAAGGCAGATTGCATAACATCTTTCTGTAACATAGCATATTTCATCTAACTGATAATCCATTTGTCACTCAGTATATCATTTTTGAATATATTCAACCTTGAATTTTGGCATCACTTCATCAACACTTCATCTTTCATTGATCTCATTCACCTTTGTTGCCATTTCCCACAGGACAGGGGTGCTCAGCATGCCACTCAGGCTTCAGTTCTTCATACTACCTGGCTTCTGATATTTGCCATCCAGTATTTTCTAAACTCTATCCATAAAACAAAGCCTTCCACCTTTTCAGAGAAACCACTTTATCACTAGTGGCCTCTAGAGTATGGTATCGGGAAACTGGAAGTGTCTGTGGGCAGGAACTTCTTTATCCCTTTTAAGGTAGACTGCATTCACATTTTGAGGGTGGGTCAGGAATGTACATGATAGCACAGTGTAATTAAACCAAACATGTTCTGAGCAACACATAACTTGTTAGACATATGGTAGGGCATGCGTGTGATAGAACTTGTGTCACTGGGTTGAGGTAAATGAGCAGAATATAATTTCTATCTTAACTCTCACACATCTTATTTGCATCTTGAGAACTACAGCAAACTTTTTCATTATTTCAAAGAGAGTAGGCTTTCTTTGAAGGGAAATGGCAGTTCTGTTGGAAAGACTATGGAACTCATATGGACTTGAGTGCCTCAGGGCACTGCTAATGATGGAAAGAAAAAGTAACATCCTTGTAGAAACATCGCTTGGACCTACATGTAGCTGACAGTGCACCCAAAACTCCATCTTTCCCAATGATGTACTCCCCCATATGAATACAAATTGGTGAATTTCAAGCTAACTACTCATTCCACGTGTTAATATATCATGAACAAGGAGATCAAGATGTATTCTGGGTGAATCTCTTATTTGTCTTTTTGTAGGAAACTGTTGGATAACCATATCAGCAGTCTTCTAAATATATAGATAGATAGATACATGTATTTGAATTCAAGGTAGTTGGTAGAACCTACTTTGAACATGATTTTTAAGTACCTAAATGATCTGAGAAACTTAAATTCATGGGATATAGGTATTTATTGCCAATTTAATTGTTCATTTCTAACATTTTATCACAGGACATAGGACACTAAAGTCAAATAACCTCTTGTAAGGGAAAGAAGGGGGAAAGGTTCAAAAAAAATCTGCTGACAGTAATGTCTATCTCAGATACTTAAATATAATGATGCCAGTAGGTGCTGCTTGAATATTGCTAGTTATAGTCATTTTGGAAGATGTTCTTTTGTTTTAGAAAGATCATAAGTACGGTGACATGTGATATATTTAGTGCAAATGAGTACTTAAAGAAGCAGCTGTTAAGGGATTAAACAGTTATATAAAAAAAAAATCTTATGGTTTTATAAAAATTAAAGCTGTCTCCAGGTAGTCTAATTTTATATGCTCTTGTGCAATTTTTTAGATTTTTCCCTTGGAATAGCAGCTGAATACCTATAGTAGTTAAGAGAAGATTTCTTCTTTCCAGCATAATAAGACATTCTTCAAGTCTTTTCTTGTGTTGTCAACTGGGTAGAAGACTGCCAAAATCCACATTATGTTTGGTCTTTCTCCTGGGCTTAGACTAGACTGTGATCTCTTCATCAGCTGTGTATTTGAATCAAGGGGGGGGCCTCATCTGGAAGAGGGCCACTGGTGGTACTGTGAGGAATTTTTGACATGCATTTTTACCTAAATTGTGTTGTGGAGAAAGGCCACTTACAACAATCTTACACTCAAACTGGTATAACTTCTGAGAGTCTGCTTGATGGGTCAACGAGCATCCTGAGCTTCCAGAGTCTTAATTTCTTGGGGTGAACTTCCAATACCTTCTTTTCAGGTGAGAATTCCACAGGGCTTTCTATGGATTGGCCTTCCTCAGAGCTGGGGCTCTGCAACATGTGGCCTTCTAGATGGGCAGTAGGGACTTTCGCCCCAGAAATTGGCCTTCAAACAATTTGGAAGTAGAAATGAAGCTTGGCAAACCAAATTGTATTGTTCCTACCTCAGCTACTGCTCCCAAGCTTTCCTGGCTATACCCGTTCATTTCAATTTTTGTGGTCTTGAAGGTAAATCAAATTTTCAAAATTTTGAATTTTTATTTAGTAGGGAACCCTAATGAATTTTGTTTGTTAGATGAGGTTATGTTTCCCAAATGAAATATTTGAAGTTATTGGATGTGTTTAAATGATGTGTTTCTAAAAAGAAATCAAATTATATATATATATATTTATTTATTAAAAAAAAAAAAAAAAAAAGGAATATTTTAACTGCTTTTCAAGGGCTGGAACTTTTTAAAGCTTCATGTACTTTTTTACAGAAATTGAGAGTTTCACTTCTTTCCCGAAATATGCCAGACACTTTAGTGGACAGTACACCTTTATAGGCTTTGTATTTGGATCTTTTCAAATACTTTTTATTTTATATTGTCATGTTTTCTGTTCATGGATGCAGTGAAAGGGTTCTAGCTTTCTTGTTTTTGTTTTTCACTGGATTGTCCAGCTGCTTAATTGGATGAGGGGTGTGCATGTTTTTTCAGTTAGTTAATTTCTGCAGCATTAATTATTTGATAAGCTCTCATGAGGATTTAGGCTTGAGGACTCCCATAAATTTGAATATTAAAAGTTTAATAAAATAAATCCAAAAAGTTAGCTTTTTTTTTTTTTTTTTTTTTGACAGCTTTGGCAAGAAGGTGGGTAATTAAGAGAAAAGCACTCTATACTATTTGCATGAGAATAGAATAGACAGAAAGAAGGATGACATGTTTGTCCTCTCTTTTCAGAAATTAAAAACTAGGGGAAGGAAGACAGTGTGTGGCTGTTGAAGCCACCTCTTGGATCTGATTTCTACATTACCCCAGTGTAAATATGAGAGCAAATCTGCTTTAATTTCCAGAGTCTTTGGGGGGCTGCCTGCTGTCTTTTTTGAATTGCTCCATTTCAGCCATGTTCCTGGCATACTTGTGCTAAGGTTGGCAAGAAACCTGCGCAGGATAAATAGCCACAGCCCAACTCATTGTAATGTTTTGAGATTAACATCTGCACCTTAATTTTCTGTGGCCTTGCTCTTGCTTGAATCCTGGTCAGGATTTCCATGAATATATTTTCAAATGGGATGGCAAAGAGATTTGGGTAGGAGATTTATTCCCCCTAGGTCTCTTGCAGGTAGAAGATTGTAGAACGTTTACATTATTTTCCTTTGAAGTTCTGGGTGCTTTTTGCTGAAAAAAGGGAAACTAACAATTGTAAAACTCCAAGTTATATAAATTAGCTCTGTCAAAGATTCAAGAGAAATAGTGCCAAAATGCAAAAGTTTAAGGAGGGTTCACATTTTGCAGCAGTGTGAGTTTGTAAATAAAGTTTTATTTCATAGTGTTTTCCTGTTTAGATAAGTGTTAACAGTTTCAAGACTCCTTGGAATGAACAGCTGTGCTGGAATGCTTCCAGCAATTAAGCTCTTCAGAGCAGCTTATAGGCCTTGATATTGAAATGTTTTTATTTTGAATATGGAATAAGGTGATTTTTAATATTTTTTATTTAGTGACACTGAAGTTCCATGCTTTAATTTATGATAAATACCTGCCATTCAGGTGGTATATTTTCAGCTGTCAGTAATTGTTAATGAACTAACAGTATGTTTCGTATTTCTTTGTATTGCTTTCATAAGGTTGTATTTTCATATGGGTCACCACCCCAATTAACTGTATAGTTACTCAAAAGATATAGATGATAACACTTAATCTTTGCAGATGGACATATCTGGAGAGTTAATTTGCATCTGTCTCCTGGCAATTGATGATAGCTGTACAAAACCAGACCACCGGGGTTGGGATGCAGTATTAATTATAAAAGTACTGTCACTTTTTTCCAAACTCAAGTTTAGAGCTAGATCTTTGACTGTTAATGTTAATTCTTCATTTATTTTAGCTGCTCTTACACATTTGATCTGTGCACAAAGTGATGTACAAGTTGTAGAAGCTTATCCTTAAACATTTATCTTTGCATAAATAGGTCACATGGAGGGAAATTGAGCTTTTATTTTGCTTTTCAGAGACAGAGGTTGTCTTTGTATTGCTTTTATTTTTTTTATAAGATGGGCTTTTTAATTTGTTAATTATTTTAATTAGTTAATTTGTTCTTACCAGAAGTAGGTGTCCTAGAATAGTAATTTGGGATATAACTTTAAAGGTGAAAATTTGTATTGACTCTCACAGTAATTAAGATTCAGCTCGCTTGCTTGACAAGAAATGAGCATAGAATTCTTTCGTTTTTAATTCTTTTGGCTTTCAAGTCAGTTCTCCTTCCAAAGAAGGCATTAAAATTAGATTATGAAGATTATGAAAAGTTAGATTATGAAAAGTGTTTACAGATTTATTAATCTCATATTATAGCAGTAATGATCATGAGGTGCTTATGCGAATTATACATGTAAGTAAATAGAGGCAGCATTACTGAATGTGTTTTCCAATGTACATACTGAGACTTCAAGTCAAGTGTTCTAACATAACTAACTTTCCATGTGATCTGGAATAGAAACATGGAAAATGAACTCAATGTACAAGTATCTCTAAAGTTTATTGGGCCTATTTGTTTGTAATGTAAGATTTATTTTTTTCAAGAAATCACAATCGGGGCTATAGCATTTTTACATTTGGAGTACTGCATAACTGCTTTAATCATGTAGGAATTGGAAAAATAAACATTTATAGTAAACTTGAAGTCCTTTCTTTATCATTGATAGACTTTTTGATGCATATGATCTTCCTTCCATATGAAGAAAATCTGTCTCCCTTGTATTGTTATGACTAATTTCTGCTGTTTGTGTTTGTGTGTTAGCTAGGATCCAGGCTGCTTATTTGAAAGTTCTGGTGTTTTGGCAGCAAAATCTACTTTTAATCAATTTTTAGTCCTGGTCTCTTAATACCTATTTTTCTTCCTTTATTTAAAAATCATCTCCTGTTGTGACCACATCCATTTTCCCATTCATTCCATTAGAGAATATGGTCTACAGAAGACCAAATCTCTTTACAATGCGAGAAATTAAAGGTGAGCAAGAATCTAACCCACTGCTTGTGCACAGTGATCCTGAAGGGAAGAAAGGCCGTTTTGAGGGATCTGAGAGCTAGATCTAGCTGCATCTGCTTACGTAGCCTCTCTGTAAAATCAAATACCTCATACAATTGTCTTCTAATTTTGGCTACAGGTCAACACCGGGGTATTCGCTAAAGTGTTTTGCAATGATGATTATTAAAAGGGGGTGAGAGGAATCTTCCACAAATATCATTTCTACCAACACCAGATTGTTCATTATGCTTCCTTCTGACTTAAAATAGTAAAGGAGTATTTCTTATATGTTCAAAATCACAAACCTGTTACTTCTCACTCTGTCGCGACACATACTATCAAGTTAGTGGGCTGCATTGAATTTGAACATAATTCTGCCAAGCTAAGAGTCTGAATTGTCAGGGGCAACATCTTAGAGAAGGGAAAAGTGGTAGGATAGTTCAGTATCTAATGGGCACCTACTGGACTTGGTAATAAATTTCCCCTGACTTCCAGAGAGATTGTAGTAGGTCTACCATTGAACTGTTTTGAATATCCACTGTAACCAACAGGTGAGTTCCTCCTTGGATGTCATTGATCACATTTGATACTTGAAATGAGAAAAAAAAAAAAAAAAAAAAAACTCTAACTAGGGAGATGAAAGGAGTGTATTGATGCAAGAGAAATTATTCTCAATTCTGAAAGAAAAAGAGAACAGAAGAATTAAAATAAATTAGGTATATTTAAAGACAATAGGCTTCCTTAAGCTACACAAATGGATGATCTACTTCTATCGGTACATCCGTACTCAGAGACAGGTGTCTGCCACTGAACCTCCCTTAGCACAATTTGAGTGGGAAGGGGTCAATCAAAATGGTAAATCTTGTGGAATTTGGAAATTATTTAAATGCAGGCATAGAGCCTTTGCTTTTGAGGCTTGAAAAGATCAGACAAACATCCGTAAAATGTATATAAATTTATATATATATTTCACAGTTAACCTGCTTAGGAGACAAAGGATATGATACGTTACCTGTCAGACTGAAACCAAGAGCTGAAAGAAAGAAATGCTCCGAATATTTAGAACTGCTTATTGCTTCTTTATTATTTTAATTTGGGAAAATGAAATAAGAACAGATTTCACACATAACAGTGCTGAAGAATTTATTTTTTGTTGAAGCTCTCCATCAAATATAAATCTTTCTGGACAAAATCCTCCATGTGAAAAAAAAAATGCTATCACTGGAACATCTTTTTAAATAATATTTGTTTTCAATTTAATGTACACAGATTCAGCTTTACGTATTACATTTGGAAATGTACATGGTGCTAGAATTCTGTAGAGGCAGTTACTGGTTCCCTAATTACTACTTTGTCTGGTTTTCTGTAAGAATTTGATTCAGTTTTTTGAGGGGTAGATTTTCTCTGCTGTGCTTGGTTTGTGAAAGTATAGTTTCTCTCACTCCATTGATAACAATGAAGCATGTTTAAAGAAAAGGCCTATGGAGGAGAAAAGATTTCATTAATCATGAATCATTACGTTTGTCAGTTGGCAAAGGGAGACTTCCTCATTTATCCCACGAATGAAATTAGCTTCCGCCTAGATGCAGTTGGAAATTCTAAATTATCTTGGCATCTCTCTGTTACTGTTTATACATGCACTATAAAATAGCAGATGGCATTTTATTAATAGCAGATGAGCTGAGTCTTGCAAGATACTTTTTTATATTTGGTTTCTTTGAATTTGAGATGGCACCTACCTACACAATTTCATGGCGCTTGTGTAGTTTTCTTAATTAAACAACAATAACAACAACAAACTAAGTATTGTTTTAAGCTGGGGTTGCTACTCTCCTCCCACATCTGGCTAATAAAGATTACATAATGATGAGCTGCCTAAAAATAAAGCTTAAGGAACTTTTAGCTGAAAAGTCTGTACACACAATCCTTTTATATGAAATACACTGATGGCTCCAAATCTGATGGAAAACCTTGTTTATTTTCTTAAAGGTAAGACTGGAACATGGGGACTGTTCAGTTAAATATAGATTGTTTAAAATATTAAATGAAGATTAATTGTCTTGTACACATCTGTTAAGGGAATAGTCAGATTCTGCATATCTGCAGATACCTAGAGATCTGCCTGTAGTTTGCCCCAGTAGTTAAATGCTTCTACCTCTACTAAGGATATAAAATTGTTTTTATTTTGTTGTTGTCTTTTGTCTTTTTTTTTTTTTTTTCTCCTTCCTTAGTTATTCGAGTAGAAAACTATGGTAGCTTACATGATTACCAAGGCAAAAGTCAATCTTGGCTTTTATCTGTGTAAGTTCCACCAAATGTATTGAGACTAGTATTTCCTGTTTAAACCAGAGAGTTTGCTTGGCTTCATTGTAAAGGCTTAAGAAAATTCTTTGAAGCTCACATAAAATATGCTTTTCTGATTGATGTCTATGCTAGCTTCTTTATGCTGACTAGTGGGCCAAAATTGGGTTATTTGTTGTAAAAATTCAAGGTCTTGCTGTACCAGAGACAGTTCTGAAGCTCTGTCAGTGCAAGTTTCATCGCAGTTACTCTGTAGCTGTGAATGTGTTTCGATTTGGAGGAGGAGATATTTGATTTTGTCAGAAAATCCAGTCAGCTCTAATATTATCTCTGACTGTCACTCTGCTCGTCACCAATATATTAGGCTCAAAGAATCCAAATCAGGGTCTGAATTATTGACGCAGATATGGAAAGGGCTGAGGAAGAAAGACGTTCTTGTGAAAGAATGATTTGAGGTTGGTTCTATAGCCCACAGTTAGATAACTCATCTTGTAGCTACCTATTTTTCACATATTCACAGAATGGTCGAGGTAGGAAGGGACCTCTGGAGATCATTTGGTCCAACTCCCCTGCCAAGCAGAGTTGCCTAGTGCTCATTGCAAGTGTATATTTGTTTCTCTATACTAATAGGGATTTAAGCTTTTGTCTGATATTTCCTCTGAGTCACCACCAAAGTTCTCAGTACAGCAGGGCTGTGTCAGTTTTATCCAACAGGATAGACTTTTAAGAGTACAGTGATTCTGAAGAGCCAAAAGCTAATAATGAGGTAGGGCAAGTTCTTTCTTCTGGTAACACTGCCTTCTTCCAAGGAAAATCATGAAGTATTCATTGGAACTCACTCTCTATTTGAAACCATTTCATCTTTCCTGAAGCAGCTTCTTGTTCTGCACTTCTGTTTTGTAGAATCTAGTAACTGTCTGCATGACATGTTAGAAGCATATCACAAGGAACAAAGACTAAAGAACTGAAGTTAAGAAAACCGACATGAGGGGAAAACAAAACAAAACATAACAAAAAAAAAAAGAGGATTGATATGTTTATGTAGCCTTGTCTGTGTAAGAGTGCTGTTTAATGCCAGATTGAATTCCATTTTCATAGAAGAAAATCTACCCATATACAGAGGTATTCACTTTGGCTGAAAAGATCCCTGAGATACAAACTGTTACAAGTGTGGAAAGTATTTGGGAATATAGGCTGTATACTTCCTTTGTTCTTTATACTGTACACCTTCCTTTTTCTTAAACTATTCTGTAGAGATCTCCTGTGGGTTGGAGATGAGATGCTGGTCAAGACGGGCCTTTGATGCAAGTTAGTATAACCACTCTTACGTTCTTAAGAATGCTAGTCCTTCCTTTAGCATATAAGCTAGAGGACTCTAGAGGACATTCTTCAAATGCATAACTTACTAAACCTAGCTAAATGATTCAGAATTTAGATAAAAAAAAAAAGAAAATTTAGGTCAGTAACTCAAGATCCAAATACTGATTTCCCAGTATTGATCAGGAAGACTACAGAGTGGGAAGAAAACAATTTGAAGAAGAGAATAAACTTTGTATCAATTGAAAAAAAGTAGAATATATTTATATCCTCCAACACAGAACTGATAACTTGTGCAAAATTTGCTGGTGTTTTATGGGCTGGGCACCTTTGCAAGTGTCTGAACTCCCTCACAGTGAGATGACTTTTACTTCTGTCCTGTCAGAACTTCCTTCATGGCATCTTGTGTCCTGCCTTTTGCTTTGTGTACTCTTCACTGTGCACCTTTGGTTAAGCTTTGTCTACCTTTAACCTTTCTTTGGGTAATGGAAGACTAAAAGTACATTCTTCCTTAACTGGTGCTTCCCCAAGATAAAACTGTATGTATCCTCCTGACATCTATTAAATCTTGCATAAAGTTACTACCTTTTCACATTCCTGTAAAGCACAAGAAATCAAAAACTTGTACAATTTGTGTTTTGCTATAGAAAGATGAGGTCATGCAGTAAGTGGATGCACAGCTAATAGAGGGTTCTTGTTTCAGAGTGTGAATTCTTGGAGTTAATTTAAATTGATAACTGCTAGTAAAGGCCACTGAGAAGTTAGGTACCTGTTCTAGGTTTGCATCTGGGCCAGCTACTTGATTATTACTTTGTCATGCAAACGGTCCTTTGATCATGGGTATGCCCTTCATTTACTTGGTTTTCTCTATTCACATACATGTATATATGGACAAAGAACCTGGGCTCCAGTTATATGGGACGTTGACATTCTACTGAAACTAAAAGCAGTTTTTCTCCAAATTAGTGCTGCAGTGTTCACTTTACCAGTACCAGTGTTCACTTTGACTGCCTTCCCTGAGGTATGTATTGAAAACATATTTCTTATATGTAGATCAGCCTTGCGACATATTATCCAAGTCAGGATGGGATTAGATATATATCTTGAACTGTCATAGAGGTTTCAGCATCAAACTTCTTATTTCAAGTGAAGATTATGAGGACCACATGAAAAAAGTTTGGCTGGCAACCTATTCTATAAAGGCCAATCAAAATCAAATACCTGTTGGTTTATCCTGTAGAGGGGATTCCTGCAATTAAGAACTTAGTCGTAGTTTGCAATTTTGCCCACTTGTGAAAAGATACTGTAAAGAAAAAACCTTCTGCTTACTACTTCTTCTTTCTGGAGGTAGCTGGAAAGAAGCAAATCAGATTCTTCCTGTTGACTTCTGACTTGTTGCAGACTAACAAGGGTTAACAATACCTTAGGGAAGAAATCTAGTGCCAAGTGTTTATTGAGAAATATTATTGACATTTCCATGTTATTCTCTTTGGAAATCCTTAATGTCAGCCAGAATAACCACATGAAGGGACTCATATCCATATTACTTGATTTCTTCCTCTTATCATCTACTTTGCTATATATGCATATTGCAGACACACTTTCAAAGTAACAGATCACACATGAAAAATGTTTTCAATAGCAACCTTTCATGGTTTACCCAGTGGAGAGGATACCAATAGTCACAAAGAGTTACACAACTTGGATGAAGTCAAATCTTTCCTTGTGGCAGCCACATCAAAGTCTGTAGTTAAATTTTGCAAAGCTTAGCTTCCACAGGCAGCATATTAGTGCTAGAAGACGTATCTTATTTCCCACTATATAGTTGGAATAATGTTCATCTTCAATATCAGCTTCATACTGTTTTGTAATGTGAAGGGAAGTCCTGAAAATATCTCTTTTCCTGCTGTTCATATAGTAGCTCAAATACAGCTCATCTGTTCTAAAATCCTAAAATCTCTAATCATCTTTCTATGAGCTTGAGTGTTACGTACTTTTCATACTCCTGAAGGAAAAATAAAATACTGCAATAGAATTTATGAAGAACTCTTGAAATTTGGTAGGCTTGGAAATAGAAACTAGTCTTTGGCTCAGCATATTTGTACTTGAGATATTTTGTGCCTTAAGGCAGATGGAATCAGGGCAAATAGATGTCAAAAACTGACTATTGCACATGTGTGAGTCAATCACTTGTGTGAAGTAACCAGAGACAGGACATGTTGGAGATGCTTCTTTTCAAATCTGGTAGTATTTCCAAAGAATATAAGCGTCTCAAAATTGATGGCTTCGGGCACTTGCAAGCTTTATTTCATTGGAGGAGGCCATACCAATTTTATTCATCATAAAATGGAAAAAAGATCCCAAATGACCATCAATTTTTTGAATGCTGTAAGGAGATTTTTACATTGGTTTTTTTTGTTTGTTTGTTTGTTTTGTTTTGTTTTGTTTTTTTTATTCACTATAAATACTGTTTTTTCTAGATTTGTCTGCCAACATCTCAGACAAGATGGATCATGAACAATAAAATGAATTAAGGGCTCCAAAACATTTTCTTGTCTTTTGAAAGTCTTGTTTTAGTAAAGGAATGGAACTGACTGTGCTGATCTTCCCTTTTAATATTCTTCTGTTAATAGCTGTTACATCATTTCTTTTCTATGTATTTATGATCATCTCGTTTTCCCATTGTGGGTGCAATCTACTTATAACTGACTCATAATTTTGAATTAACATGTTATTGTATATGCACTGCTTTGTGAGGCCAATCTTGGCCATCCACCAAAGCTATAAGGTAACATTCTATATCCTAAAGTACTTTAAATCATTGATTTTTGGGGTTCATGAACAAACCAATAAGCAGACTATTTAACATTGATGCTAAATGTAAATCGTCAATGACAGCAGCCAGTGGTATCCTGCTGACAAGTGATAATGTCATTTCAACATGTCCTCAGAGCATGGTAATTACTGCTGTATTCATGAATGCATATAGCTTGATGTTTACCTGATTTGAATATGAAAGGCGTTCTGAAAAGTTCATACGTGCTCTCTGCATGCTGAATGCACTGCATAAAATATTAGGACAAACTATCTGCAGAAACAATTATTCATATTCCACTGACCGGAGGCCTTCTATTATAGTCTCAACATCAACCAAAAATAAATAAATATATAAAAAAGAAAAAAAAAACACCCTTCCTGGAATGCAGAATTAGTCTGCATTATTAAAATATTGCTGTAAATTCTCTATTTCAAAGGTAAGAAATTGCAATTTAGTATGAATGGCAAAACAGATTATGTATGCATATCTTTCATGCATATCTTATGAAATAACCAATAACCCTTCGTCATTTCCTTCACACTGTATAGAAGCATGTTCTATGTGCTTCATGGTTAAAAGCTTGTTACTTGTATATTTGTTACAAGTTATATTCTACATGTAATACATGTAATACATGTAGAATATATGCGTGGAATTCAACATTTTTTATATCCTGCCCCCTACTGCCTCCCCCCCTCCCTCCCACAAGAGTCAGTTCTACAGCACCGTTGTTGGTGTTCTGTTGAATCAGGAAAAAAAAAATCTTTCAAATGGTGTATTGATTTAGACTAAAAACAGAGTTTTTTGTCAAAAAAAAAAAGAAAAACAAACAAAACACCAGAGAATTGTAGGTTTGTCTTCCAGAGATTAACAGAGAAGAGGGACCAGGTATATTCCAAGGATTTGGGATCCAAAGGAATGAAATGAGGATAAAGGAAGGCTACAAGATTTCACTGTTCCTCTACATTGAGGAAAGAGTAAAAGCATTGATGCTTACATAGTTGCTGTAATTCTGGAGTTGTAGCAGTCCTTAGCCTCTCCACAGCAGTTATATATACATGTAGATACTTCAAACTGTACAATTGCTTTATGGATTTTTTACTATGCATAATAGACTTTTGTGTGTGTATTTTGGAACTGATGGAGATTTAAAAATAAAAACAAAAAATCATCAAAAACATATATATATCAAGGCTTAAGACAAAACATGAAAATGTTCAAAGCCTTTCCAATGATTAAGTAATCATCCCTTTCTGAAAACAAAAAAAAAGAAATTAAAACAGTTCTTGTTCGTATCCAATTTTGTGCCCCACCAGAAAAACTAAACAAAAAATATAAAACCTGAGGAAGCAGATTAAAGTCATAAGCATCCATTTATTTTTTTAATTGCGTTTAAAAAGAGTGCTCTAGGAATAGATCTGAGATTCCTCCTTGGAAAACTGTTCAAACCTCATTACCTAATGGTTGTGTATCTTCTTTTAATTTCTATTTTAAATTTGCACATTAATTCCTTTGTTGTTATGCTAGCATTGTCCTTTTAAACCCAGGCTCTCTGCTTTTGACTTTAGTCTTATTCTATTTATAGAAAACATTTCTGTCCCGTCAGCTTTTTTTGCAAAGCTGAGCAAACCAGCTCACTTCACCCCTTCACATAAAATTGCCTTAGACTCTTCCTTCAGCTTTTCCCCTTCTTGTGGGTGGCAGACCACGAATTCTCTCTCCATGGGTCCTACGATTGCATTCAGTTCCTTGCCAGGTGTCACCATTGTGGTTCTTAACATCCTGCGTAGTCTTGAGTAGTATGCACAGGTTGCCTTCACTGTTCTGTACTGATGACCAAACTTGGTCCCCGAAGGCACAACCTTTCACTCTGTTTTATCCATTTTTTTTTTCTTATTCTGTTCCTTCAGATCGTCCAGTTCTTCCTCTGTGCCTCTCACAGGCAGCACTTCCAAACATTCAGATGGCCGTCTGCATGCTTTTGGTTAAGGTATTATTCAAAATCTCAGGAAAATTTGTCCATGGATATTGATATAAGAGGAACTGTAGCTAAAGGCTTTTTGCCAGGCAGTAGTCTCTCCCATTTCACATTACAGGGGGCACAGTCCTTTCTCTTCTTTTCTTCATTTAAACTTGATCTTAACTGCTTTCATGTGGCAGTAAGTCAAGATGCTTTACTGAATGCCAACAGAGTATCTCTTTATTCTCTGTTCCTTTTAGGAAGCCAGGTATATCTCAAAAGAAAGTATCCTGGGTCAGTTTGGATCAATCTGTTTCTTATAAATTTGACTGTGCTTTATCTTTTTTCCTTTAAAGCTTGAGCCAGAGTTCTATGTATTGTTAAAACTGCAGTCATGCAAAACATTTCCTTTCCTGCCAAAGTTACTGCATTTGCAGATTTTTATTTACAGGGCAGTCTACACATTGTGATGGATTACTTAAACATCCTTGCTACTGGACATAGGATTTTGTATGCAGCTTTCTTCAGTGTTCTGGGGCAGATATTTTCCGGTCCCTCTGGCTCACATGAAGCAATACTGCTGCTAAGTTGTATCTTTGTTGCTCCATTTCCTCTTGGTACTTGCACTTTGGCAAGGCCTGGCACCAGTTCTGGCTGTTCTTGCTTTATTGTTACACATTTTGGTCTCTGAGACAGCTTGGCCTCTCAATGAGCCTGTTTTCTCCCATTTTGTGTAAGTTCTCAGTTTTTGATCCCAATATGCTTCTAGAGATGGTTGATTTGTTGCATCCTTCCTAAAAATTTCCTTCCCCTTCTTATTTTTGCTATCACTTTTCCTTCCTTAGTCCTTGCCCATATTATTAATATTATTATTACTGAATTATTACTAATAACTGTAGTCGCTTTCCTTAAGTGGATTCAGCCCACCTCAAGGTTTACATACCTTAACTGTGTGACCCAGCTGAATTGATAACTTTGTTAACTT
This sequence comes from Anas acuta, assembly GCF_963932015.1. Classification (NCBI taxonomy): domain Eukaryota; kingdom Metazoa; phylum Chordata; class Aves; order Anseriformes; family Anatidae; genus Anas; species Anas acuta. Next base: position 112,045,043 of record NC_088979.1, on the reverse strand, counting down.
CTTAGTCATCCCTATTCAGACCTGACTCCCTTGCAATATATTCTGGATCTACCATAATAGCATATCATAAAGTAGACTTAATCCAAATGTATTATTTTTCTATGCATCTTTTTTTTTTTTTTTTTTTTTTTTTTTTTTTGTATGGGGATGTCATGAATTTAACTTGCTGTGCTATCTCCTTTGCTCTTCAGCAGCATTTCCTTCATTTCTATCTATAATAAGTAAGGTTCAAAGTCTGTGGTCTAGTGAAAATGGTAATTCCAAAATTCTCACCTTTTTTATTACTTCATTTAGTTTTCTTGGAATTTTATGAATGAAATCTGTTGCTTTTGTTAAAAAAAACTACCATTTTGAGAATGTAGGGTTGGCAGCTCTTTATTTTAATATAAAATCAGTTATTTTGTGAATATAACTTGGTTTTCTATCTGTATATACTCAAATGTTTGTTTTAGATTTTTTTCTTTTTTTTTGGATTTTTATTTTTTTCATTTTATTGCAAATGAAAAAATGGGTAGGAAGTTCAGATTTACACAAGACTGAGCTATTTTTATTTTGTGGACATACTCTTATTTTTTTACAAATGTATTTGAGATAACTGTATGTTCTTCATCAGTATTCTGAACTGCAGTTAAAACTTGTCTCTTCCAGATCCTTGTCTCTTTCTCCGAAAGAACTTTTTGTATTGTCTGTGTATGTGTGTGTATATATATATATATATATTTTTTTTTTTCATCAAGTATTTGTTAGTGCCAAAACAAGGTGTTGGGAAAACAAAGAAGTTACAATTCTTCCTCCAAGGGAGGTCCTCTCTCCCTCTTTCTTCCCTCCGCCCTCAAATCTGGACTCCATCTCTGATGCAAAGGAAAGGCTTTGTACTCTCTTTGGTGGATGTCTATAATCTGATCCTTTATGATCAGTGCATCTTCTGAGTTACTCTGCCTTTTTTCCAGTTGTCAGCTAAGATTTTTGTCCTGACTCTTACTTAAGTCTCCATCAGTCTTCCCATTATATCAAGCTCAATCACAGCTTAAATACCTCTTCTGAGAGGAACATCTCCTGCAGTGCGATGTGCTGTCACACTCCAATTACTTAAACAGAGCTGTAAAGGTTTCTCTCCTCTCAAAAACTATTTATTGTAGGGGATTCAAATAATTAGGGGCTGCCTTCCTTTTCAGTAAGTGGTGGAGAAAGCACTGCAAAACCTTGCAGGCAAAAGATTTCCATATGCAAGTCAGGGGAGAGAAAGGAGGAATGGACTACAAGCAATTAAAATTGAAGAATAGTGCACAGGGTATGTTCATACATGCTTGTTTAAATACTGAGAAATGCCTAAATCCAGGTCTTGTAGTTATAGGCCCATTTTCCAGATACTGCTCTTAAAAATTAGCTTGTTTGGGGGGCAGGAGGGAAATCACAGAAGGCTCTATCTGGCAAATAGTTTTATAATCCTGTTCACGGTAAAACACAGATGGCCATTCGGCAGTGCTCCAGATGCTCCTGCAGGAAGCTTAGTCTCTCTGTGGAGCCATTTGGAGGGTATCCGTGGGTGCTGCTAGCTTGTAACAATACAGCATTTATTCACCTCTTTTGAGAGATGAGCTGAAAAAGAAGAAACATGTTCTTATGTCAATCAGGGAGTAGCTTTCAATGTTAGAAGTAAGAGCTGTCTTCACCTGAAGCAATGGCTGTCCACTTATTCATAACTAGGATGACACACATAGCCTTCAAAATTTAGCATTGTAGCATGCATTCTGTTGACAAAATGTATGCATTGAAATGTGGATGTTGTATCAGTTGGCAATATCAGGCAGAATGCTGCAGGAAAAGCAGCAGTACACACTAAATGCAGTAAATTGTAGCCTCGTGAAGAAAGCAATGTTTAAATTTATAACATAGGGAATATGGCACGGTGAAGGGCAGTTTTTTGAAAGCATATTTCAGAAATCTGTTTGTTTTGATCTGGATAGTGCAATACAGAGAGAACTAAAAGGAGAGCAAGAAAACAAAGTGTACAGATAACAGAATTCTGTATCATTGCTTAAACAGGGCTACTAATAAGCATGTAATTGAACATCTGCTTAACTGCATGTCTGGGTTATAGCATAAAGAGAACTATCATAATTGTACTCTGATATTTCCATAGTAGAGATTTTAGTGGGTGCTAAGTAGGATAGTGCAAATATACATGTAAATGTTATTCTGTGGCAGAAGATGTGCAATTATTTTTTCCTATGTTTGATAAGAAGAAAAAAAATCAAGTGTTCTGCAGTCTACTTTTTTTTTTTTTTATTTAAAGGAAATCCTTTGAATGCGTTAAACAGTTGAGACAATGTTATCATGGGTTTTATACTTAATATCTGTTGTTAGAAGATGTTTTCAAAAAAAAGGGTATCTTCGAGAGCTATTGGGGACCCATGGCAACTTGTGGCATGACACCCCCCCCTAAAATAAGCATTTCTTACACAGACAGTTTAGTCCCCATGCTGAATATCTTCTAGAATTCTGTCAGGAATAATAACACTAATATAATGAAATGTTTTCCTGTTTGGTTTTATTTGCTTTTATTTTTTTATTAATAAACTTAAAAAGACTACCATTTCAAATCGTTCAGACAAGCACTGTGTCTTGTTAGCTTTTGTTATTCATATGAGGAAAACCTGAATTGAAGACCAAAATGTTCCGTCAGAAGTAGTGTTAGGGAGGATGAGTTGTCAGTGACTTAAAACGTCTGTGTGGTGCAGTTTCAAATACTTGGTTCAATTTGGCTGTCCAGGACTGCTAGGTAGAAATCTCCATGCTCAGGCATATGCTGCCTTACAGAGCTCACCCAATTCTATGCACATTTAGAGTTGCTGAGAGGACTGTGGCACCCAAGTGACCTGGTCAGAGCGTGCGTTGCTGTGTGGGAGTTTGCAGTGACATTTCTGTGACTACTTAAAATGAGAGAATACAGAGTGGCTGTAAATGCTCTTTGGCTTTTGGCAGCAGTTTTCAAGAACGTGTTCGTGAAGTTCAAACATTGAAGCCTGTAGACTGATTGACACATGCACAATCAGGAGAAACAGACAGATCTGTGTCTTTTAGATAGAAGACAAATCATGGGAAAATTCTTCCTGCTGGACACTGCAGTTTTTCTTCTTACCAATATGTCACAACCCTTTCAATCAATTAAATACCTCACTGGGAAGTAAAATGGCAAACTTACTACAGTGCCAGTTTCTTCTATTGTAGACATTTCATTTAGTTATTGGAATTTAGGAACTTTAATCCAAAATTATTTTTATGCTAAAAATTATTCACCTGTTACAAGGTTTAATCTTTCCTTTCAAGATGTACAAGTAGTTTGCATACTGAAATGCAGATGTTCTGATTGTAAGTACAGGAATGGAAAATAAATTTATTAAAAGCTTTCTCCTTTCCTGAGGTTGATGTAATTGAAATGGGAGAGTTTAAAAAAAAAAAAAAAAAAAAAAAAAGCAAAACACTAAATAATGGCTCTTCAACAATGACAGTTTAGTAAGAAAATTTCTATTATGTTAAACTTAATGTACCCCAGGTTAATCAAAGTTAATGGAGTAGCATCATCACTAACAATAAACCATCTTCAATGAACTTTTTTCCTTTTATTTTGATTTTTTTAAAATATATTTTAAAATAGTAAGTGATTAAGAATTACTGATTAGATTCAAAAGTAATAGCTTTTATCCTGTACTGTTTAGTAGACTCTGCTTGTGAAAGTAACATTAGCTAAATAATTATCCATAGTACACAGTAGAAGCGAACAAGATATTCACTGAATGTGAACACAATTCAAGTTTGCATAGGAAATATCTCAGTTTAACTCAAATCTTGTTCATTAATTCATTGAGATGAATATTCAGATTGTATCTAGGTAGAAGCTTTTGTCAAAGGAACATGCTCGTATTTTAAGAAAAATAAAAATAAAAATAAAAATGCATTGACTAGTTGCCTAACATTGCAGACAGTAAACTCAAGGATATCAGGTTTAGGATCTGCTGACCTACATCCAAGGGCATTTTCTTTACCTTCTCATGGTGGGTCACCCCAGATAGAGAAGAAATATGTTAAATTGTGTCTGTGACCATGTGCCTACATTACCACATGATCCTGGAAGTTCTAGTCTCTGCTGCTGTCCCTACATTTCACTTCACTGAAGGATTTAGGAATCGTGTCATTGTCTGTGGAATTAAGGTAATGTTAATTTTATAACTGAGTGTACAGAATGACATATTTAATGTTTTGTCTGTCAGGATTTGGGAACTGAAGTAAGCTCCAAGAGCATCATCATCTTATAAGAAAAGAACATTTTGTTGTTTTAGTTTCCCCTTTTCTTCCCAAGCCTTGCTTTGGTCCTTGACAAACTGTTTCACCAGATTGTTGGAAATGGATCAACTTCTCTAGAAACTCTTGCTGATTTTAATGGTGAATTTATCTGAACTCCATTCAGGATGCTGCTGCACTCCATTCGGTAACTTCGCCATAGATTCTGGTCAGAGACAATGCCAAGCACAAAGCTGATAAACTTTCTTTCTGTAACATTCTGCATGACTACATATTTCCTTAAAAATATCTTGCACAGCTGGTCATCTACACATCAAATCAAATGCCTCACTGTTCTAGTGCTCACTAGTCCTTGTGGGTAGCCTTGGGACCTATGGCTTTGTAATCTTTTATGCTGTCTGCCGTTTACAAGTGAATTCAGAGGCAAACAAACCCTGGGCAAAATGCAGCTAGTGTCATGACTTCAGAAATAACGTACAGTGGTGACTGGTTTGCTTTAAAAACACCAGGGAAACTGTTTTCCTGATGGCTGGCCTTCGTAGATTTATCTGCTTGTTTGGTGATAGCAGTTAAAGGAGAACCTCATATGCTCTCTGACCCTTTTAGGTGGCTTATGGGTTTTTAATAGGACAGCTGGGAATAAAGTCCTCAGTAATCATCACAGAGACATTATGGTGTCAGCTACATGTATGCTTGCAGGGTTGGGCCTTAGGTCAGCTCACTACTGCTAATATTTTTCCTTAAGTGTCAGAGAAGCAATAGGTGTAACATTTAGCATACTTTGGAGAGATGACTGCATCTGTTTCACAGAAAGCTCTTTGTGGCCAGTATAATTAACTTAAATAGCTGAATGGCTTCCCAAGATTCACCCAGCTGTTTCTAGGACTACTTGTTATTTGAGATTTTTACAGGTTAAATCCAACAAGCAGGTTTATTGAAACTGGACGTAGACATAGAGAATGTGGTTTCTACTTATTTTCTTTTTTGTTCCTTTAGACTTTGTAGGGACATCTACAGACAAGGAGTGGCTTTCATATTCTTCTCTCAGTAAATGTAAAGGTAAAGACTCATGATGAAATCTTTAGCTTCTCATCATTGTGTTTATCAAATTCATCTTCATAATTGTAAATGTGGAAGAACTTTTGAGTTTGCTAATAGCTGACTGAAATATATAAGCAATAAGGATTTCCCTGTGGTGCAATTGAGCTGATAAGCTTGATCTCTACTACTTTTTGTCCTGAAGTTTCTGAGATTATCAGTGTCTACAAGAGAGGTAGGTTACATACTTAGTTCAATCCGTAACCAACAGGTTTTGGTTTGACTTTACAAAGCCAATTAATGGATTGTGATTCTCTTTTTGCATTAAAACTTCTCTTTGTCTTTTGCTTTTGGCTAGAAAGCTGGAGGTGTGTATCACATTTAGTTTTCCATAGCTCAGTGGCTTCAAGATGAGACAGCTATGTAATTCAGTCTGCATGGTTTACCTTGCATTGCTCTGATGTCATATTGCCTAAATGCAGCAGTTCTGCAAGGAGGATGTCCCAAATTCATATCAGTCTTGTGCTCCAAAACTTTCCTTGCACTGCTGGAGTTAAGAAAAAAATATTGTAGACTATTCTGAGACTTCCTTATGTAAACCTTATATGCCTTTTGCGTTTTATCTACCTTTTTGGATTTGTATTCCATAGGATCCATATGGGTTTGTATTCCATAGGATCTCACAGGTTGTTTCTGGTAGAGCTCCTTAACGTTTAAGATTGAGTGTTTTGACTCAGAGCATGATTTCCAGTGGTTGCAATTCTCAGAAATATTTCTGAACATCTAAGTCATGGTTATGATATTTCTAAATGAAGTTGAGCTAAGGTGTAACAATTCCCATGAAAACAACATAATACAATTGTGAGTATAGACAGTGCCTTGACACTGCTCATCCCTATTTTCTCTAGGTGGACTGAGGATTATCAGATATGACTTGTAGGATGCCAAGAATAATTCCAAAAATTGTATTAGAAAGGCCTTGCTCCCGTTTTTGCCCTTTAGAAAAGGTCATTGGTCTCATGATGACCTAGAAATCATTAAAACTATGATATTGAGCAAAAATCCCTTAAAAATGCACCCTAACTTGCATTATTTTAAGTGTATGGATATGAAGTGGCATAGGTAAATCATGGCTAGGCTTGACCACATCTGGCTAAAATGAATCTTCTTCTCTGATTTACAGCTTATTAATTCTCAACATCACAAGTTGTGTAGAGGCTATTAATTTAGCTTTCAAAAAACCTTTTGTGTTTCTAAAATGCTTTTAAAGTCTTCTTTAGCCACTTCATTACAATACACTTGCCCCCTCATTTTTTTTCCAAATTATTTTTTTTTTCTCAGATGGTATGCTTGCTTAAATTCACAAGAAAAATGTGTGATTTGGCCTTATAGATGTTTGAAAAGCATATACTCATAATGGGAAAAGGGTATAGAGGAGGAAGGGAGGATATTGCCACTTTTCTTTCCTTCCCCATTAACATCTTAAGTCTTTGTGATTAAGGGACAGCTAATTTACCAACCTTAATAATCTATAATGGGCTATTAATTGTATGTTGATTACATCATTTTTAACATCCCACTGTATTGTTCTAGCTTTCCTTGCTTTCAGATTTTAGCAGCAAGAATTTATCTGGAAATTCTTTCTTTAGCTTTTTTCCAATTCTGTTTAGTTAATATCCCTAGATGAACGTGAAGTTAATTGTCTCCTTCCCCTTCATTCTCAGGAACTTCACTTTATTTAGCATGTGGGCTCAAAAAGAATAAAAATTGTTCCATTTTCTATCACCTTCCAACACTGCAGTTTTTCTCTTTCTTCTGAAAACAGAAAGAAATGAAGGCAGTAGCTACTAAGTAGTTGCTTCTTTGTTTTTTCTTGGAACGTATATATTTTATTTATGGAAAGTAGTATTTATAAAGACTGAAAAGGTAACACAATACTAGATATGCTTTGTTTGCCTAAACCTATGGAGATGATGGCCATTTCTTATCAATAGAAATTACTGTTAAAAATAGTAGTCTTCTTGTTGCAGCCTGGCTTGTTAATAATTGCAAGCTTCATATGTTGTTTTTATTTATTTATTTAATTGTAAGTTTAGTAATATCCAGAGAAAGATTTCTGTCAGCTTCCATGGGGGACTACTACCTCCATATTTATAGGTGTCTAATATTTAATTTTATTTCTGATTTTTCCCCTTTTACTTCCCCCAACTGAGCTAAAGTGGAACAATTCCAGTTTATTCTCTCTTTGGACAGCTTCAGTGCTGCCTTTCTGAGCAGACTAATGCAGATGTTTTTACCTTCTCCTTTCCTAAATACACTGTGTTATCATAAAGTTAATTCATTGGGGGCTTTTTCAGTACAGCTTTCTGTACTATGTGTGAAAGATGTCTTGCCTGTGGTAGTTGTGTTGTTATATTTTTTAGATTATCATGGCAAAGCTACAAAAGAACTGTTAGGAAAATCAAAATGTTGCTACAACATGATGATTTATAGAAAGACAACCAATGATGTTGTTCTTTTTTTTTTTTATATGAAAATTCATTTGATCTGCATCGACAATGTGTATGGATGAAAAGGAAGTACTTTGTACATTACTGAAAGTAAGTTCCATGTAGTATACATGTATATTATTGCCTGCTGTGCCCATCAAATTAAATTAGCACTTAGTGATCTGGTGAAAAATGTTGCCTGGATCAATTGTTTTGGGGATGGCCACAGGAAAACTGATGTGTATTCTGTACAACACCCAGAAATCAATGAGACGTAGCTGACTGTGCACATGCGTTATCATCAGAGCATCTGACATTCAGATCCGTGTTTAGTGTGCAGTGAGGAGTCAGCACTTACAGGACAATAATAGTCATTTTTAGCCAAGACTAGTTGTTTGCATACCTGCTTCAGCCATGCAAGCAGATCAGCTGCTGAGCAATAAGTGTTCTTTCAAAACACACACCATCTAGTAATTACTAGTTTGTGACAGAGGTATCACATGAATTTTGTCAGAGAGCTTATTCTCAGAAGTAACTTTGGGTGTACCCCATGCTCTAAAACAGTCTTGAAACTTCTCAGGAAAGAGAAAGAACTGAAGTGACAAGATGAGACAAAATTTACAGAGTTTGAAAATCCAAAGTGGAATATATTTTTAGCTTCAATGAAAATGTGTGCAGACATCTTATTTAACCTTCCAGCCTCAAATGGTAGAATGTTGTACCAAACCTGGAAGAAAAAAAAAAACAATTTTTTCCTACACATATCAAATGTTCATGCTCTGCTTTTTAAGAAAGAGCAAGGTATTTGCTGTTATTTAGATGAAAATAAAACCACATTTCAGAAATAAGAGCTACTCTTAATTAAAAATTATTCTGAGAATTTCTTAATTTTATTGGATGGGTCATCTTCCTAAAAACTACATCCTATAAGCTGCTGAAATGGTAAGTTTCTCTCCTTGCAACAGGGAAGTTAGTCTTGTGAGTATAGTTTCCTTATCAAGCCTATGTATTGAGAATTTGTCTTAATAGTAACACAGTTGTACAATGAACTTTGAGTGGTAACCGTGCAAAAAAAAAATCTACGTTACTGGAAATCTGGAAATGAAACATCTGAAGCAGGTAGGTGTATTTGATATGTTTTTAAAAGTTTAAGGGAGTTATTGCGGCTAGGATTGCTCAGAGGTATAACATCTTATTAACCAACTAAATACATGAGGGCAACTGGTAACAGGTACACAAGGCATTCCTCAGCTCTCCTTTTTCACTGATGAGGGGAATACTTTATCACCCAATTGATTATGACTGAATGATGAGACTGAGCATTGAGCAATTGTAAAAGGTAACAAAGATTATTAGACCACTTTAACCAAAATCCATTTGCAAAAAAATCAATTCTGTCATGAGAAAAATATTTGTCACTTTTCATGTTGATGAAGGATTGATGCTTAATATCAGAGAAAGTATCCAGCCCCTGGCTAGCTCTCAGAAAATATGCTGCATTTGCTTAAGCTGTTGTGCCATTATAATATTGCATGTAAACAGAAACAAATTATGCACATTAATTTTGTAGAGGTGAGAAATTATAACGTGGGGTGATGACTACTTTGCTAATGTGTATCTATCCATTAGTTCCATCAGAACATACAAGTAATAGCAGCAGGTAAAAAGATCATGTACCTAAAATCCCGGACAGTTAAGCCAGACCTTCCATCTCTGTTTCTAAGCTTGTTCCAGGATCTACTCTATGAAAACTCTCTCTTCAATTATAAAATCTTTGGATAAGTATCATAGACTTACTCTGTATAGATTTCAGTGTTTTCTCTAGTGTTACTAAAGGTTAAAATATACTTCTTGCACAATGATTGAAAAATGAGTTAATTATGGAAGTTTGATTCATCACAGTGTTTTGAAACCACTTGTTCTTGACTAAATGAGTACTAAAGTGTTATCAAATCAGAATTATCTACCCCCTCTGCACTGTAGAGTGACCAAACAGTAGAGATAATGCAGAACCCTGCCCTGTGCTTTTGTTCATTCACTTGTAAAATAACCAGAAAAGAGTAATCATCTCTTTTCAGTTTGAAGGGCTCTCTTTAAAACAAACAAAACCTCTTAGGCAGAAAATACAGCACATTTCCCTTCTCTTTCAGCATCTGGGTTGAACAAGATAAATTTTCCTCACAGTTATACCCAGAAACTCCTTTCTGGAAATACGTTACAAGGCAGCAGCAGAGAGGCATGAGGCTGGCCCACCTTTTTCCCTTCAAAACCTTTCTGATGTACCTTTTAACCTCACCACCTGCACACACCAAGCACCCTGGCTTGCTCCACCTGGCCTGGGTCCTCCCAGCTTTCCTCCCCTTTCCCCAAGCAAGCGGAAAAGGCAGGGTGGGGGGGGAAAGACAAGAGCCTTTCCTCTGCTGGCTTGCCACTGGTCTGTGTAGCATGCCTCTGGCTCTTGCCTTAGTTTATTTTCCCTGTGTATCACCTCGTGTTCTCCCACAAAACCCTGTGATGACTTGGGTATTGAAATTTGCATCAACTGTGGTAAACCAAGTGGGTTTTTTCGTTATTGCCAGGGCTGGGATAAAGAACTTAAGGGATGTATATATATGTAAAGACAACACCAAAGAGAAGAAACAGAGAGCCAAGCAGTGGACAGTATAAAAAAAAAAAAAAAAAAAAAAAAGCCAGATGTAACTGCAGTAAGAAGCTTTTTGTGGTTCTCCTAAGGGAGAACTGCAGACATACTCCACAACTTTAATAGTGTTTTTGTACTGTGGGCAAGTTAGTGTATTTAATCATGAAATGCTTTATAGCCCTGTGTGTATAGTATATTTGAACTGCAAAGCACTGTTATACTTGGCCATAATATAAAAGTAAATTCTAACTTTTTCAATCTAGTCAAATAGATTGAGCTATTATATTAGCCATTATGGCCCCCAGCAGAGGTGTAGGAATCTCATTAGGAATGTAAATGTCAGGTAGGACACTTAAGAACCTCATTATGGGGAAGAATCCAAGTATCAAAAGTGACATAAATTGCTGGCCAACTTGAATATTGCAGAAGAGGAATCTTGCAGAGCACTGTAATGTGGTTTAATTGGAATAACAATTACTACCAGCTTTATCTTGAAATAATGAAGATTAAATGTATAGGTAACTAGACTTGTGCTTAAAATGACTGACTAAAAAGAAAATAATGTAGAGGTAATAATTCTCTGTAAATATTGAATAAAACTCTTAGGGCAATGAGAAGTATTTTGTAGGAGTTTTGTGTAATTTAATACAACAATTGATAGGAATGTTACAGACTGGTGTATGGTAAAAAGTGTCTATTTCAGATCTGATATTCAGGCTTACTCAATACAAACTGGCTTCTTAATAAAAACCTAGCTATTGATTTTGTTGCCCTAAGGGTTTGATTGTCTAACACTTCCTTTGCCTTGTTTTCTGGTGGAAAAGCCAGCCTCTGAGTGGGTCTGTAGCGCACAAGGAGCAGCACTTTGATATACCTGGTAAGAGGGTAAACCCTTGTAAATGTACCAGGACCACCACATATCTTTAAGTGACTGCAACGCTGAACTGGAAGAAACGCAGTGGTAATGTTCGAAGTACATGCTTGTGACCTGCAGCTGTAGTCAAAAAGCTGGTATGGTTGGCAGAGAGGCAGGTAACAATAGGAATTCACAGTGGAGGTGAGGAGAATGCAAACCGTTTTGACTGCTCTTTGCTTTTCACTTATGTCATTATTCTGTATTTCTCAACTGTCACACTTTTCCCCTTTATCAAGGAAACTTTGGAGGACACAGTAAGATTGGCTGTTTTGACATAAATAAAATTAAACTGTCCTTCTTGTAAGCAATTGGTATTGATTACTTTGATTTCTCTTTATTTAAAGAAAGTGATAGGAGTGCCCTAGTGCATCCAGACCTGATAACATTATGGAGGCTAATCAGAATTCAGAGCTTTAACATACTTTATCATATCAAGATCAGCCACATGATGATTAGGAAGAGCTGCCACCCACAGCCATAGTTCAAGAATCTGCAGTAGCTGAGCAGTTCTATATAGCAGTTGGCATCTATTTCTTTGTTGTTGTTTGTTTTAAATCAGCAATAGAAACAGTGTCCAAACAAAGTGCAGCATGTGTTTTTTTTTTCTTTTTGACAAAAAAAAAAAAAAAAAAAAAAGGAAAACCAACAGGAGCTACAAGTAATGGAGGTACTAGGATTCTAGGATGAGTTTGTTAAACTCATATAGCATAAATTAGTTAGGCTCTACCTTTAACTATCCATTGGATTTTTTCTTTCACTGCTGTCTGTATAAAACCATCACATTGCTTAGCACAATTAGGCTTGATTGTTTAAACAGTATGGATTGAAATAGCATTAATTAGCTATGTCATGCTATTACTCATTGCCCATAAACTTGCTGTTACCATTCAGATCATGCTTGAATTTACTAGCAAAGCAAAACCTGAAAGACATATCAGACCAAGAATACTTTATGGTGCTCTTTTATTTTTTTACTTATTTTTTTCTGAGGGAAGACATGCAGCAACTGAAAAAGTTTTAAAATGTAAAATCGTGTAGGAAATGAGAGAGAATATGGAGATAGAGCCATTTTTTATTTTTATTTTTTTGGTTCTTATTGCTTTTAGGAAAACTTCTGATTTTTCCTGTTTTAATAATATTATACTAAAAATTCTACATTGACTTCCTGGGTGCACAGAGTTGGCCTTTGCCCCTTTCAGAGATCCCAGTCCAGCAATTTACAGGTATGAGATTTACTTTATTTCTCACAGATGTTTTATTTTTCCTTGCTTTTATATTATTTCTTTTTAGCTCACTTAAAATGAGCACATAAACTCAGGAAATACAGTAGCTTAAATTTATATTTAATTAGTTCATTCAGAACCAAGCAAAGCTAAGCACAGAGGAGCAAGTACGCTGTGCTTATTGTGTTGTGCTTTTTGTTTGTTTTTTTTTTTTTAAAAAAAAAAAAAACAGAAATGCCAGTGTTTACAGTGTTTATGTTCACTTACATAAGAAAATGCCTGTTTGTGTGTAGTATACATTTTTTATTTAAATGAAAACCCATTTCCTAGTTTTAAAAATCAGACATTATTAGATCCCTAACCTCACCTAATAGCAATGACTTTGTTCTCCCTGTTTTCTGAATTGTGCTTTGATGGTGCACCAGCTTGCCTCTGGCGTGAACAGTTACTGTCATAAGGTATAAATCCGCTTCATAAAGCGACTGGTTAAGCTCCAGACTCTTAATGATGGGCCTCTTAGCATAAATAGTTTCTTAACCTAACACTTGGAGAATTACCCATGTGTATCAAAAAGAAGTCTTCAGTGAAAAAATTGTTCCATGTTCCAGAGGAGGCTCTGACTGGCTTTGCTCTTCTTAAGCATATAAACCACTGTTTCATTCAATACAAAAACTTGTACTGATCTTACATAAGAACTTCATTTGAAGTCACCAAGAACATAGGGAAAGAATGAATGTCTGTAGCTTATTGGATTGCCTTCTTTCATGTAAGGTTTATAGTATATGTGTGCATGTATTAAAAATAATAATAATTAAAAAAAAAAATGGTGGAGAGGCATAATAAATACTAACTCTGTCTTTAGGATATGAGCCTTGGGAACTTGTTGGGAAAGCTTACTTAGGTAAAACAAGATGATATGATTAAATTAAGCTAGAATACTTTAGTTCTTCAGTGTAGACATAAAAATACAAAGGAACATTCACAAAACATAGACGTCATTTAAGAAACTTCATCAGTCTCTGTGTAGCCAAGGTGGTAAAGGCAAATGTGGTGTTTAAAGCTCTATTTCCTTTTTAGGATTGTATGACATGGAGATTTTTATATAATATCCATTACTGAATTCTGTGGAAACTTCAAGCTGATTGGATGGCACGGTCCACATATTCTAGTCCCAGTTTGGTTTTCAACTTGATGATAAACTCCACTGTCCTTCTCTAACCACAAAGGAGAACTATCAGTCTCTTGAGTAGCTGGTAGAATTAATGCTTGAAGATTCCACGATTAATGTAATCTTTGCGCAGTAATTTCCACTGTTGTCCAATACCCAGGATTAATCTATTCATAGTGGCTATTAAATATTTTAAGAAATTGTAACTTAGTCAAGAGCATGAGATACACATCTAATCAGAACTTTCTGAATGTAAATCATTCATGCAATGCAGACAGACTTCCTTGTAAAAGACGTCAATAATGCTAACTAGTAAAAATTCATTTTGTCAAGCATGTAGTACTTTTAATGTGCTTAGATTTTGTTGGGTGCTCTTAGACTGTCTTTTTAATTTAGATTTCCAGACACAGTGAAACCACATCCTGGATGCAAACCATACCACAACTATATGTACTTTTGAGCCAGAAAAATTACTCTCAACCATTAAGGGCTGCATGGATATCTCTTTTTAATTTCCTTTCAATACAATCAACATCCAAGTAAGTCTTGGCAAATGTCATTTAGTCAATAATTTCTACTGGCATTACTAGTATGTCTTAGGAGAGAGAGAGAGAGTCACCTTCCAGACATAATAACTGTATTAGGACAGATGTATTTCTCACACTGATCTTTGTCTCTCTGAACAGCAGGAGATGAGAAGGCAGTTTGCCTGACTTTTTGATGCTTCCACTTGCTCTGATTTGGCCAAATCGAGTTCCAATTTAGCCAATGGAAATATTTCGTGCATCTCATATGGCCTTGGCTCATGTAAACTTTCACAAAATGTCTATTTAATTTTTGCATCTGAGCATCATTTTCATTCAGGAATCCCTGCAAATATTGCAAAATCCCTAGCATTTACACTAATCTATAGGGAAACCATCCATCATTTCAAATACCTACAAAACCTGTAATTATTGTCTGGATAACATAAAACCAACATGCCAGGGCAAAGTTTTCAAAAATCTGGGTCAGAGTAAGACTTAATCGTAAATCTGTGGTAAGGCTGAAAACCTGAATGTATATTTCCCCATACCTTCAGTATTTGCACCTGCTGGCTTGGTATGGCTAAATTATTGCAGGCTGGCATGTAAATTGACAGCTTCATTCCAGGTTTTTTTTTTTTTGTACTTCTAGTATGTTTTAATTAGAATATTGAAGTCTGTATCAAAGTGTTTTTTTTGTTTTGTTTTCTGATTGTGTTTTAAAGTATAAATCAACTACAAGAAAAATGTTTGGTTTGCTGAATCATAATCTGTTTTATCACACAGACCTCAATGGTGAAATATAAAATAGGATGAGGTACATAAGAATGAGAAGCTATTTTTTCTATAGCTGATTGTCAGTAAGATGGAGACCTTCCTACCCCAAAGTTTCAGCATTAGCTAAAGAAAATTTCCTTTAAAGTAACACTTGAGTTAAAGCAGTATAAACAGTGAGACTGCCAATTCATTGCTCTAGACTCCTGTCAGGAATCTGAGTGAACTTGGTACTTGATTTTGACATACATGTTTATTTTATACCACAAGGTTTGCTTTTTCCAATCATACTTCTCCTCAGGGTTTATTTTGTTTTGCCAATACTAACAAAACTATTTGTGTGGTACCTGCTGGATTATTACCAAAGACATCTAGCAAGTCATTCTACACCCTCATCTTTACATATTTTTAGCTCAGATACATAAACAGTTAACTTATTCCTAAAGTAACTGCCTTCCAAATCCCAAGTCACTTAAGCATTCTCTGATTATCTGTTTACTGGATGTCACTTGTTGAATTTTATTTTCTCAACATTATTAGAGTGAAATGCTCTATCTGGACGTACTAGAGGTGTTTCATCATTCCCTGTTTGTCTGGGGATTTCATCCTTTTTTGTACTGCTTTCCCTAGTTAAAATTTGTTTGAAGCCAGGGCGATTTGCTAAATATTTCGTTAGTTGCCTACACTATTTATTTTTTGGTAGTTGTCTACTAAGTTTAATATTTTTTAGGACTCCTGAGATGGACAAACAGATTGGTTTTTGGCTTATTATTATTATTGTTATTATACAGAAAGATTATTTTGGTGCTTAACAATGAAGAAAATCAATGCCTATTTGCATGTTACTTCTGCTTTAGGATATTCTAAGTTTACCAGATCTTCAAAGTAATCTCATTTGGAGCTTAATATGCTTAACAGTTCATACTGTGTCTGCTTTATTTTCTGCTGGCTACTATTGATCAGTGCTGAGAATTCTACAAACTTTTGTGTATTTTGGCATTTCTCTGTCATGACTGTTATTATGCATTGCATTTTCCAGGGAAAAATTTCACATGGGATTGGTGAATCAACATTTTCTGCCAAATTTCATGAGTGTTTGGCCAAATGACGGTATTAATTGAAAAAACCTGCTGGCGGTTCAAGCATGGTAATATAAATAGGGGCACATTTTCTTTCCAGAAGTGTATTTTAGCCATTTAGTGACAGGACTGTAGTTCCCAGCCTTAAGAAAGCTGTCATGCGAAATGGCAGGTAAGCCTTCTCTCAGTATTCCTGTTCCAAGGGAAAACAGATTACAGCAACTGGTTGCCCTCTGTCTCAAGAAGATAAGTTTTTTTTTTGTTTGTTTGTTTTGTTTGTTTTGTTTTGTTTTGTTTGTTTGCTTTGGGAGGTATCTGATAGAAAATAAAATAGGTAACTATCATTTTCTGTTAAGGTGGTTATTTATTAGGAAAATGAAATAGGTGAGGAGATGCATAATTTTCCATCACCAGAATTACATATAGTTTTCTAAATCTTCAGTATCGATGTTTCTGCATCATTTGCCAAGAGAACAAGCATAGGCCTTAATTTTAAGTTGAAGTGATTTGTAAGCAATTTGATGCCAGTGATTTGTAAGCTGTATGATGTTGGTGAGATTCTCTTGAGTGGGTACAACTTCAGTGTCTCTTTAAATTGGTAAGCTGCCTTCAGCTTTAAAGGCATTATTTTTCTAATGGATACATTCTAATTTAAATTCAGTTTTGAGAACATAAAAGAACATTTATATGAGAAACTATGATCATTAGTTATGTAATATAAGGATTTAACTGATGGCCTGCATAAAGACTGTTTTGTCTAATTACAAGGGCAAGTTTTTATCTGTTGGGATCTACTGTTTGCTGGGACAGATGTCAAGATGCCAGTGTGCAACTGCAATGTTGTTCTCCTTTCCCCTGTAATTCTAGGGAGACAGAATTGCAGCTGGGATGATCACAGGGCTCTGTCCATGTACCTACCTTAGTATCTTTATCCTCCAGCCTGTGATGCTTATGTGTTGCCACCCAGCTGAGCAGACATTTTTGCAGGCAAGAGGTCAATATTTAGAGCCAAACAACTAGGGCAGAATATTTTAATATACAGCACCAAAAATCTATTTCTAGTTCAGAGTGGGATTCTAATTTAAAGTAGTCCAGCTGGTTTTGATGGGATGGGGAAGACACTTAAGTCCTGCTTTAATCTAGTTAATCAGTTCAGGTATCAGTAAGAAGGTTCCAGGAATGACTGAGGATAATTAGGCCATGTATTTGTGTGAGGCTTTTTTTTTCTTGCTAATATCTGAGCTAGGTGTCTTCAATTTGTCCTGGGTAAGAATACATTTGCTGCAAGTCATGCAATCAAGTATGCCTAGACTATGGTCTAGGTATAGCTTATGACTTTTATTTCTCTAGAGAAATAGGCAAGCTTTCCTGGCATAAATAGAAAAACTAATGACTGCATCTACTTTTTGTCATTATCTTCATTTTGCTGCTGCTGTTCAGCAACGTCTCAGTATTTAGCCACATCTCTGCAAGGTATAAGCTGTTTATAAGTTGGCATACATCATGCTGTATTGCAAGCACAGACAAGATTGCTGGGTGTTTTTTTGTTGTTGTTGTTTATCACTGCAGGGTAATATCTGTGGATGAGATTACTTACTAGTCTGTATCACTGCTTTCTCCTGTTTTTATTAATTAATCCTAACTTTCAAGTATATCAACCTGCACAGATTTGTTTCAGGTATCATTGTATAATGAGTGTTTCTATTAACAAAAGCTACTATTTGTGATCTACCAGAAGAGAGAAGTATAGAGTTGTTATTGTAACCATTTTATTTGATGGAAATTGATGTGAATCTTTACGGATTTTGTTAAGATAAAAGATGGCAACAACAGTTGACTTGGTTGTGTAAAATCCTTACATATAGATAAGTTTTCAAAAACTCATGAGAATTTGATCCTTTTTAATTAGGCTGAAATTTCACAATCTGAGGAAAAAATGGCTAAGCATAAGTTGATTAAAAAAGAATAAAGGTCTATTATGGAATGTTCCCTGAATTTAAGTCTCATGATATACTCATTATATGCCACATTCACAATTTATAGCAGCTGACTTAGTGTGCTTCATTAGAGTAATGCCAGTGAGAATTTTCCACTTACTAAAAGTCTAACAAATGCATAATAATCTTTTAATTCATGTTAATCTAAAACATGAAGAATCAAAAGTAAAAACGAAGTTTCACTTACAGTACCATTGATCATATTAGTGATCCATGTAGCCTAGAATCCCTATCCTTTTCAAGATCTAAAGGACTGTTAAACTTAGGAAACTTCTATGCAATGTACTCCTTGCTGTGTTTCCAGTAGGAAATTCATATATGGTTCTGTTCTAAGGCTATCTAGTTAAAACATTAGTCATGTTATTAGTTAACAAAATCCATTTTAAAAATAACAGTAGATCTCTAAAAAATAATTCTAGTACTTGAATGAATCAGTCATTAAATAAGTTTTGCATGGTCTTGAAGAAACTTGTGCCTTATATATGCAATGTGCTTGTTTTATGCAATGCTAATAGTAATTTATTTTTTTTCTGTAAAATGTAAATGAATTCAGAGGTTTGTGTTTTATTGTTGTCTCTAGTAATGACTTTTTGTTTGTTCATGGGAGCAGTGAAAGACTTCTTAAAATGAAAGTTTCTTTTTCTATTTCTATATAAATGGGGGTGATTCTGATCTCATACTTTTTACACTTCAGTGATTTCAGTGCTGTTGCTGTTGTTTTTGTCATCCAAAGTCATGATCTGGCTCAGAACGAAAGGGGAGGTCTAAAGTTCAAATAATTAGTATTGCTTGAGTGTTATTTAGGGATTAGTAATATTTCAGATGAACATTTAAAATATTTTTATTTGATTAATTAAATTTTACTAAGAGCTGCAATGAAAGCAGGAGTTGATACTGAGTCCAATAATGTGACTGCATCCAACTTTAAAGCCAAGTTTGAAATAATTTTCCTGTTTGCAAGTTTTTGAGCAGACTGGTTCAATAAACCCACAAATGTTACTAAGTAATTATGGCTTACCATAATCGCTAAATATATATATTAGCGATTATATATATACACACACATATATATATTAAATCCTAGTATTACCAAAAAGGAAAGTGATAAAGTGATGCACAACGGACAACATCCCAGAAAACAGTGCACTCTTGGAGAAGCTTCTGAAGTTTCTCTGCAGCTCTGACACCACAAATCTACGAATATGTAGTTGTTTAACTTAAATCTTTAAATATTACATATAATATGTGTGAAAGACAAGGATTCAATGTACGAGTTTGAAGCATTTTGTAAGGACAGTGATTTAAAAGGAACGATTTTGTGTCAAAGACAAAAATCTCAAGTCTACAGTCTGAGTTTGATTAATGACTCTATCTTAGCATAATAACATAAATATATTGAAAGGGATAGCCACATGTGGGATTTTTGTTCCATGGGGAATATTGGTCTTAATTTTTCTCTGCCATAAACTAGGTTATGATGTTGAAGTCTTGAAATTCTTAATTGTGTTTGTAGAATATGCTATTTATTTCCAAATTGTAATGTTATTTACTATATACACTTTTTTTAAAGTAATTAGATTTTTAGGGAGTGATTCAGCTGCCAAATAGCACTGATCGAGTATTGTGCCCTAGAAACTCTGCACAATTACCTCTGGACATGAAGTATTGCTCCAGAATGGTGGAGGGCTTCAGCCATGCTTTTTGTCCAAATATTCATCTCTTGCACACCTTAGAGGATGCAAAATGGCATTAGATACATATGTTTAGGCAGCTGAATACCACCTTTATAAAAATTTGTAACAGTTTCTATTACTTCATCGTATTTTGTAGAAAGAATAAAATTTTAAGTTATAAAACTGAATCTCTAAAGAACTTACTGAAGTGAAATATTCAATTATTTAATTCACTCTTGCTTTGACTTTGAACAGTTTGCTGTAGGTTTTTTTTTTTTTAATCTTTGCTAGCTCTTTGTAGTGCCTCAGATACCTCAGATACTAAAAGGTAGAAGTAGATAACTAGTTTGGCAGCTTACATTTCTGGGAATTTTAAGGGAAGCAGTAGTTCAAGAAAGGAAATTCAGTCACTATAAAGCAAATGAAACTCCTACTCAGTTGTTGTTGGATGAAATTTTTTAGCCCTTTACAAGTGAGGCTATGTAATGAGCACAAAAGTCATAGTTTTGGGGGTTTTGTGTGTGTTTTGTTGTTGCTGTTTTTCTGACATGGGAAAATGAGGATGCTTAAGAAAACTGCTGGTTCTTCTCCAAGTAGCTCAGGTGGCAATAACCTCGTTGATTCCTCCTGCAGTTTGGGTGCAGTCCCTCTATCCCTCTTCTGGCTGACTTGCATATGATATAGGGAAAAACCAAGACAGTTTACCTTGGAGAGATGTCGTAAAGTTCAGCATCTACAATACGTTACAAATTCTCTCTGATGAGAGAATTTTGCCCTGTCACTTCTAATTTTTAAAGAACTCTACAAGCCTTACATTAGGTGTTTTCCCCATCCCTTCATCCCCTCTTTAATACCAGAAAAGACTGTATGCCTCTTGCCATATTCTAAGTGATGTAATATGTCCTACTGGGACAAGAACTAAAATGCAAAGGGAAGAAATGGTCCCATGAGGAAAAACAGTGGTCTATTATAGGAAGTAGAAAATCAAGAACTGGTTCTCCAGTACAATAAAGAGAATGTCGATAAAAGAAAGATACATCAGCATAGACTGCATAGGCTGTCACATTATTTTTCTTAAAATTGTGGACACCAGTTTCCATAGCTAAAACATAAAGTAGTAAGGGCAGAGAAAGCAAAAATGTGTGTACATATAACTGCTGTCTTTAATCTTTTATGTGGAGAACACAATAGGGAGAAAAAATTGTGAAAAGATTTTTGTTGAGTATTACTGACAGAAGCTGTAGCAGAGAAAGCTAATAAACTTGAGATGCAAATAGTGACTCTCATGAATCAGCCCAGTCTTCTGTTTGTCAGTGGAGGAGAAATACAGTAGGGTATACATAGGAAATCAATGCAACTGCCACACTTAAAATACTCAGAGCTTCTAAAGGTCAGACCAGACTGGCTATTCTGTATTCACTCACTTCTGTTACAGTCTCCTTCTCCCTCTGATGAGCTGGTCCTAAAAAAAAATAATAAAAAAAATCTGAAGACTATGGTTTCTGTCCCTCCTTCAGCTCTTCCAATGCTGCTACTCATGGCAGCTCAGTAATTTCATCAGAAATACATCATGCTGTCACTCTTTTTTTTTTTTTTTTTTTTTTTTTTTTCCTGTTATCTCCTACTCAAAGGATTTCTGGATTTTTTTTATTTTTATTTTTTTTTAATTTGGTGGTACAGTCACATTTGTCACATTGCACATCCGCCAGTGCAACTGTGCATCCCATGCATAGGGGATGCATGGATACGCAAACATGGATGGTTAATACTATGGCTGTATAAGCAATAGAGAATTGAAATGCTGAGAGGTCAAGTTTCTTCCACTAAATTAGCAGTTGGATTTAAGCAGTGCTCTGAACTACAGGTTCAGCCTAGCAACTCTGCTTAACTTCCAAGGGTAGTGTGTGTTTGTTTCAGGCCACGATTAGGTATGTGGTGAAAGGAGAATTAATAGTGGCTTAATGTTTGTACAAGGGTGTCCTTGGCAAGTATGAAAGGAGAAATCTTGTTGGGGCAAGGTTTTTCAGGTAAGAAAATTGTGCTGCATTAGAAAAGAGCATAAGAAATGTGGTGTTAAATTCCAGTTGGTATATAAGTTATTTCATAAAGCAGAATCATGGAAACGTTGGCTCGAAGGGACCCATAAAGGTTCAACCATATGGTCAAAGCAGGACTGCTACTAACAGTAGATTAACTCAGCTGTGGCTTTGTCTAGTCATCTAAGAATGGACATTCTGACATCTCTCTGAATAGGAAAACGCAACAAAAAGTGCCCCATAAATCAAACTGAAACCAGGTGATTAGTTTCTTCTGATTGGTCATTTTGTGCAAGCCTGAAAGAAGGAGTACAATTAAAAGCGAGGATTTGGGTATTTTGTTTCAATTTTCATAGATTCATGGAGACCTGTAATATGTTGATGAATAAATGCATTCTTTTTGACACAGCCACATTTCTCACTTGTCTGAGTGATTTATGCATAGCAGTAGTAAGCACTGTCAATAAGCCACAGGTATAACTTGGATGAGCAGCTAAAACTTCAGTAAGGAACAATTGCTTATGCATTAAACTCCCATTTGTCGAAATGGGCTATATTCTTATATTGCTTATCACACAGAGTAGAAACCAATATATAGAAAAGAGATGTGGTTGTTTCCTCAACAAATATGACTTTACTAGTACCTTTCATCTGGAAAACAGCATGATTTGAAGTATTGCAGGATGCGAGGATGTGCAGTGATCCATGTTGCAGGCATAGTTGGATCACTTTCTTCTGCAGTAGTGATAGTTACCTGGGTGGATGAGTGTGTGCCGCTAGCATGGCATGGAGATTATAATGATCTATCTTGATGGGGAAAAAACAAAATGTGTTGTTTTTCCCTTGCCTGGTGGAAAATATATGCATTATTTGGGTATCTCTACAGAAATTCTGGACTTGCCTGAAAATTTAGAAGGAAAAAAAGAGGGATAGGGTGGGGACTGTAAAATGGGGATATGTATTCTGTAGTGTCACATAGCAAATATTTTTCAGTTATATGATTACTTTTCTCTTTTGACCTGAAATCCTGTTCCCACTTGCTTTTTCTGAATGCTGTGAAATTTTGGTTGCACAACAAGATAGTTAATTTAAATGACTGTTAATAGTTTTTCTATGTAACTCACTGTGTTTTAAGAGCTACATGGATGATGATTACTAATTTCATATGATTCTTATGAGATAAGTGCAATAAAAGGTGAATCTACAATGCTTCAGCTGTGAAAGTAAACCAGGTGTGCTGTAGAAGCAAATTGATTAAACTGAGGTTTCCTGATGTGGTATTGATGCAGTACTTCATCTTCCTTTATGTTCGTTAATTAGGGAAAATACGTATTCAAGTATGGATTCTGATGTTAACTGGAACGGGAACCATCTATTTTTCATGAGCTTAGAAGCATGCATAGAACAAATGAGACAAAATGGTCACCAATAGATACAAATTTAGAACTTGAGGGTTCTGTGCAATCATATTTTGCAAGCGCTACTTTGCATTCTACAGCAATTTTTAGGAGTATGAACACTATCCAGTCTTGTAAGTTTGTGATAAAATTATTATAATACTACAGAGCTATTTCTAAATTATTCCATGTTGTTAGCACTCTCAATCTGATTACAGGAGGCCAGGAAAATTACTGAGTTTTCATCTGTATGAGTAACAGATGACACTTTAAAGGAAAAACGCAAACAGCAACAAAAAACTTTGAAGACAGAACATACTAATTCTTGCTTTAGCCAACAGCTATCTTTAACATTTTGATGATGTTTGTGAGCATTACATACCATGAAAATGTGAATACTTCACATACTATTATTTT
Source organism: Anas acuta (assembly GCF_963932015.1). Lineage (NCBI taxonomy): Eukaryota > Metazoa > Chordata > Aves > Anseriformes > Anatidae > Anas > Anas acuta. Next base: position 112,021,369 of record NC_088979.1, on the reverse strand, counting down.
GCAATAGTTGAGGCATACCTTCTTCACTCTAAAGATGAAAACTGAGATCAAATACACTAGATGTTAGTCTGAATTATATCTGCTTATTTTTGGACCAGTATTTTCAGACATTCAAGTCCTTTGTGTGCTTTGGAATTCCATATCTGGAATTTTTGGAATAGATATCAAAGTTCCCTATTTATAGTCAAAGCTATTCATTCGTTCTCTCAAAGAGATGTTCTCTAAGTGTTGGAGTTATCTCGCATCCTTGACTATTCTAGTCTTCAGCTTTCTGGATGAGATTTTCAATTTAGAAATAATATAATATTCTGTTTTGCATTTTGAAAGTTGGTGTCAGTTCTACATTGTTGCTACTCTAGTGTGAAATGTGTAATCTGCAGGTGAAGTGATGCTCCCAGGTTGTTTCATATTTGTCTTCGGTAAAGGTATTCTATTAAAATGAACATTTAGGGCTGTGCTCTGTACTTGCTCTATGTTGGGCTAAAAATCTCACACAAAAGGAATTGGATCTGCTTGTGTTTTGTTGGGAAAAAGAATGCATGTTTTTGCTCGATCTGGTTGTACTTAAGTTCATTAAGTTAAAAAACAACAAGAAAAAAACTACAACAATCTGGCAAACACAATCATGTGTAGTTCTTGTTTGTTTACTTGTCTCTTGCCCAAAAATGTCTGTAGTAGGAGTTTATGTCCATCTTGTAACTATCTCAGAACAGGACTTTCTCTTGTAAAGTGTGCAGAATTGTTTTTCTTCCTTGATTTAAAAAAAAAAAAAAAAAAAAAAAAAGACTTCACAACGTTCTTTCTGCTTGAATAGTTGAATAGCAAAGTAGAAATTCAGCCATTTATAACATATAATTAAGCTCTTTATATGCTGAACATTTGTCATTACTACAGGAAAAAAATGTTTGCTTCTCTTGTGTAGTGTTCTGGCAGTAAATACTGTGAATACCTTTCTTTCATTATTACAGGTGCATTTTTGAGAGACCAACATTTTTAACAGAGCTCTGCTTTTCCTTGCAAAGGAAAGCTGAAATATAATAGAAGAGACTGAAAATTAGAAGTGATCTCTAATTCAAAGTACATAACAAAAATCACACTTTCCTTACACATCTTCACAGAATGCTATGTGTTACATTTTATGCCAATCAGTGCAAATCAAGTACCGCACACCATGCTGAGCTTGGAATCAGCATTCAACATGCAATCCTCAGGACAAAAGTAGGTGGTACTGATGGGGATGAAAACTGGTTTGGATGAAAACTACAAAAAGTAGGAAAAATAGATGGCCTAACAACAAAATCACACCTGGTGTTAAAGCCTAGTCTTTCATTAAGCAATGATTATTGCCTGCTGTGTATAAAAATAGCCAACACAAATAGCACAGCTTAGCAGTGCTAATTTAATAGTTGAATGTGCTTATGGGTGTTCAGTGGAGCAGAGCAAATAATCCAACAGGAGTAGTATATTGAATGATTTTAGTCCCTCTTTTCTACTTATAGAATAACCACAAACAGATCACAATTTCCTTGAGCTCATCTCTTCAAATATTTTTTATTAATAGCTTTTCCTAGATTCCATTTACTGAGTTGATTGATCATGAATATTCTGAATTTAAACCATAATGCATATTTGTGGCTAATCAGATAAGTCACATTTTATCATTCTTACAGACTGGCTATGTGAGTATACAGCAGTTTTCAGGGAGCTCACGGGGCATATGTAAAAGAGAGCAAGTGTATAAAAATACATGTAAATAAACTATGATATTTCCCAAAATTAATTTGCATTATTTATCTTCAGTATAGGTAAAACAGAATATTCACTGCATGTATTAACTACAGAATAGATATGAACTATAGGTCTTCTTACTTTGCAATCAATGAAATGTATTTTACTATTGCAGGCATGTACTTAGTGGATAATGTGTGTTGTATTTTTCATTCATAGGGAAAAGTGAAATAAGGCACTCGCCTACCGTTTTTCCAAAGTACGAAGGGGAAGTTGCACCATAAAGATGTAGAAGACAAAATTTAAAATACTACATCTTGGAACTGAATGTGAAATTCACTCAGTGGCTGACAGCCTGCATGCCCATTGCTGAATCACAAGCAAGACAATAGGATGATGCAGTGCCATCAGGAAGGGAAGCAAAAGGCTGGGATTCACTTCACGTGGTGGTAAGTCAGATGAGAATGTTGTGCAATTGACATTTGTAATTACAACGGCAAGGGATCTTAAGCAGGAAATGGCCCACTGGTAGATTAGGAGGACACCGTTACAAATCACAATGTATCTGTACAGTCACGTTCTCTTTATTTCCTCTGCTTCAGCTTTGAGTATGTTGTCCCACTCCCGGGTATGCACTTCATAAAGTTTTATAAAAGCTAACTCTCTTGGACTTGAAGAACAATAATACAAATACAGTAAGAATAATACAAATTTGCATTTTGTGTAGAATTACGGGGGCCTGATCCCATTTAAGCTTTTCAATGAGAAGGTAATCAAGTGATGTTATAGCCATCAGAATATGACGTTAAATTGGAGCTGTACAGACCACTCTTATACGCTTCTTTGCATTACACACGGTGTGCTTTGCAGAAGAGCAGTTATTTTCATATTTTTTCCTTAGTGCTTCAGTTAATGGGGAAACCATGGAGTTGTTTTACTGTTGAAAATCCACTGCACCTCAATTACATTTAATACTGAAAAATTCTTGCATTCCATGCTGCCTAATCCCAGGTTGCTTTGCTCAGGGATATAGTGGAGTCATTGTCCCTGGGGGTGTTTAAGGAGAGGCTGGTGCTTAGGGACATGGTTTAGTCGGTGACATTGGTAGTAGGTGATGGTTGGACCAAATGATCTTGGAGGTCTTCTCCAACCTTAATGATTTTATGATTCATTTGAAGGTTTAAGTCTGAATTTAACATTCATTTAATTGAAATGAATGCAAATGTTGAAATTTGGCATGAAGTAGAACTTCAGTTTCGGTTATGACAAGTGACTCTTTAAAGCACATATTAAAATTCTAAATAGGACTTTCATTGATTTGAGATTTAGTACTTCAGCTTTTTTTTGAATGTATGGCAAATTTATAAGGTTTTCAATATGTGGATAGCTAGGTTAACAAAGCTGTCTTTGAAGCAAAAGTAAGATCAAGGAATCTTTATCTATATCAAACAAAGGTCCTATTTAACTTGGATAATGATACCTTGAACAAAATAATAATAAGACACAATTATAGTATGCTTTAAAATATCACTATAAATGTAAGAAAGCCTCTGTCTCAGTGAACTCAGGATCATATGTGCTCATCATCTTTTCTCAGATGTCCTCCAGTAGTTAATAAGCATCTGGTCTCCTTCAGCCTAAACTGGTGTGAACTTCGGGAGTGAATTGAAAACTCCTATCCATTCCTATCCACCTCAACTGGAAATGATTATAAACTGTTGATTAAGAGGATGCTACAGCACTCACTCTCTTTAGCCTTAAGAAAAAATGCTTTCTAAGGATACAAAGCAGCTAATATATTTATTTCCTGGTTTTAAAGAGAAGTTATGTATAATTTACATAACTTCCCTTTAAAAAAAAAAAAAAAGGAAAAAAAGTAGAATAGGAACATGTCTTTTTTTTTTTTTTTTTAAGTGGATTGTAGAAGTACTTATACAACTGAATGAACCAATCTGGGTTTACAGTCCTTTCTTGTTTTCTTCCTCCCACTAAAATCCCTATAATGTGCATGCTACCTTCTCCCAGTCATTTTTTCCCCATCCTTCTCCACTGTCCTCTTCTAAACTCTTCTCTACTTTACAGGTACTAAATGACTTTCAGAAATACTACCACCTTGCATTTGTCTCAGCTCTTTGACCTCACATTTGTCTTTGAATCTGTTGCATCTTTTAAAGACCTGAAGAAACCTTTAATTTTTCTGTTTTCTAACTATATTTTCTAAATGTCATAGATTTGCAGATAGAAGAAAAAACTTTTTTTTTTTTTTTTTTTTTTTTTGAAGCACCACTGAATTTATCAACATTTGTATCCCATGCATATACCCCCCTATTTCAGGAAGATTAGAGAGACATCTTTAAAACTTAATTGTATGTATCAAGAGGAAGAGAGTGATCTATCCTTTCATCTTGCTGGGACTTGGAAAGATCTGATATATGATAAACATTAAAAGTGAAGATGACAGTTCATTCAGGAAAATTTAAACACTGTAGGATGTATGCAAAAATGTCTGTTTTCCAGAATTGCTGTGGTAATTTAATAACTTCATGATTTCTAAAATAAGAAATTAGAAGTTCCTATAGAATGTTTTCTTTAATTCACTAAATGAGTGACTAGCTGACAAATGAAACAAGCCAGAAAGATCTGCTGCCACTGCAGGTGTAATTTTACCTGAACTTTTGTTATGGTGGAAGGTTTTTTGTTATTTTTGTTTGTTTGTTTTGTGATGTTGTTGTTTTTCTTAAAAAGAAAACAAGATGTTCAGGACTCTCTTAGAGTGCTTTATGCCACACTAGTTACACTGCTATTTAATATTCATGAAATGACTGAGAGAGCTCTTTGGTGAAGTTCTAAAACAGTGTTTCATTATATTTTGTAATTTTCTGTGTAGATAGTTTCTGTTAATTTCACTAAAACTGAATTCCAATATGTGTAGAGGAATGACACTAACAGAAGAAAATTGAGACTGAAATGAGACTTTTCTTAGACAGAATTAGGGGGGAAAAAAAAAGAAGAAGCAATAGAGCTTTGACCGTTTTTTTCTTGGACTGAAACTGTCTTGTTATCCTGCTTCATAGATTTTGTATAATTTGACCTTGAATGAAAGAGCTTTCATTCCTGATAGAAACTAATTGTATGTGTGGTTTTCAAATCATAGTGTTAAAATGAAATTAGTACTGCACGGGAGGGGATATTAGATGGAAAACACATGGTCTTAATGGGCTGTAAACCTTCTGAGTGAAGCACTATTTTCAAACCAATGAGATAGATATAAAGTCAACTTTACTGTCTATGATTCAAGTATGTCCCTGAAAGCTATAACCTAGACCTTAAATAAAAAGACTATAGAGACTTAAAAACTATACTCTGATGCTCCAAAATGTCTTCCCCTGTGTTACTGGGGTCATGCAATGTTCTTAGAAACCACAAAGATCAGAAACTGTAAAAGCTTCCTAGAAAAAAATGGATTAGGACACATGTGCCTCGTGTCATGGCATTTGCTAATAACCTCCTTGCACTCAATTGTCTGGTGCAGAAAGATGCTCTCTGCATCTGGGCAACTTGCAGGCTTCAGTAACAGTACAATAAGCCTCTAAGGGTCTGTGACAGTATGGATTACAGCTGAGATAAATCAAGTATTCTACCACATGTTAGTGTCATGGATTGATGTGTAAGGGTTTTAACACATTCTTTGAAGGAAAGTGAGACTTTATTATATTAATATGAATCTTTGAGTTGTGCTCTTTTTTCTTAAGAGCACATGTTTTAAATTACTTAATGCAATTTGTCTTCCTTTTCTTCTTAAAACACACTTCACTTTTACAGTGTACACCGTGATCCGCATTTGTTTGCTCTGGAGATAATGCAAGTTTTGCCAATGACTTCAACAAATAAAAGCATTTTTCCTAGTAATTGCTCGTAATATGCAGATATAGCTCTTTAATACTATGTGCTATATTTAAAAAATAGAAGGGAAGAGAAATGTAAAGCCATAATATTGAAGAATTCAGGGGCTTTGGTTCTGTTTATGCTACACTCCCTTTTTATACTGCTTAGCTCTGGAAACATAGAGCACTCCTGAAATAATATGGTTATAAACTTGGGTCACTTTGAGGTTGTTTTACTGTGACACAATGTAAAGAAGCCTTCATGTATCAGGAGACTAGCACGTAGAAATAACTGGCTGCCCTGTCCCATCCCTTCCTTCATGTACCTACCCAAAGCTTTTTAGAACTTATTCTTTAGGCTCTGTGCACTTCATGTTTTTACAGCTAAAGCTGTGGTGACCACTTAGATAACATGATAAAATATTATAGTGTGAGATTAATTTAGTTTCAATATCTGAATTACTTCCAAATTTAGACAAAGTATTGTGCTTAAACCCTCTTCTGTAAACAGAAGTATGATAATTTAATAAAAATTACAAAAGATGTAGAACATGCCTTATCGCAGAAATGTGAATGGCTTTATACCTTAGTATTTTGATGATTTAGAGCATTAAGTGATATATACTTTGCTAGCTTTCTGGTGCTTTCAGAGCTAAAGAAGATCACAGTGCCTTTTTTCATGTATAAGGAATATCATTGACTGCAGTGGAATTACTGTCTAAAGGAGTTAAAGGAAACTGCAAGATGATCTGGCAGAGGTTATTTGTTCATATAGACAGCAAGAACTTGTTCCATATAGACACAAGGGATGGTGGCCAACGAGCTAAGTCAGAGCTGCTTCTTAAAACTATTTATCTTGTATGTGTCCAAGTCCAGTTGAGGACTGTCAGGAAAAAGTGCTGGCTCTATGGTAGTGAATCCCTTTTAATAGTGTATCTACGACAGTCGATACGACAGTCTGTTTACCTAACAGCCATCCTCCTCCAGGAGGGTCTTATATTTCAGAGCCTACTGCTCTTTGGATGGGTTTGACTCAAACAATAGACAAAAAATACAAAAAAAAGTTGTATATAAAACACAATAAAAAGTTTGAGCTGTGGAACACTGCTCTTTCTGAACTGTGAAAGTGGCCTTTCGGCAATACATGGGAGTGCTATATCTTCATCATGTGGTAACAAGCACTGTTGATTTCCACTCACTCACATCGGAGCACAGCTTGGATATCTGCTCCTTGTGACTGAATTACTGACTGTGATAGGGTGCGTTGAGCAGTATCATTATATCCCCCTGCATTTTACCTAGAGATGACGTCTGGAAAAATCATCCTGGACAAGGCTCAGGGTCAACTGTGTTAGCTGAGTTGTTCAACAAAACAAAACAAACAAACAAAAACTGATGTATGTAAACTGTGATTGCCATTTCATAAAAAAAAAAAAAAAAAAAAAAAAAAAAAAAAAAGAGTCTGAAGATCTTTCTGAAGGTCTTCACCGGTTTAGGTGTGGGTATGAGAATATAAACTGACATGTTCTTGGTGCCTTCTATCCTCTGCTTTCTGAAATACCACTCAGCAGACTGAAAAAGAATGAAGCTTGTAATGCTTCTAAAGACAAACCAAAATATGCAGGGTGAGAGTAGCTTTCTAGAAATGCTGAAGTATCAAATGTGATATCCTGCCCTCTGGAATATGCAAAGAGATTTAGAAAGACTATTGTGCAAAAGCTATGCATGTTACCATCGCTGTGATATAAATTTAGTGGAGATTTTTTTCCCTTGAAATTTCTATTTCTGAGTCTATTTGTTAAGTGGAAAGATCTCATCTTTTCATTTAAACAAATGAACTTCTGTCTTCAGAGAAAGACTTGGAAGTGTAAAATCAAGCTGAAGGCAGGGAAAACAAAATTTTTGTCTTGGGCTCTTAGGCAGTGTGTTTCAGTTTAAGCCAGTCTCAATATTTGCGTGTGCCTAAGGCTGACAATACTGATTAGGTATAGCCCTGAGACTGTAGAAAACTGAGATGACTGTTTGTATTGGGTCCTCCCCCTTATCTTACTTTATTGCAGAGAGGAAAATGATGATCAAAATTATTTCCTGACAAGTGGCTCTGGCAGACACATTGCCTCTGCAGAGTTTCTGATCCAAAGCTGCTAATCTGATTGCAAGAACCAGGGACCCAGGGCCTTCTCACTGAAACATCATCGTACTTGCTTGGATTTTGATTCCATTCTACTCAGCTTACTCACCTCCTTGGCAGCAAAAAATTGGCAAGATTGGGTAATTTTTCCCTGGCTAACCCAGGGGAATAAGAATGGTTTTCCCTTGTACTTTTAGCCAAAGAGGTAATCTGCTCACTGCTGAACTATATGAATGCCCTTTCTTTCCTCAGGTAACACCTATGTGTTTTCTGAGAGTCAAAAAAAGACAAAGGAAAGAGTAGATGGCATGAAATTAAGACATTCACGTCCATTTGCACTCACTTTTATAAATAAAGCAAATTAGGACCCTTTTCCTACTTCAGTGTGTGGAAATACAGATGTTGCAGAAGTATTTGAGAAAGCTTTGAATAAGCACTGCTTCTCAAGAAAGCCCTGATTCCTTCTCATGAATGAGTAATCACTCAGTCCTCTTGGGATCTTGGGAGCTCCTTGCAGACTGATTAAAAAGGGCTGGACTGGTCTTAAATGTAGTCTCTCTTCCAGATACATTCCCATTTCTCTGGCTTTTCTAGGAGAGTACTTTACAGAATTTAATTACAACTGTAAAATAAATACTATTAATTTACGACTTCTAAGAGGAAAAATGTTGCTGAAGTACTAACTTTACCCATTGACACCTCTGGATTCTCATTTCTAATTCATTTCCCTCCAATATCCCAGAATGTATTTGGCATCTTTGCTTAATGTTCACACATCTGAAACTGCTGCTTTGGCTCTTTCCAGCAGGCACTGGAGTTACGCTCCACTGAAATTAAAGGAATTTCATTTGCTTGTATCTTTTGGCAATTGGACAAAAGAATTTATAAGAGTAAGCCTTTGCCAAGTGAAGGTAGCTTAGTTGTGATACAGAATAGGTTATATTAGGTATATCTGCCAATCAGCATCAGCAAATGATTGAATGAAATGTATTTGTCTGCCTTAAGCAGATATAAGTGATGTGTTATTTCTTTTTTCTTTTTTTTTTTTAATTCACAGATTTATACAGGATCTATTGAACAAAAGACAATCTCTTTTCTATGTGGCAACTGTCAATTTATAGTTGAAGGAATGATTGTTAGCAGTGACTAATAGCTACACAAGAGATGTGTCACCTTTAAAAAACGCTATGCTTTTTTAGTATTTTAGTCATCATTCTTCTAAAAGCAAGGACTCTTTTACAATTTACAGGCATGAAAGCATTGTTTTTAGTAATCAAATCGTTAACATCAAATGTCACGTTTGGAAAAAAAGAGAAAATGAATGCATTCATTACTTCATTCTGAAGGTTTGCTTAACCATTACAGTGCTGTAAACAGTCACCAGCTCGAAATATGGATCTGACCATATTTTCAGTTGCTACTTCCTGTTGCAGAGCATCTAGAGTGAATTGTGCGACATGTTGAGAGGAAAGTTAGCTTCGAAGTAAGGATGTATTTGAAGTGCAGTATTTTCAAACAAAGCTGATTTTTTTCTCATGGAGAAGAGAAGTATGTAATTACCTAAAAGAAATATTTTGACTTTCTAATTAAATAAGGACTAATGAAAAAAAAAAAAAAGGTACAAACTTAAAAAAAAAAAATATTTTAAAAACAATTGACACGAAACAGGTATATTCCTTTAAAAACAATTGAACTATAAATAATTGGTTTGATGTAAATTGATAAATTACTTCAGCTGATTTGAGCATGAATGTTGGTGTGGGCAAACAGCTTGGCAGAGTAAAAATGAAGATGTGCATATTTTCAGTTTAAGATAAGATTGAGAGAATATAGATACCCTCCAGACTGAAGTGCACAAGCTGAAACTTGAAACAGTTATGGAAAAATGCAAATATTTTGTGCATGAATTGTAATGTGTCTAACTTTATTGTTTATAGCTGAGATTTAAGATATGCGATATACCCAAAGTGAAAACAGTTGTGAGTGAACAGGACATTTTTCTTCATTCCACACAAGTATTAAATAAATACTGACAGTTAGCAAAGCAAGTCCTCTAGTTTCAAATCTATGTCTAGAGCCATTAGTTGAAGTCAGGTTCCACCAATTTGTTTTACCATGAGCAAGGGCCATGCAAAGTGTCACTTTCAATGGTTGAGTCTAAAGATGCCCATTATATAGCTTCACCCTGGCTAATAAATTGAAATACAGAAAGGACTTCCATTTCTATGTTGTTATTGTAGAAAATGTTAGGATGGTTAAAACAGTGGTGCTTGGTGAAATTGCATGTGAAGTGATAGAAAATCCAAGCTCTATTAGTTTATTCACTTAACTCTGACTTAATTGAAACCTAAGGACAGCACTTTCAGGGAGACCCACATATCTGTGCTATCTGTGTGGCCAGCAACACACAAACTAATATGGATTTTTGTCTTAGTTTAAGCAGTGGTGTTAGTTGGAAGACTTATTAAGAACAGCTGTGCAATTGTACACTGTATTTTGATTTTTGTGGAAACTTGAGGGTGATGTAATACCTAAATTGGCTTTACACTTTTCTACAGGCAATCTGTGACAAAAAAAAACAAACAAACAAACAAAAAAAACTGAGGTAATAGGAGCATTATTTAAATGACATGAGGAAAAGCAGTGGGACATCCAAATGAGCTGTATTCACCTGTGTCAATAATCAAAGCAGTAGTGTTCCTAACTGGCATAAAGTTAAACTAACTGGCCTTCCAGTTTAAGATCGTAGCTCAACACATATTTTGTTTCCCTTCCAAAAAGAACAGAAAATCCTTATCAATGTTAGTTTAGATATAGTAGATTATGAGCTTTGAGACAGGGAAACACATCCAAAAACTTGTGAGAGTCCTTAAAATGATAACATTTAAGAGTTATATATTCCAGTATGTAAAAGTGAGAGATCACTGGGAACACTTTCCCTTCAAATGGAGAGGAAAAAAAAAAGTCACTTGCTCTTGCAGATGAGGGGGTATCAGGGAAAACAGCCTTTGCCATGGGAAGGAGATGGCTTTGCTCTAAGGGGTAATTTAAATCAGATGCTTCTTCAAAATTAATTCCACTACATTTTTTTTGCCACCAGTTTCAGGATCTGGGAAAAATAACTCATAAATAAATAAAAATGTGGTGTTTTTTACCTTAGGCATATAGAATGGATTAAATTAAATTAATTAATCTGATTCTTAAGTGGAAAACATTTCCTAGCTGGAGTAAACAGAGAGGAAGGCTAAACTAAAACTGTTAAAAAACAAGTTAAGCTACCTCAAATAAGTTTCCCTTACTTTCCTTGGGAAAGGGAGAAGGGAAAAATAATAAATAAATAAATAAATAAATAAATAAATAAATAAAGGCACTGAATATTAACTGTTCCTCATGACCACAAAGATGAGGGGATTTTTCGTAATTAGTCAGAGCTGTTACCCTTTCACATCTTTTTGTCATCAGATTCAGTATGCATTCAGTTTTACAGTTTACTGTTTTTCAGTGTTGTTGTCATGTCAACTATTGACTGCCCTTCTAACTAGTACAGATATGCAAGATGGTGACAGCTGTCAATATTTAATATGATTTAAGGTTTTCCAGACAGGTGAAAATTTTATCTCAACACCTGTTACACCTGTATCATAAAATTAGTAAATCTTATGTGAAATCCGAGGAGGAAAAATGTAAATATATATAAAAAAAAAAAAAGACATCATACTTAGTTTTTATAGAATCTTCCTTTCTGCAAAGCCTACATATTTTGTGTTTCTGAAGTTGAGACATCATCCAGAGTGCACACTGATTGCAATTATTGTATGGAGTTACAATTTAAAGTTTAATGTTGTTGTAATAGTAATGAGATATGACAAAACAAGTGTTGTACTGCTAAAATATATACTCTTGAAAGCAGAATTTGAATGATTTTCTTTTGCCTACCTATTTATATGCTTGGTTTGTTTTTGTATTTGATTTTGCTTGCTTGAAATCAGCTCTAAAAGAAGCTTATTTTGTTCTGTGTTCAGTGTCAAACCTGGCACAGGGTGTAGAATCAGTGCTGGGAAAGATTATTTCTTGCAGAAATAATGAAGTAATAGGAATGTTGCTTTTTTTTTTTTCTTTTTCTTTTTTCTTTTTGTCTTTTAAACTGGATTTGAATACATCCAGTGGTTCAAACTGAACATATGCTGAAGTTTCTGTGAAAAATCCCATGGGGAATTAGACGTTTATTCTTGGATGTATTTGAAAATGACAACTCAAGATCGTAAATTTAATCTGTGGGTAAGAAATCTTATGAACTGAAGAATGATTTCACTCAGGACAGCAGGAACTGTCCACACCTAACTCACTGTAGGCAACAGGAGATATGAAAGAGAAAAGACAACCTGAATGAAAGTTATTTAGGAATATTGATGGCACTGCCTACTTAAGCAGTTTTGAAACATCTCTGTGAGAATCATTTCACATGTAATCTTTTCCAATAAGGGGAAATCACTGTGACTACTAGTCACAGCCCCACTTCTGTTATTGTTTCAGTTCATTATTTCATTTTTTCCCTCTTTTTTGCTTCTCTTTTTACCTGAATATGTTTCTCTTGGATTTTGCTTTTTTAGCAACGGTTCTCTTCTGTTCTTTTTCAAAGCAAGTTTTCTGTGATTTGTTTAAATTATGTTTGCTACATGTAAGTCCCTGACAGCTACACCTCAGAGCTGATGGTTACCTGGACCCATCTCAGCATGTGGAAGCTGTTTTGATTCAACATGTCTTAAACTCCTCTGAAGCCTTTGCAGAACTTCATCAGTGACACTACTGTGTAACTAAATGTTAGCTTTAAATACACTCTCATACAATAATTAGCATTGTCACTAGTGGGATGTGGATCTCTGCAAGAACTAATTTGTTCTTCTGCCCAAAGTGTCTTAACATTGGTATAGTTTTTGTACTGTGAAATCAATCATTGCCCAGCTCCAGGTGACATAAACTTACTGCTGCATTGTGAACTCTCCATCAACTGAGTTAGATTATCATTCTTCTAAAGCACAGGAAGTGCGTGGTGATGTTGGCCTGTGATATCAGTAATACTAATGAAATAACATTCTGATAGCCATTTCAAATGGATTTATTTTGTCACAGAGACAATGGTACTGCTAAAAAAGCATAGTTTGCATCTCATGCAACTCACACGATGCTTTTTCTGACTTACATACATGAATGATCACAATTTATTTCAGTTCTGATGACTCTTCTGATATTATGAGTCTTAACATATTCTCCTCCTAAATTCCAAGTTATTATTTGTATTTTTTATTTAAATTTACGAAGTAAATATATATTAAAAAAAAAAAAAAGAAAAGAAAACTCATCTACATATTTCCAGAATGTAAAACAAGCCTAGAAAATAGATGTAGCAAGCTTCTGCATTTAAGATTTTTATTTACTTATTTATTTTTTAAATAGTTGAGGGGCCTATACGACTTTGGTAAGTGTTACTTAATACTTGTGATGTTGGCAATACTGCACATAGTCCTGTGGTGGTTTTACTCAGGTGAGAAGCCGAGCTCCACCACAACTGCTCTCTCACTCCCCCACTCCTCAAAGAGGAAGGGAGAGAAAATACAACACAGAGAACTTGAGATTTGAGATGAGAAAGGTTTAATTAAAAGGAAAGGGAATGGGGAGAAAAAGAAACCACAGAAACAGTAAGTCTGCGCAGAAGCACAGAGAGAAGGGAAAAAATTATTCTCTACTTCCCATCAACGAGCGATGTTCTGCCACATCCTGGGAAGCAGGGCCTCAAAATGCGTAGTGCTTGTTCAGCAGGAACAGCCTTGCAGGCGCCAAGGTCAG